>NC_088643.1:34490354-35090354 GCF_964019385.1 Sycon ciliatum
TCAGATCCACTCTGATTTAACCACCCACACTAGTAGCAAATATTACCTTCACTGGGGGGCAGGGGTAACTGCAGTTGGATCCCGGGACGGATACCTTGATGCCGTCAATCCTTTATCTGCACCTTGTCCTCACCCACTTACTGAGGTGTGGTGAGCCCATAAGTGGAATCACTTTCAAGTCCACCCAGGGTTTTGGGGATTTCAGGGGTTGTCGGCCGTTGGGCGGTTCAATGGCCAATTGAGTCATCTTTCCAAGATTCCTTTTGAATCTCTCTCCCCTCTTCAGGGGAGACTCGCGTGACCAGTCATGGCAGTGAGCAAGTACAGTGTGTGTGTGTGTGTGTGTGTGTGTGTGTGTGCATGTGTGTGCATGTGTGTGTGTGTATGTGTGTGTGTACATGCGTGGATGTGTGTGTTTCTTGTACATGTGTGTGCATGCCTAATTCTGCTTGTTCCTGTACAGCTTGCCTGTGCAAATCGTCTCGTCTACCATTCCAAGTGATGAACATGGCTTCATTGCGTATTTTGCACCGTCTTTGCAAGTCACAATTACACTTACCGTGGTGTGACAGAATACTACGGTTGTACACATCCAGTTGCAGCTCAAGCCAGAAAGCAGCCAGCATTCTGCTGGCGTACGTGAGCAACGGTTGCTGTTGGAATTGTCCATTGCAGAGAACAGCTTTACTGACCTGCCATATGAGCCCCGGCCAGCGAAAACCAGCACTTGTGTACTTGATATCAATCATCAAAATGTGACGTCAAAGTTGGGGACGCGCAGTGAGCTGGCTTTTGAAGATTCTTTTTCGATCGAGTGGGTGTCTTTGTTGTCAAAGGAGTTTCAAGTGTCTTCAAATGTCTCTGGTCAATTGATTTTAGCGCTAGGTGAGAGCTCGTCACACGGAGGTTGAGTTTAGACACAGCGATGGCGACAGGTGTCGCGACAAAGACTTAGGTCCAGAGTTGTCAGCGCGAGACTCCCTGTACGGAGCGGCGCTGAAAGTTAGTTCGCGATCGGAATTATTTGTTTGGTGGCGATCTTGCTGAGCTTGTCCAGCAGTGGCGAGTCTCATATGCATAGCAACGAGGAGCCCTCATAAAATCGACACTGGATACTGGTGGCGACGATAGTCAGTGCTGGAGTAATAGCGACTGCGAGGAGAAGCAGAATGTCGTCCCGCTGAGCGATCCGTATTTCTACATCGACAACAATGATGCTGCAGACACTGATGGAGGGCTTCTCACGGCGCAAAACAGAGCGTAGTATTATCAGTACTCTACCTTGCCAGATGACGCCAAGCTGGCTGCTGCCTGTGCTGAGAAAGGGGATACCTAAAAACTCAAACCGGCTGAACGCTTTCGGGCAACATCTTCACGTGCTACAAAACGCGAGTATTCGCTCATATCATTGAAATACAATTATGCTGAAATCATGGTCTGAGTGAAAGTGTGCAAGAGAGTGGATGTCTGTGGTATTGGTGAGCACATCTATCAGTATGGCAAGCTTTGTCACAACGCTCAAACTACCAGCACAGAGGTCCCTGAACACAATTTGGAAGGCCAGCCACCAATCATCGTTTTGCACTCTGGTGTTGTAAAGAAGGTAGTGATGTATACGGAATATCGTCACACTTCTGAACAACTCATGCCTGCAGCACCAAGAGGGCAAGCCTGATTTGCATTCTATTTACTTACATGTACCTGTTCCACATCACAATCAGAAACTGTAGGATCAACTTGCATGGAATCACTAGGCATGGATGCTGCGCCAACTGTACGGAATCTTGACCTGTGTGACTTCAAACTCTATTTTCCATGCTTTCGCTTATCAGATTGTCATCAAACTTGATAACTTGAATGATTAATAGTGTAGAAACAATTTGGAGGGAAAAAATAATTTTTGAAAAAATTACACATGTTCAGGTTTCTGCTGGCTGGGGCTCATATATCACGTGATCCAGTCCATGCAGCCGGTAGACCTGTATTGATGGATGCAGCAGCTGTCCTGCATTGTGACTATAGACCTTTGAGGGTTTCAGGGATATGGATTCTGCTCGTGCAATATTGCCTGTGATCATGGTGATGGCCGCCTAGTAGCTAGCCCAGCAGATTTATCAGAACCAGCAGATACAGCAGCTGAGCCAGCCATAGCTATCACTGCAACAGACTCGGCAGGAAGAGCAGTTGCCATTGCAGCTAACACTGCAGCAGACACAGCGGCAAGAGCAGATGCCATGGCAGCAACCACTGCAACAGATGCCATGGCAGCAACAACAGTGGCCATGGTAGCAGCAAACACCGCATCTGCTGCACCAGGCAGTGACTGTATTCGTTTGAAAACTAGTGGGCAGACTGCTCACAGCAGCAATGCCAAAGATGAGTCAGAGCGGCTCAGTCTTCAGCAGCAGTAAGCAGCAGTAAGCAGCAGTAAACAGGATGCAGTGCACTTCGCAAAGTGAGCACCTTAGCAAGAAAGATGTTGTTTTTCTTCCTTTTTTCCACACACCGAGCAGCAGTGGGAGTGTTGCATCACTGTTTGCACATGCCAATGGACAGGTTCGAAGTATGTGAGCCTATGGTATCCATCAAATCACTGAAAACGTTTTGACATCTCTGCCTTTCTGTCATACTTTGGCGAAAGCTTAATTTTAGTTTCGACTCTCAGACCCAGATTCCGTCTGTTGGAGTGCGCATCCAAGACGGGCTATAGCTGATAGCCAGTTATTTGTACTTCGAAGTAGAACGTCAGTACCGTCGTTCAATGTTATCGCATGAGCTGAGTGTCAGGTAACTGATGGTAGTGCACATTATAACGTAACGCGTAGTTCCTTGGTCCTTTTCTTACTTTAATTTATTTCCATATTATTGGACTCAAGAGTGCTATGTTGCAGCTAGCCCATCATGACAGCGCTGACTTTTTGGGTCCAGTTTTCATATAGATTCATACACATTTGGGTGTTTTTTCCTTCACAGCATTTTGACACTTCGTTCGACCTGTGGACTACGGCGAATTATGATTGCGAAATTGTGGAATTATGCTTCCATGGATGCTCGCACAATGCTCGCAAACTCTTTATAATATAAACGATTTTGCGAGCGTTATTTTTTATGCTTTGTAACTGATCCTTTAGAAAGCTTTGGGATGCGGGGATATTTTATTCAGTGTGTTGTAATTGTACGTATGGAGCCCATGGAAGTTTGGAGAATTGCGTTTGTAATAATAACGTCGTGCTTTAGGAAAGCAGCCGCCAGGTGATGCGCTGCAGGCAGTCACTACAGCCAGTCCCTTGTATGAGCACTGGTTTGCACGAAACCCGGGCAAACATTACTAGTACAGGCAGTAGTGCAATACCAGGGTACAGGTCTGCTCAAGACGGCCAGTCACGTCAAAACTACATAATTCATTGTACTGTCTGTCTGCGTGTGGCTGAGGTTGTTGGTATGTCCGTTGGCTCTTGGTTCCCAGTACTCAGGCATAGGTAACTGTCTTGGCTGTTGTGTGCCAATGTACTCCATGTGGTGTAGACCAGGTGTGCATTGGTGGTCGATTCACATGGCTTTGCAGGTTGTGTGGATTGGTCAGTTATCTGGCGCTAGTCTTGATCTGTCTCATTCAGATATTGTCCGCTATCGTTGCTATAAGAGAAAACATGTGGGTGCACATCTGGTGCATTTGCAGATTTGCGTGCTTCTCTTGCTACGTGCGTATACACGGTACATGGTAGACTACATGGTGTGTATACATTATAATCATAATAATATTAATCATTGAAAACCCAGAATCGATTTTCTTGTTCCTATCATCAGTGGGAAAAATACGGAACTAAAACTAAGGATACAACCAAAGAAACTGAAGTTAAGTACTGTAAATAATAATCATAATAATGATAATAATCATCGCCGAAGTCGCACCCACTACTTCGTAATGATAGTAATCATAATAATAATATAAATCTTTATTTTACATGTACTTCAATACTACAATTCTACAGTCATTTCTACAATATCCCGGCGGCATATGATAATAAAGCATTATCTCTACGGAAACTATAATTACAATAATAAGGCCACCCAGAATTAATTCGTTGTTTTGGGTCACTTCACTCATCAGTACCAAGGTCGGTCGGCGTTTTTCTTTTTTCTTTTTTTGGTTTCTGCCATGCAGACTATGGGCGCATTTGATTACACACATTTCGGTCAATTCTAGAATTAGTTATGGTGGATGCACGGTTCGATTACCCAAATTCCATCGTCAGAATTGACGGAATCCAATTCCATCACACCCCTCAATTCTGAAGAGAGGGTGGAATTGCTAATTCTCCAGCCAGAATCGATGGACTTGGCATACATGCCATGCTAGGTCCAAGTACGCACGAGGTGTACGGGATCCCACGTGATCCCCGTTTTACGATTTTTAAGTGTAGTCGTTCGGTTACATGGCCGCAATCACGGTTTATTCTGTTCATTCGAGATTTATATAACCTGTGTCCAAAATACAACCAGAATGTTGGCTACTGTCATAGCCTAATGTATGTCTACAGCATTGGGTTCATTTTATGTACATGTATGTAGAATCCGTAACCATTCTGGCCATAGGGGCTCCACCTGTGTCATAAGGCGGCAGCACCAAAAGAATAAAAAGAAGAAAAAAGAGAATCTAAATGCACTCATAAACTAGCTGCCTATACCTATCACGATCAGCAGCAACGAGAGAGAGAGAGAGAGAGAGAGAGAGAGAGAGAGAGAGAGAGAGAGAGAGAGAGAGAGAGAGAGAGAGAGGCAGAATTGTACGATTAATTGATCAGTCTTTGATGCTGGTGAACCGAATTGATTGTGACCACGGGGTCTTTCTTGATCCCGGCACCATTCCATCCAAGAAATAGCTATCATGATGCCTAGCCGCATGTCCAAACCACTTCAACTTGATATGCTTTTAAAGTTGAATCAAGGCGTGTGAATGGGCCAATATCATTTTTTGACTTCCTGCAGTACTGACTGATTTGTGCGATGATGATAGTATTTGATGCCAAGCAACTTACGCAGATACCTGAGCTCAAAGCTCTAATTTTATGATAGCTTGTGAGATGGCTAGGGGTAAGCGGATTATTCCGGCAAAACTTTTGGCAAAATCAGGTCCTTTTTGAGAATGAGCATAAAATGACATCCGAAAAACAAGGGCAGATGCTCAATGAGGCTGTTATACACACCTGCTAGTGAAGGCATACTTTTTGGCATAATCAGGTCCTTTTGAGAAGGGGCATAAAATGGCATCCGAAAAACAAGGGCAGATGCTCAATGAGGCTGTTATATATACACACCTGCTATTCAAGGACCATACATGTACGTTGCGCTTCTTGTCGATTATTATTATTATTATTATTACACCATAGCTCAGTGGTTAGAGCATCGCTAGCTACAAGCGAGGGTCCCTGGTTCGAGTCCTGGTGGTGACAGTCAATTTTTTCTTCAGACTTTTCCCGTTTGTCTCTTTCCCTCAAACTAGTGAAGATTATTATTATTATTATTATTATGGGGGTGGCTTTATTGGTTTTGTGTTTGTATTATGCAGCATCCTGGGTCATTTAAGACCATGGGGAGTACTGCTGTTGTATGTGAAGAAAATATAATAAGGGAGACTGAGAAAAAAAGAAAGAAAAAAGAGAGAAATACTGTGAACAGCAAATCTACAATGATGCATGTACAATCTATTATACAACTAATCTGCGAGAATGAGACTTAACACAAGCAGGTACAGTAATAGCAAGAGAGTTAAATCAGAAAACAAAATCCGTTGAAAAGTAACCGTCATCAAATCTGAAATCGAGCCCTTCAGCGACACAATAGCACTGAAGGCAGCAGTATAATTCTTCTCATTCAACATCAGTGAAGCACCGTCAAAACCGGTGAATGGCGGCTGATGGTATTATTGTTGTCTTTGTTATTGGCAAGTGATTATTATTATTATTAGAGAGGTTCCGGGGTACGATTTTCCGTGCTAAAATCCGTATGGGCGCTACGGATTTTTTCCAGGCGTGCTCCATACGATTTTTCGGCACGGAGAATCCGTGTGGACTGGTTTTCATACGAACCATATTTCGTATGGAGATTTTGCGCCATCGCCCATCGGGTGCAGAAAGATTTTTCGCGTACAAATTTGGTACGAGAAACATCGATTTTTCGCGGGAAGTTTTGATTTCGGTACAAATTTTCAAAATAAAAAGGCATAGCGCGGGAATGTGACGTGTTTGCGATCGTAACCTAGGCAATGACGGCAAACACATAAGTTCCGTACCCCGGAACTTTTCACTGCTCGAAAACGACGTATAAAATATCCGTAGAGCCTCCACGGATTTTGGCACGAAAAATCGTACTCCGGAACCTCCCTATTATTATTATTATTATTCTGTCCCTCCTGGAACTCACGATTCCGATTCCATGGACGCAACAAATTTCGCGATTTTGGCTTAAACCCGCGATTTTCTGAAAAATCCGCGATTTCCCGCGTTTTTGTTGTTTTCTGCACTTCTTTTGACATTTTTCTGCACTTTTCACGCAGTATACAGTGCTTTCCATGATCCTGCTTGTAGGTTATTTCCACAGTACGCAAATAGCGATTCTAAGGATACAACAAATTTCGTGACTTGGCCCAAATCCGCAATTTTCTGCCAATAGTTCCTAACTTTTCGCCGCATTTTTTGTTGTTTTCCACCGCAATTTCTTGCACAAGTTTCCGAGGATTTTTTCCGCAAATTCCCGCAGGGACAGATTATTATTATTATTACTTCAAGTACCGGTATATGCATTTCCGCGGCAATGTCAACCGCACAATGGCAACCCACATATTCGCATATGCCGGAAATAGAATGTTCTGCCAAAAACATAAATCAAATGGCATCATATAATTATATCCGTTCTGTGTAATCCAGTCAAGAGGAACATACGACTATGTTGATTTGGAATGATAAAAAAAGGTCAGTGTTTGGTTGTGAATTTGGTATTCCTCTTGCATAATTATTATTGTCCTGTACTTCCACAAAGCTCCCAGTCCACATCATGAGAATGGTCTGAGTCCTTTATTCATGACGATTATAATTATGTTCTTTTGGTCTTTCTAGTGAAGCGTATAAAAGCATAATTGGCTGTTTTCTCGAGCATTCTGCAAACATCCGTTAGAGCATAATCTGCTCATTTCCAGAGCATATACCGCTTACCCCTAGAGATGGTCCAGGTCTGGCAGCCATAGAGCACAGTAGCAAGAACAGATACCGAGCGTATTTTTTACTTTTTAATGCTAATAACTGGGCTATTATTGTGCATGCACCTGTCTAAGTGTAGATCTACAGGCAAGAGTACATAACCCCTGGGGTTATCATGGATGCTCTTCGTAGATATCTACAGGCTTACGCGCATGCTATGCAGTACGGTAAATTCATGCCAGGGAGTCGTTAAAAACCGGTATTTTTTTACGACTCCCTCATTCGTGTAGTCATAAAATTTATGGCAAATTCTGGCACCATATTGGTTACCATGGCAGCAAAGCGAATTTTCCTTGCATTTTGGGTGAAATTTTGAATTTATGACAACAATTCGGCGATATCCTTTGACTTTTGCATGCGAAGTTTAATAGGGCTTGAAAGTGCTACGTCACAGCATAGCAACAATTTCAAAAATTCAAAAATTGGATCCACTTGGATCCAGTTTTTGTATGGATCCAAGCACATTTCAAGCCGTCTTACTCACAGCAAGGTGATGTAACCAGTGAAACTGACTGATTTGGCTACTGGGGGCGGGGTTACAACTGGGGCGAAGTAAAAGTCACCCCTGCATACGACATGAGTGGGTTGCTATGCACCCACATACTGAGGCAATAGCAAAGTCACACCTTAGTGGATCCAAAATAGAAATCTGATGTCAACTTAGTACTCCCTGGCCGTTTTTGACGTCATCACTTTCAAGAGAACAAGTATAGTTGCAGTACTAGTACATGTAGTACAGTGCTGGCAACTGAAATCCGACCCCTGAGCGCCCGCTCAGGGGGTCGAATTTCAGTTGCCAGCACTGTTGTAGACCTACAACTACAAGGTCAATGATTATGATTGTACTGAGTCCGTACTGCATCATGAATGCATGCACCCCGGCCCGATCGATCCGAGACTGGCGGGAAGCTGTGCAACGCACATGCGTTGATGTTCGCATTGATTGGCATGTGCTGCATCATGCATGCATGCACCCCGATCCGAGAAAGGCGGGAAGCTATGCAACGCACATGCGTCGATGTTGGCATTTGCATAGGCTCTGTATGTATGTATCGACACACGTACACATACATACATGTACATACATACATACATACATACATACAGTCATCATTGTACTACAATGCTGGCAACTGAAATCCGACCCCCTAGCGTCTCGTACGAATCGCTAAGGCGGCTAGCGCACCGCTAGGGGGTCGGATTTCAGTTGCCAGCACTGTCGTACTTGTACAGTAACTCCTACAGTTGTCGGCAAAAAGATCGTCCACGAGCTGTTGATCTGATGCAGTCATGATGTCTGAATCGATGATGGCAATCTTCATGGAGCTAGCACGGGAGAGCGAATCACATTTGCTGCATTCACTAAAACATTCCCTTTAGAAGCCGAGTAAAAACATTGAAAGCAGCTTAGAGTTTTGTGACAGCCTCGGTTGTGAACCACAATGCTGCCGACATCGCCAAGTCCAAGACGGGTGTTGAAATGTCACGCTAGCTAGCCCCTAGCGCGCGACGCAGGGACATGCAGGCTCACCGAGCAGCTAGGACGATGGATATACTGGCGTACTTCCACCGAAACTGGATGACTGCGCCCTACTAGATGGGAATTTGTATGGAAAATGTCACTAAAAGCGCCATTTCGTTCTTCGTGCACTTCCCTGTGTCCAGCAATACAACAAGATCAGAGTAATCATGGTCAGTTCTTGAGCTTCGAACGGGCAGAAAGGTGAGACATTGTCGCCTTTTGACCATTTGTGCCCACGTGTCACTTTCAACGTACCTCTGTATAACATAACCCGGCTGTAATATGAATGGTCGCATTAATTTGATTTTGGGTTTGCTTGTAGGCCGCTAGCATCCGCATCCAGTGAATCTAAAATATTGACACTCCTGTGAAAGGTTTAGTCGCAAAGTGAAGAATCACGGGCAAAAAGGCCCAAAACTTCGAGATTGTTTGATTTCAGCTTTGAGCAACCCTGGGCGAAGTGTTTATTGAAATGTGGAATTTTTTCTTGGTTCACTTCCCTATGTCCAGCTAAACAACAAGATCAGGGTGGCTATTGTCAGTTCTTGAGCTTCGAACGGGCAGAAAGGTGAGAAAGGTGAATAGTTTAGTCGCAAAGTGAAGAATCACGGGCAAAAAGGCCCAAAACTTCGAGATAGTTTCATATCAGCTTTGAGCAGCCCTGGGCGAGTTGTTTATTGAAATGTGGAATTTTTTCTTGGTTCATTTCCCTGTGTCCAGCTAAACAACAAGATCAGGGTGACTATGGTCAGTTCATGAGCTTCGAACGGGCAGAAAGGTGAGAATTTGTCGCTTTTTGCCCATTTGTGCCCACATGTCACTTTCAACGTACCTCTCTATAACATGACCCAGCTGTGATATGAGTGGTCGCATTGATTTGATTTTTGGTTTGCTTGTAGGCCGCTGGCACCCGCATTCAGTGACGCTTATAATTTGGCACTGCTATGAATAGATTAGTCGCAAAGTGAAGAATCACGGGCAAAAAGGCCCAAAACTTCGAGATAGTTTGATATCAGCTTTGAGCAGCCCTGGGCGAGTTGTTTATTGAAATGTGGAATTTTTTCTTGGTTCACTTCCCTATGTCCAGCCAAACAACAAGATCAGGGTGGTGATTGTCAGTTCTTGAGCTTCGAACGGGCAGAAAGGTGAGAAATTGTCGTTTTTTTGCCATTTGTGCCCACGTGTCACTTTCAACGTACCTCTCTATAACATGACCCACTTGTGATGTGAGTGGTCGCATTGATTTGATTTTTGGTTTGCTTGTAGGCCGCTGGCACCCACATTCAGTGACGCCTAAAATTTGGCACTGCTGAGAATAGATTAGTCGCAAAGTGAAGAATCACGGGCAAAAAGGCCCAAAACTTCGAGATAGTTTGAAATCAGCATTGAGCAGCCCTGGGCGAGTTGTTTATTGAAATGTGGAATTTTTTCTTGGTTCACTTCCCTATGTCCAGCCAAACCGCAAGATCAGGGTGGCTATGGTCAGTTCTTGAGCTTCGAACGGGCAGAAAGGTGAGAAATTGTCATTTTTTGCCCATTTGTGCCCACGTGTCACTTTCAAGTACCTCTCTATAACATGATCCAGCTGTGATATGAGTGGTCGCATTGATTTGATTTTTGGTTTGCTTGTAGGCCGCTGGCACCCGCATTCAGTGACGCTTAAAATTTGGCACTGCTGTGAATAGTTTAGTCGCAAAGTGAAGAATCACGGGCAAAAAGGCCCAAAACTTCGAGATAGTTTGATATCAGCTTTGAGCAGCCCTGGGCGAGTTGTTTATTGAAATGTGGAATTTTTTCTTGGTTCACTTCCCTATGTCCAGCTAAACAACAAGATCAGGGTGGCTATGGTCAGTTCATGAGCTTCGAATGGGCAGAAAGGTGAGAAATTGTCGCTTTTTGCCCATTTGTGCCCACGTGTCACTTTCAACGTACCTCTCTATAAGATGGACCAGCTGTGATGTGAGTGGTCGCATTGATTTGATTTTTGGTTTGCTTGTAGGCCGCTGGCATCCGCATTCAGTGACGCTTAAAATTTGGCACTGCTGTGAATAGTTTAGTCGCAAAGTGAAGAATCACGGGCAAAAAGGCCCAAAACTTCGAGATAAATTGATATCAGCTTTGAGCAGCCCTGGACGAGTTGTTTATTGAATTGTGGAATTTTTTCTTGGTTCACTTCCCTATATTCAGCTAAACAACAAGATCAGGGTGGCTATGGTCAGTTCATGAGCTTCGAATGTGCAGAAAGGTGAGAAATTGTCGCTTTTTGCCCATTTTTGCCCACATGTCACTTTCAACGTACCTCTCTATAGCATGACCCAGCTGTGATGTGAGTGGTCGCATTGATTTGATTTTTGGCTTGCTTGTAGGCCGCTGGCACCCGCATTCAGTGACGCCTAAAATTTGGCACTGCTGTGAACAGTTTAGTCGCAAAGTGAAAAATCACGGGCAAAAAGGCCCAAAACTTCGAAATAGTTTGATATCAGCTTTGAGCAGCCCTGGGCGAGTTCTTTATTGAAATGTAGAATTTTTTCTTGGTTCACTTCCCTATGTCCAGCTAAACAACAAGATCAGGGTGGCTATGGTCAGTTCTTGAGCTTCGAACGGGCAGAAAGGTGAGAACTTTTCACTTTTTTGCCCATTTGTGCCCAAGTGTCACTTTCAACGTACCTCTCTATAACATGACCCAGCTGTGATGTGAGTGGTCGCATTGATTTGATTTTTGGTTTGCTTGTAGGCCGCTGGCACCCGCATTCAGTGACGCCTAAAATTTGGCACTGCTGTGAATAGTTTAGTCGCAAAGTGAAGAATCACGGGCAAAAAGGCCCAAAACTTCGAGATAGTTTTATATCAGCTTTGAGCAGCCCTGGGCGAGTTGTTTATTGAAATGTGGAATTTTTTCTTGGTTCAATTCCCTATGTCCAGCTAAACAACAAGATCAGGGTGGCTATGGTCAGTTGTTGAGCTTCGAACGGGCAGAAAGGTGAGAAATTGTCGCTTTTTGCCCATTTATGCCCACGTGTCACTTTCAACGTACCTCTCTATAACATGACCCAGCTGTGATGTGAGTGGTCGCATTGATTTGATTTTTGGTTTGCTTGTAGGCCGCTGGCACCCGCATTCAGTGACGACAAAAATTTGGCACTGCTGTGAATAGTTTAGTCGCAAAGTGAAGAATCACGGGCAAAAAGGCCCAAAACTTCGAGATAGATTGATATCAGCTTTGAGCAGCCCTGGTCGAGTTGTTTATTGAAATATGGAATTTTTTCTTGGTTCACTTCCCTATGTCCTGCTAAACAACAAGATCGGGGTGGTGATTGTCAGTTCTTGAGCTTCGAACGGGAAGAAAGGTGAGAAATTGTCGCTTTTTGCCCATTTGTGCCCACGTGTTCATTTCAACGTACATCTGTATAACATGACCCAGCTGTGATGTGAGTGGTCGCATTGATTTGATTTTTGGTTTGCTTGTAGGCCGCTGGCAGCCGCATCAGTGACGCCTAAAATTTGGCACTGCTGTGAATAGTTTAGTCGCAAAGTGAAGAATCGAGGCAAAAAGGCCCAAAACTTCGAGATACTTTGATATCAGCTTTGAGCAGCCCTGGGCGAGTTGTTTATTGAAATGTGGAATTTTTTCTTGGTTCTTTTCCCTATGTCCAGCTAAACAACAAGATCAGGGTGGCTATGGTCAGTTCATGAGCTTCGAACGGGCAGAAAGGTGAGAAATTGTCGCTTTTTGCCCATTTGTGCCCACGTGTCACCTTCAACGTACCTCTCTATAACATGATCCAGCTGTGATGTGAGTGGTCGCATTGATTTGATTTTTGGTTTGCTTGTTGGCCGCTGGCACTCGCATTCAGTGACGCTTAAAATTTGTAACTGCTGTGAATAGTTTAGTCGCAAAGTGAAGAATCACGGGCAAAAAGGCCCAAAACTTCGAGATAGTTTGATATCAGCTTTGAGCAGCCCTGGGCGAGTTGTTTATTGAAATGTGGAATTTTTTCTTGGTTCACTTCCCTATGTCCAGCCAAACAACAAGATCAGGGTGGCTATGGTCAGTTCTTGAGCTTCGCACGGGCAGAAAGGTGAGCACTTTTCGCTTTTTGCCCATTTGTGCCCACGTGTCACTTTCAACGTACCTCTCTATAACATGACCCAGCTGTGATGTGAGTGGTCGCATTGATTTGATTTTTGGTTTGCTTGTAGGCCGCTGGCACCCGCATTCAGTGACTCTTATAATTTGGCACTGCTGTGAATGGATTAGTCGCAAAGTGAAGAATCACGGGCAAAAAGGCCCAAAACTTCGAGATAGTTTGATATCAGCTTTGACCAGCCCTGGGCGAGTTGTTTATTGAAATGTGGCATTTTTTATTGGTTCACTTCCCTATGTCCAGCCAAACCGCAAGATCAGGGTGGCTATGGTCAGTTCTCGAGCTTCGAACGGGCAGAAAGGTGAGAAATTGTCGCTTTTTGCCCATTTGTGCCCACGTGTCACTTTCAAGTACCTCTCTATAACATGATTCAGCTGTGATGTGAGTGGTTGCATTGATTTGATTTTTGGTTTGCTTGTAGGCCGCTGGCACCCGCATTCAGTGACGCTTAAAATTTGGCACTGCTGTGAATAGTTTAGTCGCAAAGTGAAGAATCACGGCCAAAAAGGCCCAAAACTTCGAGATAGTTTCATATCAGCTTTGACCAGCCCTGGGCGAGTTGTTTATTGAAATGTGGAATTTTTTCTTGGTTCACTTCCCTATGTCCAGCCAAACAACAAGATCAGGGTGGTGATTGTCAGTTCTTGAGCTTCGAATGGGCAGAAAGGTGAGAAATTGTCGCTTTTTTCTAGGGGTGAAAGTGTGCATTAACACGCATGCACTCGCTATTGCAGACCAATGGAGAGCACACATCATATGGAGGATTCATGGAGTGCTGGGTAACCGAATCTGGCATGTGATAATCATGTAGGATAGTCCACGCACGAGGTGCAGCCCATGAAATGGGCACCCATGAACTGGGCGGAGTGTGGACAGCCTGTATGATAGTGTGTATGTATGTCCACGCACAAAGTGCAGCCCATGAGATGGGCGCCCATGAAATGGACGGAGTGTGGACGGCCCACGCACGAAGTGCAATGCCCGTTAGGAGGCAGGAGTGTGGGAGTATGAGTGTGATGGCCGAAGGCCGTGATAATTGCCAGATGAGAGGAGATAGCTGGCCCAGCACTCCTATTTATTTTCGTCTTGTATGAATTATGATACCTGTGTTGAATCAAGGATATCAATATTATTCATAGATGGGAAGAGGTGGGTGGGTGAGAAAGGAACAAACCGGTGTTCTTCTCACGGCGCAAGCAAAGCAAATATGAAGTAGCAATGTGGCCAGCGCGAAGTATGGTGTATGCGTTACGGGTTCAAGCTCCGATGTGTGCTGCAGCCGCATATGGCTGATTGGCTGGCGAGTTCAGGTGAGTTCCGGCGTACGCATGTTGCATGCCACCGCAGCGTGCATGTGCGTGTTACTTGACATGCATCAATGAATAGCGTGGGATCTGCGGGCTCTTTGGAAGCCGCTGGAGCGCGTGTGAAGTGGTGGCTTGTGCAATGTGTTAACCTACATTACCGCAAGCTCTAATGTGCTATTAACACGCATGCACTCGCTATTGCAGACCAATGGAGAGCACAGATCATATGGAGGATTCATGGAGTGCTGGGCAACCGAATCTGGCATGTGATAATCATGTAGGATAGTCCACGCACGAGGTGCAGCCCATGAAATGGGCACCCATGAACTGGGCGGAGTGTGGACAGCCTGTATGATAGTGTGTATGTATGTCCACGCACAAAGTGCAGCCCATGAGATGGGCGCCCATGAAATGGACGGAGTGTGGACGGCCCACGCACGAAGTGCAATGCCCGTTAGGAGGCAGGAGTGTGGGAGTATGAGTGTGATGGCCGAAGGCCGTGATAATTGCCAGATGAGAGGAGATAGCTGGCCCATGGTTGCCCAGCCTCCATGCTAAGTTGTGACATATTGCAATGCACGTGAATGACACTTTTGTTGCTATCAGCGCATTTTGTCAGCACAATCCTAGCAGAGCAAGTTGCTGTGCTGTACCAAACAGTCAGCCGTGTGGGTACATGCATGGGTGCGAGTTGCGTGCCCGCGTGGCGGGTTCTTACATACCTCAATGCGTTCTGTGATGCGCTTGTACCTCTGACAGCTTTTGGGTCAGCTGCGCCATGTCTGTGTCGGTGGTCCTGATGTAGCGCAAGACGCTGTCGCTCCTCCATCGGCCCATTGCCCTGATTAGCCAGTCAGGGGTACCCGCCATGGCTGCCGTTGTGGCGGCACCGATGCGGAACGAATGACCGCGTAATCGCGCGAATTGGGTGTTCCCGTGAGTGGGAGAAGCTGTCGGAGCTCTTCTGTCAGCGCCTGCCTGGTCAGCGGTCTCCCAGAGCGGTAGCGGAAGAGTGCGTCAGCGGCGTCAGACGGACAGACTGTAAAATATGCCAGGAGGGCAGCAACCGGGCAAGGTTGTGAAGTGGTACTATCGATTATCACTGCATGTCCCTGACGGAATTGGTCCGTCTTCGATTGCTTGATGTAGAAGCGGATATATGTGCGTCCTTGAGTGACGTCCAGAGTCACATCCTGGCGCGTGGCATGAGTGGCAGGGTCAAACCCGGCCGGAGGCGCAGTGAATTCCGCGCATCGGAGAAATCCGAAAAAGGCGAGCACCATTGCCGCCTTGAGCATGCACTTGTCCTGCTGGTGACGCCGTTGGTCCAGGCTGAGTTGGTTGAGGAGCTTCCGCAGCAAATCAATGGTGATTGGGAGGCGAGTGCGCTGGGTTGCTGGGTCAGTCACCGTCCTCTTGATGCCTCGCATAACACGTGGCAGCAGCAACGCGTTCATCGTTGGATCTCGGAATCCGGCTTCGAGATGCATGTTGCGTACTGCGGCCATGTAGACGTGAATTGTCTGTGGTTGAACCGATTGCGTGAGGTGTGCTGCGAAGCAGCTGAGCATCGTGTCTGTAGCCGGCATGGGCGTCCATCTTTGCAACGCACAGAATTGCGTAAACTTCCTTTCGCCAGTGGTGTACGTGCGCCGCGTTGTTGGGGCGATTGCCATGGCTGCCAGGTCGGCGACCTCCCGCATCAGTCCAGGAGGGGGAGGTGGATTGCAGTGTCCGGGGCTTGCCGTGCCGATGGTGCCAGCTGCTGGAATGCCTGCAGGTTGAAACGAGACAGAGCATCGGCGATCGAATTCAGATGGCCAGGTACATATTTGGCAGTAATGGTGAAGCTGTGAGTTGCACAAACGAAGAACAATGCACGCAGCAGTGACATCATGCCTGGTGACTTGCTGGAGGTTGACTTCACGCATTCGACAACAGACTGATTGTCGCAATGCATTACGATACGTTGCCGGGACCACAGATGGCCCCAAGTACTGCAAGCCATCGCCACGGCATAGAGCTCTTTGTATCCGATGCTCTCTTCTTCTTGCTCCTTTGTCCATCTGCCCTGGATCCAGCGCTGCTCCTTGCCGTAGAATGCGCCCCAGCCGAGAGTGCCGCTAGCGTCTGTGTACAGTCCAAGGTCGGCCGACGATGTACTGCTGTTATAGAGGAGGAATGCCTTCCCGTTCCAGTGCTGGATCAGAAGCTGCCACCAGCGGATGTCTTTCCTGGCCTCGCCTGTCAGAGTGATACGGAAATAGGGCTTGGCGCGGCTAAACCTCTTGTTGATATCCCATAAGCGCCGTGTAAATGTTCTGCCTGGTACGACGACGCTCGACGCAAAGGAGAGTTTCCCCAGGAAGTGATCGAGTTTGCGTTGCGTGGTCTGGGTGCAGCGTGACATCTCGCTGAGGAGCTCGCGGAGGTCCGCCAGTTTGTCGTCTGGGAGACGGGCTTCCATGCGCACCGTGTCCAGCACAATTCCGAGGAAGACCAGGGATGTAGACGGGCCCTCGAGCTTTTCTTCGGCTAGTGGGATTGATAGGTATTCGAATGCTTGCAGGATGACGTCCTTTGCCTGGATAGCAAGGCTTCGCTGAGGAGGGCAGATATTAAGAAAATCGTCTAGATAGTGAAGGAGGTGAGGGATGGCAAAGTTAGTAGTAATGATCCACTCAATGGCACTGGCAACCTGGTCGAATAGAAACGGGCTGGAGCGTAGGCCGAACGGCAACACTCGGTCAAAGTAATATTGCCCTTGCCACTGAATACCAAGTAGAGACCAATCGGACGGGTGCACAGGGATTAGCCGGAATGCATTGCGGATGTCCAGCTTTGTCAGCAATGCACCCTGCCCGTAGGCCATAATTGTTTGCACTGCATCGTCTATCCGGATATATGACAGGCTAAACGCGGACGGGTCGATGCCATCGTTAACACTATTGCCGACGGGAGCTGATAAATGGTGGATAATGCGTAGTTTACCATTCTTCTTGGGCACCACACCAATGCCCGAGCACTGGAAGGATGGAAATGGAGGGGTGGAATAAGGGCCGCAGGTCTCTCCCTGCGCACAGGATGTTGCTAGATAATCAGATATGTACACGGAATGTTCAGCAGATGAGGGAAGATTTGGGGCTGTCACAGTCTGACGGCGACCAGAGAAGCCTATGCGGAATCCAGATTGTAGGCCCCTGCTCACGCGGGAGGAGAATGCCTTGTCTGGATGATCAGTGAGCAGTCTAGTAAAGCGGGCAACATCAATGGGTGTGTGAATGCATGGCATACTGGAATCAAGAGCAGGGAAGGCGAGCGGGGGAAACTGTGAGTTACTACTACTGTCTGTACATGCCTGCTTCGCGGAAGCAGGGCTAGTGGCATGGCGTCCCGCCATGCTTGTGTCGGGGCCCGGCACGGGTGACTTACTTGCCTGACCGTTTGGCAGGTGGCGCTGATGTGCTGGGCCGTGTGCTCGCGGGGTTGGCAGTGCAGGCCGTTTTTGGGTGGCGGCCTTGGCATTGCAGGCATAGGTGCGCTCTCCCGCATCCCCCTTGGCATCTGGCCCAGTTGAAATTCCGGCAAATTGGGCGGCCACCGACTGAGGGTGAGGAATGTGCGCCGCCAAATGGTGTGGCTCTAGAGGGACGAAAGGGACACTGCCCCCCAGCGGATGGGGGGTGAACAAGTGAGCATGCAAAGCACGGAGTTCGAGCCTTGCCGGTAGTGCTCAGCTGCCATATATTATGGTCGATCACATCCCAGCGACGGGCAGGGTTGCTAGCCGCCGCGCGGCGAAATTGCCGATCATACTCGAGCCAGCCATCCGGGACAAATTTCCGGTTGGCTTCCGTGATGATGGCCTGGTACCCGACTAGTTCGGAGGCTCTTTCCGGAGCTGCTTGCAGGATGGTGTGGAGCACCACCGTCCAAGCCTCCAGCCACGTCGCAAGATCGCACACGTGGCGCCGTGTGGAGGCTTTGGGCGAGAACTCCTGCGTTAGGCGCACGGGTGTGCCGTCCATAAGGTGCATCTGCACACCTGTGCTGGAGGGGTTTGGGGCTAATCCAACCGGGTCCACCAACAACTCAGACAAATCTAGGAACTCACCGGCAAGGATTCTGTCCCGTGTCCTCTGCGGGATGGTGGTGGTAGGGAGCTGCTGCTCCGCTGATCGTGGCCGCCAGGTAGCTGCGACCGGTTCCGATGCAATTTCGGTTGTTGTGGTGCTGATCGCGGATGTAGCCGGTGGTGGGGCCATGGCGCGGCGCTGGGAATCCAGAAACGCTGGCAGTGTTTCAGTCAGCACTTCTGCGATCGTGGCTCGAAGGCTTTCGGCCGGGATCACTGATTGTTGCGCCGGGGGTTCAGGCATTGCAACCTGTGGAGCAACAGCGCTCTGGGAGACGGACGCCGCTGGCGGACCGCGTGGGAAGTTGTTTCGCGAGGCCGGATCTGTGGCGGAATCGCTCAGGCTCGGAGGTTGAGAGGAGGCAGGGGCAGCTACCTCGGGAACAGCAGTCCTGCTACTAGTCCTAGTCCGTCGAGGCATAGCGAATGGTGAGGTCAGGGAGTTGCAAGATCCGAAAAGCCGAGAAACTGTGAGAAAGGAACAAACCGGTGTTCTTCTCACGGCGCAAGCAAAGCAAATATGAAGTAGCAATGTGGCCAGCGCGAAGTATGGTGTATGCGTTACGGGTTCAAGCTCCGATGTGTGCTGCAGCCGCATATGGCTGATTGGCTGGCGAGTTCAGGTGAGTTCCGGCGTACGCATGTTGCATGCCACCGCAGCGTGCATGTGCGTGTTACTTGACATGCATCAATGAATAGCGTGGGATCTGCGGGCTCTTTGGAAGCCGCTGGAGCTGTGAAGTGGTGGCTTGTGCAATGTGTTAACCTACATTACCGCAAGCTCTAATGTGCTATGCAAAATTCGAGTACGAGTACTCTATTTTTTCCGATCGAGTATTCGAGTATACGACTATTGCCTGCACTGTCACTTTCCCCATTTCCAGCATCACGGCACATGCCACGGTTCACTTGTCCGCATGCACACACATTACGTACATACATGGATCACGTGTTCACGCATTCACGCCCGACCTCAATAACAATAGCCTTGAATAGGGCACAAATGTGCAGTATTATCAGATGTGATATCAATCATATCAATCATAATAATATTATTATTATCGATATGTGACGGTGAAATTCTCACAACAGCCAACCCTAGAAGGCAACCAAGAGCCACTAGTCAAATAAATTGAAACTAAAAGAAGTACACACAATCAGTGATTCTGAGCTCCACTGAGGAGACTAAACGCGTTCAAACAGCCACCTGCTCAGAAGTTAGTTAAATAAATGAATAAAGAAAGAAAGAACTGATGGAACATCATGATACGCACTGGCTGCAACTATCTGTCTACAGGTCAGGCAAAGGAGGCAAGTCATCGGCTTCTTCCTCTGCAAACCTCTCAAGCCGTGGCATCAACTGCTGGACCGCCACAGGGGCAGCAGTTCTTGCTGCCTGAAGACCACTGTTTGCATGAAGGAAGACGAGTGCATCAACGTTCTCGTGCGTTAGACTTGCTCGTAGTTTGCTGACAATGATGCCAGCCGCTGAAAATACTCGCTCCGACGGCACAGAGGTGGCAGGTATGCACAGCACGCGCTTTGCCAACCTTGCCATGGTGGGAAACCTGTCCGCATTCGTCCTCCACCAATCGAGTGGGTCCACAGATGAGCCTACTTGTTTCTCCGTGAAGAATTGGGTTACCTCCACCTCACAATCCGATGCTGCCGATGAAGTTGTGGATGGCTCGACGCTAGGGCACGCGAAGAACAACGACATGTCCTCTTCCATAGGTCGCTTGGCAGGTGGCTCCAGAATACATTCGTCATCACAGCTGCTCCCATTGCTGTCGGCAGTGATTTGAGCACACACCCGGCGAACAATCTCTGACTTCAACTCGTCCTTGTCTTCGTCATTGTCCAAGAATCCGAGGCTCCGTGACCTGGGTCCAGTGCTGCAGATACAGATGGCAGCGAGATTGGGTCAAATGGATCGAGGACAACTTCACCTCGATTTCCATTGCCAGTGATTTCCGGAAATCCGCAGCCGATGCCGAGAGTTCCTCATTCGCAGTACGAAGACCACGTAGCAAAGACTTGGCCACCGGCACCACCAACGTCTGTGTACAGTAGGTTTCCCCACCAAGAACAGTGGTAGCCTTTGCTGGTGCCTCCAGTGCTGCCACTATCTCCTTGGCGAGATTCCACTGGTGGTCCTTCAACTGCAGGTGCCGATGGGAGCTCTTGGTCAGCTCGGGGTCTTCCAAAACCGCCATGATTGGCAGCCTCAGGTGAATCAGGCGCTGGAGCATCAGAAAGGAGCTGTTCCATCGCGTTGGAACATCCTGGATGACTCGTAGAGGAGTGCCAGACTTGCTAGCTGACGCCATAGCTACTTGCTTGTTGTTTAGCGCCTCTGTGCTCTTGGCACTGTGGCTGAAGTGACCAACAAGTTGCCTGGAAGAAGCCAGCAGTTTCGTGACAGGCCTTGATGCTGTTATAGCATGCCTGATGCAGGTTTGCAACCGATGGGCAGCGCAAGCTTGGTAATCCCAGTGATGTTGGCTGCGAAGAAGTCTGCTCGCTGCCATCTGGTTTGGTGCTTCATCATGGACTAAGCACTGCACAGTGTCATGCGCAATGTTGAATCTGCTAAGAACTGCTTCTGTGCTGGCAGCAAGGGTTTCCGCTGTGTGACTCCCGTTGAAGCGCTTGGTCTCAAGAACGTGCGACACCAGTTTCCAGTCGTCCGTGACATAGTGGCTCGTGTACGTTACAAAGGAGACCACAGCCTTCGATGTCCACGCATCCGTTGTGATAGCAATTGATGTAGCACCTGCTAATTTTGTCACAAGCTCCTTTCGTGCAGCATCGTGCCGCCGACGCACCATGGATGCGATGGTCGTCCGTGAGGGAACGGTGAATGAAGGTTCCACGAAGGACAGCAATTGCCTGAACCCAGGATCGTTGACTATCCCAAGAGGACGCATATCAGCAGTGACCCAGTCGGCGATGAGCCCCCGAATCTGAGTTGACCTGGCCGAATTACAAGCTCTCTTCGAGTGCGATACTGCAAACGATTCCATTGGCTTTGTCCCAACCGTGGTACGTGTTGCTGCCGCTGCGCTGCGCTCGCTCGGCTCGCTGCCTTTCTCACTTTCTCACTTTCCCTCTTCTCCTTGTAACTTTGGCATGTTAGCAGATGATTGGACAAGTTCGTTGTACCACCCGTATATTTGTATGTGCCCTGGCAATGTTTGCACAAGACTTGCTTTGACACTGGTTGGGAGAAGTGGTCCCAGACCTTCGATCTCTGACCAGTCTTTCGTGGTAAGCCAGCCCCGCTTGATGACGATGCTTGTTGCAACTCCATTTTTCGTCAGGCAACACTACACTTCACTCAAGCCAACTACTGCAAACGAAAATCACTCAACTACGAAAGGAACTCTTGGATGTGACTGCGAGACCCACGAAGAAAACTGAAGGAGCAGCGACAGCTAGCACGTCTTCTCCGAGTTTCGCTACACGACTGTATTCACGGAGCCCTTCACATCTTTCGTTATGTAAACGGCTCCGTAGTACACGATTGACTCCCGCTCGATCCCACGCGCAGGGATTCCTGCTGAGCTCAACCACGCAAACCGGTACGGTAGCTATCCATAGTCGCATGTACAGGAACTGCTCTCCTCACAACCAAAACCGTTTTCCAGAACCTTTCCAGAACCAAAAGAAGTGCATGCCGCACTGCCCCTGACACTGGAAGCGAAAAGGTGAGAACTCAAACTGCATGCAGCATAGCACAACTTTGAACTAGGTACGCGGAGCGCCGCACTGACACTTGGCTACATGTACCACAAGACCATATGGCAGCAGTATGCGGCATTGCGTGTTACTTTTAGAGAGAGTACGCTAGTAGGTCTACTAGTACTAGTACTCTGCACGCCTTCTGGGCTGTGCACGTAGGTCTACGAGTATGTGACTTGTGACCATGGTTGTTGACTGCATGCACAACACTCTACATGCATGCATGCATGATCGAGTACTCGAATTTTTTCAAAAAAAGCGATCGAGTACTCGAGTATTCGGTATAATCGTTTCACCCCTACTTTTTTCCCATTTGTGCCCACGTGTCACTTTCAACGTACCTCTCTATAACATGACCCAGCCGTGATGTGAGTGGTCGCATTGATTTGATTTTTGGTTTGCTTGTAGGCCGCTGGCAGCCGCATTCAGTGACGCCTAAAATTTGGCACTGCTGTGAATAGTTTAGTCGCAAAGTGAAGAATCACGGGCAAAAAGGCCCAAAACTTCGAGATAGTTTGATATCAGCTTTGAGCAGCCCTGGGCGAGTTGTTTATTGAAATGTCGAATTTTTTCTTGGTTCACTTCCCCATGTCCAGCCAAACAACAAGATCAGGGTGGCGATTGTCAGTTCTTGAGCTTCGAACGGGCAGAAAGGTGAGAAATTGTCGCTTTTTGCCCATTTTTGCCCACGTGTCACTTTCAACGTACCTCTCTATAACATGATCCAGCTGTGATGTGAGTGGCCGCATTGATTTGATTTTTGGTTTGCTTTTAGGCCGCTGGCACCCGCATTCAGTGACGCTTAAAATTTGGCACTGCTGTGAATAGTTTACTCGCAAAGTGAAGAATCACGGGCAAAAAGGCCCAAAACTTCGAGATAGTTTGATATCAGCTTTGAGCAGCCCTGGGCGAGTTGTTTATTGAAATGTGGAATTTTTTCTTGGTTCACTTCCCTATGTCCAGCTAAACAACAAGATCAGGGTGGCTATGGTCAGTTGTTGAGCTTCGAACGGGCAGAAAGGTGAGAACTTTTCGCTTTTTGCCCATTTGTGCCCACGTGTCACTTTCAACGTACCTCTCTATACCATGACCCAGCTGTGATGTGAGTGGTCGCATTGATTTGATTTTTGGTTTGCTTGTAGGCCGCTGGCACCCGCATTCAGTGACGCTTATAATTTGGCACTGCTGTGAATAGATTAGTCGCAAAGTGAAGAATCACGGGCAAAAAGGCCCAAAACTTCGAGATAGTTTGATATCAGCTTTGACCAACCCTGGGCGAGTTGTTTATTGAAATGTGGAATTTTTTCTTGGTTCACTTCCCTATGTCCAGCCAAACAACAAGATCAGGGTGGTGATTGTCAGTTCTTGAGCTTCGAACGGGCAGAAAGTTGAGAAATTGTCGCTTTTTTCCCATTTGTGCCCACGTGTCACTTTCAACGTACCTCTCTATAACATGACCCAGTTGTGATGTGAGTGGTCGCATTGATTTGATTTTTGGTTTGCTTGTAGGCCGCTGGCAGCCGCATTCAGTGACGCTTAAAATTTGGCACTGCTGTGAATAGTTTAGTCGCAAAGTGAAGAATCACGGGCAAAAAGGCCAAAAACTTCGAGATAGTTTGATATCAGCTTAGAGCAGCCCTGGGCGAGTTGTTTATTGAAATGTCGAATTTTTTCTTGGTTCACTTCCCTATGTCCAGCCAAACCACAAGATCAGGGTGGCTATGGTCAGTTCTTGAGCTTCGAACGGGCAGAAAGGTGAGAAATTGTCGCTTTTTGCCCATTTGTGCCCACGTGTCACTTTCAACGTACCTCTCTATAACATGATCCAGCTGTGATGTGAGTGGTCGCATTGATTTGATTTTTAGTTTGCTTGTAGGCCGCTGGCACCCGCATTCAGTGGCGTCTAAAATTTGGCACTGCTGTGAATAGTTTAGTCGCAAAGTGAAGAATCACGGGCAAAAAGGCCCAAAACTTCGAGATAGTTTGATATCAGCTTTGAGCAGCCCTGGGCGAGTTGTTTATTGAAATGTGGAATTTTTTCTTGGTTCACATCCCTATTTCCAGCTCAACAACAAGATCCGGGTGGCTATGGTCAGTTCTTGAGCTTCGAACGGGCAGAAAGGTGAGAATTTTTCGCTTTTTGCCCATTTGTGCCCACGTGTCACTTTCAACGTACCTCTCTAGAACATGACCCAGCTGTGATGTGAGTGGTCGCATTGATTTGATTTTTGGTTTGCTTGAAGGCTGCTGGCACCCGCATTCAGTGACGCTTATAATTTGGCACTGCTGTGAATAGATTAGTCGCAAAGTGAAGAATCACAAGCAAAAAGGCCCAAAACTTCGAGATAGTTTGATATCAGCTTTGAGCAGCCCTGGGCGAGTTGTTTATTGAAATGTGGAATTTTTTCTTGGTTCACTTCCCTATGTCCAGCCAAACAACAAGATTAGGGTGGCGATTGTCAGTTCTTGAGCTTCGAACGGGCAGAAAGGTGAGAAATTGTCGCTTTTTGCCCATTTGTGCCCACGTGTCACTTTCAACGTACCTCTCTATAACATGATCCAGCTGTGATGTGAGTGGTCGCATTGATTTGATTTTTGGTTTGCTTGTAGGCCGCTGGCACCCGCATTCAGTGGCGTCTAAAATTTGGCACTGCTGGGAATAGTTTAGTCGCAAAGTGAAGAATCACGGGCAAAAAGGCCCAAAACTTCAAGATAGTTTGATATCAGCTTTGAGCAGCCCTGGGCGAGTTGTTTATTGAAATGTGGCATTTTTTCTTGGTTCACTTCCCTATGTCCAGCTAAACAACAAGATCAGGGTGGCTATGGTCAGTTCTTGAGCTTCGAACGGGCAGAAAGGTGAGAACTTTTCGCTTTTTGCCCATTTGTGCCCACGTGTCACTTTCAACGTACCTCTCTATACCATGACCCAGCTGTGATGTGAGTGGTCGCATTGATTTGATTTTTGGTTTGCTTGTAGGCCGCTGGCACCCGCATTCAGTGACGCTTATAATTTGGCACTGCTGTGAATAGATTAGTCGCAAAGTGAAGAATCACGGGCAAAAAGGCCCAAAACTTCGAGATAGTTTGATATCAGCTTTGACCAACCCTGGGCGAGTTGTTTATTGAAATGTGGAATTTTTTCTTGGTTCACTTCCCTATGTCCAGCCAAACAACAAGATCAGGGTGGTGATTGTCAGTTCTTGAGCTTCGAACGGGCAGAAAGTTGAGAAATTGTCGCTTTTTTCCCATTTGTGCCCACGTGTCACTTTCAACGTACCTCTCTATAACATGACCCAGTTGTGATGTGAGTGGTCGCATTGATTTGATTTTTGGTTTGCTTGTAGGCCGCTGGCAGCCGCATTCAGTGACGCCTAAAATTTGGCACTGCTGTGAATAGTTTAGTCGCAAAGTGAAGAATCGAGGCAAAAAGGCCCAAAACTTCGAGATAGTTTGATATCAGCTTTGAGCAGCCCTGGGCGAGTTGTTTATCGAAATGTGGAATATTTTCTTGGTTCACCTCCCTATGTCCAGCCAAACAACAAGATCAGGGTGGCGATTGTCAGTTGTTGAGCTTCGAACGGGCAGAAAGGTGAGAACTTTTCGCTTTTTGCCCATTTGTGCCCACGTGTCACTTTCAACGTACCTCTCTATAACATGACCCAGCTGTGATGTGAGTGGTCGCATTGATTTTTTTTTAGTTTGCTTGTAGGCCGCTGGCACCCGCATTCAGTGGCGTCTAAAATTTGGCTCTGCTAAGAATAGTTTAGTCGCAAAGTGAAGAATCACGGGCAAAAAGGCCCAAAACTTCGAGATAGTTTGATATCAGCTTTGTGCATCCCTGGGCGAGTTGTTTATTGAAATGTGGAATTTTTGCTTGGTTCATTTCCCTATGTCCAGCTAACCAACAAGATCAGGGTGGCTATGGTCAGTTCTTGAGCTTCGAACGGGCAGAAAGGTGAGAACTTTTCGCTTTTTGCCCATTTGTGCCCACGTGTCACTTTCAACGTGCCTCTCTATAACATGACCCAGTTGTGATGTGAGTGGTCGCATTGATGTGATTTTTGGTTTGCTTGTAGGCCGCTGGCGGCCGCATTCAGTGACGCTTAAAATTTGGCACTGCTGTGATGAGATTAGTCGCAAAGTGAAGAATCACGGGCGAAAAGGCCCAAAACTTCGACATAGTTTGATATCAGCTTTGAGCAGCCCTGGGCGAGTTGTTTATTGAAATGTGGAATTTTTTTTGGTTTACTTCCCTATGTCCAGCTAAACAACAAGATCAGGGTGGCGATGGTCAGTTCTTGAGCTTCGAACGGGCAGAAAGGTGAGAAATTGTCGCTTTTTGCCCATTTGTGCCCACGTGTCACTTTCAACGTACCTCTCTATAACATGACCCAGCTGTGATGTGAGTGGTCGCATTGATTTGATTTTTGGTTTGCTTGTAGGCTGCTGCCACCCGCATTCAGTGACGCTTAAAATTTGGCACTGCTGTGAATAGTTTAGTCGCAAAGTGAAGAATCACGGGCAAAAAGGCCCAAAACTTCGAGGTAGTTTGATATCAGCTTTGAGCAGCCCTGGACGAGTTGTTTATTGAAATGTGGAATTTTTTCTTGGTTCACTTCCCTATGTCCAGCTAAACAACAAGATCAGGGTGGCTATGGTCAGTTCAGGAGCTTCGAATGGGCAGAAAGGTGAGAAATAGTCGCTTTTTGCCCATTTTTGCCCACACGTCACTTTCAACGTACCTCTCTATAACATGACCCAGCTGTGATGTGAGTGGTCGCATTGATTTGATTTTTGGTTTGCTTGAAACCCGCTGGCACCCGCATTCAGTGACGCTTATAATTTGGCACTGCTGGGGATAAATTAGTCGCAAAGTGAAGAATCACGGGCAAAAAGGCCCAAAACTTCGAGATAGTTTGATATCAGCTTTGAGCAGCCCTGGGCGAGTTGTTTATTGAAACGTGGAATTTTTCCTTGGTTCACTTCCCTATGTCCAGCCAAACAACAAGATCAGGGTGGTGATTGTCAGTTCTTGAGCTTCGAACGGGCAGAAAGGTTAGAAATTATCGCTTTTGCCCATTTGTGCCCACGTGTCACTTTGAACGTACTTCTCTATAACATGACCCAGTTGTGATGTGAGTGGTCGCAATAATATGATTTTTGGTTTGCTTGTAGGCCGCTGGCAGCCGCATTCAGTGACGCTTAAAATTTGGCACTGCTGAGAATAGATTAGTCGCAAAGTGAAGAATCACGGGCAAAAAGGCCCAAAACTTCGAGATAGTTTGATATCAGCTTTGAGCAGCCCTGGGCGAGTTGTTTATTGAATTGTGGAATTTTTTCTTGGTTTACTTCCCTATGTCCAGCTAAACAACAAGATCAGGGTGGCGATGGTCAGTTCTTGAGCTTCGAACGGGCAGAAAGGTGAGAAATTGTCGCTTTTTGTCCATTATTGCCCACGTGTCACTTTCAACGTACCTCTCTATAACATGACCCAGTTGTGATGTGAGTGGTCGCATTGATTTGATATTTGCTTTGCTTGTAGGCCGCTGGCACCCGCATTCAGTGACCCCTAAAATTTGGCACTGCTGTGAATAGATTAGTCGCCAAGTGAAGAATCACGAGCAAAAAGGCCCAAAACTTCGAGATAGTTTGATATCAGCTTTGAGCAGCCCTGGGCGAGTTGTTTATTGTAATGTGGAATTTTTTCTTGGGTCACTTCCCTATGTCCAGCCAAACCACAAGATCAGGGTGGATATGGTCAGTTCTTGAGCTTCGAACGGGCAAAAAGGTGATAAATTGTCGCTTTTTGCCCATTTGTGCCCACGTGTCACTTTCAACGTACCTCTCTATAACATGATCCAGCTGTGATATGAATGGTCGCATTGATTTGATTTTTGGTTTGCTTGTAGGCTGCTGGTACTCGCATTCAGTGACGCTTAAAATTTGGCACTGCTGTGAATAGTTTAGTCGCAAAGTGAAGAATCACGGGCAAAAAGGCCCAAAACTTCGAGATAGTTTGATATCAGCTTTTAGCAGCCCTGGACGAGTTGTTTATTGAAATGTGGAATTTTTTCTTGGTTCACTTCCCTATGTCCAGCTAAACAACAAGATCAGGGTGGCTATGGTCAGTTCTTGAGCTTCGAACGAGCAGAAAGGTGAGAAATTGTCGCTTTTTGCCCATTTGTGCCCACGTGTCACTTTCAACGTACCTCTCTATAACATGACCCAGCTGTGATGTGAGTGGTCGCATTGATTTGATTTTTGGTTTGCTTGTAGGCCGCTGGCACCCGCATTCAGTGACGCTTAAAATTTGGCACTGCTGTGAATAGATTATTCGCAAAGTGAAGAATCACGGGCAAAAAGGCCCAAAACTTCGACATAGTTTGATATCAGCTTTGAGCAACCCTGGGCGAGTTGTTTATTGAAATGTGGAAATTTTCTTGGTTTACTTCCCTATGTCCAGCTAAACAACAAGATCAGGGTGGAGATGGTCAGTTCTTGAGCTTCGAACGGGCAGAAAGGTGAGAAATTGTCGCTTTTTGCCCATTTGTGCCCACGTGTCACTTTCAACGTACCTCTGTTATCCATACCCCGAAGTTACGGGTACTTCGGTCTACCGGGCATTATTTGGGCGAGTTTCATGGGAAATATTACTACTCTTTTGTCACTTTTCGTAGAATTATTGACGTCATATGCCATATCGATGGCCTTTTCCCCATCAAGATGTATAAGATTCGGAGTTACGGACATTTCAAAGTTACGGGCAGTGCAAAGTCCCGGACTGCCCGGATAAACGAGGTATGAGTGTAGTTAAAAAAAACCCAAACTTCTAGATAGGTCCTTTTTCAGCTTTCAGCAGCCCTGGGCGAGTTCTTTAGAGAAATGTGGCTCTTTTTCGTGGTGCTATTTTCTATGTCCAGCTACACAACGAGATGAGGATGGTCATTGTCATTTTCTGAGCTGCGAACGGGCAGAAAGGTGAGAAAATGTCGGATTTTGACCATTTGTGCTGACCTTTCAATTTCAACGTACCTCTCTATAACATGACCCAGCTGTAATTTCAGTGGTCGCATTGATTTCATTTTTGGTTTGCTTGTAGGGCGCTGGCACCCGCATTCAGTGACCCAGGAAATTTGGCACTGCTGTGAATAGTTTAGTCGCAAAGTGAAGATTCACGGGTAAAAAGCCCCAAACTTCTAGATAGGTTCTTTTTCAGCTTTCAGCAGCCCTGGGTGAGTTCTTTAGAGAAATTTGGCTCTTTTTCATGGTGCTATTTTCTATGTCCAGCTACACAACGAGGTGAGGATGGTCATTGTCATTTGAGCCAGGGACTATAGAAACCGCCCTACGACGTTTGATATCAAAATCAAGTTATGACGTTTCAAAGTCACGCGACTCAAAGTTACGCGAAGCGCAGAACTCATCACTTTTGTTTTGACAAGACTCAAGAGCTGTCCTCTTGGTAGGTGTTCGGGGAAGGATTCCGAGCTCGAGCGATTGTCGAGTAACTCATGAGGCTCCACTTACTGTGATTGATTATGGCAACAACATCTAGTAGACGACGCAGCTCGATTCTGTGTGGAGTCGACTAGTCCCTGATGCGAAGGCGCTTGAATCGGACGACGAGAATTTTTACGGATTCAGCGCTGGCACCCGCGAGTCGTCCGCGAGCGATTCCGACGCCGATGCTGACAGCGACGGCGATGATATGCCACCCAGAAGGAGAAGAAGACGTATGGAGTCACAGCAAGCTCGAGTGCTGCTAGTGTTGTGTCGAAAACGCCATGCCCCGACAGCTCGGAAATTTCAAACGCGGAGAGTGACACCGACTACTCGGAATCGGATGACGAACCAGATACCCCCGCACCTGAGCCACCGACGACGGAGCAGGTGAAGCGTGGTCTCCTCGGACATACGCGATGGGATTGAGAGAGGCTGTGGATGCAAGTCGAAGAATCATTGGAAAGTCATCCCAGAGCAGCAGCTCGAGGACTACATATTTGAAGTCTCTAAACTGCGAGAATCGAAAAAGCGCTTCAACAGTTCAAGCAGTTTGTTCTGGGCGCACTGACTGGAAGCATGCGAAAGTCGATGACTGGCGGTGGTGATCGACCTTTCTATTTCCGCTATCATGTACGTGGTTACGAGTTGTGCAAAGACGTGTTCATGGCAGTTCCTGCTGTTGGAAGTCATGTAATGAAGTGCCTTCAAAAAAAGCAAACAAAGGAGTCGTTCAACTGGCACAACATGGCTTGACTGGGAGAACACCAGAGCACTTGGCCATTTCAGCAGACATGGAGCAGGATGTAGTGCAGTTTATTTAGTCATAATTAACAACCACACAAGCCGACCTGTTTGGGAGCTATTACGCGTTGTATTATCAGGGCATAGGCAACAATTGCCGCATGCAGTATGCAATACTATGGACCAATGCCGTAGTATCGCAGGCAACAATTGCCGCATGCAGTATGCAATACTATGGACCAATGCCGTAGTATCGCAGGCAACAATTGCCGCATGCAGTATGCAATACTATGGACCAATGCCGTAGTGTCGCAAGCACCAATGTGCGTTAGACTGGCCAATGCCAGGGCTAATGGGGGCAACAATTGCCCGGCGTGTCAATACACGCATACGGTAGGGATGCACTTGTGAGCACATGTAGGCGCACTTGGCTCAATGCCGGCCTGACCCACGATCCCTACCGTTCTCCCTTCCGGGATGGCTTAGAATAGAATGATGGTTAGAGATGATGGGGTGGGTGGTGGTGCTCAAATACTGGCCAAGGTTGTCAAGCGATCTGACTGTTGGCGCAGCAAGGATGAAGAAGAAGCAGCATCGAGAGCCGGAGTAATGCGCATGCTCCGCGTGGTCCCGTGCCGGGGCACGGGAGTTCGGAGTGCGTGTTCTGCACGGGCACGTGATGCGCTATGGCAAGTACGTGCAAATTATGTTAGGAATGTAATTGTTGGTGGGTTGCTAACTTCACTTACCGTGCCATGCACGGAAACTTATATTTAACAACCACACAAGCCGATCTGTTTGGGAGCTATTACGCGTTGTATTATCAGGGCATAGGCAGCAATTGCCGCATGCAGTATGCAATACTATGGACCAATGCCGTAGTATCGCAGGCAACAATTGCCGCATGCAGTATGCAATACTATGGACCAATGCCGTAGTATCGCAGGCAACAATTGCCGCATGCAGTATGCAATACTTTGGACCAATGCCGTAGTATCGCAAGCACCAATGTGCGTTAGACTGGCCAATGCCAGGGCTAATGGGGGCAACAATTGCCCGGCGTGTCAATACACGCATACGGTAGGGATGCACTTGTGAGCACATGTAGGCGCACTTGGCTCAATGCCGGCCTGACCCACGATCCCTACCGTTCTCCCAAAATACAACATGACCCAAACAGGAATTATCGGCATTACTATAGTTATAGTAGCGTTACTATAGTTATAGTATAATAAGTATATCATATGTACACTACAGCTGTTGCTAGGGCCGTCCAATGCGGCTACCCATTAGCATAACGGGCAGAGACTAGAACAATGCCGCTGGCAATGCTCTGTCTGCGACAGGGGTGCGGACATAGCGGAGGTAGGCAGAGCTTTGCCACCTGCCGGCGGTCTTCAGCACGTACTCAGGCACGCCAGCTTTGCCTGCCAGCGTTGCAGCGCCTCGTCTGAGGCTGTGGCTGCGCACGTCTTTGTTAGGCAAGGCTGTTTGTAGTAGCCTGTTGATGTTATGCGGCTTCAGGGGCGTGCCGTCATCATAGCGATAGAGCGGGCCAGGTGCCGAGCCACGGGCTGCTAGGTAGCTGGTGGCTGCCGTGTGCGGGCATGTCGGCGAGCCTGTCCTCCTGACGCTAATGTCCTGGCCGCTGCCGTATTGGCTCGTCTTTGTCACACGCAGGCGCAGCTCCACGCGGTCTGGGTACATGGTCGCATCGCTGTACTCAAGGCCGGCGCCCCGTGCCGTGAAGGTGTACTCGTTGACTCTGAGCAGCCCGTGGAAGGCCAGAGTCACGGCGCTCCAGAGCATGGCGCGGTTGAGCGGGCTAGGCACGGTGGACTGCAGGTAGTGCTGTACGCCAGCCAGATCGTCCAAAGATGCGGCCCGCGTCGTCAACTGCTGAAGGGTGGACTGCGCTGGTTGTGTCGGCACTGCGTCGGCAGTTGGGCTGCGAGTCCAGAAGCGTCGACAACCTGACCCAAACAGGATTTACATTACTATTACACTACAATTGATGTGAGTGCCGTCCAATGCGGCTGCCCATTAGCATAGTCGGCAATGCGCTCAACGTACCGGATATGGAACAATGCTGCTGGCACTGATCAGTCACTGGGTATGGCTTGCCCTAGTGCGGGGTGACAAGCGTTCGGAGCGCTGCAGCGAAGGGTATGTTGTGCTGGAGCTGCCCGCCAGGCCCTGGCGGATGAGGTCCATGGTTGCGTCATCAACTGCTGAAGGGTGGACTGCGCTGGTTGTGCCGGCACCGCTTCGGCAGTTGGGCTGCAAGTCCAGACGCGCTGACAACCGGACCCAGACAGGATTTATCTGCATTACTATTACACTGCAATTTATGTGAGTTCCGTCCAATGCGGCTGCCCATTAGCATAGTGGGCGATGTACTCGAAGTACAGGATCTGGAACAATGCTGCCGGCACTGATCAGTCCCTGAGGTTGGCTTGCCCTGGCGCAGGGCGACAAGCGTTCGGAGTGCTGCGGCGAAGCGCATGCCATGCTGGAGCTGTCCGCCAGGCCCTGGCGGATGAGGTCCATGGTTGCGTCGTCAACTGCTGGAGGGTGGACTGCGCTGGTTGTGTCTGCACCACTTCGGCAGTTGGGATGCGAGTCCGGCAGCGCTGACAACCTGACCCAAACAGGATTTATCTGCATTACTATTACACTGCATTTGATGTGAGTGCTGTCCAATGCGGCTAGCCATTAGCACAGTGGGCAATGCACTCAAAGTACAGGATCTGGAACAATGCTGCCGGCACTGATCAGTCCCTGAGTGTTGCTTGCCCTGGCGCAGGGCGACAAGTGTTCGGAGCGCGGCAGCGAAGCGCATGTTATGCTGGAACTGGCCGCCAGGCCCTGGCGGATGAGGTCCATGGTTGCGTCGTCAACTGCTGGAGGGTGGACTGTGCAGGGTGTGTCAGCACTGCGTCGGTAGATGGGCTGAGAGTCCGGAAGCGCTGTACTCGAAGACGAGTAAGAGACTTAGCAGGATCATTGCAGAGTCGCCGTTGGGCTGAGAGTCCACATCAGCCGGTCTGTTGAACGGAAGGGGGAGGATCTAAGGCCAAATGGTGGTGCCTTATCTACATGGTACGAACCTTCCAAAAAATGCCAAGCCGGGGCCAGACATGAGGGGAAACAGACCAAAGCCGCCAGGCATACTTCGTGTCAGCTTTAGAGAGGAGAGCTCAGCATCAGGGACCTAAATTTCCGAGCCATCTTCAAGATTATGGGCTGGTGCGAAAACAGCTCCGGGGGCCCTGGAGGGGTGTGCTGCTGCGTCAGTCGCACAATACGTGCTCCAAGCGTCGCGAACCTCCTCCCGACTAAAGTCTCCCAGGCCAGGGATGGGGCTGCAGTTGCCTCGGCTAGGTTCTGCTCCGCTGCCGGAGCGGCCAAGTCCTCGCGTACAGTAGTCTGGAGCCAACTTCAACTCGAGCAGGCGAGTCCGCGGAGTAGGTTTTGTTCCTGTCGGGTCTAAATAATTGCGGGATTCCAGTGCGTTTCGCAGCTCAGCAGAGCGCATTTTGACTGGACATCGCTCACTGACAGAGACATGGTTGATCGGATATTGATCAGAAACTGGCCGCGATTGTCAAACAATTTGACCGTCAAGGCAGCAAAGCAAAGAGCGTTATGGCTGGACATCGCTCACTGACAGAGACATGGTTGATCGGATATTGATCAGAAACTGGCCGCGATTGTCAAACAATTTGACCGTCACTGCGTCAGCGCAGCAAAGCAAACGGAGCGTTTTGGCTGGACATCGCTCACTGACAGAGACCTGGTTGATCGGATATTGATCAGAAACTGGCCGCGATAGTCAAACAATTTGACCGTCAGCACAGCAAAGCGAAGAGCAAGCTCAAAAACTGGCCAAGGTTGTCAAGCGATCTGACTGTTGGCGCAGCAAGGATGAAGAAGAAGCAGCATCGAGAGCCGGAGTAATGCGTATGCTCCGCGTGGTCCCGTGCCGGGGCGCGGGAGTTCGGAGTGCGTGTTCTGCACGGGCACGTGATGCGCTATGGCAAGTACGTGCAAATTATGTTAGGAATGTAATTGTTGGTGGGTTGCTAACTTCACTTACCGTGCCATGCACGGAAACTTATATTTATGCTAAAATGTACGGTCTACGTCAACCTGCAGCGGAGCGAGGTCGTGCTGAGGACCCTCCAGTATACTTACCAGCATCCGAGAACAAGAAGTCTGCATACAACATCTACACCAAGACCGTCACACAGTATTCGCCTGTTCATTACAGGTCATTTTGCCACATTTGGAGGAGACAGGCAGCACATATCAAAGTGATGAAGCCAAGGACAGACGTATGCGCATTGTGTCACAATTTGTGTGACAATCTGCGGTACAAAATTCGTGTCGCCCATACAGAGGAAGAGACGGAATGTAGTGTCCAGGCGCTGCGTTCGCACACATCGCTAGTACAAGAGGAGCGGCAGTACTACCGAGATTTAGTGGACGGCGCGCAGGCGTCACTGGATGAAGCTGAGGGCATAGTTCACTATACATTTGAACTGCCTAACTAGCAAGAATGAAGATATACAAAGAACATTACATACTGTGTACATAAATTTGCTCTATATCACTCAATTGATATGCCATTATTAAATAGGTGGTTAGGCACATTTTACCACCGCAGATCAACTTGAAATTTTGTTTGAGCACATTACCATACCATACCAACATTTTGAGAGAAAAAAATTTTTTCTCCAAAAGTGCCATAGGGTGGTTTCTGTAGTCCCTGGCTCATTTTCTGAGCTGCGAACGGGCAGAAAGGTGAGAAAATGTCGGATTTTGACCATTTGTGCTGACCTTTCAATTTCAACGTACCTCTCTATAACATGACCCAGCTGTAATTTCAGTGGTCACATTGGTTTCATTTTTGGTTTGCTTGTAGGGCGCTGGCACCCGCATTCAGTGACCCTAAAAATTTGGCACTGCTGTGAATAGTTTAGTCGCAAAGTGAATATTCACGGGTAAAAAGCCCCAAACTTCTAGATAGGTTCTTTTTCAGCTTTCAGCAGCCCTGGGCGAGTTCTTTAGAGAAATGTGGGTCTTTTTCTTGGTGCTCTTGTCTATGTCCAGCTATACAACGAGATGAGGATGGTCATTGTCATTTTCTGAGCTGCGAACGGGCAGAAAGGTGAGAAAATGTCGGATTTTGACCATTTGTGCTGACCTTTCAATTTCAACGTACCTCTGTATAACATGACCCAGCTGTAATTTCAGTGGTCGCATTGGTTTGATTTTTGGTTTACTTGTAGGGCGCTGGCACCCGCATTCAGTGACCCAGAAAATTTGGCACTGCTGTGAATATTTTAGTCGCAAAGTGAAGATTCACGGGTAAAAAGCCCCAAACTTCTAGATAGGTTCTTTTTCAGCTTTCAGCAGCCCTGGGCGAGTTCTTTAGAGAAATGTGGGTCTTTTTCTTGGTGCTCTTGTCTATGTCCAGCTATACAACGAGATGAGGATAGTCATTGTCATTTTCTGAGCTGCGAACGGGCAGAAAGGTGAGAAAATGTCTGATTTTGACCATTTGTGCTGACCTTTCAATTTCAACGTACCTCTCTATAACATGACCCAGCTGTAATTTCAGTGGTCGCATTGGTTTCATTTTTGGTTTGCTTGTAGGGCGCTGGCACCTGCATTCAGTGACCCAGAAAATTTGGCACTTCTGTGAATAGTTTAGTCGCAAAGTGAAGATTCACGGGTAAAAAGCCCCAAACTTCTAGATAGGTTCTTTTTCAGCTTTCAGCAGCCCTGGGCGAGTTCTTAAGAGAAATGTGTGTCTTTTTCTTGGTGCTCTTGTCTATGTCCAGCTATACAACGAGATGAGCATGGTCATTGTCATTTTCTGAGCTGCGAACGGGCAGAAAGGTGAGAATATGTCGGATTTTGACCATTTGTGCTGACCTTTCAATTTCAACGTACCTCTCTATAACATGACCCAGCTGTAATTTCAGTGGTCGCATTGGTTTGATTTTTGGTTTGCTTGTAGGGCGCTGGCACCCGCATTCAGTGACCCAGAAAATTTGGCACTGCTGTGAATAGTTTAGTCGCAAAGTGAAGATTCACGGGTAAAAAGCCCCAAACTTCTAGATAGGTTCTTTTTCAGCTTTCAGCAGCCCTGGGTGAGTTCTTTAGAGAAATGTGGCTCTTTTTCATGGTGCTATTTTCTATGTCCAGCTACACAACAAGATGAGGATGGTCATTGCCATTTTCTGAGCTGCGAACGGGCAGAAAGGTGAGAAAATGTCGGATTTTGACCATTTGTGCTGACCTTTCAATTTCAACGTACCTCTCTATAACATGACCCAGCTGTAATTTTAGTGGTCGCATTGGTTTGATTTTTGGTTTGCTTGTAGCGCGGTGGCACCCGCATTCAGTGACCCAGAAAATTTGGCACTGCTGTGAATATTTTAGTCGCAAAGTGAAGATTCACGGGTAAAAAGCCCCAAACTTCTAGATAGGTTCTTTTTCAGCTTTCAGCAGCCCTGGGTGAGTTCTTTAGAGAAATGTGACACTTTTTCATGGTGCTCTTGTCTATGTCCAGCTAACCAACGAGATGAGGATGGTCATTGTCATTTTCTAAGGTGCGAACGGGCAGAAAGGTGAGAAAATGTCGGACTTTGACCATTTGTGCTGACCTTCCAATTTTAACGTACCTCTCTATAACATGACCCAGCTGTAATGTCAGCGGTCGCATTGGTTTCATATTTGGTTTGCTTGTAGGGCGCTGGCACCCACAATCAGTGACCTTAAAAAATTGGCACTGCTGTGAATAGTTTAGTCGCAAAGTGAAGATTCACGAGTAAAAAGCCCCAAACTTCTAGATAGGTTCTTTTTCAGCTTTCAGCAGCCCTGGGCGAGTTCTTTAGAGAAATGTGGGTCTTTTTCTTGGTGCTCTTGTCTATGTCCAGCTATACAACGAGATGAGGATGGTCATTGTCATTTTCTGAGCTGCGAACGGGCAGAAAGGTGAGAAAATGTCGGATTTTGACCATTTGTGCTGACCTTTTAATTTCAACGTACCTCTGTATAACATGACCCAGCTGTAATTTCAGTGGTCGCATTGGTTTGATTTTTGGTTTCCTTGTAGGGCGCTGGCACCCGCATTCAGTGACCCAGAAAATTTGGCACTGCTGTGAATAGTTTAGTCGCAAAGTGAAGATTCACGGGTAAAAAGCCCCAAACTTCTAGATAGGTTCTTTTTCAGCTTTCAGCAGCCCTGGGCGAGTTCTTAAGAGAAATGTGTGTCTTTTTCTTGGTGCTCTTGTCTATGTCCAGCTATACAACGAGATGAGCATGGTCATTGTCATTTTCTGAGCTGCGAACGGGCAGAAAGGTGAGAATATGTCGGATTTTGACCATTTGTGCTGACCTTTCAATTTCAACGTACCTCTCTATAACATGACCCAGCTGTAATTTCAGTGGTCGCATTGGTTTGATTTTTGGTTTGCTTGTAGGGCGCTGGCACCCGCATTCAGTGACCCAGAAAATGTGGCACTGCTGTGAATAGTTTAGTCGCAAAGTGAAGATTCACGGGTAAAAAGCCCCAAACTTCTAGATAGGTTCTTTTTCAGCTTTCAGCAGCCCTGGGCGAGTTCTTTAGAGAAATGTGGCTCTTTTTCATGGTGCTATTTTCTATGTCCAGCTACACAACAAGATGAGGATGGTCATTGCCATTTTCTGAGCTGCGAACGGGCAGAAAGGTGAGAAAATGTCGGATTTTGACCATTTGTGCTGACCTTTCAATTTCAACGTACCTCTCTATAACATGACCCAGCTGTAATTTCAGTGGTCGCATTGGTTTCATTTTTGGTTTGCTTGTAGCGCGCTGGCACCCGCATTCAGTGACCCAGAAAATTTGGCACTGCTGTGAATATTTTAGTCGCAAAGTGAAGATTCACGTGTAAAAAGCCCCAAACTTCTAGATAGGTTCTTTTTCAGCTTTCAGCAGCCCTGGGTGAGTTCTTTAGAGAAATGTGACACTTTTTCATGGTGCTCTTGTCTATGTCCAGCTAACCAACGAGATGAGGATGGTCATTGTCATTTTCTAAGCTGCGAACGGGCAGAAAGGTGAGAAAATGTCGGACTTTGACCATTTGTGCTGACCTTCCAATTTTAACGTACCTCTCTATAACATGACCCAGCTGTAATGTCAGCGGTCGCATTGGTTTCATATTTGGTTTGCTTGTAGGGCGCTGGCACCCACAATCAGTGACCTTAAAAATTTGGCACTGCTGTGAATAGTTTAGTCGCAAAGTGAAGATTCACGGGTAAAAAGCCCCAAACTTCTAGATAGGTTCTTTTTCAGCTTTCAGCAGCCCCGGGCGAGTTCTTTAGAGAAATGTGGGTCTTTTTCTTGGTGCTCTTGTCTATGTCCCGCTATACAACGAGATGAGAATGGTCATTGTCATTTTCTGAGCTGCGAACGGGCAGAAAGGTGAGAAAATGCCGGATTTTGACCATTTGTGCTGACCTTTCAATTTCAACGTACCTCTCTATAACATGACCCAGCGGTATTTTCAGTAGTCACATTGGTTTCATTTTTGGTTTGCTTGTAGGGCGCTGGCACCCGCATTCAGTGACCCAGAAAATTTGGCACTGCTGTGAATAGTTTAGTCGCAAAGTGAAGATTCACGGGTAAAAAGCCCCAAACTTCTAGATAGGTTCTTTTTCAGCTTTCAGCAGCCCTGGGCGAGTTCTTTAGAGAACTGTGGCTCTTTTTCATGGTGCTATTTTCTATGTCCAGCTACACAACGAGATGAGGATGGTCATTGTCATATTCTGAGCTGCGAACGGGCAGTAAGGTGAGAAAATGTCGGATTTTGACCATTTGTGCTGACCTTTCAATTTCAACGTACCTCTCTATAACATGACCCAGCTGTAATTTCAGTGGTCGCATTGGTTTCATTTTTGGTTTGCTTGTAGGGCGCTGGCACCCGCATTCAGTGACCGAGAAAATTTGGCACTGCTGTGAATATTTTAGTCGCAAAGTGAAGATTCACGGGTAAAAAGCCCCAAACTTCTAGATAGGTTCTTTCAGCTTTCAGCAGCCCTGGGCGAGTTCTTTAGAGAAATGTGACTCTTTTTCATGGTGCTCTTGTCTATGTCCAGCTAACCAACGAGATGAGGATGGTCATTGTCATTTTCTAAGGTGCGAACGGGCAGAAAGGTGAGAAAATGTCGGACTTTGACCATTTGTGCTGACCTTCCAATTTTAACGTACCTCTCTATAACATGACCCAGCTGTAATGTCAGCGGTCGCATTGGTTTCATATTTTGTTTGCTTGTAGGGCGCTGGCACCCACAATCAGTGACCCTAAAAATTTGGCACTGCTGTGAAAAGTTTAGTCGCAAAGTGAAGATTCACGGGTAAAAAGCCCCAAACTCTAGATAGGTTCTTTTCCAGCTTTCAGCAGCCCTGGGCGAGTTCTTTAGAGAAATGTGGGTCTTTTTCTTGGTGCTCTTGTCTATGTCCCGCTATAGAACGAGATGAGGGTGGTCATTGTCATTTTCTGAGCTGCGAACGGGCAGAAAGGTGAGAAAATGTCGGATTTTGACCATTTGTGCTGACCTTTCAATTTCAACGTACCTCTCTAAAACATGACCCAGCTGTAATTTCAGTGGTCGCATTGGTTTGATTTTTGGTTTGCTTGTAGGGCGCTGGCACCCGCATTCAGTGACCCAGAAAATTTGGCACTGCTGTGAATAGTTTAGTCGCAAAGTGAAGATTCACGGGTAAAAAGCCCCAAACTTCTAGATAGGTTCTTTTTCAGCTTTCAGCAGCCCTGGGTGAGTTCTTTAGAGAAATGTGGTTCTTTTTCATGGTGCTATTTTCTATGTCCAGCTACACAACGACATGAGGATGGTCATTGTCATTTTCTGAGCTGCGAACGGGCAGAAAGGTGAGAAAATGTCGGATTTTGACCATTTGTGCTGACCTTTCAATTTCAACGTACCTCTCTATATCATGACCCACCTGTAATTTCCGTGGTCGCATTGGTTTAATTTTTGGTTTGCTTGTAGGGCGCTGGCACCCGCATTCAGTGACCCAGAAAATTTGGCACTGCTGTGAATAGTTTAGTCGCAAAGTGAAGATTCACGGGTAAAAAGCCCCAAACTTCTAGATAGGTTCTTTTTCAGCTTTCAGTAGCCCTGGGTGAGTTCTTTAGAAAAATGTGGGTCTTTTTCATGGTGCTCTTGTCTATGTCCAGCTATACAACGAGATGAGCATGGTCATTGTCATTTTCTGAGCTGCGAACAGGCAGAAAGGTGAGAAAATGTCGGATTTTGACCATTTGTGCTGACCTTTCAATTTCAACGTACCTCTCTATAACATGACCCAGCTGTAATTTCAGTGGTCGCATTGGTTTGATTTTTGGTTTGCTTGTAGGGCGCTGGCACCCGCATTCAGTGACCCAGAAAAGTTGGCACTGCTGTGAATAGTTTAGTCGTAAAGTGAAGATTCACGGGTAAAAAGCCCCAAACTTCTAGATAGGTTCTTTTTCAGCTTTCACCAGCCCTGGGCGAGTTCTTTAGAGAAATGTGGGTCTTTTTCTTGGTGTTCTTGTCTATGTCCAGCTATACAACGAGATGAGCATGGTCATTGTCATTTTCTGAGCTGCAAACGGGCAGAAAGGTGAGAAAATGTCGGATTTTGACCATTTGTGCTGACCTTTCAATTTCAACGTACCTCTCTATAACATGACCCAGCTGTAATTTCAGTGGTCGCATTGGTTTGATTTTTGGTTTGCTTGTAGGGCGCTGGCACCCGCATTCAGTGACCCAGAAAATTTGGCACTGCTGTGAATAGTTTAGTCGCAAAGTGAAGATTCACGGGTAAAAAGCCCCAAACTTCTAGATAGGTTCTTTTTCAGCTTTCAGCAGCCCTGGGCGAGTTCTTTAGAGAAATGTGGGTCTTTTTCATGGTGCTATTTTCTATGTCCAGCTACACAACAAGATGAGGATGGTCATTGTCATTTTCTGAGCTGCGAACAGGCAGAAAGGTGAGAAAATGTCGGATTTTGACCATTTGTGCTGACCTTTCAATTTCAACGTACCTCTCTATAACATGACCCAGCTGTAATTTCAGTGGTCGCATTGGTTTCATTTTTGGTTTGCTTGTAGGGCGCTGGCACCCGAATTCAGTGACCCACAAAAGTTGGCACTGCTGTGAATATTTTAGTCGAAAAGTGAAGATTCACGGGTAAAAAGCCCCAAACTTCTAGATAGGTTCTTTTTCAGCTTTCAGTAGCCCTGGGTGAGTTCTTTAGAAAAATGTGGGTCTTTTTCATGGTGCTCTTGTCTATGTCCAGCTATACAACGAGATGAGCATGGTCATTGTCATTTTCTGAGCTGCAAACGGGCAGAAAGGTGAGAAAATGTCGGATTTTGACCATTTGTGCTGACCTTTCAATTTCAACGTACCTCTCTATAACATGACCCAGCTGTAATTTCAGTGGTCGCATTGGTTTGATTTTTGGTTTGCTTGTAGGGCGCTGGCACCCGCATTCAGTGACCCAGAAAAGTTGGCACTGCTGTGAATAGTTTAGTCGCAAAGTGAAGATTCACGGGTAAAAAGCCCCAAACTTCTAGATAGGTTCTTTTTCAGCTTTCACCAGCCCTGGGCGAGTTCTTTAGAGAAATGTGGGTCTTTTTCTTGGTGTTCTTGTCTATGTCCAGCTATACAACGAGATGAGCATGGTCATTGTCATTTTCTGAGCTGCAAACGGGCAGAAAGGTGAGAAAATGTCGGATTTTGACCATTTGTGCTGACCTTTCAATTTCAACGTACCTCTCTATAACATGACCCAGCTGTAATTTCAGTGGTCGCATTGGTTTGATTATTGGTTTGCTTGTAGGGCTCTGGCACCCGCATTCAGTGACCCAGAAAATTTGGCACTGCTGTCAATAGTTTAGTCGCAAAGTGAAGATTCACGGGTAAAAAGCCCCAAACTTCTAGATAGGTTCTTTTTCAGCTTTCAGCAGCCCTGGGCGAGTTCTTTAGAGAAATGTGGGTCTTTTTCATGGTGCTATTTTCTATGTCCAGCTACACAACAAGATAAGGATGGTCATTGTCATTTTCTGAGCTGCGAACAGGCAGAAAGGTGAGAAAATGTCGGATTTTGACCATTTGTGCTGACCTTTCAATTTCAACGTACCTCTCTATAACATGACCCAGCTGTAATTTCAGTGGTCGCATTGGTTTCATTTTTGGTTTGCTTGTAGGGCGCTGGCACCCGCATTCAGTGACCCACAAGAGTTGGCACTGCTGTGAATATTTTAGTCGCAAAGTGAAGATTCACGGGTAAAAAGCCCCAAACTTCTAGATAGGTTCTTTTTCAGCTTTCAGTAGCCCTGGGCGAGTTCTTTAGAGAAATGTGGGTCTTTTTCTTGGTGCTCTTGTCTATGTCCAGCTACACAACGAGATGAGGATGGTCATTGTCATTTTCTGAGCTGCGAACGGGCAGAAAGGTGAGAAAATGTCGGATTTTGACCATTTGTGCTGACCTTTCAATTTCAACGTACCTCTCTATAACATGACCCAGCTGTAATTTCAGTGGTCGCATTGGTTTCATTTTTGGTTTGCTTCTAGGGCGCTGGAACCCGCATTCAGTGACCCAGAAAATTTGGCACTGCTGTGAATAGTTTAGTCGCAAAGTGAAGATTCACGGGTAAAAAGCCCCAAACTTCTAGATAGGTTCTTTTTCAGCTTTCAGCAGCCCTGGGTGAGTTCTTTAGAGAAATGTGGCTCTTTTTCATGGTGCTATTTTCTATGTCCAGCTACACAACGAGATGAGGATGGTCATTGTAATTTTCTGAGCTGCGAACGGGCAGAAAGGTGAGAAAATGTCGGACTTTGACCATTTGTGCTGACCTTCAAATTTTAACGTACCTCTCTATAACATGACTCAGCTGTAATGTCAGCGGTCGCATTGGTTTCATATTTGGTTTTCTTGTAGGGCACTGGCACCCACAATCAGTGACCCTAAAAATTTGGCACTGCTGTGAATGGTTTAGTCGCAAAGTGAAGATTCACGGGTAAAAAGCCCCAAACTTCTAGATAGGTTCTTTTTCAGCTTTCAGCAGCCCTGGGCGAGTTCTTTAGAGAAATGTGGGTCTTTTTCTTGGTGCTCTTGTCTATGTCCAGCTACACAACGAGATGAGGATGGTCATTGTCATTTTCTGAGCTGCGAACGGGCAGAAAGGTGAGAAAATGTCGGATTTTGACCATTTGTGCTGACCTTTCAATTTCAACGTACAGTAAAACCTGTAACTAACGACCACCCCTTGGTGCCCGGAAAAGTGGTCGTTAGTGGCAGGTGGTCTTTAGTTAGAGGTTTGCACCGCGCGACCATATATGGATCCCAGTATATGATATGTATGTCAAAATGCAGATAATACAATCCCCCACCACTTGCGCACTGACATTCTTCTTTCAGATCATACAACACTTGGAGAGAGAGAAAATCAAGTTTTTTATACACCGGAAGCGATAGTACCGTAGCATGCTAGCTAGCCAGCACAGACTGTCAGTGTGACCTGTGTAGTGGTGAGTCTGGTGACTGAGCTGTGTGATTGCACTTCGACAGAGAGCCGCTCAGTCTTAGTTTCTCCTTCGAGTAGTAACATCGATCAAAGAGCGCTTTGGATGCGCTCTCCAAGACGTTTCCTATCACGTTTGTTCTTGACAGCACTTGAAATTATGACAGGTGTAGTGCAATCCACACTGATTCCACAGTAAAAATGAGACTGCGCTCATTTGTCCAGCTGTAGTATCGAAACGACCATGGAAAATCATCAAAATTTCGAGAAGGAGCTTCAAGCAATGCTTGATTTGCTACATCGCGGTCGCTAGTTACGGGTCAAAATTCGACATTGGGACAAGAAAAGGCGGTCGCTGGTCGCGTTCAGCAGGTAGTCGCTAGTCACAGTGCATTTTGAATGTGAGACCGTCCGTGCCTGACAAAGTGGTCGGTAGTACCAGGCCGGTCGCTAGTCACGGTGGTCGTTAGTTACAGGTTTTACTGTACCTCTCTATAACATGACCCAGCTGTAATTTCAGTGGTCGCATTGGTTTGATTTTTGGTTTGCTTGTAGGGCGCTGGCACCCGCATTCAGTGACCCAGAAAATTTGGCACTGCTGTGAATATTTTAGTCGCAAAGTGAAGATTCACGGGTAAAAAGCCCCAAACTTCTAGATAGGTTCTTTTTCAGCTTTCAGTAGCCCTGGGTGAGTTCTTTAGAGAAATGTGGGTCTTTTTCTTGGTGCTCTTGTCTATGTCCAGCTACACAACGAGATGAGGATGGTCATTGTCATTTTCTGAGCTGCGAACGGGCAGAAAGGTGAGAAAATGTCGGATTTTGACCATTTGGGCTGACCTTTCAATTTCAACGTACCTCTCTATAACATGACCCAGCTGTATTTTCAGTGGTCGCATTGGTTTCATTTTTGGTTTGCTTGTAGGGCGCTGGCACCCGCATTCAGTGACCCAGAAAATTTGGCACTGCTGTGAATAGTTTAGTCGCAAAGTGAAGATTCACGGTGAAAAACCCCCAAACTTCTAGATAGGTTCTTTTTCAGCTTTCAGCAGCCCTGGGTGAGTTCTTTAGAGAAATGTGGCTCTTTTTCATGGTGCTATTTTCTATGTCCAGCTACACAACAAGATGAGGATGGTCATTGTCATTTTCTGAGCTGCGAACGGGCAGAAAGGTGAGAAAATGTCGGATTTTGACCATTTGTGCTGACCTTTCAATTTCAACGTACCTCTCTATAACATGACCCAACTGTAATTTCAGTGGTCGCATTGGTTTCATTTTTGGTTTTCTTGTAGGGCGCTGGCACCCGCATTCAGTGACCCAGAAAATTTGGCACTGCTGTGAATAGTTTAGTCGCAAAGTGAAGATTCACGGGTAAAAGCCCCAAACTTCTAGATAGGTTCTTTTTCAGCTTTCAGCAGCCCTGGGCGAGTTCTTTAGAGAAATGTGGGTCTTTTTCTTGGTGCTCTTTTCTATGTCCAGCTATACAACGAGATGAGCATGGTCATTGTCATTTTCTGAGCTGCAAACGGGCAGAAAGGTGAGAAAATGTCGGATTTTGACCATTTGTGCTGACCTTTCAATTTCAACGTACCTCTCTATAACATGACCCAGCTGTAATTTCAGTGGTCGCATTGGTTTGATTTTTGGTTTGCTTGTAGGGCGCTGGCACCCGCATTCAGTGACCCAGAAAATTTGGCACTGCTGTGAATAGTTTAGTCGCAAAGTGAAGATTCACGGGTAAAAAGCCCCAAACTTCTAGATAGGTTCTTTTTCAGCTTTCAGCAGCCCTGGGCGAGTTCTTTAGAGAAATGTGGCTATTTTCATGGCGCTATTTTCTATGTCCAGCTACACAACAGGATGAGGATGGTCATTGTCATTTTCTGAGCTGCGAACGCGCAGAAAGGTGAGAAAATGTCGGATTTTGACCATTTGTGCTGACCTTTCAATTTCAACGTACCTCTCTATAACATGACCCAGCTGTAATTTAAGTGGTCGCATTGGTTTCATTTTTGGTTTGCATGTAGGGCGCTGGCACCCGCATTCAGTGACCCACAAAATTTGGCACTGCTGTGAATAGTTTAGTCGATAAGTGAAGATTCACGGGTAAAAAGCCCCAAACTTCTAGATAGGTTCTTTTTCAGCTTTCAGCAGCCCTGGGCGAGTTCTTTAGAGAAATGTGGGTCTTTTTCTTGGTGCTCTTGTCTATGTCCAGCTACACAACGAGATAAGGATGGTCATTGTCATTTTCTGAGCTGCGAACGGGCAGAAAGGTGAGAAAATGTCGGATTTTGACCATTTGTGCTGACCTTTCAATTTCAACGTACCTCTCTATAACATGACCCAGCTGTATTTTCAGTGGTCGCATTGGTTTCATTTTTGGCTTGCTTGTAGGGCGCTGGCACTTGCATTCAGTGACCTAGAAAATGTGGCACTGCTGTGAATAGTTTAGTCGTAAAGTGAAGATTCACGGGTAAAAAGCCCCAAACTTCTAGATAGGTTCTTTTACAGCTTTCAGCAGCCCTGGGTGAGTTCTTTAGAGAAACGTGACTATTTTTCATGGTGCTCTTGTCTATGTCCAGCTACACAACGAGATGAGGATGGTCATTGTCATTTTCTGAGCTGCGAACGGGCAGAAAGGTGAGAAAATGTCGGATTTTGACCATTTGTGCTGACCTTTCAATTTCAACGTACCTCTCTATTACATCACCCAGCTGTGATTTTAGTGGTCGCATTGGTTTCATTTTTGGTTTGCTTGTAGGGCGCTGGCACCCGCATTCAGTGACCCAGAAAATTTGGCACTGCTGTGAATAGTTAAGTCGCAAAGTGAAGATTCACGGGTAAAAAGCCCCAAACTTCTAGATAGGTTCTTTTTCAGCTTTCAGCAGCCCTGGGCGAGTTCTTTAGAGAAATGTGGGTCTTTTTCTTGGTGCTCTTGTCTATGTCCAGCTACACAACGAGATGAGGATGGTCATTGTCATTTTCTGAGCTGCGAACGGGCAGAAAGGTGAGAAAATGTCGGATTTTGACCATTTGTGCTGACCTTTCAATTTCAACGTACCTCTCTATAACATGACCCAGCTGTATTTTCAGTAGTCACATTGGTTTCATTTTTGGTTTGCTTGTAGGGCGCTGCCACCCGCATTCGGTAACCCAGAATATTTGGCACTGCTGTGAATAGTTTAGTCGCAAAGTGAAGATTCACGGTTAAAAAGCCCCAAACTTCTATAGTCTGTTTCAAAAAGATTTACAATCAGGTTTGGGTCTTAAAAAGTATGAAGATAAGGGAAATTTGGACAACAAAGTACATAGAATGGCTTGTTAGGACACGGCAAATTGTTCTGTGAAGGTTTCGGAACAATTGGACCAACCGTTAAGGAGTTAGAATTTCGGCCAGGTTTCCGGCCTTTTCCCATGGTTTACAATTTGCCTAGGAAGCCAGTATCGAATTTTTATCAAAACCCACGATTTATCCTTTCCTTTTTGGCCTTGTGGTTATGAATGCTGTCTGCTGACCATGAAGTAACTTAGTTGTGAGTTCAAATCCCAACCTATCCTCACGTCAAACTTTTTTTCATTGTTTTGGTGATCAAGCTGGTACAAGACAAAGAAGGTGGCTGCACCAAACGACTTGTTGTTGGAGCTCGCGCTTCCTGCCGAACTGACTGACACTTGACTGGCTCACGCCATGTGAACACACCCACAACACTGCAATGGTGTGAGTGAATTATAATGGAAGTCATCGCGCTGTAGCTTTTTGAGATTTATTTTAGTGTTTCAAGATCGCCAATTTATTTGAATTTAGCAGTCAACGCCGTCTTCTATCAGCGTTCACAAGCGTTTGCTTTTCTCAAAATGTCGTCGAAGTCACACGGATAGCTTTGCCAAGTCATGGCCTTGGGAATGAGTCCGTGTCGATGTCGTTTTCGTCACACGGTGAGTAAATTGCATCGCAGCTCAAAGAAACTATTTTGGTCACAAAACGGACCCATGCAGCTCGTCAACATTCACAACACTTTCGTTTCGACATGTCCTCTCTGACTCCATTATCGATACGAGGAAGAACTCGTTTGTTGTAAACCAGACGTACGTCCATGACTGTGTCAACGTGAGTGAGTTGTCATTTTTCCTGCTTTCGCGCGGAATATTTCTTCGAGTTCACAGTGAGTTTTTCCAGGCAGCGCTCGAGTGCTCATACGGTAAGACGCCAAACTCCGCGGGCGATCGCCAGGATTGTAAATCTTTTTGAAACGGACTGTAGATAGGTTCTTTTTCAGCTTTCAGCAGCCCTGGGCGAGTTCTTTAGAGAAATGTTACTCTTTTTCATGGTGCTCTTGTCTATGTCCAGCTAACTAACGAGATGAGGATGGTCATTGTCATTTTCTAAGCTGCGAACGGGCAGAAAGGTGAGAAAATGTCGGATTTTGACCATTTGTGCTGACCTTTCAATTTCAACGTACCTCTCTATAACATGACCCAGCTGTAATGTCAGCGGTCGCATTGGTTTCATTTTTGGTTTGCTTGTAGGGCGCTGGCAGCCACAATCAGTGACCCAGAAAATTTGGCACTGCTGTGAATAGTTTAGTCGCAAAGTGAAGATTCACGGGTAAAAAGCCCCAAACTTCTAGATAGGTTCTTTTTCAGCTTTCAGCAGCCCTGGGTGAGTTCTTTAGAGAAATGTGACTCTTTTTCATGGTGCTCTTGTCTATGTCCAGCTAACCAACGAGATCAGGATGGTCATTGTCATTTTCTAAGCTGCGAACGGGCAGAAAGGTGAGAAAATGTCGGACTTTGACCATTTGTGCTGACCTTCCAATTTTAACATACCTCTCTATAACATGACCCAGCTGTAATGTCAGCGGTCGCATTGGTTTCATATTTGGTTTGCTTGTAGGGCGCTGGCACCCACAATCAGTGACCCTAAAAATTTGGCACTGCTGTGAATAGTTTAGTCGCAAAGTGAAGATTCACGGGTAAAAAGCCCCAAACTTCTAGATATGTTCTTTTTCAGCTTACAGCAGCCCTGGGCGAGTTCTTTAGAGAAATGTGGGTCTTTTTCTTGGTGCTCTTGTCTATGTCCAGCTACACAACGAGATAAGGATGGTCATTGCCATTTTCTGAGCTGCGAACGGGCAGAAAGGTGAGAAAATGTCGGATTTTGACCATTTGTGCTGACCTTTCAATTTCAACGTACCTCTCTATAACATGACCCAGCTGTATTTTCAGTAGTCACATTGGTTTCATTTTTGGTTTGCTTGTAGGGCGCTGGCAACCGCATTCAGTGACCCAGAAAATTTGGCACTGCTGTGAATAGTTTAGTCGCAAAGTGAAGATTCACGGGTAAAAAGCCCCAAACTTCTAGATAGGTTCTTTTTCAGCTTTCAGCAGCCCTGGGTGAGTTCTTTAGAGAAATGTGGCTCTTTTTCATGGTGCTATTTTCTATGTCCAGCTACACAACGAGATGAGGATGGTCATTGTCATTTTCTGAGCTGCGAACGGGCAGAAAGGTGAGAAAATGTCGGATTTTGACCATTTGTGCTGACCTTTCAATTTCAACGTACCTCTCTATAACATGACCCAGCTGTAATTTCAGTGGTCGCATTGGTTTGATTTTTGGTTTGCTTGTAGGGCGCTGGCACTCGCATTCAGTGACCCAGAAAATTTGGCACTGCTGTGAATATATTAGTCGCAAAGTGAAGATTCACGGGTAAAAAGCCCCAAACTTCTAGATAGGTTCTTTTTCAGCTTTCAGCAGCCCTGGGTGAGTTCTTTAGAGAAATGTGACTCTTTTTCATGGTGCTCTTGTCTATGTCCAGCTAACCAACGAGATGAGGATGGTCATTGTCATTTTCTAAGCTGCGAACGGGCAGAAAGGTGAGAAAATGTCGGACTTTGACCATTTGTGCTGACCTTCCAATTTTAACGTACCTCTCTATAACATGACCCAGCTGTAATGTCAGCGGTCGCATTGGTTTCATATTTGGTTTGCTTGTAGGGCGCTGGCACCCACAATCAGTGACCCTAAAAATTTGGCACTGCTGTGAATAGTTTAGTCGCAAAGTGAAGATTCACGGGTAAAAAGCCCCAAACTTCTAGATAGGTTATTTTCCAGCTTTCAGCAGCCCTGGGCGAGTTCTTTAGAGAAATGTGGGTCTTTTTCTTGGTGCTCTTGTCTATGTCCCGCTATACAACGAGATGAGGATGGTCATTGTCATTTTCTGAGCTGCGAACGGGCAGAAAGGTGAGAAAATGTCGGATTTTGACCATTTGTGCTGACCTTTCAATTTCAACGTACCTCTCTAAAACATGACCCAGCTGTAATTTCAGTGGTCGCATTGGTTTGATTTTTGGTTTGCTTGTAGGGCGCTGGCACCCGCATTCAGTGCCCCAGAAAATTTGGCACTGCTGTGAATAGTTTAGTCGCAAAGTGAAGATTCACGGGTAAAAAGCCCCAAACTTCTAGATAGGTTCTTTTTCAGCTTTCAGCAGCCCTGGGCGAGTTCTTTAGAGAAATGTGGGTCTTTTTCTTGCTGCTCTTGTCTATGTCCAGCTACACAACGAGATGAGGATGGTCATTGTCATTTTCTGAGCTGCGAACGGGCAGAAAGGTGAGAAAATGTCGGATTTTGACCATTTGTGCTGACCTTTCAATTTCAACGTACCTCTCTATAACATGACCCAGCTGTAATTTCAGTGGTCGCATTGGTTTGATTTTTGGTTTGCTTGTAGGGCGCTGGCACTCGCATTCAGTGACCCAGAAAATTTGGCACTGCTGTGAATATATTAGTCGCAAAGTGAAGATTCACGGGTAAAAAGCCCCAAACTTCTAGATAGGTTCTTTTTCAGCTTTCAGCAGCCCTGGGTGAGTTCTTTAGAGAAATGTGACTCTTTTTCATGGTGCTCTTGTCTATGTCCAGCTAACCAACGAGATGAGGATGGTCATTGTCATTTTCTAAGCTGCGAACGGGCAGAAAGGTGAGAAAATGTCGGACTTTGACCATTTGTGCTGACCTTCCAATTTTAACGTACCTCTCTATAACATGACCCAGCTGTAATGTCAGCGGTCGCATTGGTTTCATATTTGGTTTGCTTGTAGGGCGCTGGCACCCACAATCAGTGACCCTAAAAATTTGGCACTGCTGTGAATAGTTTAGTCGCAAAGTGAAGATTCACGGGTAAAAAGCCCCAAACTTCTAGATAGGTTATTTTCCAGCTTTCAGCAGCCCTGGGCGAGTTCTTTAGAGAAATGTGGGTCTTTTTCTTGGTGCTCTTGTCTATGTCCCGCTATACAACGAGATGAGGATGGTCATTGTCATTTTCTGAGCTGCGAACGGGCAGAAAGGTGAGAAAATGTCGGATTTTGACCATTTGTGCTGACCTTTCAATTTCAACGTACCTCTCTAAAACATGACCCAGCTGTAATTTCAGTGGTCGCATTGGTTTGATTTTTGGTTTGCTTGTAGGGCGCTGGAACCCGTTTTCAGTGACCCAGAAAATCTGGCACTGCTGTGAATAGTTTAGTCGCAAAGTGAAGATTCACGGGTAAAAAGCCCCAAACTTCTAGATAGGTTCTTTTTCAGCTTTCAGCAGCCCTGGGTGAGTTCTTTAGAGAAATGTGGCTCTTTTTCATGGTGCTATTTTCTATGTCCAGCTACACAACGAGATGAGGATGGTCATTGTCATTTTCTGAGCTGCGAACGGGCAGAAAGGTGAGAAAATGTCGGATTTTGACCATTTGTGCTGACCTTTCAATTTCAACGTACCTCTCTATAACATGACCCAGCTGTAATTTCAGTGGTCGCATTGGTTTGATTCTTGGTTTGCTTGTAGGGCGCTGGCACCCGCATTCAGTGACCCAGAAAATGTGGCACTGCTGTGAATAGTTTAGTCGCAAATTGAAGATTCACGGGTAAAAAGCCCCAAACTTCTAGATAGGTTCTTTTTCAGCTTTCAGCAGCCCTGGGCGAGTTCTTTAGAGAAATGTGGGTCTTTTTCTTGGTGCTCTTGTCTATGTCCAGCTATACAACGAGATCAGCATGGTCATTGTCATTTTCTGAGCTGCAAACGGGCAGAAAGGTGAGAAAATGTCGGATTTTGACCATTTGTGCTGACCTTTCAATTTCAACGTACCTCTCTATAACATGACCCAGCTGTAATTTCAGTGGTCGCATTGGTTGGATTTTTGGTTTGCTTGTAGGGCGCTGGCACCCGCATTCAGTGACCCAGAAAATTTGGCACTGCTGTGAATAGTTTAGTCGCAAAGTGAAGATTCACGGGTAAAAAGCCCCAAACTTCTAGATAGGTTCTTTTTTAGCTTTCAGCAGCCCTGGGTGAGTTCTTTAGAGAAATGTGGCTCTTTTTCATGGTGCTATTTTCTATGTCCAGCTACACAACGAGATGAGGATGGTCATTGTCATTTTCTGAGCTGCGAACGGGCAGAAAGGTGAGAAAATGTCGGATTTTGACCATTTGTGCTGACCTTTCAATTTCAACGTACCTCTCTATAACATGACCCAGCTGTAATTTCAGTGGTCGCATTGGTTTGATTTTTGGTTTGTTTGTAGGGCGCTGGCACCCGCATTCAGTGACCCAGAAAATTTGGCACTGCTGTGAATATTTTAGTCGCAAAGTGAAGATTCACGGGTAAAAAGCCCCAAACTTCTAGATAGGTTCTTTTTCAGCTTTCAGCAGCCCTGGGCGAGTTCTTTAGAGAAATGTGGGTCTTTTTCTTGGTGCTCTTGTCTATGTCCAGCTACACAACGAGATGAGGATGGTCATTGTCATTTTCTGAGCTACGAACGTGCAGAAAGGTGAGAAAATGTCGGATTTTGACCATTTGTGCTGACCTTTCAATTTCAACGTACCTCTCTATAACATGACCCAGCTGTATTTTCAGTGGTCGCATTGGTTTCATTTTTGGTTTGCTTGTAGGGCGCTGGCACCCGCATTCAGTGACCCAGAAAATTTGGCACTGCTGTGAATAGTTTAGTCGCAAAGTGAAGATTCACGGGTAAAAAGCCCCAAACTTCTAGATAGGTTCTTTTTCAGCTTTCAGCAGCCCTGGGTGAGTTCTTTAGAGAAATGTGACTCTTTTTCACGGTGCTCTTGTCTATGTCCAGCTAACCAACGAGATGAGGATGGTCATTGTCATTTTCTAAGCTGCGAACGGGCAGAAAGGTGAGAAAATGTCGGACTTTGAGCATTTGTGCTGACCTTCCAATTTTAACGTACCTCTCTATAACATGACCCAGCTGTAATGTCAGCGGTCGCATTGGTTTCATATTTGATTTGCTTGTAGGGCGCTGGCACCCACAATCAGTGACCCTAAAAATTTGGCACTGCTGTGAATAGTTTAGTCGCAAAGTGAAGATTCACGGGTAAAAAGCCCCAAACTTCTAGATAGGTTCTTTTTCAGCTTTCAGCAGCCCTGGGTGAGTTCTTTAGAGAAATTTGGGTCTTTTTCTTGGTGCTCTTGTCTATGTCCAGCTATACAACGAGATGCGGATGGTCATTGTCATTTTCTGAGCTGCGAACGGGCAGAAAGGTGAGAAAATGTCGGATTTTGACCATTTGTGCTGACCTTTCAATTTCAACGTACCTCTCTATAACATGACCCAACTGTAATTTCAGTGGTCGCATTGGTTTGATTTTTGGTTTGCTTGTAGGGCGCTGGCACCCGCATTCAGTGACCCAGAAAATTTGGCACTGCTGTGAATAGTTTAGTCGCAAAGTGAAGATTCACGGGTAAAAAGCCCCAAACTTCTAGATAGGTTCTTTTTCAGCTTTCAGCAGCATTGGGCGAGTTCTTTAGAGAAATGTGTGCCTTTTTCTTGGTGCTCTTGTCTATGTCCAGCTATACAACGAGATGAGCATGGTCATTGTCATTTTCTGAGCTGCAAACGAGCAGAAAGGTGAGAAAATGTCGGATTTTGACCATTTGTGCTGACCTTTCAATTTCAACGTACCTCTCTATAACATGACCCAGCTGTAATTTCAGTGGTCGCATTGGTTTGATTTTTGGTTTGCTTGTAGGGCGCTGGCACCCGCATTCAGTGCCCCAGAAAATTTGGCACTGCTGTGAATAGTTTAGTCGCAAAGTGAAGATTCACGGGTAAAAAGCCCCAAACTTCTAGATAGGTTCTTTTTCAGCTTTCAGCAGCCCTGGGTGAGTTCTTTAGAGGAATGTGACTCTTTTTCATGGTGCTCTTGTCTATGTCCAGCTAACCAACGAGATGAGGATGGTCATTGTCATTTTCTAAGCTGCGAACGGGCAGAAAGGTGAGAAAATGTCGGACTTTGACCATTTGTGCTGACCTTCCAATTTTAACGTACCTCTCTATAACATGACCCGGCTGTAATGTCAGCGGTCGCATTGGTTTCATATTTGGTTTGCTTGTAGGGCGCTGGCACCCACAATCAGTGACCCTAAAAAGTTGGCACTGCTGTGAATAGTTTAGTCGCAAAGTGAAGATTCACGGGTAAAAAGCCCCAAACTTCTAGATAGGTTCTTTTTCAGCTTTCAGCAGCCCTGGGCGAGTTCTTTAGAGAAATGTGGGTCTTTTTCTTGGTGCTCTTGTCTATGTCCAGCTATACAATGAGATGAGGATGGTCATTGTCATTTTCTGAGCTGCGAACGGGCAGAAAGGTGAGAAAATGTCGGATTTTGACCATTTGTGCTGACCTTTCAATTTCAACGTACCTTTCTATAACATGAACCAGCTGTAATTTCAGTGGTCGCATTGAATTAATTTTTGGTTTCCTTGTAGGGCGCTGGCACCCGCATTCAATGACCCAGAAATTTTGGCACTGCTGTGAATAGTTTCGTCGCAAAGTGAAGATTCACGGGTAAAAAGCCCCAAACTTCTAGATAGGTTCTTTTTCAGCTTTCAGCAGCCCTGGGCGAGTTCTTTAGAGAAATGTGACTCTTTTTCATGGTGCTCTTGTCTATGTCCAGCTAACCAACGAGATGAGGATGGTCATTGTCATTTTCTAAGCTGCGACCGGGCAGATAGGTGAGAAAATGTCGGATTTTGACCATTTGTGCTGACCTTTCAATTTCAACGTACCTCTCTATAACATGACCCAGCTGTAATGTCAGCGGTCGCATTGGTTTCATATTTGGTTTGCTTGTAGGGCGTTTGTAACGGAATCACAGCCATTCCGTTCCCCGGGACGCAGGACACAAAGGACAAGACTAGTTTGGCTTACATAATTATTCCGTGACCCAGAAAATTTGGCACTGCTGTGAATAGTTTAGTCGCAAAGTGAAGATTCACGGGTAAAAAGCCCCAAACTTCTAGATAGGTTCTTTTTCAGCTTTCAGCAGCTCTGGGTGAGTTCTTTAGAGAAATGTGGCTCTTTTTCATGGTGCTCTTTTCTATGTCCAGCTACACAACGAGATGAGGATGGTCATTGTCATTTTCTGAGCTGCGAACGGGCAGAAAGGTGAGAAAATGTCGGATTTTGACCATTTGTGCTGACCTTTCAATTTCAACGTACCTCTCTATAACATAACCCAGCTGTAATTTCAGTGGTCGCATTGGTTTCATTTTTGGTTTGCTTGTAGGGCGCTGGTACCCGCATTCAGTGACCCAGAAAATGTGGCACTGCTGTGAATAGTTTAGTCGCAAAGCCAAGATTCACGGGTAAGAAGCCCCAAACTTCTAGATAGGTTCTTTTTCAGCTTTCAGCAGCCCTGGGCGAGTTCTTTAGATAAATGTGGGTCTTTTTCTTGGTGCTCTTGTCTATGTCCATCTATACAACGAGATGAGCATGGTCATTGTCATTTTCTGAGCTGCAAACGGGCAGAAAGGTGAGAAAATGTCGGATTTTGACCATTTGTGCTGACCTTTCAATTTCAACGTACCTCTCTATAACATGACCCAGCTGTAATGTCAGCGGTCGCATTGGTTTCATATTTGGTTTGCTTGTAGGGCGTTTGTAACGGAATCACAGCCATTCCGTTCCCCGGGACGCAGGACACAAAGGACAAGACTAGTTTGGCTTACATAATTATTCCGTGACCCAGAAAATTTGGCACTGCTGTGAATAGTTTAGTCGCAAAGTGAAGATTCACGGGTAAAAAGCCCCAAACTTCTAGATAGGTTCTTTTTCAGCTTTCAGCAGCTCTGGGTGAGTTCTTTAGAGAAATGTGGCTCTTTTTCATGGTGCTCTTTTCTATGTCCAGCTACACAACGAGATGAGGATGGTCATTGTCATTTTCTGAGCTGCGAACGGGCAGAAAGGTGAGAAAATGTCGGATTTTGACCATTTGTGCTGACCTTTCAATTTCAACGTACCTCTCTATAACATAACCCAGCTGTAATTTCAGTGGTCGCATTGGTTTCATTTTTGGTTTGCTTGTAGGGCGCTGGTACCCGCATTCAGTGACCCAGAAAATGTGGCACTGCTGTGAATAGTTTAGTCGCAAAGCCAAGATTCACGGGTAAGAAGCCCCAAACTTCTAGATAGGTTCTTTTTCAGCTTTCAGCAGCCCTGGGCGAGTTCTTTAGATAAATGTGGGTCTTTTTCTTGGTGCTCTTGTCTATGTCCATCTATACAACGAGATGAGCATGGTCATTGTCATTTTCTGAGCTGCAAACGGGCAGAAAGGTGAGAAAATGTCGGATTTTGACCATTTGTGCTGACCTTTCAATTTCAACGTACCTCTCTATAACATGACCCAGCTGTAATTTCAGTGGTCGCATTGGTTTGATTTTTGGTTTGCTTGTAGGGCGCTGGCACCCGCATTTAGTGACCCAGAAAATTTGGCACTGCTGTGAATAGTTTAGTCGCAAAGTGAAGATTCACGGGTAAAAAGCCCCAAACTTCTAGATAGGTTCTTTTTCAGCTTTCAGCAGCCCTGGGCGAGTTCTTTAGAGAAATGTGGGTCTTTTTCTTGGTGCTCTTGTCTATGTCCAGCTATACAACGAGATGAGCATGGTCATTGTCATTTTCTGAGCTGCAATTGGGCAGAAAGGTGAGAAAATGTCGGATTTTGACCATTTGTGCTGACCTTTCAATTTCAACGTACCTCTCTATAACATGACCCAGCTGTAATTTCAGTGGTCGCATTGGTTTGATTTTTGGTTTGCTTGTAGGGCGCTGGCACCCGCATTCAGTGACCCAGAAAATTTGGCACTGCTGTGAATAGTTAAGTCGCAAAGTGAAGATTCACGGGTAAAAAGCCCCAAACTTCTAGATAGGTTCTTTTTCAGCTTTCAGCAGCCCTGGGCGAGTTCTTTAGAGAAATGTGGGTCTTTTTCATGGAGCTATTTTCTATGTCCAGCTACACAACAAGATGAGGATGGTCATTGTTATTTTCTGAGCTGCGAACGGGCAGAAAGGTGAGAAAATGTCGGATTTTGACCATTTGTGCTGACCTTTCAATTTCAACGTACCTCTCTATAACATGACCCAGCTGTATTTTCAGTGGTCGCATTGGTTTGATTTTTGGTTTGCTTGTAGGGCGCTGGCACCCGCATTCAGTGACCCAGAAAATTTGGCACTGCTGTGAATAGTTTAGTCGCAAAGTGAAGATTCACGGGTAAAAAGCCCCAAACTTCTAGATAGGTTATTTTTCAGCTTTCAGCAGCCCTGGGTGAGTTCTTTAGAGAAATGTGGCTCTTTTTCATGGTGCTATTTTCTATGTCCAGCTACACAACGAGATGAGGATGGTCATTGTCATTTTCTGAGCTGCGAACGGGCAGAAAGGTGAGAAAATGTCGGATTTTGACCATTTGTGCTGACCTTTCAATTTCAACGTACCTCTCTATAACATGACCCAGCTGTAATTTCAGTGGTCGCATTGGTTTGATTTTTGGTTTGCTTGTAGGGCGCTGGCACCCGCATTCAGTGACCCAGAAAAGTTGGCACTGCTGTGAATATTTTAGTCGCAAAGTGAAGATTCACGGGTAAAAAGCCCCAAACTTCTAGATAGGTTCTTTTTCAGCTTTCAGCAGCCCTGGGCGAGTTCTTTAGAGAAATGTGGGTATTTTTCTTGGTGCTCTTGTCTATGTCCAGCTACACAACGAGATGAGGATGGTCATTGTCATTTTCTGAGCTGCGAACGGGCAGAAAGGTGAGAAAATGTCGGATTTTGACCATTTGTGCTGACCTTTCAATTTCAACGTACCTCTCTATAACATGACCCAGCTGTATTTTCAGTGGTCGCATTGGTTTCATTTTTGGTTTGCTTGTAGGGCGCTGGCATTCGCATTCAGTGACCCAGAAAATTTGGCACTGCTGTGAATAGTTTAGTCGCAAAGTGAAGATTCACGGGTAAAAAGCCCCAAACTTCTAGATAGGTTCTTTTTCAGCTTTCAGCAGCCCTGGGTGAGTTCTTTGGAGAAATGTGGCTCTTTTTCATGGTGCTTTTTTCTATGTCCAGCTACACAACAAGATGAGGATGGTCATTGTCATTTTCTGAGCTGCGAACGGGCAGAAAGGTGAGAAAATGTCGGATTTTGACCATTTGTGCTGACCTTTCAATTTCAACGTACCTCTCTATAACATGACCCAGCTGTAATTTCAGTGGTCGCATTGGTTTGATTTTTGGTTTGCTTGTAGGGCGCTGGCACCCGCATTCAGTGACCCAGAAAAGTTGGCACTGCTGTGAATATTTTAGTCGCAAAGTGAAGATTCACGGGTAAAAAGCCCCAAACTTCTAGATAGGTTCTTTTTCAGCTTTCAGCAGCCCTGGGCGAGTTCTTTAGAGAAATGTGGGTCTTTTTCTTGGTGCTCTTGTCTATGTCCAGCTACACAACGAGATGAGGATGGTCATTGTCATTTTCTGAGCTGCGAACGGGCAGAAAGGTAAGAAAATGTCGGATTTTGACCATTTGTGCTGACCTTTCAATTTCAACGTACCTCTCTATAACATGACCCAGCTGTATTTTCAGTGGTCGCATTGGTTTCAGTTTTGGTTTGCTTGTAGGGCGCTGGTATTCGCATTCAGTGACCCAGAAAATTTGGCACTGCTGTGAATAGTTTAGTCGCAAAGTGAAGATTCACGGGTAAAAACCCCAAACTTCTAGATAGGTTCTTTTTCAGCTTTCAGCAGCCCTGGGTGAGTTCTTTGGAGAAATATGGCTCTTTTTCATGGTGCTTTTTTCTATGTCCAGCTACACAACAAGATGAGGATGGTCATTGTCATTTTCTGAGCTGCGAACGGGCAGAAAGGTGAGAAAATGTCGGATTTTGACCATTTGTGCTGACCTTTCAATTTCAACGTACCTCTCTATAACATGAACCAGCTGTAATTTCAGTTGTCGCATTGGTTTCATTTTTGGTTTGCTTGTAGGGCGCTTGAACCCGCATTCAGTGACCCAGAAAATTTGGCACTGCTGTGAATAGTTTAGTCGCAAAGTGAAGATTCACGGGTAAAAAGCCCCAAACTTCTAGATAGGTTCTTTTTCAGCTTTCAGCAGCCCTGGGTGAGTTCTTTGGAGAAATGTGGCTCTTTTTCATGGTGCTTTTTTCTATGTCCAGCTACACAACAAGATGAGGATGGTCATTGTCATTTTCTGAGCTGCGAACGGGCAGAAAGGTGAGAAAATGTCGGATTTTGACCATTTGTGCTGACCTTTCAATTTCAACGTACCTCTCTATAACATGACCCAGCTGTAATTTCAGTGGTCGCATTGGTTTGATTTTTGGTTTGCTTGTAGGGCGCTGGCACCCGCATTCAGTGACCCAGAAAAGTTGGCACTGCTGTGAATATTTTAGTCGCAAAGTGAAGATTCACGGGTAAAAAGCCCCAAACTTCTAGATAGGTTCTTTTTCAGCTTTCAGCAGCCCTGGGCGAGTTCTTTAGAGAAATGTGGGTCTTTTTCTTGGTGCTCTTGTCTATGTCCAGCTACACAACGAGATGAGGATGGTCATTGTCATTTTCTGAGCTGCGAACGGGCAGAAAGGTAAGAAAATGTCGGATTTTGACCATTTGTGCTGACCTTTCAATTTCAACGTACCTCTCTATAACATGACCCAGCTGTATTTTCAGTGGTCGCATTGGTTTCAGTTTTGGTTTGCTTGTAGGGCGCTGGTATTCGCATTCAGTGACCCAGAAAATTTGGCACTGCTGTGAATAGTTTAGTCGCAAAGTGAAGATTCACGGGTAAAAAGGCCCAAACTTCTAGATAGGTTCTTTTTCAGCTTTCAGCAGCCCTGGGTGAGTTCTTTGGAGAAATATGGCTCTTTTTCATGGTGCTTTTTTCTATGTCCAGCTACACAACAAGATGAGGATGGTCATTGTCATTTTCTGAGCTGCGAACGGGCAGAAAGGTGAGAAAATGTCTGATTTTGACCATTTGTGCTGACCTTTCAATTTCAACGTACCTCTCTATAACATGACCCAGCTGTAATTTCAGTTGTCGCATTGGTTTCATTTTTGGTTTGCTTATAGGGCGCTGGCACCCGCATTCAGTGACCCAGAAGAGTTGGCACTGCTGTGAATTGTTTAGTCGCAAAGTGAAGATTCACGGGTAAAAAGCCCCAAACTTCTAGATAGGTTCTTTTTCAGCTTTCAGTAGCCCTGGGTGAGTTCTTTAGAGAAATGTGACTATTTTTCATGGTGCCCTTGTCTATGTCCAGCTACACAACGAGATGAGGATGGTCATTGTCATTTTCTGAGCTGCGATTGGGCGGAAAGGTGAGAAAATTTTGACCATTTGTGCTGACCTTTTAATTTCAACGTACCTCTCTATAACATGACCCAGCTGTAATGTCAGCGGTCGCATTGGTTTCATATTTGGTTTGCTTGTAGGGCGCTAGCACCCACAATCAGTGACCCTAAAAAGTTGGCACTGCTGTTAATAGTTTAGTCGCAAAGTGAAGATTCACGGGTAAAAAGCCCCAAACTTCTAGATAGGTTCTTTTTCAGCTTTCAGCAGCCCTGGGTGAGTTCTTTAGAGAAATGTGGCTCTTTTTCATGGTGCTATTTTCTATGTCCAGCTACACAACGAGATGAGGATGGTCATTGTCATTTTCTGAGCTGCGAACGGGCAGAAAGGTGAGAAAATGTCTGATTTTGACCATTTGTGCTGACCTTTCAATTTCAACGTACCTCTCTATAACATGACCCAGCTGTAATTTCAGTGGTCGCATTGGTTTCATTTTTGGTTTGCTTGTAGGGCGCTGGCACCCGCATTCAGTGACCCAGAAAATTTGGCACTGCTGTGAATAGTTTAGTCGCAAAGTGAAGATTCACAGGTAAAAAGCCCCAAACTTCTAGATAGGTTCTTTTTCAGCTTTCAGCAGCCCTGGGCGAGTTCTTTAGAGAAATGTGGGTCTTTTTCTTGGTGCTCTTGTCTATGTCCAGCTATACAATGAGATGAGGATGGTCATTGTCATGTTCTGAGCTGCGAACGGGCAGAAAGGTGAGAAAATGTCGGATTTTGACCATTTGTGCTGACCTTTCAATTTCAACGTACCTCTCTATAACATGAACCAGCTGTAATTTCAGTGGTCGCATTGGGTTGATTTTTGGTTTCCTTATAGGGCGCTGGTACCCGCATTCAATGACCCAGAAAATTTGGCACTGCTGTGAATAGTTTAGTCGCAAAGTGAAGATTCACGGGCAAAAAGCCCCAAACTTCTAGATAGGTTCTTTTTCAGCTTTCAGCAGCCCTGGGCGAGTTCTTTAGAGAAATGTGGGTCTTTTTCTTGGTGCTCTTGTCTATGTCCAGCTATACAACGAGATGAGGATGGTCATTGTCATTTTCTGAGCTGCGAACGGGAAGAAAGGTGAGAAAATGTCGGATTTTGACCATTTGTGCTGACCTTTCAATTTCAACGTACCTCTCTATAACATGACCCAGCTGTAATTTCAGTGGTCGCATTGGTTCATTTTTGGTTTGCTTTTAAGCCGCTGGCACCCGCATTCAGTGACCCAGAAAATTTGGCACTGCTGTGAATAGTTTAGTCGCAAAGTGAAGATTCACGGGTAAAAAGCCCCAAACTTCTAGATAGGTTCTTTTTCAGCTTTCAGCAGCCCTGGGCGAGTTCTTTAGAGAAATGTGGGTCTTTTTCATGGTGCTATTTTCTATGTCCAGCTACACAACGAGATGAGGATGGTCATTGTCATTTTCTGAGCTGCGAACGGGCAGAAAGGTGAGAAAATGTCGGATTTTGACCATTTGTGCTGACCTTTCAATTTCAACGTACCTCTCTATAACATGACCCAGCTGTAATTTCAGTGGTCGCATTGGTTTGATTTTTGGGTTGCTTGTAGGGCGCTGGCACCCGCATTCAGTGACCCTAAAAATTTGGCACTGCTGTGAATAGTTTAGTCGCAAAGTGAAGATTCACAGGTAAAAAGCCCCAAACTTCTAGATAGGTTCTTTTTCAGCTTTCAGCAGCCCTGGGCGAGTTCTTTAGAGAAATGTGGGTCTTTTTCTTGGTGCTCTTGTCTATGTCCAGCTATACAATGAGATGAGGATGGTCATTGTCATGTTCTGAGCTGCGAACGGGCAGAAAGGTGAGAAAATGTCGGATTTTGACCATTTGTGCTGACCTTTCAATTTCAACGTACCTCTCTATAACATGAACCAGCTGTAATTTCAGTGGTCGCATTAGGTTGATTTTTGGTTTCCTTGTAGGGCGCTGGTACCCGCATTCAATGACCCAGAAAATTTGGCACTGCTGTGAATAGTTTAGTCGCAAAGTGAAGATTCACGGGCAAAAAGCCCCAAACTTCTAGATAGGTTCTTTTTCAGCTTTCAGCAGCCCTGGGCGAGTTCTTTAGAGAAATGTGGGTCTTTTTCTTGGTTCTCTTGTCTATGTCCAGCTATACAACGAGATGAGGATGGTCATTGTCATTTTCTGAGCTGCGAACGGGCAGAAAGGTGAGAAAATGTCTGATTTTGACCATTTGTGCTGACCTTTCAATTTCAACGTACCTCTCTATAACATGACCCAGCTGTAATTTCAGTGGTCGCATTGGTTTCATTTTTGGTTTGCTTGTAGGGCGCTGGCACCCGCATTCAGTGACCCTAAAAATTTGGCACTGCTGTGAATAGTTTAGTCGCAAAGTGAAGATTCACAGGTAAAAAGCCCCAAACTTCTAGATAGGTTCTTTTTCAGCTTTCAGCAGCCCTGGGCGAGTTCTTTAGAGAAATGTGGGTCTTTTTCTTGGTGCTCTTGTCTATGTCCAGCTATACAATGAGATGAGGATGGTCATTGTCATGTTCTGAGCTGCGAACGGGCAGAAAGGTGAGAAAATGTCGGATTTTGACCATTTGTGCTGACCTTTCAATTTCAACGTACCTCTCTATAACATGAACCAGCTGTAATTTCAGTGGTCGCATTAGGTTGATTTTTGGTTTCCTTGTAGGGCGCTGGTACCCGCATTCAATGACCCAGAAAATTTGGCACTGCTGTGAATAGTTTAGTCGCAAAGTGAAGATTCACGGGCAAAAAGCCCCAAACTTCTAGATAGGTTCTTTTTCAGCTTTCAGCAGCCCTGGGCGAGTTCTTTAGAGAAATGTGGGTCTTTTTCTTGGTTCTCTTGTCTATGTCCAGCTATACAACGAGATGAGGATGGTCATTGTCATTTTCTGAGCTGCGAACGGGCAGAAAGGTGAGAAAATGTCTGATTTTGACCATTTGTGCTGACCTTTCAATTTCAACGTACCTCTCTATAACATGACCCAGCTGTAATTTCAGTGGTCGCATTGGTTTCATTTTTGGTTTGCTTGTAGGGCGCTGGCACCCGCATTCAGTGACCCTAAAAATTTGGCACTGCTGTGAATAGTTTAGTCGCAAAGTGAAGATTCACAGGTAAAAAGCCCCAAACTTCTAGATAGGTTCTTTTTCAGCTTTCAGCAGCCCTGGGCGAGTTCTTTAGAGAAATGTGGGTCTTTTTCTTGGTGCTCTTGTCTATGTCCAGCTATACAATGAGATGAGGATGGTCATTGTCATGTTCTGAGCTGCGAACGGGCAGAAAGGTGAGAAAATGTCGGATTTTGACCATTTGTGCTGACCTTTCAATTTCAACGTACCTCTCTATAACATGAACCAGCTGTAATTTCAGTGGTCGCATTGGGTTGATTTTTGGTTTCCTTGTAGGGCGCTGGTACCCGCATTCAATGACCCAGAAAATTTGGCACTGCTGTGAATAGTTTAGTCGCAAAGTGAAGATTCACGGGCAAAAAGCCCCAAACTTCTAGATAGGTTCTTTTTCAGCTTTCAGCAGCCCTGGGCGAGTTCTTTAGAGAAATGTGGCTCTTTTTCATGGTGCTATTTTCTATGTCCAGCTACACAACGAGATGAGGATGGTCATTGTCATTTTCTGAGCTGCGAACGGGCAGAAAGGTGAGAAAATGTCGGATTTTGACCATTTGTGCTGACCTTTCAATTTCAACGTACCTCTCTATAACATGACCCAGCTGTAATTTCAGTGGTCGCATTGGTTTCATTTTTGGTTTGCTTGTAGGGCGCTGGCACCCGCATTCAGTGACCCTAAAAATTTGGCACTGCTGTGAATAGTTTAGTCGCAAAGTGAAGATTCACAGGTAAAAAGCCCCAAACTTCTAGATAGGTTCTTTTTCAGCTTTCAGCAGCCCTGGGCGAGTTCTTTAGAGAAATGTGGGTCTTTTTCTTGGTGCTCTTGTCTATGTCCAGCTATATAATGAGATGAGGATGGTCATTGTCATGTTCTGAGCTGCGAACGGGCAGAAAGGTGAGAAAATGTCGGATTTTGACCATTTGTGCTGACCTTTCAATTTCAACGTACCTCTCTATAACATGAACCAGCTGTAATTTCAGTGGTCGCATTGGGTTGATTTTTGGTTTCCTTGTAGGGCGCTGGTACCCGCATTCAATGACCCAGAAAATTTGGCACTGCTGTGAATAGTTTAGTCGCAAAGTGAAGATTCACGGGCAAAAAGCCCCAAACTTCTAGATAGGTTCTTTTTCAGCTTTCAGCAGCCCTGGGCGAGTTCTTTAGAGAAATGTGGGTCTTTTTCTTGGTTCTCTTGTCTATGTCCAGCTATACAACGAGATGAGGATGGTCATTGTCATTTTCTGAGCTGCGAACGGGCAGAAAGGTGAGAAAATGTCTGATTTTGACCATTTGTGCTGACCTTTCAATTTCAACGTACCTCTCTATAACATGACCCAGCTGTAATTTCAGTGGTCGCATTGGTTTCATTTTTGGTTTGCTTGTAGGGCGCTGGCACCCGCATTCAGTGACCCTAAAAATTTGGCACTGCTGTGAATAGTTTAGTCGCAAAGTGAAGATTCACAGGTAAAAAGCCCCAAACTTCTAGATAGGTTCTTTTTCAGCTTTCAGCAGCCCTGGGCGAGTTCTTTAGAGAAATGTGGGTCTTTTTCTTGGTGCTCTTGTCTATGTCCAGCTATACAATGAGATGAGGATGGTCATTGTCATGTTCTGAGCTGCGAACGGGCAGAAAGGTGAGAAAATGTCGGATTTTGACCATTTGTGCTGACCTTTCAATTTCAACGTACCTCTCTATAACATGAACCAGCTGTAATTTCAGTGGTCGCATTGGGTTGATTTTTGGTTTCCTTGTAGGGCGCTGGTACCCGCATTCAATGACCCAGAAAATTTGGCACTGCTGTGAATAGTTTAGTCGCAAAGTGAAGATTCACGGGCAAAAAGCCCCAAACTTCTAGATAGGTTCTTTTTCAGCTTTCAGCAGCCCTGGGCGAGTTCTTTAGAGAAATGTGGCTCTTTTTCATGGTGCTATTTTCTATGTCCAGCTACACAACGAGATGAGGATGGTCATTGTCATTTTCTGAGCTGCGAACGGGCAGAAAGGTGAGAAAATGTCTGATTTTGACCATTTGTGCTGACCTTTCAATTTCAACGTACCTCTCTATAACATGACCCAGCTGTAATTTCAGTGGTCGCATTGGTTTCATTTTTGGTTTGCTTGTAGGGCGCTGGCACCCGCATTCAGTGACCCTAAAAATTTGGCACTGCTGTGAATAGTTTAGTCGCAAAGTGAAGATTCACAGGTAAAAAGCCCCAAACTTCTAGATAGGTTCTTTTTCAGCTTTCAGCAGCCCTGGGCGAGTTCTTTAGAGAAATGTGGGTCTTTTTCTTGGTGCTCTTGTCTATGTCCAGCTATATAATGAGATGAGGATGGTCATTGTCATGTTCTGAGCTGCGAACGGGCAGAAAGGTGAGAAAATGTCGGATTTTGACCATTTGTGCTGACCTTTCAATTTCAACGTACCTCTCTATAACATGAACCAGCTGTAATTTCAGTGGTCGCATTGGGTTGATTTTTGGTTTCCTTGTAGGGCGCTGGTACCCGCATTCAATGACCCAGAAAATTTGGCACTGCTGTGAATAGTTTAGTCGCAAAGTGAAGATTCACGGGCAAAAAGCCCCAAACTTCTAGATAGGTTCTTTTTCAGCTTTCAGCAGCCCTGGGCGAGTTCTTTAGAGAAATGTGGGTCTTTTTCTTGGTGCTCTTGTCTATGTCCAGCTATACAACGAGATGAGGATGGTCATTGTCATTTTCTGAGCTGCGAACGGGAAGAAAGGTGAGAAAATGTCGGATTTTGACCATTTGTGCTGACCTTTCAATTTCAACGTACCTCTCTATAACATGACCCAGCTGTAATTTCAGTGGTCGCATTGGTTCATTTTTGGTTTGCTTTTAAGGCGCTGGCACCCGCATTCAGTGACCCAGAAAATTTGGCACTGCTGTCAATAGTTTAGTCGCAAAGTGAAGATTCACGGGTAAAAAGCCCCAAACTTCTAGATAGGTTCTTTTTCAGCTTTCAGCAGCCCTGGGCGAGTTCTTTAGAGAAATGTGGCTCTTTTTCATGGTGCTATTTTCTATGTCCAGCTACACAACGAGATGAGGATGGTCATTGTCATTTTCTGAGCTGCGAACGGGCAGAAAGGTGAGAAAATGTCGGATTTTGACCATTTGTGCTGACCTTTCAATTTCAACGTACCTCTCTATAACATGACCCAGCTGTATTTTCAGTGGTCGCATTGGTTTCATTTTTGGTTTGCTTGTAGGGCGCTGGCACCCGCATTCAGTGACCCAGGAAATTTGGCACTGCTGTGAATAGTTTAGTCGCAAAGTGAAGATTCACGGGTAAAAAGCCCCAAACTTCTAGATAGGTTCTTTTTCAGCTTTCAGTAGCCCTGGGCGAGTTCTTTAGAGAAATGTGGCTCTTTTTCATGGTGCTCTTGTCTATGTCCAGCTACACAACGAGATGAGGATGGTCATTGTCATTTTCTAAGCTGCGAACGGGCAGAAAGGTGAGAAAATGTCGGATTTTGACCATTTGTGCTGACCTTTCAATTTCAACGTACCTCTCTATAACATGACCCAGCTGTAATTTCAGTGGTCGCATTGGTTTGATTTTTGGTTTGCTTGTAGGGCGCTGGCACCCGCATTCAGTTACGCAGAATATTTGGCACTGCTGTGAATAGTTTAGTCGCAAAGTGAAGATTAACGGGGAAAAAGCCCCAAATTTCTAGATAGGTTCTTTTTCAGCTTTCAGCAGCCCTGGGTGAGTTCTTTAGAGAAATGTGGCTCTTTTTCAAGTTTCTATTTTCTATGTCCAGCTACACAACGAGATAAGGATGGTCATTGTCATTTTCTGAGCTGCGAACGGGAAGAAAGGTGAGAAAATGTCGGATTTTGACCATTTGTGCTGACCTTTCAATTTCAACGTACCTCTCTATAACATGACCCAGCTGTAATTTCAGTGGTCGCATTGGTTCATTTTTGGTTTGCTTTTAAGGCGCTGGCACCCGCATTCAGTGACCCAGAAAATTTGGCACTGCTGTGAATAGTTTAGTCGCAAAGTGAAGATTCACGGGTAAAAAGCCCCAAACTTCTAGATAGGTTCTTTTTCAGCTTTCAGCAGCCCTGGGCGAGTTCTTTAGAGAAATGTGGCTCTTTTTCATGGTGCTATTTTCTATGTCCAGCTACACAACGAGATGAGGATGGTCATTGTCATTTTCTGAGCTGCGAACGGGCAGAAAGGTGAGAAAATGTCGGATTTTGACCATTTGTGCTGACCTTTCAATTTCAACGTACCTCTCTATAACATGACCCAGCTGTAATTTCAGTGGTCGCATTGGTTTCATTTTTGGTTTGCTTGTAGGGCGCTGGCACCCGCATTCAGTGACCCAGGAAATTTGGCACTGCTGTGAATAGTTTAGTCGCAAAGTGAAGATTCACGGGTAAAAAGCCCCAAACTTCTAGATAGGTTCTTTTTCAGCTTTCAGCAGCCCTGGGCGAGTTCTTTAGAGAAATGTGACTCTTTTTCATGGTGCTCTTGTCTATGTCCAGCTACACAACGAGATGAGGATGGTCATTGTCATTTTCTAAGCTGCGAACGGGCAGAAAGGTGAGAAAATGTCGGATTTTGACCATTTGTGCTGACCTTTCAATTTCAACGTACCTCTCTATAACATGACCCAGCCGTAATTTCAGTGGTCGCATTGGTTTGATTTTTGGTTTGCTTGTAGGGCGCTGGCACCCGCATTCAGTTACCCAGAAAATTTGGCACTGCTGTGAATAGTTTAGTCGCAAAGTGAAGATTAACGGGGAAAAAGCCCCAAATTTCTAGATAGGTTCTTTTTCAGCTTTCAGCAGCCCTGGGTGAGTTCTTTAGAGAAATGTGGCTCTTTCTCAAGGTTCTATTTTCTATGTCCAGCTACACAACGAGATGAGGATGGTCATTGTCATTTTCTGAGCTGCAAACGAGCAGAAAGGTGAGAAAATGTCGGATTTTGACCATTTGTGCTGACCTTTCAATTTCAACGTACCTCTCTATAACATGACCCAGCTGTAATTTCAGTGGTCGCATTGGTTTCATTTTTGGTTTGCTTGTAGGGCGCTGGCACCCGCATTCAGTGACCCAGAAAATTTGGCACTGCTGTGAATAGTTTAGTCGCAAAGTGAAGATTCACGGGTAAAAAGCCCCAAACTTCTAGATAGGTTCTTTTTCAGCTTTCAGCAGCCCTGGGCGAGTTCTTTAGAGAAATGTGAGTCTTTTTCTTGGTGCTCTTGTCTATGTCCAGCTATACAGCGAGATGAGGATGGTCATTGTCATTTTCTGAGCTGCGAACGGGCAGAAAGGTGAGAAAATGTCGGATTTTGACCATTTGTGCTGACCTTTCAATTTCAATGTACCTCTCTATAACATGACCCAGCTGTAATTTCAGTGTTCGCTTTGGTTTCATTTTTGGTTTGCTTGTACGGCACTGCCACCTGCATTCAGTAACCCAGAAAATTTGGCACTGCTGTTGAGAAACATGTATGTAATCGTAATTGTTATATTTCTATCTCAGAAGGGACGTGATGTATCAAGCTAGCTACTCATGTATTGCGCATGTACTTCAAGTTGTTATCACCCGCATAACGCGTATTTTTACGTTATACGCCTTGCTTCACGTGATTACGTCATGTCTCTATTGGACGCATGCACGCATCCATATTCTGGATTCATGTGTTCTTCTCCTTGCTCTTCTTCCTCACTTGAGAATGTAAATAATTAGTTTCTATTATCTTGTCACCAAACTAGTTCCTGTTGTCTAGTAGTAGTGGTGTGCATGAGAACATAACATGGCGCAGTGAAGTTTCGTACCTGTGTTTTTCTAGTTGCCCGTGGTGCATCCCGGTTGTGTTCGCACGAGGCCTGCAGGTCCAATTACATTTTATTTATTTCTCTAGTCGTGACCGTCTTCCGAAATGTCAGATGCAGCTGCACCAAGTGTGCCGAGCGCAGATATCGCTGCTCTTGCTGATCTCTTCAAAAAGCAGATGGAGGCAGCCAATGAGCGAGAGAAGCGTCTCGATGCAATTATCACTGGTCTTACTCAACAGAGTCAGCCTCGCACGTCGCCAGCACCGCCAGCTCCAAAGCCTGTCGCGGCGGAGCGACCCATGCTGCTGTCCTCCGCGTCCCTGTCAGAGTTTGCTGCCTGGCAGGAACTGTGGGAAGACTTCTCTCGGTGCCAGCACCTGACAGCACAGTCAAGGGAAACCAGGGTATCTGCCATCCGTCAGTGCCTTGACGAAGACCTCAGACGTTTTATCAGGGAGGGCACCATTGTCATCGCGACCAATCCTGATGCGTGTGACGTCTTGGAGGCGGTCAAGCAGTTTCTTCGCCGACAAAGAAACCCGATACTTGACCGAATTGAATTTTTTAAGCGCACGCAACAGAAAGGGGAATTGTTTGACGGGTTCCACACTTCCCTGAAGGAGTTGTTTAACACGTGTGATTTTGTGGAACACGAGCTCTGTTCTGCCTGTTCGGCACGTGCCTGTTCTACGTGCAAAACTAATCTTGCACGGGTCCACGCGGACATGATGCGAGACCGCATTGTGATCGGTATCCTGGACGACACCACCCGTCACAAACTGTTGTCCACCTCCGACCTGACATTGGAGGCGACAGTCAAGGTGTGTCGTGCAGAAGAGGCAGCCACACAGACCAGCCACCACATCCCTACCGCCGGCCAAGTCAATGCTGCCAGGAAGTCGTCTTATCAGCGCGCGAAGTTAGCTTCACAGCCCCCAGTTGAGGCGAAGCACACTTCTGCTCGTGATAAGTGCCGTAACTGCGGACGCACAGCGCACACGAAATCGCCGTGTCCCGCGATCAACAAAGTGTGCCTTAACTGTAATGGAACGGGTCACTTCCGGGCAATGTGCCGCAGGCCTGCCAAGAAGCCGGACAAGTCGTCCAAGATCGCACACTTGCGACTCAACCGAGCATCTCTGTTGGACGACGCAACAGTTTCCGTTGCCACCCAGCTTGTGACCGAGCCAGAGCCCGTAGCTCTTAGTTGGCTCCCGGATACTGGTAGCGACGTTGATGCCATCGGCACTCAACACCTTGACCAGTTAGGCGGATTTGTCGAGAACCTGCTTGACGACATCGACGATGTTCGTACCGCAGATGGCGCCAGTCTCACCCCTGTTGGCAAGATTTCGGCGACTCTCAGTTGTGGACCAAACCAGCACACGTCCACCATTCATGTCTATGATGGTTTGACTGATGCCCTCCTATCCCGTTCATCCTTGCACGCCCTAGGATACTTGCCGTCCGGCTGGCCGAAGCAAATCGCAGCAGTCCAACAGGTAGTCCCATCGGTCGTTCCCGATGCACCTGCGGACAAGGTTGTGTCCAAAGCCACCGACTCAGAGACGATGAGAGCCGAACTCCTAGCTGAATTCGCTGACGTCTTTGATGACTCTGTGTTGAAGCCAATGCTTGGTGGACCTATGGAAATTAGAGTGCGAGCTGATGCTAAGCCTGTCGCTGCATATCATGCCCGCCAGATCCCGCATGCGTACCGTGACCAAGTGAAGTCCCAGCTGGATGACATGGTCCGGGATGCCATCATCGAGGAGGTCACCGAACCCAGTGCGTGGTGTCACCCAATTGTCATCGTGGACAAGAAGGGGACAAACGAGAAAAGGCTCACCGTTGATTTCAAAAAGCTCAACGACCAAGTCGAACGCCCTGCTCACCCCGCACCAAGCCCTCGTGACGCTGTATCCAGCGTTGGCAACGCAAGATATTTCACCAAGCTAGACGCCCGCCACGGCTATTGGCAAGTTCCTCTGAGCGAGGCCTCCCGTCCGTTGACCACGTTCATGACACCTTGGGGTCGGTACAGGTACCTACGCAACCCACAAGGATTGGTCTCTGCCGGAGACGAGTTTAATCGCCGCACCGACGCCGCGTTCGCTCATATCTCCCAGTTCCAGAAGGTCGTTGATGACTGCCTCGTCTACGATAATGACCTGAACACCCACCGATCTCACGTCCGGGATGTCCTGCTCTGCGCCCGGGAGAATGGCATTACTCTGAGCGCCAAGAAGTTTGTGTTCGGCATGCCAGCCGTGGAGTTCTGTGGTTACCGCATCAGTGCTGACGGCTGGACCGTCGATGATGCCAAGGTCAAAGCTATCAGCCAGTTTCCAGCTCCCAGCAACCGCACTGATCTCCGATCGTTTATGGGTCTTATCAACCAGTGTGGTGAGTTCACCCCGCACCTGTCTGAGCACGCCGCCCCGTTGCGCCCATTGCTCAAGACGTCCAACGAGTTTGTATGGGACTCAGTTCACACAGACGCAGTCAACGCTGCCAAGGCTGAGCTGTTGTCACCATCAACGCTGTCATTCTTCCAACGTGACCAGCCACTCCGCCTAGAGACCGATGCATCTGCTTTGCATGGCCTTGGCTACGTTCTGTGGCAGTTGCAAGATGGCAAGTGGCGCATTCTCCAGTGTGGCAGTCGATTTCTGTCGGATCCAGAATCCCGGTATGCTGTCATCGAACTGGAGCTCCTAGCTGTCGTCTGGGCGGTGAAGAAATGTTCTCTCTACCTCGCCGGTACATTGTTTGAGCTTGTCACCGACCACCGGCCCCTCACACCAATCATCAACTCGTACTCGCTCGATCAGATTGAGAATCCCCGGCTCCAACGCCTGGTCATGAAGCTTCGTCCATACCAGCTGCATGTCACTTGGCGTAAGGGTACTGACAACGCTTTCGCCGACGCGCTGTCCCGCAATCCAGTGGATGATCCTACCCCTGACGATGAGCTCGGTGAACACCCAGCCCTTCGTACTCCTGCCATACGCGCTTGCATTCGGAAAGACACCGAAGGCCAGATTGCCAATCTCCGGTTTGCCGAATTGCAAGAAGCCGCTCGAGCTGACTCGGATTATCAGGCACTCCTCACCACCGTCCGGAACGGATTTCCCGACGACAAACGCGACTTATGTCCTGCTGCCAAGCCGTATTGGACAGTCCGTCATCATCTTACAGTCGACCAGGACCTGGTACTGAAAGGTCCTCGCATTGTGGTCCCGCGTTCCCTCAGGCGTAGTGTGCTTGACGACTTGCATGCTGCTCATCAAGGTCTCAACCGTACCAAGGCTCGTGCTCGCCAGGTGGTGTATTGGCCCCAGCTGTCCAACGACATTGACAATATTGTTCGCAGCTGCGCTGAATGCCGTCACCACGCACCTTCCCAAGTGAAGGAACCGCTGCTGGCAACTGAGGATCGTTGTCCTGCCCTCCCGTTTGAGAGCACCAGCGCGGATCTGTTCGAATGCCAAGGCTACCAGTTCCTGGTATACGTGGACCGCAAGACCGGCTGGCCCTGTGTTGCCAAGATAGGACGCACCGCCACCTCCGCTGACGTAGTCCGTGCGTTCCGAGGCTGGTTCGCGGATCTCGGTGTCCCAGCTGTCCTGACGACTGATGGTGGTCCGCAGTTTACAGCGCAGCGTTTCTCCGCCTTCTGTCAGCGTTGGCAAGTCCGCCACGTCAGATCCAGTCCGCATTACCCACAATCGAATGGCCATGCGGAGGCGGCTGTCAAGGCCATCAAATCTCTCGTGTACAAGACCACCACCAACGGAGACATTAATGTCGACGCCTTCCGTCGTGGCTTATTGGAATGGCGTAGCTCCGGTCAGAGCCCAGCGCAGGCCCTGTTTGGCCGCCCCCTGTCGTCATTCGTGCTTGCCCACCGGACCAGTTTTGCCCCAGCGTGGCAAGAAACCGCTGACGAAATCGACAGTCGTGCCTCTGCCCAGTCTGAAGCAGCCAGTCAGCACTACAACCAGTCTGCCCGTTCTCTGCCTGCCCTCCACCTTGGTTGCCCTGTGGATCTACAAGATCCCCGCAGCAAGTTGTGGAACGCCCGCGGTACCATTGTCGCCATTGGGAGCCACCGCGACTACATGGTCAAGCTTCCCAGTGGCCGAATATACTGGCGAAACCGTCGCTTTCTTCGTCCTGTTGTCTTGCCCGTAGCACCTGCACAGCCGATGCCTGCTACCCCCATCACTCAGCCTGCCCCGCCAGTCCGGCGCAGTCAGCGAAGCCGCCAACCCCCGTCTAGGCTGAATATTTCGAACACTCGTGGCCAAACTTATGATTAGCTGCCTGTGCGTCTTTCTGCCTTTTGTTGAGCTCAGCTATTTTCGTATTCAGTTATCTCTATCTGCTTTGCCGTCCTTTCTAGTTGGTATTAGATGCCTTGTTGTCATCTCAGAAGGGGCGTGAGATACATGTATGTAAATGTAATTGTTATATTTCTATCTCAGAAGGGACGTGATGTATCATGCTAGCTACTCATGTATTGCGCATGTACTTCAAGTTGTTATCACCCGCATAACGCGTATTGTTACGTTATACGCCTTGCTTCACGTGATTACGTCATGTCTCTATTGGACGCATGCACGCATCCATATTCTGGATTCATGTGTTCTTCTCCTTGCTCTTCTTCCTCACTTGAGAATGTAAATAATTAGTTTCTATTATCTTGTCACCAAACTAGTTCCTGTTGTCTAGTAGTAGTGGTGTGCATGAGAACATAACAGCTGTGAATAGTTTAGTCGCAAAGTAAAGATTCACGGGTAAAAAGCCCCAAACTTCTAGATAGGTTCTTTTTCAGCTTTCAGCAGCCCTGGGCGAGTTCTTTAGAGAAATGTGACTCTTTTTCATGGTGCTCTTGTCTATGTCCAGCTAACCAACGAGATGGGGATGGTCATTGTCATTTTCTGAGCTGCGAACGGGCAGAAAGGTGAGAAAATGTCGGATTTTGACCATTTGTGCTGACCTTTCAATTTCAACGTACCTCTCTATAACATGACCCAGCTGTAATTTCAGTGGTCGCATTGGTTTCATTTTTGGTTTGCTTGTAGGGCGCTGGCACCCGCATTCAGTGACCCAGAAAATTTGGCACTGCTGTCAATAGTTTAGTCGAAAAGTGAAGATTCACGGGTAAGAATCCCCAAACTTCTAGATAGGTTCTTTTTCAGCTTTCAGCAGCCCTGGGTGAGTTCTTTAAAGAAATGGGGCTCTTTTTCATGGAGCTATTTTCTATGTCCAGCTGCACAACGAGATGAGGATGGTCATTGTCATTTTCTGAGCTGCGAACGGGCAGAAAGGTGAAAAAATGTCGGATTTTGACCATTTGTGCTGACCTTTCAATTTCAACGTACCTATCTATAACATGACCCAGCTGTAATGTCAGTGGTCGCATTGGTTTGATTTTTGGTTTGCTTGTAGGGCGCTGGCACCCGCAGTCAGTGACCCAGAAAATTTGGCACTGCTGTGAATAGTTTAGTCACAAAGTGAAGATTTACGGGTAAAAAGCCCCAAAAATCTAGATAGGTTCTTTTTCAGCTTTCAGCAGCCCTGCGCGAGTTCTTTAGAGAAATGTGGCTCTTTTTCATGGTGCTCTTGTCTATGTCCAGCTAACCAACGAGATGAGGATGGTCATTGTCATTTCCTAAGCTGCGAACGGGCAGAAAGGTGAGAAAATGTCGGATTTTGACCATTTGTGCTGACCTTTCAATTTCAACGTACCTCTCTATAACATGACCCAGCTGTAATGTCAGCGGTTGCATTGGTTTTATTATTGGTTTGCTTTTAGGGCACTGGCATCCACAATCAGTGACCCTAAAAATTTGGCACTGCTGTGAATAGTTTAGTCGCAAAGTGAAGAATCACGGGTAAAAAGCCCCAAACTTCTAGATAGGTTCTTTTTCAGCTTTCAGCAGCCCTGGGCGAGTTCTTTAGAGAAATGTGGGCCTTTTTCTCGACGCTCTTGTCTATGTCCAGCTACACAACGAGATAAGGATGGACATTTTCATTTTCTGAGCTGCGAACGGGCAGAAAGGTGAGAAAATGTCGGATTTTGACCATTTGTGCTGACCTTTCAATTTCAACGTACCTCTCTATAACATGACCCAGCTGTAATTTCAGTGGTCGCATTGGTTTCATTTTTGGTTTGCTTGTAGGGCGCTGGCACCCGCATTCAGTGACCCAGAAAATTTGGCACTGCTGTGAATAGTTTAGTCGCAAAGTGAAGATTCACGGGTAAAAAGCCCCAAACTTCTAGATAGGTTCTTTTTCAGCTTTCAGCAGCCCTGAGTGAGTTCTGTAGAGAAATGGGGCTCTTTTTCATGGTGCTATTTTCTATGTCCAGCTACACAACGAGATGAGGATGGTCATTGTCATTTTCTGAGCTGCGAACGGGCAGAAAGGTGAGAAAATGTCGGATTTTGACCATTTGTGCTGACCTTTCAATTTCAACGTACCTCTCTATAACATGACCCAGCTGTAATGTCAGTGGTCGCATTGGTTTCATTTTTGGTTTGCTTGTAGGGCGCTGGCACCCGCATTCAGTGACCTAGAAAATTTGGCACTGCTGTGAATAGTTTAGTCGCAAAGTGAAGATTCACGGGTAAAAAGCCCCAAAATTCTAGATAGGTTCTTTTTCAGCTTTCAGCAGCCCTGGGCGAGTTCTTTAGAGAAATGTGACTCTTTTTCATGGTGCTCTTGTCTATTTCCAGCTACACAACGAGATGAGGATGGTCATTGTCATTTTCTGAGCTGCGAACGGGCAGAAAGGTGAGAAAATGTCGGATTTTGACCATTTGTGCTGACCTTTCCATTTCAACGTACCTCTCTATAACATGACCCTGCTGTATTTTCAGTGGTCGCATTGGTTTCATTTTTGGTTTGCTTGTAGGGCGCTGGCACCCGCATTCAGTGACCCAGAAAATTTGGCACTGCTGTGAATAGTTTAGTCGCAAAGTGAAGATTCACGGGTAAAAAGCCCCAAACTTCTAGATAGGTTCTTTTTCAGCTTTCAGCAGCCCTGGGTGAGTTCTTTAGAGAAATGTGGCTCTTTTTCATGGTGCTATTTTCTATGTCCAGCTACACAACGAGATGAGGATGGTCATTGTCATTTTCTGAGCTGCGAACGGGCAGAAAGGTGAGAAAATGTCGGATTTTGACCATTTGTGTTGACCTTTCAATTTCAACGTACCTCTCTATAACATGACCCAGCTGTAATTTCAGTGGTCGCATTGGTTTCATTTTTGGTTTGTTTGTAGGTCGCTGGCACCCGCATTCAGTGACCCAGAAAATTTGGCACTGCTGTGAATAGTTTAGTCGCAAAGTGAAGATTCACGGGTAAAAAGCCCCAAACTTCTAGATAGGTTCTTTTTCAGCTTTCAGCAGCCCTGGGTGAGTTCTTTAGAGAAATGTGGCTCTTTTTCACGGTCCTATTTTCTATGTCCAACTACACAACGAGATGAGGATGGTCATTGTCATTTTCTGAGCTGCGAACTGGCAGAAAGGTGAGAAAATGTCGGATTTTGACCATTTTGTTCTGACCTTTCAATTTCAAAGTACCTCTCTATAACATGATCCAGCTGTAATTTCAGTGGTCGCATTGGTTTCATTTTTGGTTTGCTTGTAGGGCGCTGGCACCCGCATTCAGTGACCCAGAAATTTGGCCCTGTTGTGAATAGTTCAGTCGCAAAGTGAAGATTCACGGGTAAAAAGGCCCAAACTTCTAGATAGGTTCTTTTTCAGCTTTCAGCAGCCCTGGGCGAGTTCTTTAGAGAAATGTGGCTCTTTTTCATGGTGCTCTTGTCTATGTCCAGCTAACCAACGTGATGAGGATGGTCATTGTCATTTTATAAACTGCGAACGGGCAGAAAGGTGAGAAAATGTCGGATTTTGACCATTTGTGCTGACCTTTCTCAGGTATAATAAGGTGATCATGTGTGTACAAAACTTGTATTGGTAATAACTTTGGCATCCATCAATATTTTTCAACCAAATTTTCTGTGTCGATACATTGGGTTAGTTTTCATCGATTTCCGATATCAAATTTCAAATAGGAGCCGAATGACGTCATCAGTGCTACTTTTTATGTTCAGATTTCAACCCAAAACGCGGAGAAAACGAAAAATAGTAAGGCCACAAATCCCGGTGGATTGGGTAGCTTTTGGGCCCTAAATAAAGGATATTGGTGGATATTGTACATAGATAACAACATTTCGCTGGAAACCAGTGTCGATTTGTTTTACCATACACACTGTACACATTTAGTATACAAAGCTGTCGTACCTCGGGGTCTGCTCAGACTCACCACCGCCAAGAACGGGTGTTTAGCATTGATATCCAGCACATTCCCGCTTGCTGGGATGTACAGCTAGCCAGTGCAACAGCTCTCATTCGCCAAAGACATTCCCCACGCTCCGCGTTTATGGAGGAAGCTGTCATTGCTGTTTCAAAATAGCCGACATTGTCTCCTACACACAAATGACTGTACTGTACTGTACAATGTAGTGCATCACACTAGCTGTACTGTAGATCAACCGACCCGTGCACGCATGCACTTGAGTAGGGCACTTGACTCCCACGCACGATCGCGCTGGTCACAACTGAGTCTGTACGCGACTGTGCTCGTGTTGTTGTGTCTTGCAAGTGCTTTCTGTACTAGCTGTACAGAAACAAGGCAAGTGCAGTTTTCAGTGCATGGACTCGGCTACAGTACTAAAATATTTTGTGGAACAGACAAACCTTCTTTACGATCTTGGTCATTTTTCTCAATCGACTCTGTACTTCAAGCTAGATGTGTCCCGTGGGGTATTGCCCAACTAGAACTGGAGTCCTCACATGCCCCAGGTCGCGCCGAGCTAATCACTTTTGTCAGCAGAACTCCTGATCGCGACTCAACACATTTATTCTGTCCGATGTCATTCCCGCTGCGAGTGGGGAGCTTCATGCGCCCACGATAAAAAAGAACGTCATAATCTTTGAATCCTTCCCCAGAGAAAGCTACTCGAGCTCAAAACGTCACAGGACAATGGCCATGATAATGATTCTCGTGCAGATCGCGATGTGACTCGCCTGCAATCCTCCAAGCTCCAAGTGCTGCCAAAACAGACTGGAAAGAATTTTTCAAAAACAAGATTTAGAAAAAAAGCTGAGCGCTCGAGTGCGGCGAACACGGCCAAACGCCATGTTTTCCTTGGTAACATGACGTCAGCCGCATTATCACCATGGCGAGTTGCAGCGCTGATCTTGAAGTACAGCGGCACCAGAAAAGTGTCCTTATTCTACCTGAGTTCAATTTCTACGTACTTCTCTATAAAATGACCCAGCTGTAATGTCAGCGGCCGCATTGGTTTCATTTTTGGTTTGCTTTTAGGGCGCTGGCATCCACAATCAGTGACCCTAAACATTTGGCACTGCTGTGAATAGTTTAGTCGCAAAGTGAAGATTCACGGGTAAAAAGCCCCAAACTTCTAGATAGGTTCTTTTTCAGCTTTCAGCAGCCCTGGGTGAGTTCTTTAGAGAAATGTGGCTCTTTTTCATGGTCCTATTTTCTATGTCCAACTACACAACGAGATGAGGATGGTCATTGTCATTTTCTGAGCTGCGAACTGGCAGAAAGGTGAGAAAATGTAGGATTTTGACCATTTGTTCTGACCTTTCAATTTCAAAGTACCTCTCTATAACATGACCCAGCTGTAATTTCAGTGGTCGCATTGGTTTCATTTTTGGTTTGCTTGTAGGGCGCTGGCACCCGCATTCAGTGACCCAGAAAATTTGGCACTGCTGTGAATAGTTTAGTCGCAAAGTGAAGATTCACGGCTAAAAAGCCCCAAACTTCTAGATAGGTTCTTTTTCAGCTTTCAGCAGCCCTGGGCGAGTTCTTTAGAGAAATGTGGCTCTTTTTCATGGTGCTCTTGTCTATGTCCAGCTAACCAACGAGATGAGGATGGTCATTGTCATTTTCTAAGCTGCGAACGGGCAGAAAGGTGAGAAAATGTCGGATTTTGACCATTTGTGCTGACCTTCCAATTTCAACGTACCTCTTTATAACATGACCCAGCTGTAATGTCAGCGGTCGCATTGGTTTCATATTTGGTTTGCTTGTAGGGCGCTGGCACCCACAATCAGTGACCCTAAAAATTTGGCACTGCTGTGAATAGTTTAGTCGCAAAGTGAAGATTCACGGGTAAAAAGCCCCAAACTCCTAGATAGGTTCTTTTTCAGCTTTCAGCAGCCCTGGGCGAGTTCTTTAGAGATATGTGGCTCTTTTTCATGGTGCTCTTGTCTATGTCCAGCTAACCAACGAGATGAGGATGGTCATTGTCATTTTCTAAGCTGCGAACGGGCAGAAAGGTGAGAAAATGTCGGATTTTGACCATTTGTGCTGACCTTCCAATTTCAACGTACCTCTCTCTAACATGACCCAGCTGTAATGTCAGCGGTCGCATTGGTTTCATTTTTGGTTTGCTTGTAGGGCGCTGGCAGCCACAATCAGTGACCCAGAAAATTTGGCACTGCTGTGAATAGTTTAGTCCCAAAGTGAAGATTCACGGGTAAAAAGCCCCAAACTTCTAGATAGGTTCTTTTTCAGCTTTCAGCAGCCCTGGGCGAGTTCTTTAGAGAAATGTGACTCTTTTTCATGGTGCTCTTGTCTATGTCCAGCTACACAACGAGATGAGGATGGTCATTGTCATTTTCTAAGCTGCGAACGGGCAGAAAGGAGAGAAAATGTCGGATTTTGACCATTTGTGCTGACCTTTCAATTTCAACGTACCTCTCTATAACATGACCCAGCGGTAATTTCAGTGGTCGCATTGGTTTCATTTTCGGTTTGCTTGTAGGGCGCTGGCACCCGCATTCAGTGACCCAGAAAATTTGGCACTGCTGTGAATAGTTTAGTCGCAAAGTGAAGATTCACGGGTAAAAAGCCCCAAACTTCTAGATAGGTTCTTTTTCAGCTTTCAGCAGCCCTGGGCGAGTTCTTTACGGAAATGTGGGTCTTTTTCTTGGTGCTCTTGTCTATGTCCAGCTACACAACGAGATGAGGATGGTCATTGTCATTTTCTGAGCTGCGAACGGGCAGAACGGTGAGAAAATGTCGGATTTTGACCATTTGTGCTGACCTTCCAATTTCAACGTACCTCTCTATAACATGACCCAGCTGCAATTTCAGTGGTCGCATTGGTTTCATTTTTGGTTTGCTGTTAGGGCGCTGGCACCCGCATTCAGTGACCTAGAAAATTTGGCACTGCTGTGAATAGTTTAGTCGCAAAATGAAGATTCACGGGTAAAAAGCCCCAAACTTCTAGATAGGTTCTTTTTCAGCTTTTAGCAGCCCTGGGCGAGTTCTTTAGAGAAATGTGGCTCTTTTTCATGGTGCTATTTTCTATGTCCAGCTACACAACGATTTGAGGTTGGTCATTGTCATTTTCTGAGCTGCGAACGGGCAGAAAAGTGAGAAAATGTCGGATTTTGACCATTTGCGCTGACCTTTCAATTTCAACGTTCCTCTCTATAACATGACCCAGCTGTATTTTCAGTGGTCGCATTGGTTTCATTTTTGGTTTGCTTGTAGGGCGCTGGCACCCGCATTCAGTGCCCCAGAAAATTTGGCACTGCTGTAAATAGTTTAGTCGCAAAGTGAAGATTCACGGGTAAAAAGCCCCAAACTTCTAGATAGGTTCTTTTTCAGCTTTCAGCAACCCTGGGCGAGTTCTTTAGAGAAATGTGACTCTATTTCATGGTGCTATTTTCTATGTCCAGCTACACAACCAGATGAGGATGGTCATTGTCATTTTCTGAGCTGCGAACGGGCAGAAAGGTGAGAAAATGTCGGATTTTGACAATTTGTGCTGACCTTTCAATTTCAACGTACCTCTCTATAACATGACCCAGCTGTAATTTCAGTGGTCGCATTGGTTTCATTTTTGGTTTGCTTGTAGAGCACTGGCACCCGCATTCAGTGACCTATAAAATTTGGCACTGCTGTGAATAGTTTAGTCGCAAAGTGAAGATTCTCGGGTAAAAAGCCCCAAACTTCTAGATAGGTTCTTTTTCAGCTTTCAGCAGCCCTGGGCGAGTTCTTTAGAGAAATGTGGTGCTTTTTCATGGTGCTATTTGCTATGTCCAGCTACACAACGAGATGAGGATGGTCATTGTCATTTTCTGAGCTGCGAACGGGCAGAAAGGTGAGAAAATGTCGGATTTTGACCATTTGTGCTGACCTTTCAATTTCAACGTACCTCTCTATAACATGACCCAGCTGTAATTTCAGTGGTCGCATTGGTTTCATTTTTGGTTTGCTTGTAGGGCGCTGGCACCCGCATTCAGTGACCCAGAAAATTTGGCACTGCTGTGAATAGTTTAGTCGCAAAGTGAAGATTCACGGGTAAAAAGCCCCAAACTTCTAGATAGGTTCTTTTTCAGCTTTCAGCAGCCCTGGGCGAGTTCTTTGGAGAAATGTGAGTCTTTTTCTTGGTGCTCTTGTCCATCTCCCGCTACACAACGAGATGAGGATGGTCATTGTTATTTTTTGAGCTGCGAACGGGCAGAAAGGTGAGAAAATGTCGGATTTTGACCATTTGTGCTGACCTTTCAATTTCAACGTACCTCTCTATAACATGACCCAGCTGTAATTTCAGTGGTCGCATTGGTTTCATTTTTGGTTTGCTTGTAGGGCGCTGGCACCCGCATTCAGTGAGCCAGACAATTTGGCACTGCTGTGAATAGTTTAGTCGCAAAGTGAAGATTCACGGGTAAGAAGCCCCAAACTTCTAGATAGGTTCTTTTTCAGCTTTCAGCAGCCCTGGGCGAGTTCTTAAGGGAAATGTGGCTCTTTTTCATGGTGCTATTTTCTATGTCCAGCTACACAACGAGATGAGGATGGTCATTGTCATTTTCAGAGCTGCGAACGGGCAGAAAGGTGAGAAAATGTCGGATTTTGATTATTTGTGCTGACCTTTCAATTTCAACGTACCTCTCTATAACATGACCCAGCTGTAATTTCAATGGTCGCATTGGTTTCATTTTTGGTTTGCTTGTAGGGCGCTGGCACCCGCATTCAGTGACCCAGAAAATTTGGCACTGCTGTGAATAGTTTAGTCGCAAAGTGAAGATTCACGGGTAAAAAGCCCCAAACTTCTAGATAGGTTCTTTTTCAGCTTTCAGCAGTCCTGGGCGAGTTCTTTAGAGAAATGTGGCTCTTTTTCATGGTGCTATATTCTATGTCCAGCTACACAACGAGATGAGGATGGTCATTGTCATTTTCTGAGCTGCGAACGGGCAGAAAGGTGAGAAAATGTCGGATTTTGACCATTTGTGCTGACCTTTCAATTTCAACGTACCTCTCTATAACATGACCCAGCTGTAATTTCAGTGGTCGCATTGATTTCATTTTTGGTTTGCTTGTAGGGCGCTGGCACCCGCATTCAGTGACCTAGAAAATTTGGCACTGCTGTGAATAGTTTACTCGCAAAGTGAAGATTCACGGGTAAAAAGCCCCAAACTGCTAGATAGGTTCTTTTTCAGCTTTCAGCAGCCCTGGGCGAGTTCTTTAGAGAAATGTGGCTCTTTTTCATGGTGCTATTTTCTATGTCCAGCTACACAACGAGATGAGGATGGTCATTGTCATTTTCTAAGCTGCGAACGTGCAGAAAGTTGAGAAAATGTCGGATTTTGACCATTTGTGCTGACCTTCCAATTTCAACGTACCTCTTTATAACATGACCCAGCTGTAATGTCAGCGGTCGCATTGGTTTCATATTTGGTTTGCTTGTTGGGCGCTGGCACCCACAATCAGTGACCCTAAAAATTTGGCACTGCTGTGAATAGTTTAGTCGCAAAGTGAAGATTCACGGGTAAAATGCCCCAAACTTCTAGATAGGTTCTTTTTCAGCTTTCAGCAGCCCTGGGCGAGTTCTTTAGAGAAATGTGGGTCTTTTTCTTGGTGCTCTTGTCTATGTCCAGCTACACAACGAGATGAGGATTGTCATTGTCATTTTCTAAGCTGCGAACGGGCAGAAAGGTGAGAAAATGTCGGATTTTGACCATTTGTGCTGACCTTTCAATTTCAACGTACCTCTCTATAACATGACCCAGCTGTAATTTCAGTGGTCGCATTGGTTTCATTTTTGGTTTGCTTGTAGGGCGCTGGCACCCGCATTCAGTGACCCAGAAAATTTGGCACTGCTGTGAATAGTTTAGTCGCAAAGTGAAGATTCACGGGTAAAAAGCCCCGAACTTCTAGATAGGTTCTTTTTCAGCTTTCAGCAGCCCTGGGCGAGTTCTTTAGAGAAATGTGAGTCTTGTTCTTGGTGCTCTTGTCTATGTCCAGCTACACAACGAGATGAGGATGGTCATTGTCATTTTCTGAGCTGCGAACGGGCAGAAAGGTGAGAAAATGTCGGATTTTGACCATTTGTGCTGACCTTTCAATTTCAACGTACCTCTCTATAACATGACCCAGCTGTAATTTCAGTGGTCGCATTGGTTTCATTTTTGGTTTGCTTGTAGGGCGCTGGCACCCGCATTCAGTGACCCAGAAAATTTGGCACTGCTGTGAATAGTTTAGTCGGAAAGTGAAGATTCACGGGTAAAAAGCCCCGAACATCTAGATAGGTTCTTTTTCAGCTTTCAGCAGCCCTGGGCGAGTTCTTTAGAGAAATGTGAGTCTTTTTCTTGGTGCTCTTGTCTATGTCCAGCTACACAACGAGATGAGGATGGTCATTGTCATTTTCTGAGCTGCGAACGGGCAGAAAGGTGAGAAAATGTCGGATTTTGACCATTTGTGCTGACCTTTCAATTTCAACGTACCTCTCTATAACATGACCCAGCTGTAATTTCAGTGGTCGCATTGGTTTCATTTTTGGTTTGCTTGTAGGGCGCTGGCACCCGCATTCAGTGACCCAGAAAATTTGGCACTGCTGTGAATAGTTTAGTCGCAAAGTGAAGATTCACGGGTAAAAAGCCCCAAACTTCTAGATAGGTTCTTTTTCAGCTTTCAGCAGCCCTGGGCGAATTCTTTAGAGAAATGTGATGCTTTTTCATGGTGCTCTTGTCTATGTCCAGCTAACCAACGAGATGATGATGGTCATTGCCATTTTCTATGCTGCGAACGTGCAGAAAGGTGAGAAAATGTCGGATTTTGACCATTTGTGCTGACCTTCCAATTTCAACGTACCTCTCTATAACATGACCCAGCTGTAATGTCAGCGGTCGCATTGGTTTCATATTTGGTTTGCTTGTTGGGCGCTGGCACCCACAATCAGTGACCCTAAAAATTTGGCACTGCTGTGAATAGTTTAGTCGCAAAGTGAAGATTCACGGGTAAAATGCCCCAAACTTCTAGATAGGTTTTTTTTCAGCTTTCTGCAGCCCTGGGCGAGTTCTTTAGAGAAATGTGAGTCTTTTTCTTGGTGCTCTTGTCTATGTCCAGCTACACAACGAGATGAGGATGGTCATTGTCATTTTCTGAGCTGCGAACGGGCAGAAAGGTGAGAAAATGTCGGATTTTGACCATTTGTGCTGACCTTTCAATTTCAACGTACCTCTCTATAACATGACCCAGCTGTAATATCAGTGGTCGCATTGGTTTCATTTTTGGTTTGCTTGTAGGGCGCTGGCACCCGCATTCAGTGAGCCAGACAATTTGGCACTGCTGTGAATAGTTTAGTCGCAAAGTGAAGATTCACGGGTAAGAAGCCCCAAACTTCTAGATAGGTTCTTTTTCAGCTTTCAGCAGCCCTGGGCGAGTTCTTAAGGGAAATGTGGCTCTTTTTCATGGTGCTATTTTCTATGTCCAGCTACACAACGAGATGAGGATGGTCATTGTCATTTTCAGAGCTGCGAACGGGCAGAAAGGTGAGAAAATGTCGGATTTTGATTATTTGTGCTGACCTTTCAATTTCAACGTACCTCTCTATAACATGACCCAGCTGTAATTTCAATGGTCGCATTGGTTTCATTTTTGGTTTGCTTGTAGGGCGCTGGCACCCGCATTCAGTGACCCAGAAAATTTGGCACTGCTGTGAATAGTTTAGTCGCAAAGTGAAGATTCACGGGTAAAAAGCCCCAAACTTCTAGATAGGTTCTTTTTCAGCTTTCAGCAGCCCTGGGCGAGTTCTTTAGAGAAATGTGAGTCTTTTTCTTGGTGCTCTTGTCTATGTCCAGCTACACAACGAGATGAGGATGGTCATTGTCATTTTCTGAGCTGCGAACGGGCAGAAAGGTGAGAAAATGTCGGATTTTGACCATTTGTGCTGACCTTTCAATTTCAACGTACCTCTCTATAACATGACCCAGCTGTAATTTCGGTGGTCGCATTGGTTTCATTTTTGGTTTGCTTGTAGGGCGCTGGCACCCGCATTCAGTGACCTAGAAAATTTGGCACTGCTGTGAATAGTTTAGTCGCAAAGTGAAGATTCACGGGTAAAAAGCCCCAAACTGCTAGATAGGTTCTTTTTCAGCTTTCAGCAGCCCTGGGCGAGTTCTTTAGAGAAATGTGGCTCTTTTTCATTGTGCTATTTTCTATGTCCAGCTACACAACGAGATGAGGATGGTCATTGTCATTTTCTAAGCTGCGAACGGGCAGAAAGGTGAGAAAATGTCGGATTTTGACCATTTGTGCTGACCTTCCAATTTCAACGTACCTCTTTATAACATGACCCAGCTGTAATGTCAGCGGTCGCATTGGTTTCATATTTGGTTTGCTTGTTCGGCGCTGGCACCCACAATCAGTGACCCTAAAAATTTGGCACTGCTGTGAATAGTTTAGTCGCAAAGTGAAGATTCACGGGTAAAATGCCCCAAACTTCTAGATAGGTTCTTTTTCAGCTTTCAGCAGCCCTGGGCGAGTTCTTTAGAGAAATGTGGGTCTTTTTCTTGGTGCTCTTGTCTATGTCCAGCTACACAACGAGATGAGGATTGTCATTGTCATTTTCTAAGCTGCGAACGGGCAGAAAGGTGAGAAAATGTCGGATTTTGACCATTTGTGCTGACCCTTCAATTTCAACGTACCTCTCTATAACATGACCCAGCTGTAATTTCAATGGTCGCATTGGTTTCATTTTTGGTTTGCTTGTAGGGCGCTGGCACCCGCATTCAGTGACCCAGAAAATTTGGCACTGCTGTGAATAGTTTAGTCGCAAAGTGAAGATTCACGGGTAAAAAGCCCCAAACTTCTAGATAGGTTCTTTTTCAGCTTTCAGCAGTCCTGGGCGAGTTCTTTAGAGAAATGTGGCTCTTTTTCATGGTGCTATATTCTATGTCCAGCTACACAACGAGATGAGGATGGTCATTGTCATTTTCTGAGCTGCGAACGGGCAGAAAGGTGAGAAAATGTCGGATTTTGACCATTTGTGCTGACCTTTCAATTTCAACGTACCTCTCTATAACATGACCCAGCTGTAATTTCAGTGGTCGCATTGATTTCATTTTTGGTTTGCTTGTAGGGCGCTGGCACCCGCATTCAGTGACCTAGAAAATTTGGCACTGCTGTGAATAGTTTACTCGCAAAGTGAAGATTCACGGGTAAAAAGCCCCAAACTGCTAGATAGGTTCTTTTTCAGCTTTCAGCAGCCCTGGGCGAGTTCTTTAGAGAAATGTGGCTCTTTTTCATGGTGCTATTTTCTATGTCCAGCTACACAACGAGATGAGGATGGTCATTGTCATTTTCTAAGCTGCGAACGTGCAGAAAGTTGAGAAAATGTCGGATTTTGACCATTTGTGCTGACCTTCCAATTTCAACGTACCTCTTTATAACATGACCCAGCTGTAATGTCAGCGGTCGCATTGGTTTCATATTTGGTTTGCTTGTTGGGCGCTGGCACCCACAATCAGTGACCCTAAAAATTTGGCACTGCTGTGAATAGTTTAGTCGCAAAGTGAAGATTCACGGGTAAAATGCCCCAAACTTCTAGATAGGTTCTTTTTCAGCTTTCAGCAGCCCTGGGCGAGTTCTTTAGAGAAATGTGGGTCTTTTTCTTGGTGCTCTTGTCTATGTCCAGCTACACAACGAGATGAGGATTGTCATTGTCATTTTCTAAGCTGCGAACGGGCAGAAAGGTGAGAAAATGTCGGATTTTGACCATTTGTGCTGACCTTTCAATTTCAACGTACCTCTCTATAACATGACCCAGCTGTAATTTCAGTGGTCGCATTGGTTTCATTTTTGGTTTGCTTGTAGGGCGCTGGCACCCGCATTCAGTGACCCAGAAAATTTGGCACTGCTGTGAATAGTTTAGTCGCAAAGTGAAGATTCACGGGTAAAAAGCCCCGAACTTCTAGATAGGTTCTTTTTCAGCTTTCAGCAGCCCTGGGCGAGTTCTTTAGAGAAATGTGAGTCTTGTTCTTGGTGCTCTTGTCTATGTCCAGCTACACAACGAGATGAGGATGGTCATTGTCATTTTCTGAGCTGCGAACGGGCAGAAAGGTGAGAAAATGTCGGATTTTGACCATTTGTGCTGACCTTTCAATTTCAACGTACCTCTCTATAACATGACCCAGCTGTAATTTCAGTGGTCGCATTGGTTTCATTTTTGGTTTGCTTGTAGGGCGCTGGCACCCGCATTCAGTGACCCAGAAAATTTGGCACTGCTGTGAATAGTTTAGTCGGAAAGTGAAGATTCACGGGTAAAAAGCCCCGAACATCTAGATAGGTTCTTTTTCAGCTTTCAGCAGCCCTGGGCGAGTTCTTTAGAGAAATGTGAGTCTTTTTCTTGGTGCTCTTGTCTATGTCCAGCTACACAACGAGATGAGGATGGTCATTGTCATTTTCTGAGCTGCGAACGGGCAGAAAGGTGAGAAAATGTCGGATTTTGACCATTTGTGCTGACCTTTCAATTTCAACGTACCTCTCTATAACATGACCCAGCTGTAATTTCAGTGGTCGCATTGGTTTCATTTTTGGTTTGCTTGTAGGGCGCTGGCACCCGCATTCAGTGACCCAGAAAATTTGGCACTGCTGTGAATAGTTTAGTCGCAAAGTGAAGATTCACGGGTAAAAAGCCCCAAACTTCTAGATAGGTTCTTTTTCAGCTTTCAGCAGCCCTGGGCGAATTCTTTAGAGAAATGTGATGCTTTTTCATGGTGCTCTTGTCTATGTCCAGCTAACCAACGAGATGATGATGGTCATTGCCATTTTCTATGCTGCGAACGTGCAGAAAGGTGAGAAAATGTCGGATTTTGACCATTTGTGCTGACCTTCCAATTTCAACGTACCTCTCTATAACATGACCCAGCTGTAATGTCAGCGGTCGCATTGGTTTCATATTTGGTTTGCTTGTTGGGCGCTGGCACCCACAATCAGTGACCCTAAAAATTTGGCACTGCTGTGAATAGTTTAGTCGCAAAGTGAAGATTCACGGGTAAAATGCCCCAAACTTCTAGATAGGTTTTTTTTCAGCTTTCTGCAGCCCTGGGCGAGTTCTTTAGAGAAATGTGAGTCTTTTTCTTGGTGCTCTTGTCTATGTCCAGCTACACAACGAGATGAGGATGGTCATTGTCATTTTCTGAGCTGCGAACGGGCAGAAAGGTGAGAAAATGTCGGATTTTGACCATTTGTGCTGACCTTTCAATTTCAACGTACCTCTCTATAACATGACCCAGCTGTAATATCAGTGGTCGCATTGGTTTCATTTTTGGTTTGCTTGTAGGGCGCTGGCACCCGCATTCAGTGAGCCAGACAATTTGGCACTGCTGTGAATAGTTTAGTCGCAAAGTGAAGATTCACGGGTAAGAAGCCCCAAACTTCTAGATAGGTTCTTTTTCAGCTTTCAGCAGCCCTGGGCGAGTTCTTAAGGGAAATGTGGCTCTTTTTCATGGTGCTATTTTCTATGTCCAGCTACACAACGAGATGAGGATGGTCATTGTCATTTTCAGAGCTGCGAACGGGCAGAAAGGTGAGAAAATGTCGGATTTTGATTATTTGTGCTGACCTTTCAATTTCAACGTACCTCTCTATAACATGACCCAGCTGTAATTTCAATGGTCGCATTGGTTTCATTTTTGGTTTGCTTGTAGGGCGCTGGCACCCGCATTCAGTGACCCAGAAAATTTGGCACTGCTGTGAATAGTTTAGTCGCAAAGTGAAGATTCACGGGTAAAAAGCCCCAAACTTCTAGATAGGTTCTTTTTCAGCTTTCAGCAGCCCTGGGCGAGTTCTTTAGAGAAATGTGAGTCTTTTTCTTGGTGCTCTTGTCTATGTCCAGCTACACAACGAGATGAGGATGGTCATTGTCATTTTCTGAGCTGCGAACGGGCAGAAAGGTGAGAAAATGTCGGATTTTGACCATTTGTGCTGACCTTTCAATTTCAACGTACCTCTCTATAACATGACCCAGCTGTAATTTCGGTGGTCGCATTGGTTTCATTTTTGGTTTGCTTGTAGGGCGCTGGCACCCGCATTCAGTGACCTAGAAAATTTGGCACTGCTGTGAATAGTTTAGTCGCAAAGTGAAGATTCACGGGTAAAAAGCCCCAAACTGCTAGATAGGTTCTTTTTCAGCTTTCAGCAGCCCTGGGCGAGTTCTTTAGAGAAATGTGGCTCTTTTTCATTGTGCTATTTTCTATGTCCAGCTACACAACGAGATGAGGATGGTCATTGTCATTTTCTAAGCTGCGAACGGGCAGAAAGGTGAGAAAATGTCGGATTTTGACCATTTGTGCTGACCTTCCAATTTCAACGTACCTCTTTATAACATGACCCAGCTGTAATGTCAGCGGTCGCATTGGTTTCATATTTGGTTTGCTTGTTCGGCGCTGGCACCCACAATCAGTGACCCTAAAAATTTGGCACTGCTGTGAATAGTTTAGTCGCAAAGTGAAGATTCACGGGTAAAATGCCCCAAACTTCTAGATAGGTTCTTTTTCAGCTTTCAGCAGCCCTGGGCGAGTTCTTTAGAGAAATGTGGGTCTTTTTCTTGGTGCTCTTGTCTATGTCCAGCTACACAACGAGATGAGGATTGTCATTGTCATTTTCTAAGCTGCGAACGGGCAGAAAGGTGAGAAAATGTCGGATTTTGACCATTTGTGCTGACCCTTCAATTTCAACGTACCTCTCTATAACATGACCCAGCTGTAATTTCAGGTGTCGCATTGCTTTCATTTTTGGTTTGCTTGTAGGGCGCTGGCACCCGCATTCAGTGACCCAGAAAATTTGGCACTGCTGTGAATAGTTTAGTCGGAAAGTGAAGATTCACGGGTAAAAAGCCCCGAACTTCTAGATAGGTTCTTTTTCAGCTTTCAGCAGCCCTGGGCGAGTTCTTTAGAGAAATGTGAGTCTTTTTCTTGGTGCTCTTGTCTATGTCCAGCTACACAACGAGATGAGGATGGTCATTGTCATTTTCTGAGCTGCGAACGGGCAGAAAGGTGAGAAAATGTCGGATTTTGACCATTTGTGCTGACCTTTCAATTTGAACGTACCTCTCTATAACATGACCCAGCTGTAATTTCAGTGGTCGCATTGGTTTCATTTTTGGTTTGCTTGTAGGGCGCTGGCACCCGCATTCAGTGACCCAGAAAATTTGGCACTGCTGTGAATAGTTTAGTCGGAAAGTGAAGATTCACGGGTAAAAAGCCCCGAACTTCTAGATAGGTTCTTTTTCAGCTTTCAGCAGCCCTGGGCGAGTTCTTTAGAGAAATGTGAGTCTTTTTCTTGGTGCTCTTGTCTATGTCCAGCTACACAACGAGATGAGGATGGTCATTGTCATTTTCTGAGCTGCGAACGGGCAGAAAGGTGAGAAAATGTCGGATTTTGACCATTTGTGCTGACCTTTCAATTTCAACGTACCTCTCTATAACATGACCCAGCTGTAATGTCAGCGGTCGCATTGGTTTCATATTTGGTTTGCTTGTTGGGCGCTGGCACCCACAATCAGTGACCCTAAAAATTTGGCACTGCTGTGAATAGTTTAGTCGCAAAGTGAAGATTCACGGGTAAAATGCCCCAAACTTCTAGATAGGTTTTTTTTCAGCTTTCAGCAGCCCTGGGCGAGTTCTTTAGATAAATGTGAGTCTTTTTCTTGGTGCTCTTGTCTATGTCCAGCTACACAACGAGATGAGGATGGTCATTGTCATTTTCTGAGCTGCGAACGGGCAGAAAGGTGAGAAAATGTCGGATTTTGACCATTTGTGCTGACCTTTCAATTTCAACGTACCTCTCTATAACATGACCCAGCTGTAATTTCAGTGGTCGCATTGGTTTCATTTTTGGTTTGCTTGTAGGGCGCTGGCACCCGCATTCAGTGACCCAGAAAATTTGGCACTGCTGTGAATAGTTTAGTCGCAAAGTGAAGATTCACGGGTAAAAAGCCCCAAACTTCTAGATAGGTTCTTTTTCAGCTTTCAGCAGCCCTGGGCGAATTCTTTAGAGAAATGTGATGCTTTTTCATGGTGCTCTTGTCTATGTCCAGCTAACCAACGAGATGATGATGGTCATTGCCATTTTCTATGCTGCGAACGTGCAGAAAGGTGAGAAAATGTCGGATTTTGACCATTTGTGCTGACCTTCCAATTTCAACGTACCTCTCTATAACATGACCCAGCTGTAATGTCAGCGGTCGCATTGGTTTCATATTTGGTTTGCTTGTTGGGCGCTGGCACCCACAATCAGTGACCCTAAAAATTTGGCACTGCTGTGAATAGTTTAGTCGCAAAGTGAAGATTCACGGGTAAAATGCCCCAAACTTCTAGATAGGTTTTTTTTCAGCTTTCTGCAGCCCTGGGCGAGTTCTTTAGAGAAATGTGAGTCTTTTTCTTGGTGCTCTTGTCTATGTCCAGCTACACAACGAGATGAGGATGGTCATTGTCATTTTCTGAGCTGCGAACGGGCAGAAAGGTGAGAAAATGTCGGATTTTGACCATTTGTGCTGACCTTTCAATTTCAACGTACCTCTCTATAACATGACCCAGCTGTAATATCAGTGGTCGCATTGGTTTCATTTTTGGTTTGCTTGTAGGGCGCTGGCACCCGCATTCAGTGAGCCAGACAATTTGGCACTGCTGTGAATAGTTTAGTCGCAAAGTGAAGATTCACGGGTAAGAAGCCCCAAACTTCTAGATAGGTTCTTTTTCAGCTTTCAGCAGCCCTGGGCGAGTTCTTAAGGGAAATGTGGCTCTTTTTCATGGTGCTATTTTCTATGTCCAGCTACACAACGAGATGAGGATGGTCATTGTCATTTTCAGAGCTGCGAACGGGCAGAAAGGTGAGAAAATGTCGGATTTTGATTATTTGTGCTGACCTTTCAATTTCAACGTACCTCTCTATAACATGACCCAGCTGTAATTTCAATGGTCGCATTGGTTTCATTTTTGGTTTGCTTGTAGGGCGCTGGCACCCGCATTCAGTGACCCAGAAAATTTGGCACTGCTGTGAATAGTTTAGTCGCAAAGTGAAGATTCACGGGTAAAAAGCCCCAAACTTCTAGATAGGTTCTTTTTCAGCTTTCAGCAGCCCTGGGCGAGTTCTTTAGAGAAATGTGAGTCTTTTTCTTGGTGCTCTTGTCTATGTCCAGCTACACAACGAGATGAGGATGGTCATTGTCATTTTCTGAGCTGCGAACGGGCAGAAAGGTGAGAAAATGTCGGATTTTGACCATTTGTGCTGACCTTTCAATTTCAACGTACCTCTCTATAACATGACCCAGCTGTAATTTCGGTGGTCGCATTGGTTTCATTTTTGGTTTGCTTGTAGGGCGCTGGCACCCGCATTCAGTGACCTAGAAAATTTGGCACTGCTGTGAATAGTTTAGTCGCAAAGTGAAGATTCACGGGTAAAAAGCCCCAAACTGCTAGATAGGTTCTTTTTCAGCTTTCAGCAGCCCTGGGCGAGTTCTTTAGAGAAATGTGGCTCTTTTTCATTGTGCTATTTTCTATGTCCAGCTACACAACGAGATGAGGATGGTCATTGTCATTTTCTAAGCTGCGAACGTGCAGAAAGTTGAGAAAATGTCGGATTTTGACCATTTGTGCTGACCTTCCAATTTCAACGTACCTCTTTATAACATGACCCAGCTGTAATGTCAGCGGTCGCATTGGTTTCATATTTGGTTTGCTTGTTCGGCGCTGGCACCCACAATCAGTGACCCTAAAAATTTGGCACTGCTGTGAATAGTTTAGTCGCAAAGTGAAGATTCACGGGTAAAATGCCCCAAACTTCTAGATAGGTTCTTTTTCAGCTTTCAGCAGCCCTGGGCGAGTTCTTTAGAGAAATGTGGGTCTTTTTCTTGGTGCTCTTGTCTATGTCCAGCTACACAACGAGATGAGGATTGTCATTGTCATTTTCTAAGCTGCGAACGGGCAGAAAGGTGAGAAAATGTCGGATTTTGACCATTTGTGCTGACCCTTCAATTTCAACGTACCTCTCTATAACATGACCCAGCTGTAATTTCAGGTGTCGCATTGCTTTCATTTTTGGTTTGCTTGTAGGGCGCTGGCACCCGCATTCAGTGACCCAGAAAATTTGGCACTGCTGTGAATAGTTTAGTCGGAAAGTGAAGATTCACGGGTAAAAAGCCCCGAACTTCTAGATAGGTTCTTTTTCAGCTTTCAGCAGCCCTGGGCGAGTTCTTTAGAGAAATGTGAGTCTTTTTCTTGGTGCTCTTGTCTATGTCCAGCTACACAACGAGATGAGGATGGTCATTGTCATTTTCTGAGCTGCGAACGGGCAGAAAGGTGAGAAAATGTCGGATTTTGACCATTTGTGCTGACCTTTCAATTTGAACGTACCTCTCTATAACATGACCCAGCTGTAATTTCAGTGGTCGCATTGGTTTCATTTTTGGTTTGCTTGTAGGGCGCTGGCACCCGCATTCAGTGACTCAGAAAATTTGGCACTGCTGTGAATAGTTTAGTCGGAAAGTGAAGATTCACGGGTAAAAAGCCCCGAACTTCTAGATAGGTTCTTTTTCAGCTTTCAGCAGCCCTGGGCGAGTTCTTTAGAGAAATGTGAGTCTTTTTCTTGGTGCTCTTGTCTATGTCCAGCTACACAACGAGATGAGGATGGTCATTGTCATTTTCTGAGCTGCGAACGGGCAGAAAGGTGAGAAAATGTCGGATTTTGACCATTTGTGCTGACCTTTCAATTTCAACGTACCTCTCTATAACATGACCCAGCTGTAATTTCAGTGGTCGCATTGGTTTCATTTTTGGTTTGCTTGTAGGGCGCTGGCACCCGCATTCAGTGACCCAGAAAATTTGGCACTCCTGTGAATAGTTTAGTCGCAAAGTGAAGATTCACGGTTAAAAAGCCCCAAACTTCTAGATAGGTTCTTTTTCAGCTTTCAGCAGCCCTGGGCGAATTCTTTAGAGAAATTTGATGCTTTTTCATGGTGCTCTTGTCTATGTCCAGCTAACCAACGAGATGAGGATGGTCATTGCCATTTTCTAAGCTGCGAACGTGCAGAAAGGTGAGAAAATGTCGGATTTTGACCATTTGTGCTGACCTTCCAATTTCAACGTACCTCTCTATAACATGACCCAGCTGTAATGTCAGCGGTCGCATTGGTTTCATATTTGGTTTGCTTGTTGGGCGCTGGCACCCACAATCAGTGACCCTAAAAATTTGGCACTGCTGTGAATAGTTTAGTCGCAAAGTGAAGATTCACGGGTAAAATGCCCCAAACTTCTAGATAGGTTTTTTTTCAGCTTTCAGCAGCCCTGGGCGAGTTCTTTAGAGAAATGTGAGTCTTTTTCTTGGTGCTCTTGTCTATGTCCAGCTACACAACGAGATGAGGATGGTCATTGTCATTTTCTGAGCTGCGAACGGGCAGAAAGGTGAGAAAATGTCGGATTTTGACCATTTGTGCTGACCTTTCAATTTCAACGTACCTCTCTATAACATGACCCAGCTGTAATTTCAGTGGTCGCATTGGTTTCATTTTTGGTTTGCTTGTAGGGCGCTGGCACCCGCATTCAGTGACCCAGAAAATTTGGCACTGCTGTGAATAGTTTAGTCGCAAAGTGAAGATTCACGGTTAAAAAGCCCCAAACTTCTAGATAGGTTCTTTTTCAGCTTTCAGCAGCCCTGGGCGAGTTCTTTGGAGAAATGTGAGTCTTTTTCTTGGTGCTCTTGTCCATCTCCCGCTACACAACGAGATGAGGATGGTCATTGTTATTTTTTGAGCTGCGAACGGGCAGAAAGGTGAGAAAATGTCGGATTTTGACCATTTGTGCTGACCTTTCAATTTCAACGTACCTCTCTATAACATGACCCAGCTGTAATTTCAGTGGTCGCATTGGTTTCATTTTTGGTTTGCTTGTAGGGCGCTGGCACCCGCATTCAGTGAGCCAGACAATTTGGCACTGCTGTGAATAGTTTAGTCGCAAAGTGAAGATTCACGGGTAAGAAGCCCCAAACTTCTAGATAGGTTCTTTTTCAGCTTTCAGCAGCCCTGGGCGAGTTCTTAAGGGAAATGTGGCTCTTTTTCATGGTGCTATTTTCTATGTCCAGCTACACAACGAGATGAGGATGGTCATTGTCATTTTCGGAGCTGCGAACGGGCAGAAAGGTGAGAAAATGTCGGATTTTGATTATTTGTGCTGACCTTTCAATTTCAACGTACCTCTCTATAACATGACCCAGCTGTAATTTCAATGGTCGCATTGGTTTCATATTTGGTTTGCTTGTAGGGCGCTGGCACCCGCATTCAGTGACCCAGAAAATTTGGCACTGCTGTGAATAGTTTAGTCGCAAAGTGAAGATTCACGGGTAAAAAGCCCCAAACTTCTAGATAGGTTCTTTTTCAACTTTCAGCAGTCCTGGGCGAGTTCTTTAGAGAAATGTGGCTCTTTTTCATGGTGCTATATTCTATGTCCAGCTACACAACGAGATGAGGATGGTCATTGTCATTTTCTGAGCTGCGAACGGGCAGAAAGGTGAGAAAATGTCGGATTTTGACCATTTGTGCTGACCTTTCAATTTCAACGTACCTCTCTATAACATGACCCAGCTGTAATTTCAGTGGTCGCATTGGTTTCATTTTTGGTTTGCTTGTAGGGCGCTGGCACCCGCATTCAGTGACCTAGAAAATTTGGCACTGCTGTGAATAGTTTAGTCGCAAAGTGAAGATTCACGGGTAAAAAGCCCCAAACTGCTAGATAGGTTCTTTTTCAGCTTTCAGCAGCCCTGGGCGAGTTCTTTAGAGAAATGTGGCTCTTTTTCATTGTGCTATTTTCTATGTCCAGCTACACAACGAGATGAGGATGGTCATTGTCATTTTCTAAGCTGCGAACGTGCAGAAAGTTGAGAAAATGTCGGATTTTGACCATTTGTGCTGACCTTCCAATTTCAACGTACCTCTCTATAACATGACCCAGCTGTAATTTCAGTGGTCGCATTGGTTTCATTTTTGGTTTGCTTGTAGGGCGCTGGCACCCGCATTCAGTGACCCAGAAAATTTGGCACTGCTGTGAATAGTTTAGTCGCAAAGTGAAGATTCACGGTTAAAAAGCCCCAAACTTCTAGATAGGTTCTTTTTCAGCTTTCAGCAGCCCTGGGCGAGTTCTTTGGAGAAATGTGAGTCTTTTTCTTGGTGCTCTTGTCCATCTCCCGCTACACAACGAGATGAGGATGGTCATTGTTATTTTTTGAGCTGCGAACGGGCAGAAAGGTGAGAAAATGTCGGATTTTGACCATTTGTGCTGACCTTTCAATTTCAACGTACCTCTCTATAACATGACCCAGCTGTAATTTCAGTGGTCGCATTGGTTTCATTTTTGGTTTGCTTGTAGGGCGCTGGCACCCGCATTCAGTGAGCCAGACAATTTGGCACTGCTGTGAATAGTTTAGTCGCAAAGTGAAGATTCACGGGTAAGAAGCCCCAAACTTCTAGATAGGTTCTTTTTCAGCTTTCAGCAGCCCTGGGCGAGTTCTTAAGGGAAATGTGGCTCTTTTTCATGGTGCTATTTTCTATGTCCAGCTACACAACGAGATGAGGATGGTCATTGTCATTTTCGGAGCTGCGAACGGGCAGAAAGGTGAGAAAATGTCGGATTTTGATTATTTGTGCTGACCTTTCAATTTCAACGTACCTCTCTATAACATGACCCAGCTGTAATTTCAATGGTCGCATTGGTTTCATATTTGGTTTGCTTGTAGGGCGCTGGCACCCGCATTCAGTGACCCAGAAAATTTGGCACTGCTGTGAATAGTTTAGTCGCAAAGTGAAGATTCACGGGTAAAAAGCCCCAAACTTCTAGATAGGTTCTTTTTCAACTTTCAGCAGTCCTGGGCGAGTTCTTTAGAGAAATGTGGCTCTTTTTCATGGTGCTATATTCTATGTCCAGCTACACAACGAGATGAGGATGGTCATTGTCATTTTCTGAGCTGCGAACGGGCAGAAAGGTGAGAAAATGTCGGATTTTGACCATTTGTGCTGACCTTTCAATTTCAACGTACCTCTCTATAACATGACCCAGCTGTAATTTCAGTGGTCGCATTGGTTTCATTTTTGGTTTGCTTGTAGGGCGCTGGCACCCGCATTCAGTGACCTAGAAAATTTGGCACTGCTGTGAATAGTTTAGTCGCAAAGTGAAGATTCACGGGTAAAAAGCCCCAAACTGCTAGATAGGTTCTTTTTCAGCTTTCAGCAGCCCTGGGCGAGTTCTTTAGAGAAATGTGGCTCTTTTTCATTGTGCTATTTTCTATGTCCAGCTACACAACGAGATGAGGATGGTCATTGTCATTTTCTAAGCTGCGAACGTGCAGAAAGTTGAGAAAATGTCGGATTTTGACCATTTGTGCTGACCTTCCAATTTCAACGTACCTCTCTATAACATGACCCAGCTGTAATTTCAGTGGTCGCATTGGTTTCATTTTTGGTTTGCTTGTAGGGCGCTGGCACCCGCATTCAGTGACCCAGAAAATTTGGCACTGCTGTGAATAGTTTAGTCGGAAAGTGAAGATTCACGGGTAAAAAGCCCCGAACTTCTAGATAGGTTCTTTTTCAGCTTTCAGCAGCCCTGGGCGAGTTCTTTAGAGAAATGTGAGTCTTTTTCTTGGTGCTCTTGTCTATGTCCAGCTACACAACGAGATGAGGATGGTCATTGTCATTTTCTGAGCTGCGAACGGGCAGAAAGGTGAGAAAATGTCGGATTTTGACCATTTGTGCTGACGTTTCAATTTCAACGTACCTCTCTATAACATGACCCAGCTGTAATTTCAGTGGTCGCATTGGTTTCATTTTTGGTTTGCTTGTAGGGCGCTGGCACCCGCATTCAGTGACCCAGAAAATTTGGCACTGCTGTGAATAGTTTAGTCGGAAAGTGAAGATTCACGGGTAAAAAGCCCCGAACTTCTAGATAGGTTCTTTTTCAGCTTTCAGCAGCCCTGGGCGAGTTCTTTAGAGAAATGTGAGTCTTTTTCTTGGTGCTCTTGTCTATGTCCAGCTACACAACGAGATGAGGATGGTCATTGTCATTTTCTGAGCTGCGAACGGGCAGAAAGGTGAGAAAATGTCGGATTTTGACCATTTGTGCTGACCTTTCAATTTCAACGTACCTCTCTATAACATGACCCAGCTGTAATTTTAGTGGTCGCATTGGTTTCATTTTTGGTTTGCTTGTAGGGCGCTGGCACCCGCATTCAGTGACCCAGAAAATTTGGCACTGCTGTGAATAGTTTAGTCGCAAAGTGAAGATTCACGGGTAAAAAGCCCCAAACTTCTAGATAGGTTCTTTTTCAGCTTTCAGCAGCCCTGGGCGAATTCTTTAGAGAAATGTGATGCTTTTTCATGGTGCTCTTGTCTATGTCCAGCTAACCAACGAGATGAGGATGGTCATTGCCATTTTCTAAGCTGCGAACGTGCAGAAAGGTGAGAAAATGTCGGATTTTGACCATTTGTGCTGACCTTCCAATTTCAACGTACCTCTCTATAACATGACCCAGCTGTAATGTCAGCGGTCGCATTGGTTTCATATTTGGTTTGCTTGTTGGGCGCTGGCACCCACAATCAGTGACCCTAAAAATTTGGCACTGCTGTGAATAGTTTAGTCGCAAAGTGAAGATTCACGGGTAAAATGCCCCAAACTTCTAGATAGGTTTTTTTCAGCTTTCAGCAGCCCTGGGCGAGTTCTTTAGAGAAATGTGAGTCTTTTTCTTGGTGCTCTTGTCTATGTCCAGCTACACAACGAGATGAGGATGGTCATTGTCATTTTCTGAGCTGCGAACGGGCAGAAAGGTGAGAAAATGTCGGATTTTGACCATTTGTGCTGACCTTTCAATTTCAACGTACCTCTCTATAACATGACCCAGCTGTAATATCAGTGGTCGCATTGGTTTCATTTTTGGTTTGCTTGTAGGGCGCTGGCACCCGCATTCAGTGAGCCAGACAATTTGGCACTGCTGTGAATAGTTTAGTCGCAAAGTGAAGATTCACGGGTAAGAAGCCCCAAACTTCTAGATAGGTTCTTTTTCAGCTTTCAGCAGCCCTGGGCGAGTTCTTAAGGGAAATGTGGCTCTTTTTCATGGTGCTATTTTCTATGTCCAGCTACACAACGAGATGAGGATGGTCATTGTCATTTTCAGAGCTGCGAACGGGCAGAAAGGTGAGAAAATGTCGGATTTTGATTATTTGTGCTGACCTTTCAATTTCAACGTACCTCTCTATAACATGACCCAGCTGTAATTTCAATGGTCGCATTGGTTTCATTTTTGGTTTGCTTGTAGGGCGCTGGCACCCGCATTCAGTGACCCAGAAAATTTGGCACTGCTGTGAATAGTTTAGTCGCAAAGTGAAGATTCACGGGTAAAAAGCCCCAAACTGCTAGATAGGTTCTTTTTCAGCTTTCAGCAGCCCTGGGCGAGTTCTTTAGAGAAATGTGGCTCTTTTTCATTGTGCTATTTTCTATGTCCAGCTACACAACGAGATGAGGATGGTCATTGTCATTTTCTAAGCTGCGAACGTGCAGAAAGTTGAGAAAATGTCGGATTTTGACCATTTGTGCTGACCTTCCAATTTCAACGTACCTCTTTATAACATGACCCAGCTGTAATGTCAGCGGTCGCATTGGTTTCATATTTGGTTTGCTTGTTCGGCGCTGGCACCCACAATCAGTGACCCTAAAAATTTGGCACTGCTGTGAATAGTTTAGTCGCAAAGTGAAGATTCACGGGTAAAATGCCCCAAACTTCTAGATAGGTTCTTTTTCAGCTTTCAGCAGCCCTGGGCGAGTTCTTTAGAGAAATGTGGGTCTTTTTCTTGGTGCTCTTGTCTATGTCCAGCTACACAACGAGATGAGGATTGTCATTGTCATTTTCTAAGCTGCGAACGGGCAGAAAGGTGAGAAAATGTCGGATTTTGACCATTTGTGCTGACCCTTCAATTTCAACGTACCTCTCTATAACATGACCCAGCTGTAATTTCAGGTGTCGCATTGCTTTCATTTTTGGTTTGCTTGTAGGGCGCTGGCACCCGCATTCAGTGACCCAGAAAATTTGGCACTGCTGTGAATAGTTTAGTCGGAAAGTGAAGATTCACGGGTAAAAAGCCCCGAACTTCTAGATAGGTTCTTTTTCAGCTTTCAGCAGCCCTGGGCGAGTTCTTTAGAGAAATGTGAGTCTTTTTCTTGGTGCTCTTGTCTATGTCCAGCTACACAACGAGATGAGGATGGTCATTGTCATTTTCTGAGCTGCGAACGGGCAGAAAGGTGAGAAAATGTCGGATTTTGACCATTTGTGCTGACCTTTCAATTTGAACGTACCTCTCTATAACATGACCCAGCTGTAATTTCAGGGGTCGCATTGGTTTCATTTTTGGTTTGCTTGTAGGGCGCTGGCACCCGCATTCAGTGACCCAGAAAATTTGGCACTGCTGTGAATAGTTTAGTCGGAAAGTGAAGATTCACGGGTAAAAAGCCCCGAACTTCTAGATAGGTTCTTTTTCAGCTTTCAGCAGCCCTGGGCGAGTTCTTTAGAGAAATGTGAGTCTTTTTCTTGGTGCTCTTGTCTATGTCCAGCTACACAACGAGATGAGGATGGTCATTGTCATTTTCTGAGCTGCGAACGGGCAGAAAGGTGAGAAAATGTCGGATTTTGACCATTTGTGCTGACCTTTCAATTTCAACGTACCTCTCTATAACATGACCCAGCTGTAATTTCAGTGGTCGCATTGGTTTCATTTTTGGTTTGCTTGTAGGGCGCTGGCACCCGCATTCAGTGACCCAGAAAATTTGGCACTCCTGTGAATAGTTTAGTCGCAAAGTGAAGATTCACGGTTAAAAAGCCCCAAACTTCTAGATAGGTTCTTTTTCAGCTTTCAGCAGCCCTGGGCGAATTCTTTAGAGAAATTTGATGCTTTTTCATGGTGCTCTTGTCTATGTCCAGCTAACCAACGAGATGAGGATGGTCATTGCCATTTTCTAAGCTGCGAACGTGCAGAAAGGTGAGAAAATGTCGGATTTTGACCATTTGTGCTGACCTTCCAATTTCAACGTACCTCTCTATAACATGACCCAGCTGTAATGTCAGCGGTCGCATTGGTTTCATATTTGGTTTGCTTGTTGGGCGCTGGCACCCACAATCAGTGACCCTAAAAATTTGGCACTGCTGTGAATAGTTTAGTCGCAAAGTGAAGATTCACGGGTAAAATGCCCCAAACTTCTAGATAGGTTTTTTTTCAGCTTTCAGCAGCCCTGGGCGAGTTCTTTAGAGAAATGTGAGTCTTTTTCTTGGTGCTCTTGTCTATGTCCAGCTACACAACGAGATGAGGATGGTCATTGTCATTTTCTGAGCTGCGAACGGGCAGAAAGGTGAGAAAATGTCGGATTTTGACCATTTGTGCTGACCTTTCAATTTCAACGTACCTCTCTATAACATGACCCAGCTGTAATTTCAGTGGTCGCATTGGTTTCATTTTTGGTTTGCTTGTAGGGCGCTGGCACCCGCATTCAGTGACCCAGAAAATTTGGCACTGCTGTGAATAGTTTAGTCGCAAAGTGAAGATTCACGGTTAAAAAGCCCCAAACTTCTAGATAGGTTCTTTTTCAGCTTTCAGCAGCCCTGGGCGAGTTCTTTGGAGAAATGTGAGTCTTTTTCTTGGTGCTCTTGTCCATCTCCCGCTACACAACGAGATGAGGATGGTCATTGTTATTTTTTGAGCTGCGAACGGGCAGAAAGGTGAGAAAATGTCGGATTTTGACCATTTGTGCTGACCTTTCAATTTCAACGTACCTCTCTATAACATGACCCAGCTGTAATTTCAGTGGTCGCATTGGTTTCATTTTTGGTTTGCTTGTAGGGCGCTGGCACCCGCATTCAGTGAGCCAGACAATTTGGCACTGCTGTGAATAGTTTAGTCGCAAAGTGAAGATTCACGGGTAAGAAGCCCCAAACTTCTAGATAGGTTCTTTTTCAGCTTTCAGCAGCCCTGGGCGAGTTCTTAAGGGAAATGTGGCTCTTTTTCATGGTGCTATTTTCTATGTCCAGCTACACAACGAGATGAGGATGGTCATTGTCATTTTCGGAGCTGCGAACGGGCAGAAAGGTGAGAAAATGTCGGATTTTGATTATTTGTGCTGACCTTTCAATTTCAACGTACCTCTCTATAACATGACCCAGCTGTAATTTCAATGGTCGCATTGGTTTCATATTTGGTTTGCTTGTAGGGCGCTGGCACCCGCATTCAGTGACCCAGAAAATTTGGCACTGCTGTGAATAGTTTAGTCGCAAAGTGAAGATTCACGGGTAAAAAGCCCCAAACTTCTAGATAGGTTCTTTTTCAACTTTCAGCAGTCCTGGGCGAGTTCTTTAGAGAAATGTGGCTCTTTTTCATGGTGCTATATTCTATGTCCAGCTACACAACGAGATGAGGATGGTCATTGTCATTTTCTGAGCTGCGAACGGGCAGAAAGGTGAGAAAATGTCGGATTTTGACCATTTGTGCTGACCTTTCAATTTCAACGTACCTCTCTATAACATGACCCAGCTGTAATTTCAGTGGTCGCATTGGTTTCATTTTTGGTTTGCTTGTAGGGCGCTGGCACCCGCATTCAGTGACCTAGAAAATTTGGCACTGCTGTGAATAGTTTAGTCGCAAAGTGAAGATTCACGGGTAAAAAGCCCCAAACTGCTAGATAGGTTCTTTTTCAGCTTTCAGCAGCCCTGGGCGAGTTCTTTAGAGAAATGTGGCTCTTTTTCATTGTGCTATTTTCTATGTCCAGCTACACAACGAGATGAGGATGGTCATTGTCATTTTCTAAGCTGCGAACGTGCAGAAAGTTGAGAAAATGTCGGATTTTGACCATTTGTGCTGACCTTCCAATTTCAACGTACCTCTCTATAACATGACCCAGCTGTAATTTCAGTGGTCGCATTGGTTTCATTTTTGGTTTGCTTGTAGGGCGCTGGCACCCGCATTCAGTGACCCAGAAAATTTGGCACTGCTGTGAATAGTTTAGTCGCAAAGTGAAGATTCACGGTTAAAAAGCCCCAAACTTCTAGATAGGTTCTTTTTCAGCTTTCAGCAGCCCTGGGCGAGTTCTTTGGAGAAATGTGAGTCTTTTTCTTGGTGCTCTTGTCCATCTCCCGCTACACAACGAGATGAGGATGGTCATTGTTATTTTTTGAGCTGCGAACGGGCAGAAAGGTGAGAAAATGTCGGATTTTGACCATTTGTGCTGACCTTTCAATTTCAACGTACCTCTCTATAACATGACCCAGCTGTAATTTCAGTGGTCGCATTGGTTTCATTTTTGGTTTGCTTGTAGGGCGCTGGCACCCGCATTCAGTGAGCCAGACAATTTGGCACTGCTGTGAATAGTTTAGTCGCAAAGTGAAGATTCACGGGTAAGAAGCCCCAAACTTCTAGATAGGTTCTTTTTCAGCTTTCAGCAGCCCTGGGCGAGTTCTTAAGGGAAATGTGGCTCTTTTTCATGGTGCTATTTTCTATGTCCAGCTACACAACGAGATGAGGATGGTCATTGTCATTTTCGGAGCTGCGAACGGGCAGAAAGGTGAGAAAATGTCGGATTTTGATTATTTGTGCTGACCTTTCAATTTCAACGTACCTCTCTATAACATGACCCAGCTGTAATTTCAATGGTCGCATTGGTTTCATATTTGGTTTGCTTGTAGGGCGCTGGCACCCGCATTCAGTGACCCAGAAAATTTGGCACTGCTGTGAATAGTTTAGTCGCAAAGTGAAGATTCACGGGTAAAAAGCCCCAAACTTCTAGATAGGTTCTTTTTCAACTTTCAGCAGTCCTGGGCGAGTTCTTTAGAGAAATGTGGCTCTTTTTCATGGTGCTATATTCTATGTCCAGCTACACAACGAGATGAGGATGGTCATTGTCATTTTCTGAGCTGCGAACGGGCAGAAAGGTGAGAAAATGTCGGATTTTGACCATTTGTGCTGACCTTTCAATTTCAACGTACCTCTCTATAACATGACCCAGCTGTAATTTCAGTGGTCGCATTGGTTTCATTTTTGGTTTGCTTGTAGGGCGCTGGCACCCGCATTCAGTGACCTAGAAAATTTGGCACTGCTGTGAATAGTTTAGTCGCAAAGTGAAGATTCACGGGTAAAAAGCCCCAAACTGCTAGATAGGTTCTTTTTCAGCTTTCAGCAGCCCTGGGCGAGTTCTTTAGAGAAATGTGGCTCTTTTTCATTGTGCTATTTTCTATGTCCAGCTACACAACGAGATGAGGATGGTCATTGTCATTTTCTAAGCTGCGAACGTGCAGAAAGTTGAGAAAATGTCGGATTTTGACCATTTGTGCTGACCTTCCAATTTCAACGTACCTCTCTATAACATGACCCAGCTGTAATTTCAGTGGTCGCATTGGTTTCATTTTTGGTTTGCTTGTAGGGCGCTGGCACCCGCATTCAGTGACCCAGAAAATTTGGCACTGCTGTGAATAGTTTAGTCGGAAAGTGAAGATTCACGGGTAAAAAGCCCCGAACTTCTAGATAGGTTCTTTTTCAGCTTTCAGCAGCCCTGGGCGAGTTCTTTAGAGAAATGTGAGTCTTTTTCTTGGTGCTCTTGTCTATGTCCAGCTACACAACGAGATGAGGATGGTCATTGTCATTTTCTGAGCTGCGAACGGGCAGAAAGGTGAGAAAATGTCGGATTTTGACCATTTGTGCTGACGTTTCAATTTCAACGTACCTCTCTATAACATGACCCAGCTGTAATTTCAGTGGTCGCATTGGTTTCATTTTTGGTTTGCTTGTAGGGCGCTGGCACCCGCATTCAGTGACCCAGAAAATTTGGCACTGCTGTGAATAGTTTAGTCGGAAAGTGAAGATTCACGGGTAAAAAGCCCCGAACTTCTAGATAGGTTCTTTTTCAGCTTTCAGCAGCCCTGGGCGAGTTCTTTAGAGAAATGTGAGTCTTTTTCTTGGTGCTCTTGTCTATGTCCAGCTACACAACGAGATGAGGATGGTCATTGTCATTTTCTGAGCTGCGAACGGGCAGAAAGGTGAGAAAATGTCGGATTTTGACCATTTGTGCTGACCTTTCAATTTCAACGTACCTCTCTATAACATGACCCAGCTGTAATTTTAGTGGTCGCATTGGTTTCATTTTTGGTTTGCTTGTAGGGCGCTGGCACCCGCATTCAGTGACCCAGAAAATTTGGCACTGCTGTGAATAGTTTAGTCGCAAAGTGAAGATTCACGGGTAAAAAGCCCCAAACTTCTAGATAGGTTCTTTTTCAGCTTTCAGCAGCCCTGGGCGAATTCTTTAGAGAAATGTGATGCTTTTTCATGGTGCTCTTGTCTATGTCCAGCTAACCAACGAGATGAGGATGGTCATTGCCATTTTCTAAGCTGCGAACGTGCAGAAAGGTGAGAAAATGTCGGATTTTGACCATTTGTGCTGACCTTCCAATTTCAACGTACCTCTCTATAACATGACCCAGCTGTAATGTCAGCGGTCGCATTGGTTTCATATTTGGTTTGCTTGTTGGGCGCTGGCACCCACAATCAGTGACCCTAAAAATTTGGCACTGCTGTGAATAGTTTAGTCGCAAAGTGAAGATTCACGGGTAAAATGCCCCAAACTTCTAGATAGGTTTTTTTCAGCTTTCAGCAGCCCTGGGCGAGTTCTTTAGAGAAATGTGAGTCTTTTTCTTGGTGCTCTTGTCTATGTCCAGCTACACAACGAGATGAGGATGGTCATTGTCATTTTCTGAGCTGCGAACGGGCAGAAAGGTGAGAAAATGTCGGATTTTGACCATTTGTGCTGACCTTTCAATTTCAACGTACCTCTCTATAACATGACCCAGCTGTAATATCAGTGGTCGCATTGGTTTCATTTTTGGTTTGCTTGTAGGGCGCTGGCACCCGCATTCAGTGAGCCAGACAATTTGGCACTGCTGTGAATAGTTTAGTCGCAAAGTGAAGATTCACGGGTAAGAAGCCCCAAACTTCTAGATAGGTTCTTTTTCAGCTTTCAGCAGCCCTGGGCGAGTTCTTAAGGGAAATGTGGCTCTTTTTCATGGTGCTATTTTCTATGTCCAGCTACACAACGAGATGAGGATGGTCATTGTCATTTTCAGAGCTGCGAACGGGCAGAAAGGTGAGAAAATGTCGGATTTTGATTATTTGTGCTGACCTTTCAATTTCAACGTACCTCTCTATAACATGACCCAGCTGTAATTTCAATGGTCGCATTGGTTTCATTTTTGGTTTGCTTGTAGGGCGCTGGCACCCGCATTCAGTGACCCAGAAAATTTGGCACTGCTGAGAATAGTTTAGTCGCAAAGTGAAGATTCACGGGTAAAAAGCTCCAAACTTCTAGATAGGTTCTTTTTCAGCTTTCAGCAGTCCTGGGCGAGTTCTTTAGAGAAATGTGGCTCTTTTTCATGGTGCTATATTCTATGTCCAGCTACACAACGAGATGAGGATGGTCATTGTCATTTTCTGAGCTGCGAACGGGCAGAAAGGTGAGAAAATGCCGGATTTTGACCATTTGTGCTGACCTTTCAATTTCAACGTACCTCTCTATAACATGACCCAGCTGTAATTTCAGTGGTCGCATTGGTTTCATTTTTGGTTTGCTTGTAGGGCGCTGGCACCCGCATTCAGTGACCTAGAAAATTTGGCACTGCTGTGAATAGTTTAGTCGCAAAGTGAAGATTCACGGGTAAAAAGCCCCAAACTGCTAGATAGGTTCTTTTTCAGCTTTCAGCAGCCCTGGGCGAGTTCTTTAGAGAAATGTGGCTCTTTTTCATTGTGCTATTTTCTATGTCCAGCTACACAACGAGATGAGGATGGTCATTGTCATTTTCTAAGCTGCGAACGTGCAGAAAGTTGAGAAAATGTCGGATTTTGACCATTTGTGCTGACCTTCCAATTTCAACGTACCTCTTTATAACATGACCCAGCTGTAATGTCAGCGGTCGCATTGGTTTCATATTTGGTTTGCTTGTTGGGCGCTGGCACCCACAATCAGTGACCCTAAAAATTTGGCACTGCTGTGAATAGTTTAGTCGCAAAGTGAAGATTCACGGGTAAAATGCCCCAAACTTCTAGATAGGTTCTTTTTCAGCTTTCAGCAGCCCTGGGCGAGTTCTTTAGAGAAATGTGGGTCTTTTTCTTGGTGCTCTTGTCTATGTCCAGCTACAGAACGAGATGAGGATTGTCATTGTCATTTTCTAAGCTGAGAACGGGCAGAAAGGTGAGAAAATGTCGGATTTTGACCATTTGTGCTGACCTTTCAATTTCAACGTACCTCTCTATAACATGACCCAGCTGTAATTTCAGTGGTCATATTGGTTTCATTTTTGGTTTGCTTGTAGGGCGCTGGCACCCGCATTCAGTGACCCAGAAAATTTGGCACTGCTGTGAATAGTTTAGTCGGAAAGTGAAGATTCACGGGTAAAAAGCCCCGAACTTCTAGATAGGTTCTTTTTCAGCTTTCAGCAGCCCTGGGCGAGTTCTTTAGAGAAATGTGAGTCTTTTTCTTGGTGCTCTTGTCTATGTCCAGCTACACAACGAGATGAGGATGGTCATTGTCATTTTCTGAGCTGCGAACGGGCAGAAAGGTGAGAAAATGTCGGATTTTGACCATTTGTGCTGACCTTTCAATTTCAACGTACCTCTCTATAACATGACCCAGCTGTAATATCAGTGGTCGCATTGGTTTCATTTTTGGTTTGCTTGTAGGGCGCTGGCACCCGCATTCAGTGAGCCAGACAATTTGGCACTGCTGTGAATAGTTTAGTCGCAAAGTGAAGATTCACAGGTAAGAAGCCCCAAACTTCTAGATAGGTTCTTTTTCAGCTTTCAGCAGCCCTGGGCGAGTTCTTAAGGGAAATGTGGCTCTTTTTCATGGTGCTATTTTCTATGTCCAGCTACACAACGAGATGAGGATGGTCATTGTCATTTTCAGAGCTGCGAACGGGCAGAAAGGTGAGAAAATGTCGGATTTTGATTATTTGTGCTGACCTTTCAATTTCAACGTACCTCTCTATAACATGACCCAGCTGTAATTTCAATGGTCGCATTGGTTTCATTTTTGGTTTGCTTGTAGGGCGCTGGCACCCGCATTCAGTGACCCAGAAAATTTGGCACTGCTGAGAATAGTTTAGTCGCAAAGTGAAGATTCACGGGTAAAAAGCCCCACACTTCTAGATAGGTTCTTTTTCAGCTTTCAGCAGTCCTGGGCGAGTTCTTTAGAGAAATGTGGCTCTTTTTCATGGTGCTATATTCTATGTCCAGCTACACAACGAGATGAGGATGGTCATTGTCATTTTCTGAGCTGCGAACGGGCAGAAAGGTGAGAAAATGTCGGATTTTGACCATTTGTGCTGACCTTTCAATTTCAACGTACCTCTCTATAACATGACCCAGCTGTAATTTCAGTGGTCGCATTGGTTTGATTTTTGGTTTGCTTGTAGGGCGCTGGCACCCGCATTCAGTGACCCAGAAAGTTTGGCACTGCTGTGAATAGTTTAGTCGCAAAGTGAAGATTCACGGGTAAAAAGCCCCAAACTTCTAGATAGGTTCTTTTTCAGCTTTCAGCAGCCCTGGGCGAGTTCTTTAGAGAAATGTGGCTCTTTTTCATGGTGCTCTTGTCTATGTCCAGCTAACCAACGAGATGAGGATGGTCATTGTCATGTTCTAATCTTCGAACGGGCAAAAAGGTGAGAAAATGTCGGATTTTGACCATTTGTGCGGACCTTCCAATTTCAACGTACCTCTCTATAACATGACCCATCTGTATTTTCAGTGGTCGCATTGGTTTCATATTTGGTTTGCTTGTAGGGCGCTGGCACCCACAATCAGTGACCCTAAAAATTTGGCACTGCTGTGAATAGTTTAGTCGCAAAGTGAAGATTCACGGGTAAAAAGCCCCAAACTTCTAGATAGGTTCTTTTTCAGCTTTCAGCAGCCCTGGGTGAGTTCTTTAGAGAAATGTGGCTCTTTTTCATGGTGCTATTTTCTATGTCCAGCTAACCAACGAGATGAGGATGGTCATTGTCATTTTCTAAGCTGCGAACGTGCAGAAAGGTGAGAAAATGTCGGATTTTGACCATTTGTGCTGACCTTCCAATTTCAACGTACCTCTCTATAACATGACCCAGCTGTAATGTCAGCGGTCGCATTGGTTTCATATTTGGTTTGCTTGTAGGGCGCTGGCAGCCACAATCAGTGACCCTAAAAATTTGGCCCTGCTGTGAATAGTTTAGTCGCAAAGTGAAGATTCACGGGTAAAAAGCCCCAAACTTCTAGATAGGTTCTTTTTCAGCTTTCAGCAGCCCTGGGCGAGGTCTTTAGAGAAATGTGACTCTTTTTCATGGTGCTCTTGTCTATGTCCAGCTAACCAACGAGATGAGGATGGTCATTGTCATTTTCTAAGCTGCGAACGGGCAGAAAGGTGAGAAAATGTCGGATTTTGACCATTTGTGCTGACCTTTCAATTTCAACGTACCTCTCTATAACATGACCCAGCGGTAATTTCAGTGGTCGCATTGGTTTCATTTTTTGTTTGCTTGTAGGGCGCTGGCACCCGCATTCAGTGACCCAGAAAATTTGGCACTGCTGTGAATAGTTTAGTCGCAAAGTGAAGATTCACAGGTAAAAAGCCCCAAACTTCTAGATAGGTTCTTTTTCAGCTTTCAGCAGCCCTGGGCGAGTTTTTTACGGAAATGTGGGTCTTTTTCTTGGTGCTCTTGTCTATGTCCAGCTACACAACGAGATGAGGATGGTCATTGTCATTTTCTGAGCTGCGAACGGGCAGAACGGTGAGAAAATGTCGGATTTTGACCATTTGTGCTGACCTTTCAATTTCAACGTACCTCTCTATAACATGACCCAGCTGTAATTTCAGTGGTCGCATTGGTTTCATTTTTGGTTGGCTTGTAGGGCACTGGCACCCGCATTCAGTGACCCAGAGAATTTGGCACTGCTGTGAATAGTTTAGTCGCAAAGTGAAGATTCACGGGTAAAAAGGCCCAAACTTCTAGATAGGTTCTTTTTCAGCTTTCAGCAGCCCTGGGCGAGTTCTTTAGAGAAATGTGGCTCTTTTTCATGGTGCTATTTTTTATGTCCAGCTACACAACAAGATGAGGATGGTCATTGTCCTTTTCTGAGCTGCGAACGGGCAGAAAGGTGAGAAAATGTCGGATTTTGACCATTTGTGCTGACCTTTCAATTTCAACGTACCTCTCTATAACATGACCCAGCTGTAATTTCAGTGGTCGCATTGGTTTCATTTTAGGTTTGCTTGTAGGGCACTGGCACCCACATTCAGTGACCTAGAAAATTTGGCACTGCTGTGAATAGTTTAGTCGCAAAGTGAAGATTCACGGGTAAAAAGCCCCAAACTTCTAGATAGGTTCTTTTTCAGCTTTCAGCAGCCCTGGGCGAGTTCTTTAGAGAAATGTGGCTCTTTTTCATGGTGCTATTTTCTATGTCCAGCTACACAACGAGATGAGGATGGTCATTGTCATTTTCTGAGCTGCGAACGGGCAGAAAGGTGAGAAAATGTCGGATTTTGACCATTTGTGCTGACCTTTCAATATCAACGTACCTCTCTATAACATGACCCAGCTGTATTTTCAGTGGTCGCATTGGTTTGATTTTAGGTTTGCTTGTAGGGCGCTGGCACTCGCATTCAGTGACCCAGAAAATTTGGCACTGCTGTGAACAGTTTTGTTGTCCCTGCCCTTAACCCCCCGACGACAATTGGCGCCCAACGTGGGGCTCGAACCCACGACCCTGAGATTAAGAGTCTCATGCTCTACCGCTGGTGACATTCGCCAGGCTCAACACGATGATGCCGAGCTACGGGTCGTGATAGACCGGTTGGCTGCCGCTCAGCCCGTTCAGGATGGCGATAGTCCTGTAGTTCGTTCTCTGCTGACTCAGTCCGAGACCCTGACCATGGTAGACGGTGTTTTGTACCGTGACACATTGCCATCGCTTGCTCGCCAGTTAGTGGTTCCGGTGGTTTTGCGCCACCAATTTTTGGCCGAGGCGCATGCTGGTCAAACATCTGGCCATTTTGGTTCAGACCGCACATTGGCTCGTCTTCGTAAAGTCGCATACTGGCCGGGAATGTCGGTCGATGTCTCGGTGTTTTGTAGATGTTGTACAGTGTGCGAGCGTGGAAAAGATCCGCCTAGGGCTGCAAAAGCCCCGCTCGGCACTGTGCGTGTGGGTGCCCCGTTTGAGGTCATTGCCATGGATATCATGGGACCCCTACCTCTCACTGCTCGTGGTAATAAATATATCCTAGTGGTTTGGGACTATTTTTCTAAATGGGTTGAAATTCTTCCCCTGCAGGACATGAGAGCTGAGACGGTGGCGGACCTTTTGGTCGAACGGGTATTTATGAAGTTTGGTGTCCCTAGCCAGTTGCACTCGGATCAGGGCCCAAATTTTGAGAGCCGTCTTATGTCATGCCTGTGTCAGTTGTTGGGGGTGTGTAAATCCCGCACGACCCCGTACCGGCCTCAGTCCGATGGCTTGGTAGAGCGGGCCAATCGCACTATTCAGGTGGCTCTCCGGGCGTACGTTGAGGGTGATCAGGCCTCGTGGGACAAACATCTTTCCCTGGTACAATTTGCCTACAATACGGGGGTCCACCGCTCTACCGGGTTTACCCCCCATTTTGTCCTGTTTGGGAGGGAGGCCCGTCTACCCTTGGACTTGTTCTTACCTACACCTAATACCCCCATGGAAGCCCCTGTGCCTGTGTACGTGTCCAATCTTCGGTCGTCTTTGGGTCGGGCTTTTGGCGTTGTACGTGACCGCCTCGGTGTAGCCCACAGAGTGGCTAAGGCAGCGTACGATCGCCGGACTAAACTGCCCACGGTACAACCTGGGGACTATGTTTGGCTCCATGCTGTTCCGCCCCCTGGGTCCAACCCTAAGCTGTTCCGCCCGTGGACTGGCCCCTGGCAGGTGGAAGTGGTGAAGGGAGTTGTGTGTGCGATTGTCCGGGTGGGTCCTCCTCCTTCACCCCGACATGCTAAGCACCTGACTGTGCATGCGGATAGGTTGCGGGTGGTGCAGGGTAAGGTGATTGTTCCCCCAGGGGTTCCAGCTACCGGGCCCGCCACGCCTGAAAGACCGGCGGTTTCCTCCATGGGTGGGCCCGCTCTGTTTCTGCCGGCCCCATTTGCAAGGTCAGTCCCAGGGTTGGTTCAGCCCCCGGGTTACCTCCCCACACCTCCCCCATCTCCGGTTGTTGTACCCCCTGCTGGTGACCGGGGTTCCCCTCCCTTGGTGGGTAGTCCCCCGGATACCCCGGCCCCGAATCCTCCTGATTCTTCATTGCCGGGTAGTCCGTTATTGACCCCGACGCAGAGTCCTCCGGTTTCTCCCACCCATCCGCCCGGGACACCACGTCCTCGGCGGAGGTGTGCCCTGCCCCCGGGGGGCTATGCGGCCCTTGACGAGGGTCAGTTAGACCTCTCGTGGAGGGGTTGGTGATGTAGCTATTGTTTACCATGGATACTCCCAGTTGGTTGTTTGTTTTTTTCTCCTCTTTTTCTTTTTTTTTTCTTCTTTCTTGCTTAGTGTTGCCCTCGCCGACCCGGCCATGGTGTTGGAACTCATCGAGGAGTGGAGGTCGTTTTTCGAGTCGCTTCCCGCAGACATGCGTCCGGCTTCCCTACTGTCCGCTTCCTCGCCGGTGGTGGCTGCCGCGCCAGCGCCGCGTCAGGTTTCCCTTCTGTCCGCTTCCTCGCCGGTGGTGGCTGCAGCGCCAGCGCCAGTGGTGCCTCGTCGCCGACGGTCCCGCCGCTCTCGCAAGAGGCGTCGGGCCCGCCGAGCGGCGCAGCGTCGCGCCGCCCTCGCTGCTCCGTCGCCGGCTGGTGGTATGCCGGACAGTGCCCCTTCCCCTCCCAATGTGGGGTCGGAACTGGTCTCCCTCGTTGAGGTCCATTGTGTCAATGAATTTGCTTAATTTTTTCCTCCTTATGTATTTTTTGTTCGTCGTTTCCTTTGGGTGAGTGGTGTCCTAGGTTGGTGCTGTTCTGTAAAAGATCCCTACAAGGATAGGGCATAAACAGGTGGAGCAGCTCGCCAGCCGGAGTCCTCTTTGAAACTGTTGCTTGCAGGTTCCTCCATTGTTGCACGGTTTCGCGGGGCTCCCGGCTGGTGTCAACCCTCCTGGCCTACTCGTCACTTGCCCAACGGTCTCGTCTGTGTTTTTTTTGTTTATATATTCGCCTATCTATGTTGTCCATATTTCATTTCTTTCTTCTTCCTGTCTTCTTCTCCTGTCTGTCTTCTCTTTTTGTTTTTCTTCTCTCCCATCCTCAGGAGAGGATGCATTTTTTTCGTGTGGAAATATGTTGTCCCTGCCCTTTTGGCACGTGTGTGCCCCTTTTGGCACGTGCAGGTTGCGCATGCGTGCATGCTTATCGTGCGCATCCTGATGGTTTTTGGGTGCCTTCTTCCTGAGACTCTCCTTGGAGTAAGACGAAAATAATCTGTCCTCTGAGTGTGGCGTGCGTGTGATGTAGAAGAGAGTAATCGGAAGGGCTATCGTGCGAGGGAATAAAACCCCCCGACGACAGTTTAGTCGCAAAGTGAAGATTCACGGGTAAAAAGCCCCAAACTTCTAGATAGGTTCTTTTTCAGCTTTCAGCAGCCCTGGGTGAGTTCTTTAGAGAAATGTGGCTCTTTTTCATGGTGCTATTTTCTATGTCCAGCTAACCAACGAGATGAGGATGGTCATTGTCATTTTCTAAGCTGCGAACGTGCAGAAAGGTGAGAAAATGTCGGATTTTGACCATTTGTGCTGACCTTTCAATTTCAACGTACCTCTCTATAACATGACCCAGCTGTAATGTCAGCGGTCGCATTGGTTTCATATTTGGTTTGCTTGTAGGGCGCTGGCACCCACAATCAGTGACCCTAAAAATTTGGCACTGCTGTGAATAGTTTAGTCGCAAAGTGAAGATTCACGGGTAAAAAGCCCCAAACTTCTAGATAGGTTCTTTTTCAGCTTTCAGCAGCCCTGGGCGAGTTCTTTAGAGAAATGTGACTCTTTTTCATGGTGCTCTTGTCTATGTCCAGCTAACCAACGAGATGAGGATGGTCATTGTCATTTTCTAAGCTGCGAACGGGCAGAAAGGTGAGAAAATGTCGGATTTTGACCATTTCTGCTGACCTTTCAATTTCAACGTACCACTCTATAACATGACCCAGCGGTAATTTCAGTGGTCGCATTGGTTTCATTTTTGGTTTGCTTGTAGGGCGCTGGCACCCGCATTCAGTCACCCAGAAAATTTGGCACTGCTGTGAACAGTTTAGTCGCAAAGTGAAGATTCACGGGTAAAAAGCCCCAAACTTCTAGATAGGTTCTTTTTCAGCTTTCAGCAGCCCTGGGCGAGTTCTTTACGGAAATGTGGGTCTTTTTCTTGGTGCTCTTGTCTATGTCCAGCTACACAACGAGATGAGGATGGTCATTGTCATTTTGTGAGCTGCGAACGGGCAGAACGGTGAGAAAATGTCGGATTTTGACCATTTGTGCTGACCTTCCAATTTCAACGTACCTCTCTATAACATGACCCAGCTGTAATTTCAGTGGTCGCATTGGTTTCATTTTTGGTTTGCTTGTAGGGCGCTGCCACCCGCATTCAGTGACCTAGAAAATTTGGCACTGCTGTGAATAGTTTAGTCGCAAAGTAAAGATTCACGGTAAAAAGCCCCAAACTTCTAGATAGGTTCTTTTTCAGCTTTCAGCAGCCCTGGGTGAGTTCTTTAGAGAAATGTGGCTCTTTTTCATGGCGCTATTTTCTATGTCCAGCTAACCAACGAGATGAGGATGGTCATTGTCATTTTCTAAGCTGCGAACGGGCAGAAAGGTGAGAAAATGTCGGATTTTGACCATTTGTGCTGACCTTCCAATTTCAACGTACCTCTCTATAACATGACCCAGCTGTAATGTCAGCGGTCGCATTGGTTTCATATTTGGTTTGCTTGTAGGGCGCTGGCACCCACAATCAGTGACCCTAAAAATTTGGCCCTGCTGTGAATAGTTTAGTTGCAAAGTGAAGATTCACGGGTAAAAAGCCCCAAACTTCTAGATAGGTTCTTTTTCAGCTTTCAGCAGCCCTGGGCGAGTTCTTTAGAGAAATGTGACTCTTTTTCATGGTGCTCTTGTCTATGTCCAGCTAACCAACGAGATGAGGATGGTCATTGTCATTTTCTAAGCTGCGAACGGGCAGAAAGGTGAGAAAATGTCGGATTTTGACCATTTGTGCTGACCTTTCAATTTCAACGTACCTCTCTATAACATGACCCAGCTGTGATGTCAGCGGTCGCATTGGTTTCTTATTTGGTTTGCTTGTAGGGCGCTGGCACCCACAATCAGTGACCCAGGAAATTTGGCACTGCTGTGAATAGTTTAGTCGCAAAGTGAAGATTCACGGGTAAAAAGCCCCAAACTTCTAGATAGGTTCTTTTTCAGCTTTCAGCAGCCCTGGGTGAGTTATTTAGAGAAATGTGGCTCTTTTTCATGGTGCTATTTTCTATGTCCAGCTAACCAACGAGATGAGGATGGTCATTGTCATTTTCTAAGCTGCGAACGTGCAGAAAGGTGAGAAAATGTCGGATTTTGACCATTTGTGCTGACCTTCCAATTTCAACGTACCTCTCTATAACATGACCCAGCTGTAATGTCAGCAGTCGCATTGGTTTCATATTTGGTTTGCTTGTAGGGCGCTGGCACCCGCATTCAGTGACCCAGAAAATTTGGCACTGCTGTGAATAGTTTAGTCGCAAAGTGAAGATTCACGGGTAAAATGCCCAAAACTTCTAGATAGGTTCTTTTTCAGCTTTCAGCAGCCCTGGGCGAGTATTTTACGGAAATGTGGGTCTTTTTCTTGGTGCTCTTGTCTATGTCTAGCTACACAACGAGATGAGGATGGTCATTGTCATTTTCTGAGCTGCGAACGGGCAGAAAGGTGAGAAAATGTCGGATTTTGACCATATGTGCTGACCTTTCAATTTCAACGTACCTCTCTATAACATGACCCAGCTGTGATGTCAGCGGTCGCATTGGTTTCATATTTGGTTTGCTTGTAGGGCGCTGGCACCCACAATCAGTGACCCAGACAATTTGGCACTGCTGTGAATAGTTTAGTCGCAAAGTGAAGATTCACGGGTAAAAAGCCCCAAACTTCTAGATAGGTTCTTTTTCAGCTTTCAGCAGCCCTGGGCGAGTTCTTTAGAGAAATGTGACTCTTTTTCATGGTGCTCTTGTCTATGTCCAGCTAACCAACGAGATGAGGATGGTCATTGTCATTTTCTAAGCTGCGAACGGGCAGAAAGGTGAGAAAATGTCGGATTTTGACCATTTGTGCTGACCTTCCAATTTCAACGTACCTCTCTATAACATGACCCAGCTGTAATGTCAGCGGTCGCATTGGTTTCATTTTTGGTTTGCTTGTAGGGCGCTGGCAGCCACAATCAGTGACCCAGAAAATTTGGCACTGCTGTGAATAGTTTAGTCGCAAAGTGAAGATTCATGGGTAAAAGCCCCAAACTTCTAGATATGTTCTTTTTCAGCTTTCAGCAGCCGTGGGCGAGTTCTTTAGAGAAATGTGACTCTTTTTCATGGTGCTCTTGTCTATGTCCAGCTACACAACGAGATGAGGATGGTCATTGTCATTTTCTGAGCTGCGAACGGGCAGAAAGGAGAGAAAATGTCAGATTTTGACCATTTGTGCTGACCTTTCAATTTCAACGTACCTCTCTATAACATGACCCAGCTGTATCTTCAGTGGTCGCATTGGTTTCATTTTTTGTTTCCTTGTAGGGCGCTAGCGCTCGCATTCAGTGACCCAGAAAATTTGGCACTGCTGTGAATAGTTTAGTCGCAAAGTGAAGATTCACGGGTAAAAAGCCCCAAACTTCTAGATAGGTTCTTTTTCAACTTTCAGCAGCCCTGGGTGAGTTCTTTAGAGAAATGTGGCTCTTTTTCATGGTGCTATTTTCTATGTCCAGCTAACCAACGAGATGAGGATGGTCAATGTCATTTTCTAAGCTGCGAACGTGCAGAAAGGTGAGAAAATGTCGGATTTTGACCATTTGTGCTGACCTTCCAATTTCAACGTACCTCTCTATAACATGACCCAGCTGTAATGTCAGCGGTCGCATTGGTTTCATATTTGGTTTGCTTGTAGGGCGCTGGCACCCGCATTCAGTGACCCAGAAAATTTGGCACTGCTGTGAATAGTTTAGTCGCAAAGTGAAGATTCACGGGTAAAATGCCCAAAACTTCTAGATAGGTTCTTTTTCAGCTTTCAGCAGCCCTGGGCGAGTTCTTTACGGAAATGTGGGTCTTTTTCTTGGTGCTCTTGTCTATGTCTAGCTACACAACGAGATGAGGATGGTCATTGTCATTTTCTGAGCGGCGAACGGGCAGAAAGGTGAGAAAATGTCGGATTTTGACCATATGTGCTGACCTTTCAATTTCAACGTACCTCTCTATAACATGACCCAGCTGTGATGTCAGCGGTCGCATTGGTTTCATATTTGGTTTGCTTGTAGGGCGCTGGCACCCACAATCAGTGACCCAGAAAATTTGGCACTGCTGTGAATAGTTTAGTCGCAAAGTGAAGATTCACGGGTAAAAAGCCCCAAACTTCTAGATAGGTTCTTTTTCAGCTTTCAGCAGCCCTGGGCGAGTTCTTTAGAGAAATGTGACTCTTTTTCATGGTGCTCTTGTCTATGTCCAGCTAACCAACGAGATGAGGATGGTCATTGTCATTTTCTAAGCTGCGAACGGGCAGAAAGGTGAGAAAATGTCGGATTTTGACCATTTGTGCTGACCTTCCAATTTCAACGTACCTCTCTATAACATGACCCAGCTGTAATGTCAGCGGTCGCATTGGTTTCATTTTTGGTTTGCTTGTAGGGCGCTGGCAGCCACAATCAGTGACCCAGAAAATTTGGCACTGCTGTGAATAGTTTAGACGCAAAGTGAAGATTCATGGGTAAAAGCCCCAAACTTCTAGATAGGTTCTTTTTCAGCTTTCAGCAGCCGTGGGCGAGTTCTTTAGAGAAATGTGACTCTTTTTCATGGTGCTCTTGTCTATGTCCAGCTACACAACGAGATGAGGATGGTCATTGTCATTTTCTGAGCTGCGAACGGGCAGAAAGGAGAGAAAATGTCGGATTTTGACCATTTGTGCTGACCTTTCAATTTCAACGTACCTCTCTATAACATGACCCAGCTGTATCTTCAGTGGTCGCATTGGTTTCATTTTTTGGTTCCTTGTAGGGCGCTAGCGCCCGCATTCAGTGACCCAGAAAATTTCGCACTGCTGTGAATAGTTTAGTCGCAAAGTGAAGATTCACGGGTAAAAAGCCCCAAACTTCTAGATAGGTTCTTTTTCAACTTTCAGCAGCCCTGGGTGAGTTCTTTAGAGAAATGTGGCTCTTTTTCATGCTGCTATTTTCTATGTCCAGCTAACCAACGAGATGAGGATGGTCATTGTCATTTTCTAAGCTGCGAACGTCCAGAAAGGTGAGAAAATGTCGGATTTTGACCATTTGTGCTGACCTTCCAATTTCAACGTACCTCTCTATAACATGACCCAGCTGTAATGTCAGCGTTCGCATTGGTTTCATATTTGGTTTGCTTGTAGGGCGCTGGCACCCACAATCAGTGACCCTAAAAATTTGGCACTACTGTGAATAGTTTAGTCGCAAAGTGAAGATTCACGGGTAAAAAGCCCCAAACTTCTAGATAGGTTCTTTTTCAGCTTTCAGCAGCCCTGGGTGAGTTCTTTAGAGAAATGTGGCTCTTTTTCATGGTGCTCTTGTCTATGTCCAGCTAACCAACGAGATGAGGATGGTCATTGTCATTTTCTAAGCTGCGAACGGGCAGAAAGGTGAGAAAATGTCGGATTTTGACCATTTGTGCTGACCTTCCAATTTCAACGTACCTCTCTATAACATGACCCAGCTGTAATGTCAGCGGTCGCATTGGTTTCATTTTTGGTTTGCTTGTAGGGCGCTGGCAGCCACAATCAGTGACCCAGAAAATTTGGCACTGCTGTGAATAGTTTAGTCGCAAAGTGAAGATTCATGGGTAAAAGCCCCAAACTTCTAGATAGGTTCTTTTTCAGCTTTCAGCAGCCGTGGGCGAGTTCTTTAGAGAAATGTGACTCTTTTTCATGGTGCTCTTGTCTATGTCCAGCTACACAACGAGATGAGGATGGTCATTGTCATTTTCTGAGCTGCGAACGGGCAGAAAGGAGAGAAAATGTCAGATTTTGACCATTTGTGCTGACCTTTCAATTTCAACGTACCTCTCTATAACATGACCCAGCTGTATCTTCAGTGGTCGCATTGGTTTCATTTTTTGTTTCCTTGTAGGGCGCTAGCGCTCGCATTCAGTGACCCAGAAAATTTGGCACTGCTGTGAATAGTTTAGTCGCAAAGTGAAGATTCACGGGTAAAAAGCCCCAAACTTCTAGATAGGTTCTTTTTCAACTTTCAGCAGCCCTGGGTGAGTTCTTTAGAGAAATGTGGCTCTTTTTCATGGTGCTATTTTCTATGTCCAGCTAACCAACGAGATGAGGATGGTCAATGTCATTTTCTAAGCTGCGAACGTGCAGAAAGGTGAGAAAATGTCGGATTTTGACCATTTGTGCTGACCTTCCAATTTCAACGTACCTCTCTATAACATGACCCAGCTGTAATGTCAGCGGTCGCATTGGTTTCATATTTGGTTTGCTTGTAGGGCGCTGGCACCCGCATTCAGTGACCCAGAAAATTTGGCACTGCTGTGAATAGTTTAGTCGCAAAGTGAAGATTCACGGGTAAAATGCCCAAAACTTCTAGATGGTTCTTTTTCAGCTTTCAGCAGCCCTGGGCGAGTTCTTTACGGAAATGTGGGTCTTTTTCTTGGTGCTCTTGTCTATGTCTAGCTACACAACGAGATGAGGATGGTCATTGTCATTTTCTGAGCGGCGAACGGGCAGAAAGGTGAGAAAATGTCGGATTTTGACCATATGTGCTGACCTTTCAATTTCAACGTACCTCTCTATAACATGACCCAGCTGTGATGTCAGCGGTCGCATTGGTTTCATATTTGGTTTGCTTGTAGGGCGCTGGCACCCACAATCAGTGACCCAGACAATTTGGCACTGCTGTGAATAGTTTAGTCGCAAAGTGAAGATTCACGGGTAAAAAGCCCCAAACTTCTAGATAGGTTCTTTTTCAGCTTTCAGCAGCCCTGGGCGAGTTCTTTAGAGAAATGTGACTCTTTTTCATGGTGCTCTTGTCTATGTCCAGCTAACCAACGAGATGAGGATGGTCATTGTCATTTTCTAAGCTGCGAACGGGCAGAAAGGTGAGAAAATGTCGGATTTTGACCATTTGTGCTGACCTTCCAATTTCAACGTACCTCTCTATAACATGACCCAGCTGTAATGTCAGCGGTCGCATTGGTTTCATTTTTGGTTTGCTTGTAGGGCGCTGGCAGCCACAATCAGTGACCCAGAAAATTTGGCACTGCTGTGAATAGTTTAGTCGCAAAGTGAAGATTCATGGGTAAAAGCCCCAAACTTCTAGATAGGTTCTTTTTCAGCTTTCAGCAGCCGTGGGCGAGTTCTTTAGAGAAATGTGACTCTTTTTCATGGTGCTCTTGTCTATGTCCAGCTACACAACGAGATGAGGATGGTCATTGTCATTTTCTGAGCTGCGAACGGGCAGAAAGGAGAGAAAATGTCAGATTTTGACCATTTGTGCTGACCTTTCAATTTCAACGTACCTCTCTATAACATGACCCAGCTGTATCTTCAGTGGTCGCATTGGTTTCATTTTTTGTTTCCTTGTAGGGCGCTAGCGCTCGCATTCAGTGACCCAGAAAATTTGGCACTGCTGTGAATAGTTTAGTCGCAAAGTGAAGATTCACGGGTAAAAAGCCCCAAACTTCTAGATAGGTTCTTTTTCAACTTTCAGCAGCCCTGGGTGAGTTCTTTAGAGAAATGTGGCTCTTTTTCATGGTGCTATTTTCTATGTCCAGCTAACCAACGAGATGAGGATGGTCAATGTCATTTTCTAAGCTGCGAACGTGCAGAAAGGTGAGAAAATGTCGGATTTTGACCATTTGTGCTGACCTTCCAATTTCAACGTACCTCTCTATAACATGACCCAGCTGTAATGTCAGCGGTCGCATTGGTTTCATATTTGGTTTGCTTGTAGGGCGCTGGCACCCGCATTCAGTGACCCAGAAAATTTGGCACTGCTGTGAATAGTTTAGTCGCAAAGTGAAGATTCACGGGTAAAATGCCCAAAACTTCTAGATAGGTTCTTTTTCAGCTTTCAGCAGCCCTGGGCGAGTTCTTTACGGAAATGTGGGTCTTTTTCTTGGTGCTCTTGTCTATGTCTAGCTACACAACGAGATGAGGATGGTCATTGTCATTTTCTGAGCGGCGAACGGGCAGAAAGGTGAGAAAATGTCGGATTTTGACCATATGTGCTGACCTTTCAATTTCAACGTACCTCTCTATAACATGACCCAGCTGTGATGTCAGCGGTCGCATTGGTTTCATATTTGGTTTGCTTGTAGGGCGCTGGCACCCACAATCAGTGACCCAGAAAATTTGGCACTGCTGTGAATAGTTTAGTCGCAAAGTGAAGATTCACGGGTAAAAAGCCCCAAACTTCTAGATAGGTTCTTTTTCAGCTTTCAGCAGCCCTGGGCGAGTTCTTTAGAGAAATGTGACTCTTTTTCATGGTGCTCTTGTCTATGTCCAGCTAACCAACGAGATGAGGATGGTCATTGTCATTTTCTAAGCTGCGAACGGGCAGAAAGGTGAGAAAATGTCGGATTTTGACCATTTGTGCTGACCTTCCAATTTCAACGTACCTCTCTATAACATGACCCAGCTGTAATGTCAGCGGTCGCATTGGTTTCATTTTTGGTTTGCTTGTAGGGCGCTGGCAGCCACAATCAGTGACCCAGAAAATTTGGCACTGCTGTGAATAGTTTAGATGCAAAGTGAAGATTCATGGGTAAAAGCCCCAAACTTCTAGATAGGTTCTTTTTCAGCTTTCAGCAGCCGTGGGCGAGTTCTTTAGAGAAATGTGACTCTTTTTCATGGTGCTCTTGTCTATGTCCAGCTACACAACGAGATGAGGATGGTCATTGTCATTTTCTGAGCTGCGAACGGGCAGAAAGGAGAGAAAATGTCGGATTTTGACCATTTGTGCTGACCTTTCAATTTCAACGTACCTCTCTATAACATGACCCAGCTGTATCTTCAGTGGTCGCATTGGTTTCATTTTTTGTTTCCTTGTAGGGCGCTAGCGCCCGCATTCAGTGACCCAGAAAATTTCGCACTGCTGTGAATAGTTTAGTCGCAAAGTGAAGATTCACGGGTAAAAAGCCCCAAACTTCTAGATAGGTTCTTTTTCAACTTTCAGCAGCCCTGGGTGAGTTCTTTAGAGAAATGTGGCTCTTTTTCATGCTGCTATTTTCTATGTCCAGCTAACCAACGAGATGAGGATGGTCATTGTCATTTTCTAAGCTGCGAACGTCCAGAAAGGTGAGAAAATGTCGGATTTTGACCATTTGTGCTGACCTTCCAATTTCAACGTACCTCTCTATAACATGACCCAGCTGTAATGTCAGCGTTCGCATTGGTTTCATATTTGGTTTGCTTGTAGGGCGCTGGCACCCACAATCAGTGACCCTAAAAATTTGGCACTACTGTGAATAGTTTAGTCGCAAAGTGAAGATTCACGGGTAAAAAGCCCCAAACTTCTAGATAGGTTCTTTTTCAGCTTTCAGCAGCCCTGGGTGAGTTCTTTAGAGAAATGTGGCTCTTTTTCATGGTGCTCTTGTCTATGTCCAGCTAACCAACGAGATGAGGATGGTCATTGTCATTTTCTAAGCTGCGAACGGGCAGAAAGGTGAGAAAATGTCGGATTTTGACCATTTGTGCTGACCTTCCAATTTCAACGTACCTCTCTATAACATGACCCAGCTGTAATGTCAGCGGTCGCATTGGTTTCATTTTTGGTTTGCTTGTAGGGCGCTGGCAGCCACAATCAGTGACCCAGAAAATTTGGCACTGCTGTGAATAGTTTAGACGCAAAGTGAAGATTCATGGGTAAAAGCCCCAAACTTCTAGATAGGTTCTTTTTCAGCTTTCAGCAGCCGTGGGCGAGTTCTTTAGAGAAATGTGACTCTTTTTCATGGTGCTCTTGTCTATGTCCAGCTACACAACGAGATGAGGATGGTCATTGTCATTTTCTGAGCTGCGAACGGGCAGAAAGGAGAGAAAATGTCAGATTTTGACCATTTGTGCTGACCTTTCAATTTCAACGTACCTCTCTATAACATGACCCAGCTGTATCTTCAGTGGTCGCATTGGTTTCATTTTTTGTTTCCTTGTAGGGCGCTAGCGCTCGCATTCAGTGACCCAGAAAATTTGGCACTGCTGTGAATAGTTTAGTCGCAAAGTGAAGATTCACGGGTAAAAAGCCCCAAACTTCTAGATAGGTTCTTTTTCAACTTTCAGCAGCCCTGGGTGAGTTCTTTAGAGAAATGTGGCTCTTTTTCATGGTGCTATTTTCTATGTCCAGCTAACCAACGAGATGAGGATGGTCAATGTCATTTTCTAAGCTGCGAACGTGCAGAAAGGTGAGAAAATGTCGGATTTTGACCATTTGTGCTGACCTTCCAATTTCAACGTACCTCTCTATAACATGACCCAGCTGTAATGTCAGCGGTCGCATTGGTTTCATATTTGGTTTGCTTGTAGGGCGCTGGCACCCGCATTCAGTGACCCAGAAAATTTGGCACTGCTGTGAATAGTTTAGTCGCAAAGTGAAGATTCACGGGTAAAAAGCCCCAAACTTCTAGATAGGTTCTTTTTCAGCTTTCAGCAGCCCTGGGCGAGTTCTTTAGAGAAATGTGACTCTTTTTCATGGTGCTCTTGTCTATGTCCAGCTAACCAACGAGATGAGGATGGTCATTGTCATTTTCTAAGCTGCGAACGGGCAGAAAGGTGAGAAAATGTCGGATTTTGACCATTTGTGCTGACCTTCCAATTTCAACGTACCTCTCTATAACATGACCCAGCTGTAATGTCAGCGGTCGCATTGGTTTCATTTTTGGTTTGCTTGTAGGGCGCTGGCAGCCACAATCAGTGACCCAGAAAATTTGGCACTGCTGTGAATAGTTTAGACGCAAAGTGAAGATTCATGGGTAAAAGCCCCAAACTTCTAGATAGGTTCTTTTTCAGCTTTCAGCAGCCGTGGGCGAGTTCTTTAGAGAAATGTGACTCTTTTTCATGGTGCTCTTGTCTATGTCCAGCTACACAACGAGATGAGGATGGTCATTGTCATTTTCTGAGCTGCGAACGGGCAGAAAGGAGAGAAAATGTCGGATTTTGACCATTTGTGCTGACCTTTCAATTTCAACGTACCTCTCTATAACATGACCCAGCTGTATCTTCAGTGGTCGCATTGGTTTCATTTTTTGTTTCCTTGTAGGGCGCTAGCGCCCGCATTCAGTGACCCAGAAAATTTCGCACTGCTGTGAATAGTTTAGTCGCAAAGTGAAGATTCACGGGTAAAAAGCCCCAAACTTCTAGATAGGTTCTTTTTCAACTTTCAGCAGCCCTGGGTGAGTTCTTTAGAGAAATGTGGCTCTTTTTCATGCTGCTATTTTCTATGTCCAGCTAACCAACGAGATGAGGATGGTCATTGTCATTTTCTAAGCTGCGAACGTCCAGAAAGGTGAGAAAATGTCGGATTTTGACCATTTGTGCTGACCTTCCAATTTCAACGTACCTCTCTATAACATGACCCAGCTGTAATGTCAGCGTTCGCATTGGTTTCATATTTGGTTTGCTTGTAGGGCGCTGGCACCCACAATCAGTGACCCTAAAAATTTGGCACTACTGTGAATAGTTTAGTCGCAAAGTGAAGATTCACGGGTAAAAAGCCCCAAACTTCTAGATAGGTTCTTTTTCAGCTTTCAGCAGCCCTGGGTGAGTTCTTTAGAGAAATGTGGCTCTTTTTCATGGTGCTCTTGTCTATGTCCAGCTAACCAACGAGATGAGGATGGTCATTGTCATTTTCTAAGCTGCGAACGGGCAGAAAGGTGAGAAAATGTCGGATTTTGACCATTTGTGCTGACCTTCCAATTTCAACGTACCTCTCTATAACATGACCCAGCTGTAATGTCAGCGGTCGCATTGGTTTCATTTTTGGTTTGCTTGTAGGGCGCTGGCAGCCACAATCAGTGACCCAGAAAATTTGGCACTGCTGTGAATAGTTTAGACGCAAAGTGAAGATTCATGGGTAAAAGCCCCAAACTTCTAGATAGGTTCTTTTTCAGCTTTCAGCAGCCGTGGGCGAGTTCTTTAGAGAAATGTGACTCTTTTTCATGGTGCTCTTGTCTATGTCCAGCTACACAACGAGATGAGGATGGTCATTGTCATTTTCTGAGCTGCGAACGGGCAGAAAGGAGAGAAAATGTCGGATTTTGACCATTTGTGCTGACCTTTCAATTTCAACGTACCTCTCTATAACATGACCCAGCTGTATCTTCAGTGGTCGCATTGGTTTCATTTTTTGTTTCCTTGTAGGGCGCTAGCGCCCGCATTCAGTGACCCAGAAAATTTCGCACTGCTGTGAATAGTTTAGTCGCAAAGTGAAGATTCACGGGTAAAAAGCCCCAAACTTCTAGATAGGTTCTTTTTCAACTTTCAGCAGCCCTGGGTGAGTTCTTTAGAGAAATGTGGCTCTTTTTCATGCTGCTATTTTCTATGTCCAGCTAACCAACGAGATGAGGATGGTCATTGTCATTTTCTAAGCTGCGAACGTCCAGAAAGGTGAGAAAATGTCGGATTTTGACCATTTGTGCTGACCTTCCAATTTCAACGTACCTCTCTATAACATGACCCAGCTGTAATGTCAGCGTTCGCATTGGTTTCATATTTGGTTTGCTTGTAGGGCGCTGGCACCCACAATCAGTGACCCTAAAAATTTGGCACTACTGTGAATAGTTTAGTCGCAAAGTGAAGATTCACGGGTAAAAAGCCCCAAACTTCTAGATAGGTTCTTTTTCAGCTTTCAGCAGCCCTGGGTGAGTTCTTTAGAGAAATGTGGCTCTTTTTCATGGTGCTCTTGTCTATGTCCAGCTAACCAACGAGATGAGGATGGTCATTGTCATTTTCTAAGCTGCGAACGGGCAGAAAGGTGAGAAAATGTCGGATTTTGACCATTTGTGCTGACCTTCCAATTTCAACGTACCTCTCTATAACATGACCCAGCTGTAATGTCAGCGGTCGCATTGGTTTCATTTTTGGTTTGCTTGTAGGGCGCTGGCAGCCACAATCAGTGACCCAGAAAATTTGGCACTGCTGTGAATAGTTTAGTCGCAAAGTGAAGATTCATGGGTAAAAGCCCCAAACTTCTAGATAGGTTCTTTTTCAGCTTTCAGCAGCCGTGGGCGAGTTCTTTAGAGAAATGTGACTCTTTTTCATGGTGCTCTTGTCTATGTCCAGCTACACAACGAGATGAGGATGGTCATTGTCATTTTCTGAGCTGCGAACGGGCAGAAAGGAGAGAAAATGTCAGATTTTGACCATTTGTGCTGACCTTTCAATTTCAACGTACCTCTCTATAACATGACCCAGCTGTATCTTCAGTGGTCGCATTGGTTTCGTTTTTTGTTTCCTTGTAGGGCGCTAGCGCTCGCATTCAGTGACCCAGAAAATTTGGCACTGCTGTGAATAGTTTAGTCGCAAAGTGAAGATTCACGGGTAAAAAGCCCCAAACTTCTAGATAGGTTCTTTTTCAACTTTCAGCAGCCCTGGGTGAGTTCTTTAGAGAAATGTGGCTCTTTTTCATGGTGCTATTTTCTATGTCCAGCTAACCAACGAGATGAGGATGGTCAATGTCATTTTCTAAGCTGCGAACGTGCAGAAAGGTGAGAAAATGTCGGATTTTGACCATTTGTGCTGACCTTCCAATTTCAACGTACCTCTCTATAACATGACCCAGCTGTAATGTCAGCGGTCGCATTGGTTTCATTTTTGGTTTGCTTGTAGGGCGCTGGCAGCCACAATCAGTGACCCAGAAAATTTGGCACTGCTGTGAATAGTTTAGTCGCAAAGTGAAGATTCACGGGTAAAATGCCCAAAACTTCTAGATAGGTTCTTTTTCAGCTTTCAGCAGCCCTGGGCGAGTTCTTTACGGAAATGTGGGTCTTTTTCTTGGTGCTCTTGTCTATGTCTAGCTACACAACGAGATGAGGATGGTCATTGTCATTTTCTGAGCGGCGAACGGGCAGAAAGGTGAGAAAATGTCGGATTTTGACCATATGTGCTGACCTTTCAATTTCAACGTACCTCTCTATAACATGACCCAGCTGTGATGTCAGCGGTCGCATTGGTTTCATATTTGGTTTGCTTGTAGGGCGCTGGCACCCACAATCAGTGACCCAGAAAATTTGGCACTGCTGTGAATAGTTTAGTCGCAAAGTGAAGATTCACGGGTAAAAAGCCCCAAACTTCTAGATAGGTTCTTTTTCAGCTTTCAGCAGCCCTGGGCGAGTTCTTTAGAGAAATGTGACTCTTTTTCATGGTGCTCTTGTCTATGTCCAGCTAACCAACGAGATGAGGATGGTCATTGTCATTTTCTAAGCTGCGAACGGGCAGAAAGGTGAGAAAATGTCGGATTTTGACCATTTGTGCTGACCTTCCAATTTCAACGTACCTCTCTATAACATGACCCAGCTGTGATGTCAGCAGTCGCATTGGTTTCATATTTGGTTTGCTTGTAGGGCGCTGGCACCCACAATCAGTGACCTAGAAAATTTGGCACTGCTGTGAATAGTTTAGTCGGAAAGTGAAGATTCATGGGTAAAAAGCCCCAAACTTCTAGATAGGTTCTTTTTCAGCTTTAGCAGCCCTGGGCGAGTTCTTTAGAGAAATGTGACTCTTTTTCATGGTGCTCTTGTCTATGTCCAGCTACACAACGAGATGAGGATGGTCATTGTCATTTTTTGAGCTGCGAACGGGCAGAAAGGTGAGAAAATGTCGGATTTTGACCATTTGTGCTGACCTTTCAATTTCAACGTACCTCTCTATAACATGACCCAGCTGTATTTTCAGTGGTCGCATTGGTTTCATTTTTGGTTTGCTTGTAGGGCGCTGGCGCCCGCATTCAGTGACCCTGAAAATTTGGCACTGCTGTGAATAGTTTAGTCGCAAAGTGAAGATTCACGGGTAAAAAGCCCCAAACTTCTAGATAGGTTCTTTTTCAGCTTTCAGCAGCCCTGGGACAGTTCTTTAGAGAAATGTGGCTCTTTTTCATGGTGCTATTTTCTATGTCCAGCTAACCAACGAGATGAGGATGGTCATTGTCATTTTCTAAGCTGCGAACGTCCAGAAAGTTGAGAAAATGTCGGATTTTGACCATTTGTGCTGACCTTCCAATTTCAACGTACCTCTCTATAACATGACCCAGCTGTAATGTCAGCGGTCGCATTGGTTTCATATTTGGTTTGCTTGTAGGGCGCTGGCACCCACAATCAGTGACCCTAAAAATTTGGCACTGCTGTGAATAGTTTAGTCGCAAATTGAAGATTCACGGGTAAAAAGCCCCAAACTTCTAGATAGGTTCTTTTTCAGCTTTCAGCAGCCCTGGGCTAGTTCTTTAGAGAAATGTGGCTCTTTTTCATGGTGCTATTTTCTATGTCCAGCTACACAACGAGATGAGGATGGTCATTGTCATTTTCTGAGCTGCGAACGGGCAGAAAGGTGAGAAAATGTCGGATTCTGACCATTTGTGCTGACCTTTCAATTTCAACGTACCTCTCTATAACATGACCCAGCTGTATTTTCAGTGGTCGCATTGGTTTCATTTTTGGTTTGCTTGTAGGGCGCTGGCACCCGCATTCAGTGACCCAGAAAATTTGGCACTGCTGTGAATAGTTTAGTCGCAAAGTGAAGATTCACGGGTAAAAAGCCCCAAACTTCTAGATAGGTTCTTTTTCAGCTTTCAGCAGCCCTGGGCGAGTTCTTTAGAGAAATGTGACTCTTTTTCATGGTGCTCTTGTCTATGTCCAGCTAACCAACGAGATGAGGATGGTCGATGTCATTTTCTAAGCTGCGAACAGGCAGAAAGGTGAGAAAATGTCGGATTTTGACCATTTGTGCTGACCTTCCAATTTCAACGTACCTCTCTATAACATGACCCAGCTGTTATGTCAGCGGTCGCATTGGTTTCATTTTTGGTTTGCTTGTAGGGCGCTGGCAGCCACAATCAGTGACCCAGAAAATTTGGCACTGCTGTGAATAGTTTAGTCGCAAAGTGAAGATTCATGGGTAAAAAGCCCCAAACTTCTAGATAGGTTCTTTTTCAGCTTTCAGCAGCCCTGGGCGAGTTCTTTAGAGAAATGTGACTGTTTTTCATGGTGCTCTTGTCTATGTCCAGCTACACAACGAGATGAGGATGGTCATTGTCATTTTCTGAGCTGCGAACGGGCAGAAAGGAGAGAAAATGTCGGATTTTGACCATTTGTGCTGACCTTTCAATTTCAACGTACCTCTCTATAACATGACCCAGCGGTAATTTCAGTGGTCGCATTGGTTTCATTTTTGGTTTGCTTGTAGGGCGCTGGCACCCGCATTCAGTAACCCAGAAAATTTGGCACTGCTGTGAATAGTTTAGTCGCAAAGTGAAGATTCACGGGTAAAAAGCCCCAAACTTCTAGATAGGTTCTTTTTCAGCTTTCAGCAGCCCTGGGCGAGTTCTTTACGGAAATGTGGGTCTTTTTCTTGGTGCTCTTGTCTATGTCCAGCTACACAACGAGATGAGGATGGTCATTGTCATTTTCTGAGCAGCGAACGGGCAGAACGGTGAGAAAATGTTGGATTTTGACCATTTGTGCTGACCTTTCAATTTCAACGTACCTCTCTATAACATGACCCAGCTGTAATTTCAGTGGTCGCATTGGTTTCATTTTTGGTTTGCTTGTAGGGCGATGGCACCCGCATTTAGTGACCTAGAAAATTTGGCACTGCTGTGAATAGTTTAGTCGCAAAGTGAAGATTCACGGGTAAAAAGCCCCAAACTTCTAGATAGGTTCTTTTTCAGCTTTCAGCAGCCCTGGGCGAGTTCTTTACGGAAATGTGGGTCTTTTTCTTGGTGCTCTTGTCTATGTCCAGCTACACAACGAGATGAGGATGGTCATGGTCATTTTCTGAGCTGCGAACGGGCAGAACGGTGAGAAAATGTCGGATTTTGACCATTTGTGCTGACCTTTCAATTTCAACGTACCTCTCTATAACATGACCCAGCTGTATTTTCAGTGGTCGCATTGGTTTCATTTTTGGTTTGCCTGTAGGGCGCTGGCACCCGCATTCAGTGACCCAGAAAATTTGGCACTGCTGTGAACAGTTTAGTCGCAAAGTGAAGATTCACGGGTAAAAAGCCCCAAACTTCTAGATAGGTTCTTTTTCAGCTTTCAGCAGCCCTGGGTGAGTTCTTTAGAGAAATGTGGCTCTTTTTCATGGTGCTATTTTCTATGTCCAGCTAACCAACGAGATGAGGATGGTCATTGTCATTTTCTAAGCTGCGAACGTGCAGAAAGGTAAGAAAATGTCGGATTTTGACCATTTGTGCTGACCTTCTAATTTCAACGTACCTCTCTATAACATGACCCAGCTGTAATGTCAGCCGTCGCATTGGTTTCATATTTGGTTTGCTTGTAGGGCGCTGGCACCCACAATCAGTGACCCAGAAAATTTGGCACTGCTGTGAATAGTTTAGTCGCAAAGTGAAGATTCACTGGTAAAAAGCCCCAAACTTCTAGATAGGTTCTTTTTCAGCTTTCAGCAGCCCTGGGCGAGTTCTTTAAAGAAATGTGACTCTTTTTCATGGTGGTCTTGTCTATGTCCAGCTAACCAACGAGATGAGGATGGTCATTGTCATTTTCTAAGCTGCGAACGGGCAGAAAGGTGAGAAAATGTCGGATTTTGACCATTTGTGCTGACCTTTCAATTTCAACGTACCTCTCTATAACATGACCCAGCGGTAATTTCAGTGGTCGCATTGGTTTCATTTTTGGTTTGCTTGTAGGGCGCTGGCACCCGCATTCAGTGACCCAGAAAATTTGGCACTGCTGTGAATAGTTTAGTCGTAAAGTGAAGATTCACGGGTAAAAAGCCCCAAACTTCTAGATAGGTTCTTTTTCAGCTTTCAGCCGCCCTGGGCGAGTTGTTCAGAGAAATGTGACTCTTTTTCATGGTGCTCTTGTCTATGTCCAGCTACACAACGAGATGAGGATGGTCATTGTCATTTTCTAAGCTGCGAACGGGCAGAAAGGAGAGAAAATGTCGGATTTTGACCATTTGTGCTGACCTTTCAATTTCACCGTACCTCTCTATAACATGACCCAGCTGTAATTTCAGTGGTCGCATTGGTTTCATTTTTGGTTTGCTTGTAGGGCGCTGGCACCCGCATTCAGTGACCTAGAAAATTAGGCACTGCAGTGAATAGTTTAGTCGCAAAGTGAAGATTCACGGGTAAAAAGCCCCAAACTTCTAGATAGGTTCTTTTTCAGCTTTCAGCAGCCCTGGGCGAGTTCTTTAGAGAAATGTGGCTCTATTTCATGGTGCTATTTTCTATGTCCAGCTACACAACGAGATGAGGATGGTCATTGTCATTTTCTGAGCTGCGAACGGGCAGAAAGGTGAGAAAATGTCGGATTTTGACCATTTGTGCTGACCTTTCAATTTCAACGTACCTCTCTATAACATGACCCAGCTGTATTTTCAGTAGTCGCATTGGTTTAATTTTTGGTTTGCTTGTAGGGCGCTGGCGCCCGCATTCAGTGACCCAGAAAATTTGCCACTGCTGTGAATAGTTTAGTCGCAAAGTGAAGATTCACGGGTAAAAAGCCCCAAACTTCTAGATAGGTTCTTTTTCAGCTTTCAGTAGCCCTGGGTGAGTTCTTTAGAGAAATGTGGCTCTTTTTCATGGTGCTATTTTCTATGTCCAGCTAACCAACGAGATGAGGATGGTCATTGTCATTTTCTAAGCTGCGAACGTCCAGAAAGGTGAGAAAATGTCGGATTTTGACCATTTGTGCTGACCTTTCAATTTCAACGTACCTCTCTATAACATGACCCAGCTGTAATGTCAGCGGTCGCATTGGTTTCATTTTGGTTTGCTTGTAGGGCGCTGACACCCACAATCAGTGACCCTAAAAATTTGGCACTGCTGTGAATAGTTTAGTCGCAAAGTGAAGATTCACGGGTAAAAAGCCCCAAACTTCTAGATAGGTTCTTTTTCAGCTTTCAGCAGCCCTGGGCGAGTTCTTTAGAGAAATGTGACTCTTTTTCATGGTGCTCTTGTCTATGTCCAGCTAACCAACGAGATGAGGATGGTCATTGTCATTTTCTAAGCTGCGAACGGGCAGAAAGGTGAGAAAATGTCGGATTTTGACCATTTGTGCTGACCTTTCAATTTCAACGTACCTCTCTATAACATAACCCAGCTGTAATTTTAGTGGTCGCATTGGTTTGATTTTTGGTTTGCTTGTAGGGCGCTGGCACCCGCATTCAGTGACCCAGAAAATTTGGCACTGCTGTGAATAGTTTAGTCGCAAAGTGAAGATTCACGGGTAAAAAGCCCCAAACTTCTAGATAGGTTCTTTTTCAGCTTTCAGCAGCCCTGGGCGAGTTCTTTAGAGAAATGTGAGTCTTTTTCTTGGTGCTCTTGTCTATGTCCAGCTAACCAACGAGATGAGGATGGTCATTGTCATTTTCTGAGCTGCGAACGGGCAGAAAGGTGAGAAAATGTCGGATTTTGACCATTTGTGCTGACCTTTCAATTTCACCGTACCTCTGTATAACATGACCCAGCGGTAATTTCAGTGGTCGCATTGGTTTCATTTTTGGTTTGCTTGTAGGGCGCTGGCACCCGCATTCAGTGACCTAGAAAATTAGGCACTGCAGTGAATAGTTTAGTCGCAAAGTGAAGATTCACGGGTAAAAAGCCCCAAACTTCTAGATAGGTTCTTTTTCAGCTTTCAGCAGCCCTAGGCGAGTTCTTTACGGAAATGTGGGTCTTTTTCTTGGTGCTCTTGTCTATGTCCAGCTACACAACGAGATGAGGATGGTCATTGTCATTTTCTGAGCTGCGAACGGGCAGAACGGTGAGAAAATGTCGGATTTTGACCATTTGTGCTGACCTTTCAATTTCAACGTACCTCTCTATAACATGACCCAGCTGTAATTTCAGTGGTCGCATTGGTTTCATATTTGGTTTGCATGTAGGGCGCTGCCACCCGCATTCAGTAACCCAGAAAATTTGGCACTGCTGTGAATAGTTTAGTCGCAAAGTGAAGATTCACGGGTAAAAAGCCCCAAACTTCTAGATAGGTTCTTTTTCAGCTTTCAGCAGCCTTGGGCGAGTTCTTTAGAGAAATGTTGGTCTTTTTCTTAGTGCTCATGTCTATGTCCAGCTACACAACGAGATGAGGATGGTCATTGTCCTTTTCTGAGCTGCGAACGGGCAGAAAGGTGAGAAAATGTCGGATTTTGACCATTTGTGCTGACCTTCCAATTTCAACGTACCTCTCTATAACATGACCCAGCTGTGATGTCAGCGGTCGCATTGGTTTCATTTTTGGTTTGTTTGTAGGGCGCTGGCACCCGCATTCAGTGACCCAGAAAATTTGGCACTGCTGTGAACAGTTTAGTCGTAAAATGAAGATTCACGGGTTAAAAGCCCCAAACTTCTAGATAGGTTCTTTTTCAGCTTTCAGCAGCCCTGGGTGAGTTCTTTAGAGAAATGTGGCTCTTTTTCATGGTGCTATTTTCTATGTCCAGCTAACCAACGAGATGAGGATGGTCATTGTCATTTTCTAAGCTGCGAACGTGCAGAAAGGTGAGAAAATGTCGGATTTTGACCATTTGTGCTGACCTTTCAATTTCACCGTACCTCTCTATAACATGACCCAGCTGTAATTTCAGTGGTCGCATTGGTTTCATTTTTGGTTTGCTTGTAGGGCGCTGGCACCCGCATTCAGTGACCTAGAAAATTAGGCACTGCAGTGAATAGTTTAGTCGCAAAGTGAAGATTCACGGGTAAAAAGCCCCAAACTTCTAGATAGGTTCTTTTTCAGCTTTCAGCAGCCCTGGGCGAGTTCTTTAGAGAAATGTGGCTCTATTTCATGGTGCTATTTTCTATGTCCAGCTACACAACGAGATGAGGATGGTCATTGTCATTTTCTGAGCTGCGAACGGGCAGAAAGGTGAGAAAATGTCGGATTTTGACCATTTGTGCTGACCTTTCAATTTCAACGTACCTCTCTATAACATGACCCAGCTGTATTTTCAGTAGTCGCATTGGTTTAATTTTTGGTTTGCTTGTAGGGCGCTGGCGCCCGCATTCAGTGACCCAGAAAATTTGCCACTGCTGTGAATAGTTTAGTCGCAAAGTGAAGATTCACGGGTAAAAAGCCCCAAACTTCTAGATAGGTTCTTTTTCAGCTTTCAGTAGCCCTGGGTGAGTTCTTTAGAGAAATGTGGCTCTTTTTCATGGTGCTATTTTCTATGTCCAGCTAACCAACGAGATGAGGATGGTCATTGTCATTTTCTAAGCTGCGAACGTCCAGAAAGGTGAGAAAATGTCGGATTTTGACCATTTGTGCTGACCTTTCAATTTCAACGTACCTCTCTATAACATGACCCAGCTGTAATGTCAGCGGTCGCATTGGTTTCATTTTGGTTTGCTTGTAGGGCGCTGACACCCACAATCAGTGACCCTAAAAATTTGGCACTGCTGTGAATAGTTTAGTCGCAAAGTGAAGATTCACGGGTAAAAAGCCCCAAACTTCTAGATAGGTTCTTTTTCAGCTTTCAGCAGCCCTGGGCGAGTTCTTTAGAGAAATGTGACTCTTTTTCATGGTGCTCTTGTCTATGTCCAACTAACCAACGAGATGAGGATGGTCATTGTCATTTTCTAAGCTGCGAACGGGCAGAAAGGTGAGAAAATGTCGGATTTTGACCATTTGTGCTGACCTTTCAATTTCAACGTACCTCTGTATAACATGACCCAGCGGTAATTTCAGTGGTCGCATTGGTTTCATTTTTGGTTTGCTTGTAGGGCGCTGGCACCCGCATTCAGTGACCTAGAAAATTAGGCACTGCAGTGAATAGTTTAGTCGCAAAGTGAAGATTCACGGGTAAAAAGCCCCAAACTTCTAGATAGGTTCTTTTTCAGCTTTCAGCAGCCCTAGGCGAGTTCTTTACGGAAATGTGGGTCTTTTTCTTGGTGCTCTTGTCTATGTCCAGCTACACAACGAGATGAGGATGGTCATTGTCATTTTCTGAGCTGCGAACGGGCAGAACGGTGAGAAAATGTCGGATTTTGACCATTTGTGCTGACCTTTCAATTTCAACGTACCTCTCTATAACATGACCCAGCTGTAATTTCAGTGGTCGCATTGGTTTCATATTTGGTTTGCATGTAGGGCGCTGCCACCCGCATTCAGTAACCCTGAAAATTTGGCACTGCTGTGAATAGTTTAGTCGCAAAGTGAAGATTCACGGGTAAAAAGCCCCAAACTTCTAGATAGGTTCTTTTTCAGCTTTCAGCAGCCTTGGGCGAGTTCTTTAGAGAAATGTTGGTCTTTTTCTTAGTGCTCATGTCTATGTCCAGCTACACAACGAGATGAGGATGGTCATTGTCCTTTTCTGAGCTGCGAACGGGCAGAAAGGTGAGAAAATGTCGGATTTTGACCATTTGTGCTGACCTTCCAATTTCACCGTACCTCTCTATAACATGACCCAGCTGTGATGTCAGCGGTCGCATTGGTTTCATTTTTGGTTTGCTTGTAGGGCGCTGGCACCCGCATTCAGTGACCCAGAAAATTTGGCACTGCTGTGAACAGTTTAGTCGTAAAATGAAGATTCACGGGTTAAAAGCCCCAAACTTCTAGATAGGTTCTTTTTCAGCTTTCAGCAGCCCTGGGTGAGTTCTTTAGAGAAATGTGGCTCTTTTTCATGGTGCTATTTTCTATGTCCAGCTAACCAACGAGATGAGGATGGTCATTGTCATTTTCTAAGCTGCGAACGTGCAGAAAGGTGAGAAAATGTCGGATTTTGACCATTTGTGCTGACCTTTCAATTTCAACGTACCTCTCTATAACATGACCCAGCTGTAATGTCAGCGGTCGCATTGGTTTCATATTTGGTTTGCTTGTAGGGCGCTGGCACCCACGATTAGTGACCCTAAAAATTTGCCACTGCTGTGAATAGTTTAGTCGCAAAGTGAAGATTCACGGGTAAAAAGCCCCAAACTTCTAGATAGGTTCTTTTTCAGCTTTCAGCAGCCTTGGGCGAGTTCTTTAGAGAAATGTGGGTCTTTTTCTTAGTGCTCATGTCTATGTCCAGCTACACAACGAGATGAGGATGGTCATTGTCCTTTTCTGAGCTGCGAACGGGCAGAAAGGTGAGAAAATGTCGGATTTTGACCATTTGTGCTGACCTTCCAATTTCAACGTACCTCTCTATAACATGACCCAGCTGTGATGTCAGCGGTCGCATTGGTTTCATTTTTGGTTTGCTTGTAGGGCGCTGGCACCCGCATTCAGTGACCCAGAAAATTTGGCACTGCTGTGAACAGTTTAGTCGTAAAATGAAGATTCACGGGTTAAAAGCCCCAAACTTCTAGATAGGTTCTTTTTCAGCTTTCAGCAGCCCTGGGTGAGTTCTTTAGAGAAATGTGGCTCTTTTTCATGGTGCTATTTTCTATGTCCAGCTAACCAACGAGATGAGGATGGTCATTGTCATTTTCTAAGCTGCGAACGTGCAGAAAGGTGAGAAAATGTCGGATTTTGACCATTTGTGCTGACCTTCCAATTTCAACGTACCTCTCTATAACATGACCCAGCTGTAATGTCAGCGGTCGCATTGGTTTCATATTTGGTTTGCTTGTAGGGCGCTGGCACCCACAATTAGTGACCCTAAAAATTTGCCACTGCTGTGAATAGTTTAGTCGCAAAGTGAAGATTCACGGGTGAAAAGCCCCAAACTTCTAGATAGGTTCTTTTTCAGCTTTCAGCAGCCCTGGGCGAGTTCTTTAGAGAAATGTGACTCTTTTTCATGGTGCTCTTGTCTATGTCCAGCTAACCAACGAGATGAGGATGGTCATTGTCATTTTCTAAGCTGCGAACGGGCAGAAAGGTGAGAAAATGTCGGATTTTGACCATTTGTGCTGACCTTTCAATTTCAACGTACCTCTCTATAACATGACCCAGCTGTAATGTCAGCGGTCGCATTGGTTTCATATTTGGTTTGCTTGTAGGGCGCTGGCAGCCACAATCAGTGACCTTGAAAATTTGGCACTGCTGTGAATAGTTTAGTCGCAAAGTGAAGATTCGCGGGTAAAAAGCCCCAAACTTCTAGATAGGTTCTTTTTCAGCTTTCAGCAGCCCTGGGCGAGTTCTTTAGAGAAATGTGACTCTTTTTCATGGTGCTCTTGTCTATGTCCAGCTTACCAACGAGATGAGGATGGTCATTGTCATTTTCTAAGCTGCGAACGGGCAGAAAGGTGAGAAAATGTCGGATTTTGACCATTTGTGCTGACCTTTCAATTTCAACGTACCTCTCTATAACATGACCCAGCGGTAATTTCAGTGGTCGCATTGGTTTCATTTTTTGTTTGCTTGTAGGGCGCTGGCACCCGCATTCAGTGACCCAGAAAATTTGGCACTGCTGTGAATAGTTTAGTCGCAAAGTGAAGATTCACAGGTAAAAAGCCCCAAACTTCTAGATAGGTTCTTTTTCAGCTTTCAGCAGCCCTGGGCGAGTTCTTTACGGAAATGTGGGTCTTTTTCTTGGTGCTCTTGTCTATGTCCAGCTACACAACGAGATGAGGATGGTCATTGTCATTTTCTGAGCTGCGAACGGGCAGAACGGTGAGAAAATGTCGGATTTTGACCATTTGTGCTGACCTTTCAATTTCAACGTACCTCTCTATAACATGACCCAGCTGTAATTTCAGTGGTCGCATTGGTTTCATTTTTGGTTGGCTTGTAGGGCACTGGCACCCGCATTCAGTGACCCAGAGAATTTGGCACTGCTATGAATAGTTTAGTCGCAAAGTGAAGATTCACTGGTAAAAAGCCCCAAACTTCTAGATAGGTTCTTTTTCAGCTTTCAGCAGCCCTGGGCGAGTTCTTTAGAGAAATGTGGCTCTTTTTCATGGTGCTATTTTCTATGTCCAGCTACACAACAAGATGAGGATGGTCATTGTCCTTTTCTGAGCTGCGAACGGGCAGAAAGGTGAGAAAATGTCGGATTTTGACCATTTGTGCTGACCTTTCAATTTCAACGTACCTCTCTATAACATGACCCAGCTGTAATTTCAGTGGTCGCATTGGTTTCATTTTAGGTTTGCTTGTAGGGCACTGGCACCCGCATTCAGTGACCTAGAAAATTTGGCACTGCTGTGAATAGTTTAGTCGCAAAGTGAAGATTCACGGGTAAAAAGCCCCAAACTTCTAGATAGGTTCTTTTTCAGCTTTCAGCAGCCCTGGGTGAGTTCTTTAGAGAAATGTGGCTCTTTTTCATGGTGCTATTTTCTATGTCCAGCTAACCAACGAGATGAGGATGGTCATTGTCATTTTCTAAGCTGCGAACGTGCAGAAAGGTGAGAAAATGTCGGATTTTGACCATTTGTGCTGACCTTCCAATTTCAACGTACCTCTCTATAACATGACCCAGCTGTAATGTCAGCGGTCGCATTGGTTTCATATTTGGTTTGCTTGTAGGGCGCTGGCACCCACAATCAGTGACCCTAAAAATTTGGCACTGCTGTGAATAGTTTAGTCGCAAAGTGAAGATTCACGGGTAAAAAGCCCCAAACTTCTAGATAGGTTCTTTTTCAGCTTTCAGCAGCCCTGGGCAAGTTCTTTAGAGAAATGTGACTCTTTTTCATGGTGCTCTTGTCTATGTCCAGCTAACCAACGAGATGAGGATGGTCATTGTCATTTTCTAAGCTGCGAACGGGCAGAAAGGTGAGAAAATGTCGGATTTTGACCATTTGTGCTGACCTTTCAATTTCAACGTACCACTCTATAACATGAGTCAGCGGTAATTTCAGTGGTCGCATTGGTTTCATTTTTGGTTTGCTTGTAGGGCGCTGGCACCCGCATTCAGTGACCCAGAAAATTTGGCACTGCTGTGAATACTTTAGTCGCAAAGTGAAGATTCACGGGTAAAAAGCCCCAAACTTCTAGATAGGTTCTTTTTCAGCTTTCAGCAGCCCTGGGCGAGTTCTTTAGAGAAATGTGACTCTTTTTCATGGTGCTCTTGTCTATGTCCAGCTACACAACGAGATGAGGATGGTCATTGTCATTTTCTGAGCTGCGAACGGGCAGAAAGGTGAGAAAATGTCGGATTTTGACCATTTGTGCTGACCTTTCAATTTCAACGTACCTCTCTATAACATGACCCAGCTGTATTTTCAGTGGTCGCATTGGTTTCATTTTTGGTTTGCTTGTAGGGCGCTGGCGCCCGCATTCAGTGACCCTGTAAATTTGGCACTGCTGTGAATAGTTTAGTCGCAAAGTGAAGATTCACGGGTAAAAAGCCCCAAACTTCTAGATAGGTTCTTTTTCAGCTTTCAGCAGCCCTGGGCTAGTTCTTTAGAGAAATGTGGCTCTTTTTCATGGTGCTATTTTCTATGTCCAGCTACACAACGAGATGAGGATGGTCATTGTCATTTTCTGAGCTGCGAACGGGCAGAAAGGTGAGAAAATGTCGGATTTTGACCATTTGTGCTGACCTTTCAATTTCAACGTACCTCTCTATAACATGACCCAGCTGTATTTTCAGTGGTCGCATTGGTTTCATTTTTGGTTTGCTTGTAGGGCGCTGGCACCCGCATTCAGTGACCCAGAAAATTTGGCACTGCTGTGAATAGTTTAGTCGCAAAGTGAAGATTCACGGGTAAAAAGCCCCAAACTTCTAGATAGGTTCTTTTTCAGCTTTCAGCAGCCCTGGGCAAGTTCTTTAGAGAAATGTGACTCTTTTTCATGGTGCTCTTGTCTATGTCCAGCTAACCAACGAGATGAGGATGGTCGATGTCATTTTCTAAGCTGCGAACAGGCAGAAAGGTGAGAAAATGTCGGATTTTGACCATTTGTGCTGACCTTCCAATTTCAACGTACCTCTCTATAACATGACCCAGCTGTTATGTCAGCGGTCGCATTGGTTTCATTTTTGGTTTGCTTGTAGGGCGCTGGCAGCCACAATCAGTGACCCAGAAAATTTGGCACTGCTGTGAATAGTTTAGTCGTAAAGTGAAGATTCATGGGTAAAAGCCCCAAACTTCTAGATAGGTTCTTTTTCAGCTTTCAGCAGCCCTGGGCGAGTTCTTTAGAGAAATGTGACTCTTTTTCATGGTGCTCTTGTCTATGTCCAGCTACATAACGAGATGAGGATGGTCATTGTCATTTTCTGAGCTGCGAACGGGCAGAAAGGAGAGAAAATGTCGGATTTTGACCATTTGTGCTGACCTTTCAATTTCAACGTACCTCTCTATAACATGACCCAGCGGTAATTTCAGTGGTCGCATTGGTTTCATTTTTGGTTTGCTTGTAGGGCGCTGGCACCCGCATTCAGTAACCCAGAAAATTTGGCACTGCTGTGAATAGTTTAGTCGCAAAGTGAAGATTCACGGGTAAAAAGCCCCAAACTTCTAGATAGGTTCTTTTTCAGCTTTCAGCAGCCCTGGGCGAGTTCTTTACGGAAATGTGGGTCTTTTTCTTGGTGCTCTTGTCTATGTCCAGCTACACAACGAGATGAGGATGGTCATTGTCATTTTCTGAGCTGCGAACGGGCAGAACGGTGAGAAAATGTTGGATTTTGACCATTTGTGCTGACCTTTCAATTTCAACGTACCTCTCTATAACATGACCCAGCTGTAATTTCAGTGGTCGCATTGGTTTCATTTTTGGTTTGCTTGTAGGGCGCTGGCACCCGCATTTAGTGACCTAGAAAATTTGGCACTGCTGTGAATAGTTTAGTCGCAAAGTGAAGATTCACGGGTAAAAAGCCCCAAACTTCTAGATAGGTTCTTTTTCAGCTTTCAGCAGCCCTGGGCGAGTTCTTTACGGAAATGTGGGTCTTTTTCTTGGTGCTCTTGTCTATGTCCAGCTACACAACGAGATGAGGATGGTCATTGTCATTTTCTGAGCTGCGAACGGGCAGAACGGTGAGAAAATGTCGGATTTTGACCATTTGTGCTGACCTTTCAATTTCAACGTACCTCTCTATAACATGACCCAGCTGTATTTTCAGTGGTCGCATTGGTTTCATTTTTGGTTTGCCTGTAGGGCGCTGGCACCCGCATTCAGTGACCCAGAAAATTTGGCACTGCTGTGAACAGTTTAGTCGCAAAGTGAAGATTCACGGGTAAAAAGCCCCAAACTTCTAGATAGGTTCTTTTTCAGCTTTCAGCAGCCCTGGGTGAGTTCTTTAGAGAAATGTGGCTCTCTTTCATGGTGCTATTTTCTATGTCCAGCTAACCAACGAGATGAGGATGGTCATTGTTATTTTTTGAGCTGCGAACGTGCAGAAAGGTGAGAAAATGTCGGATTTTGACCATTTGTGCTGACCTTCTAATTTCAACGTACCTCTCTATAACATGACCCAGCTGTAATGTCAGCCGTCGCATTGGTTTCATATTTGGTTTGCTTGTAGGGCGCTGGCACCCGCATTTAGTGACCTAGAAAATTAGGCACTGCAGTGAATAGTTTAGTCGCAAAGTGAAGATTGACGGGTAAAAAGCCCCAAACTTCTAGATAGGTTCTTTTTCAGCTTTCAGCAGCCCTGGGCGAGTTCTTTAGAGAAATGTGGCTCTATTTCATGGTGCTATTTTCTATGTCCAGCTACACAACGAGATGAGGATGGTCATTGTCATTTTCTGAGCTGCGAACGGGCAGAAAGGTGAGAAAATGTCGGATTTTGACCATTTGTGCTGACCTTTCAATTTCAACGTACCTCTCTATAACATGACCCAGCTGTATTTTCAGTAGTCGCATTGGTTTCATTTTTGGTTTGCTTGTAGGGCGCTGGCGCCCGCACTCAGTGACCCAGAAAATTTGCCACTGCTGTGAATAGTTTAGTCGCAAAGTGAAGATTCACGGGTAAAAAGCCCCAAACTTCTAGATAGGTTCTTTTTCAGCTTTCAGTAGCCCTGGGTGAGTTCTTTAGAGAAATGTGGCTCTTTTTCATGGTGGTATTTTCTATGTCCAGCTAACCAACGAGATGAGGATGGTCATTGTCATTTTCTAAGCTGCGAACGTCCAGAAAGGTGAGAAAATGTCGGATTTTGACCATTTGTGCTGACCTTTCAATTTCAACGTACCTCTCTATAACATGACCCAGCTGTAATGTCAGCGGTCGCATTGGTTTCATTTTGGTTTGCTTGTAGGGCGCTGACACCCACAATCAGTGACCCTAAAAATTTGGCACTGCTGTGAATAGTTTAGTCGCAAAGTGAAGATTCACGGGTAAAAAGCCCCAAACTTCTAGATAGGTTCTTTTTCAGCTTTCAGCAGCCCTGGGTGAGTTCTTTAGAGAAATGTGGCTCTTTTTCATGGTGCTATTTTCTATGTCCAGCTACACAACGAGATGAGGATGGTCATTGTCATTTTCTGAGCTGCGAACGGGCAGAAAGGTGAGAAAATGTCGGATTTTGACCATTTGTGCTGACCTTTCAATTTCAACGTACCTCTCTATAACATGACCCAGCTATATTTTCAGTGGTCGCATTAGTTTCATTTTTGGTTTGCTTGTAGGGCGCTGGCACCCGCATTCAGTGACCCAGAAAATTTGGCACTGCTGTGAACAGTTTAGTCGCAAAATGAAGATTCACGGGTAAAAAGCCCCAAATTTCTAGATAGGTTCTTTTTCAGCTTTAAGCAGCCCTGGGTGAGTTCTTTAGAGAAATGTGGCTCTTTTTCATGGTGCTATTTTCTATGTCCAGCTAACCAACGAGATGAGGATGGTCATTGTCATTTTCTAAGCTGCGAACGTGCAGAAAGGTGAGAAAATGTCGGATTTTGACCATTTGTGCTGACCTTCCAATTTCAACGTACCTCTCTATAACATGACCCAGCTGTAATGTCAGCGGTCGCATTGGTTTCATTTTTGGTTTGCTTGTAGGGCGCTGGCAGCCACAATCAGTGACCCAGAAAATTTGGCACTGCTGTGAATAGTTTAGTCGCAAAGTGAAGATTCATGGGTAAAAAGCCCCAAACTTCTAGATAGGTTCTTTTTCAGCTTTCAGCAGCCCTGGGCGAGTTCTTTAGAGAAATGTGACTCTTTTTCATGGTGCTCTTGTCTATGTCCAGCTACACAACGAGATGAGGATGGTCATTGTCATTTTCTGAGCTGCGAACGGGCAGAAAGGAGAGAAAATGTCGGATTTTGACCATTTGTGCTGACCTTTCAATTTCAACGTACCTCTCTATAACATGACCCAGCGGTAATTTCAGTGGTCGCATTGGTTTCATTTTTGGTTTGCTTGTAGGGCGCTGGCACCCGCATTCAGTAACCCAGAAAATTTGGCGCTGCTGTGAATAGTTTAGTCGCAAAGTGAAGATTCACGGGTAAAAAGCCCCAAACTTCTAGATAGGTTCTTTTTCAGCTTTCAGCAGCCCTGGGCGAGTTCTTTACGGAAATGTGGGTCTTTTTCTTGGTGCTCTTGTCTATGTCCAGCTACACAACGAGATGAGGATGGTCATTGTCATTTTCTGAGCTGCGAACGGGCAGAACGGTGAGAAAATGTTGGATTTTGACCATTTGTGCTGACCTTTCAATTTCAACGTACCTCTCTATAACATGACCCAGCTGTAATTTCAGTGGTCGCATTGGTTTCATTTTTGGTTTGCTTGTAGGGCGCTGGTACCCGCATTTAGTGACCTAGAAAATTTGGCACTGCTGTGAATAGTTTAGTCGCAAAGTGAAGATTCACGGGTAAAAAGCCCCAAACTTCTAGATAGGTTCTTTTTCAGCTTTCAGCAGCCCTGGGCGAGTTCTTTACGGAAATGTGGGTCTTTTTCTTGGTGCTCTTGTCTATGTCCAGCTACACAACGAGATGAGGATGGTCATTGTCATTTTCTGAGCTGCGAACGGGCAGAACGGTGAGAAAATGTCGGATTTTGACCATTTGTGCTGACCTTTCAATTTCAACGTACCTCTCTATAACATGACCCAGCTGTATTTTCAGTGGTCGCATTGGTTTCATTTTTGGTTTGCATGTAGGGCGCTGGCACCCGCATTCAGTGACCCAGAAAATTTGGCACTGCTGTGAACAGTTTAGTCGCAAAGTGAAGATTCACGGGTAAAAAGCCCCAAACTTCTAGATAGGTTCTTTTTCAGCTTTCAGCAGCCCTGGGCGAGTTCTTTAGAGAAATGTGGCTCTTTTTCATGCAGCTGTTTTCTATGTCCAGCTAACCAACGAGATGAGGATGGTCATTGTTATTTTTTGAGCTGCGAACGTGCAGAAAGGTGAGAAAATGTCGGATTTTGACCATTTGTGCTGACCTTCTAATTTCAACGTACCTCTCTATAACATGACCCAGCTGTAATGTCAGCCGTCGCATTGGTTTCATATTTGGTTTGCTTGTAGGGCGCTGGCACCCGCATTTAGTGACCTAGAAAATTAGGCACTGCAGTGAATAGTTTAGTCGCAAAGTGAAGATTCACTGGTAAAAAGCCCCAAACTTCTAGATAGGTTCTTTTTCAGCTTTCAGCAGCCCTGGGCGAGTTCTTTAGAGAAATGTGGCTCTATTTCATGGTGCTATTTTCTATGTCCAGCTACACAACGAGATGAGGATGGTCATTGTCATTTTCTGAGCTGCGAACGGGCAGAAAGGTGAGAAAATGTCGGATTTTGACCATTTGTGCTGACCTTTCAATTTCAACGTACCTCTCTATAACATGACCCAGCTGTATTTTCAGTAGTCGCATTGGTTTCATTTTTGGTTTGCTTGTAGGGCGCTGGCGCCCGCATTCAGTGACCCAGAAAATTTGCCACTGCTGTGAACCGTTTAGTCGCAAAATGAAGATTCACGGGTAAAAAGCCCCAAATTTCTAGATAGGTTCTTTTTCAGCTTTAAGCAGCCCTGGGTGAGTTCTTTAGAGAAATGTGGCTCTTTTTCATGGTGCTATTTTCTATGTCCAGCTAACCAACGAGATGAGGATGGTCATTGTCATTTTCTAAGCTGCGAACGTGCAGAAAGGTGAGAAAATGTCGGATTTTGACCATTTGTGCTGACCTTCCAATTTCAACGTACCTCTCTATAACATGACCCAGCTGTAATGTCAGCGGTCGCATTGGTTTCATTTTTGGTTTGCTTGTAGGGCGCTGGCAGCCACAATCAGTGACCCAGAAAATTTGGCACTGCTGTGAATAGTTTAGTCGCAAAGTGAAGATGCATGGGTAAAAAGCCCCAAACTTCTAGATAGGTACTTTTTCAGCTTTCAGCAGCCCTGGGCGAGTTCTTTAGAGAAATGTGACTCTTTTTCATGGTGCTCTTGTCTATGTCCAGCTACACAACGAGATGAGGATGGTCATTGTCATTTTCTGAGCTGCGAACGGGCAGAAAGGAGAGAAAATGTCGGATTTTGACCATTTGTGCTGACCTTTCAATTTCAACGTACCTCTCTATAACATGACCCAGCGGTAATTTCAGTGGTCGCATTGGTTTCATTTTTGGTTTGCTTGTAGGGCGCTGGCACCCGCATTCAGTAACCCAGAAAATTTGGCGCTGCTGTGAATAGTTTAGTCGCAAAGTGAAGATTCACGGGTAAAAAGCCCCAAACTTCTAGATAGGTTCTTTTTCAGCTTTCAGCAGCCCTGGGCGAGTTCTTTACGGAAATGTGGGTCTTTTTCTTGGTGCTCTTGTCTATGTCCAGCTACACAACGAGATGAGGATGGTCATTGTCATTTTCTGAGCTGCGAACGGGCAGAACGGTGAGAAAATGTTGGATTTTGACCATTTGTGCTGACCTTTCAATTTCAACGTACCTCTCTATAACATGACCCAGCTGTAATTTCAGTGGTCGCATTGGTTTCATTTTTGGTTTGCTTGTAGGGCGCTGGTACCCGCATTTAGTGACCTAGAAAATTTGGCACTGCTGTGAATAGTTTAGTCGCAAAGTGAAGATTCACGGGTAAAAAGCCCCAAACTTCTAGATAGGTTCTTTTTCAGCTTTCAGCAGCCCTGGGCGAGTTCTTTACGGAAATGTGGGTCTTTTTCTTGGTGCTCTTGTCTATGTCCAGCTACACAACGAGATGAGGATGGTCATTGTCATTTTCTGAGCTGCGAACGGGCAGAACGGTGAGAAAATGTCGGATTTTGACCATTTGTGCTGACCTTTCAATTTCAACGTACCTCTCTATAACATGACCCAGCTGTATTTTCAGTGGTCGCATTGGTTTCATTTTTGGTTTGCCTGTAGGGCGCTGGCACCCGCATTCAGTGACCCAGAAAATTTGGCACTGCTGTGAACAGTTTAGTCGCAAAGTGAAGATTCACGGGTAAAAAGCCCCAAACTTCTAGATAGGTTCTTTTTCAGCTTTCAGCAGCCCTGGGCGAGTTCTTTAGAGAAATGTGGCTCTTTTTCATGCAGCTGTTTTCTATGTCCAGCTAACCAACGAGATGAGGATGGTCATTGTTATTTTTTGAGCTGCGAACGTGCAGAAAGGTGAGAAAATGTCGGATTTTGACCATTTGTGCTGACCTTCTAATTTCAACGTACCTCTCTATAACATGACCCAGCTGTAATGTCAGCCGTCGCATTGGTTTCATATTTGGTTTGCTTGTAGGGCGCTGGCACCCGCATTTAGTGACCTAGAAAATTAGGCACTGCAGTGAATAGTTTAGTCGCAAAGTGAAGATTGACGGGTAAAAAGCCCCAAACTTCTAGATAGGTTCTTTTTCAGCTTTCAGCAGCCCTGGGCGAGTTCTTTAGAGAAATGTGGCTCTATTTCATGGTGCTATTTTCTATGTCCAGCTACACAACGAGATGAGGATGGTCATTGTCATTTTCTGAGCTGCGAACGGGCAGAAAGGTGAGAAAATGTCGGATTTTGACCATTTGTGCTGACCTTTCAATTTCAACGTACCTCTCTATAACATGACCCAGCTGTATTTTCAGTAGTCGCATTGGTTTCATTTTTGGTTTGCTTGTAGGGCGCTGGCGCCCGCATTCAGTGACCCAGAAAATTTGCCACTGCTGTGAATAGTTTAGTCGCAAAGTGAAGATTCACGGGTAAAAAGCCCCAAACTTCTAGATAGGTTCTTTTTCAGCTTTCAGTAGCCCTGGGTGAGTTCTTTAGAGAAATGTGGCTCTTTTTCATGGTGCTATTTTCTATGTCCAGCTAACCAACGAGATGAGGATGGTCATTGTCATTTTCTAAGCTGCGAACGTCCAGAAAGGTGAGAAAATGTCGGATTTTGACCATTTGTGCTGACCTTTCAATTTCAACGTACCTCTCTATAACATGACCCAGCTGTAATGTCAGCGGTCGCATTGGTTTCATTTTGGTTTGCTTGTAGGGCGCTGACACCCACAATCAGTGACCCTAAAAATTTGGCACTGCTGTGAATAGTTTAGTCGCAAAGTGAAGATTCACGGGTAAAAAGCCCCAAACTTCTAGATAGGTTCTTTTTCAGCTTTCAGCAGCCCTGGGTGAGTTCTTTAGAGAAATGTGGCTCTTTTTCATGGTGCTATTTTCTATGTCCAGCTACACAACGAGATGAGGATGGTCATTGTCATTTTCTGAGCTGCGAACGGGCAGAAAGGTGAGAAAATGTCGGATTTTGACCATTTGTGCTGACCTTTCAATTTCAACGTACCTCTCTATAACATGACCCAGCTATATTTTCAGTGGTCGCATTAGTTTCATTTTTGGTTTGCTTGTAGGGCGCTGGCACCCGCATTCAGTGACCCAGAAAATTTGGCACTGCTGTGAACAGTTTAGTCGCAAAATGAAGATTCACGGGTAAAAAGCCCCAAACTTCTAGATAGGTTCTTTTTCAGCTTTAAGCAGCCCTGGGTGAGTTCTTTAGAGAAATGTGGCTCTTTTTCATGGTGCTATTTTCTATGTCCAGCTAACCAACGAGATGAGGATGGTCATTGTCATTTTCTGAGCTGCGAACGGGCAGAAAGGTGAGAATATGTCGGATTTTGACCATTTGTGCTGACCTTTCAATTTCAACGTACCTCTCTATAACATGACCCAGCTGTATTTTCAGTGGTCGCTTTGGTTTCATTTTTGGTTTGCTTGTAGGCCGCTAGCACCCGCATTCAGTGACGTTGAAAATTTGGCACTGCTGTGAATAGATTAGTCGCAAAGTGAAGAATCACGGGCAAAAAGGCCCAAAACTTCGAGATAGTTTGATATCAGCTTTGAGCAGCCCTGGGCGAGTTGTTTATTGAAATGTGGAATTTTTTCTTGGTGCACTTCCATATGTCCAGCCAAACAACAAGATCAGGGTGGCTATGGTCAGTTCTTGAGCTTCGAACGGGCAGAAAGATGACAAATTGTCGCTTTTTGCCCATTTGTGCCCACGTGTCACTTTCAACGTACAGTCAACTTCGCCAATAACGACATTCGGCGGGGCATCAGAAAAGTGTCCTTATTCGCGAAGTGTCCTTATAACCGAAGTCCCATTTGAATGTATGTGAACCCATATTTTGCATAGTATGACATGCACATCAAAATCAAGCTCTTTTCTTGCTCTATGTCAATGTGTACTTTATTTTCATATTGCAGTTGAAAGGAACTAAAAATTCAATATGCAAGGGAAATCGGAAAAATATGCCTTTTTGAGCCATCTACAGGGCCAGAGATATGTACATGTATGATGATTACTGTACAATCATACATGTACATTGTATACATAGGTGTGCTGGTAAATCCAACAATTTTGAAGCCAACATAAAAAAGGAAGAAAAAGCCCCCCCCCCCCTCTTGACTGCATTCTCTTGCATGTGTGCCTTTATAATAATATCCATCACCATAATATGACATGTACAGAAGTACCAGAACATATTATGTTCTGGTACTTCTGTACATGTACTTGACTGACAGGTACTTGAAATAGCTGTCAAAAGCCCAAAAAGTCGTTATTCAAGCAGTGATTATGACCTTGGGGCACTAAAAGCATGTCGCTATACGCGAATTGTCGTTATTCAGATAGTCGTTATATCCGAAGTTAAATGTATACAGTTAGATGGGACTTTGCTCTGGGCATGGAAATTCGGTCGTTATTCGCGAATTGTCGTTATATCCGCAGTCGTTATTAGCGAAGTTGACTGTACCTCTCTATACCATGACCCAGCTGTGATGTGAGTGGTCGCATTGATTTGATTTTTGGTTTGCTTGTAGGCCGCTGCCACCCGCATTCAGTGACGCTTAAAATTTGGCACTGCTGTGAATAGACTAGTCGCAAAGTGAAGAATCACGGGCAAAAAGGCCCAAAACTTCGACATATTTTGATATCAGCTTTGAGCAGCCCTGGGCGAGTTGTTTATTGAAATGTGGAATTTTTTCTTGGTTCACTTCCCTATGTCCAGCCAAACAACAAGAGCAGGGTGGCTATGGTCAGTTCTTGAGCTTCGAACGGGCAGAAAGGTGGCAAATTGTCGCTTTTTGCCCATTTGTGCCCACGTGTCACTTTCAACGTACCTCTCTATAACATGACCCAGCTGTGATGTGAGTGGTCGCATTGATTTGATTTTTGGTTTGCTTGTAGGCCGCTGCCACCCGCATTCAGTGACAACGAAAATTTGGCACTGCTGTGAATAGATTAGTCGCAAAGTGAAGAATCACGGGCAAAAAGGCCCAAAACTTCGAGATAGTTTGATATCAGCTTTGAGCAGCCCTGGGCGAGTTGTTTATTGAAATGTGGAATTTTTTCTTGGTGCACTTTCCCATGTCCAGCCAAACAACAAGATCAGGGTGGCTATGGTCAGTTCTTGAGCTTCGAACGGGCAGAAAGGTGAGAAATTGTCGCTTTTTGCCCATTTGTGCCCACGTGTCACTTTCAACGTACCTATCTATAACATGACCCAGCTGTGATGTGAGTGGTCGCATTGATTTGATTTTTGGTTTGCTTGTAGGCCGCTGCCACCCGCATTCAGTGACGCTTAAAATTTGGCACTGCTGTGAATAGATTAGTCGCAAAGTGAAGAATCACGGCAAAAAGGCCCAAAACTTCGAGATAGTTTGATATCAGCTTTGAGCAGCCCTGGGCGAGTTGTTTATTGAAATGTGGAATTTTTTCTTGGTGCACTTCCCTATGACCAGCTAAACAACAAGATCAGGGTGGCTATGGTCAGTTCTTGAGCTTCGAACGGGCAGAAAGGTGAGAAATTGTCGCTTTTTGTCCATTTGTGCCCACGTGTCACTTTCAACGTACCTCTCTATAACATGACCCAGCTGTGATCTGAGTGGACGCATTGATTTGAGTTTTGGTTTGCTTGTAGGCCGCTCGCACCCGCATTCAGTGACGACGAAAATTTGGCACTGCTGTGAATAGATTAGTCGCAAAGTGAAGAATCACGGGCAAAATGGCCCAAAACTTCGAGATAGTTTGATATCAGCTTTGAGCAGCCCTGGGCGAGTTGGTTATTGAAATGTGGAATTTTTCTTGGTTCACTTCCCTATGTTCAGCCAAACAACAAGATCAGGGTGGCTATGGTCAGTTCTTGAGCTTCGAACGGGCAGAAAGGTTAGAAATTGTCGCTTTTTGCCCATTTGTGCCCACGTGTCACTTTCAACGTACCTCTCTATAACATGACCCAGCTGTGATGTGAGTGGTCGCATTGATTTGATTTTTGGTTTGCTTGTAGGCCGCTGCCACCCGCATTCAGTGACAACGAAAATTTGGCACTGCTGTGAATAGATTAGTCGCAAAGTGAAGAATCACGGGCAAAATGGCCCAAAACTTCGCGATAGTTTGATATCAGCTTTGAGCAGCCCTGGGCGAGTTGTTTATTGAAATGTGGAATTTTTTCTTTGTTCACTTCCCTATTTCCAGGCAAACAACAAGATCAGGGTGGGTATGGTCAGTTCTTGATCTTCGAATGGGCAGAAAGGTGAGAAATTGTCGCTTTTTGCCCATTTGTGCCCACTTGTCACTTTCAACGTACCTCTCTATAACATGAACCAGCTGTGATGTGAGTGGTCGCATTGGTTTGCTTTTTGGTTTGCTTGTAGGCCGCTGGCACTCGCATTCAGTGACGACGAAAATTTAGCACGGCTGTGAATAGTTAATCGCAAAGTGAAGAATCACGGGCAAAAAGGCCCAAAATTTCGAGATAGTTTGATATCAGCTTTGAGCAGCACTGGGCGAGTTGTTTATTGAAATGTTGAATTTTGTCTTGGTTAACTTCCCTATGTCCAGCCAAACAACAAGATCAGGGTGGCTATGGTCAGTTCTTCAGCTTCGAACGGGCAGAAAGGTGAGAAATTGTCGCATTTTGCCCATTTCTGCCCACGTGTCACTTTCAACGTACCTCTTTATAACATGACCCAGCTGTGATGTGAGTGGTCGCATTGATTTGATTTTTGGTTTGCTTGTAGGCCGCTGGCACCCGCATTCCGTGACGCCTAAAATTTGGCAATGCTGTGGATTGTTTAGTCGCAAAGTGAAGAATCACGGGCAAAATGGCCCAAAACTTCGAGATAGTTTGATATCAGCTTTGAGCAGCCCTGGGCGAGTTGGTTATTGAAATGTGGAATTTTTCTTGGTTCACTTCCCTATGTTCAGCCAAACAACAAGATCAGGGTGGCTATGGTCAGTTCTTGAGCTTCGAACGGGCAGAAAGGTTAGAAATTGTCGCTTTTTGCCCATTTGTGCCCACGTGTCACTTTCAACGTACCTCTCTATAACATGACCCAGCTGTGATGTGAGTGGTCGCATTGATTTGATTTTTGGTTTGCTTGTAGGCCGCTGCCACCCGCATTCAGTGACAACGAAAATTTGGCACTGCTGTGAATAGATTAGTCGCAAAGTGAAGAATCACGGGCAAAATGGCCCAAAACTTCGCGATAGTTTGATATCAGCTTTGAGCAGCCCTGGGCGAGTTGTTTATTGAAATGTGGAATTTTTTCTTTGTTCACTTCCCTATTTCCAGGCAAACAACAAGATCAGGGTGGGTATGGTCAGTTCTTGATCTTCGAATGGGCAGAAAGGTGAGAAATTGTCGCTTTTTGCCCATTTGTGCCCACTTGTCACTTTCAACGTACCTCTCTATAACATGAACCAGCTGTGATGTGAGTGGTCGCATTGGTTTGCTTTTTGGTTTGCTTGTAGGCCGCTGGCACTCGCATTCAGTGACGACGAAAATTTAGCACGGCTGTGAATAGTTAATCGCAAAGTGAAGAATCACGGGCAAAAAGGCCCAAAATTTCGAGATAGTTTGATATCAGCTTTGAGCAGCACTGGGCGAGTTGTTTATTGAAATGTTGAATTTTGTCTTGGTTAACTTCCCTATGTCCAGCCAAACAACAAGATCAGGGTGGCTATGGTCAGTTCTTCAGCTTCGAACGGGCAGAAAGGTGAGAAATTGTCGCATTTTGCCCATTTCTGCCCACGTGTCACTTTCAACGTACCTCTTTATAACATGACCCAGCTGTGATGTGAGTGGTCGCATTGATTTGATTTTTGGTTTGCTTGTAGGCCGCTGGCACCCGCATTCCGTGACGCCTAAAATTTGGCAATGCTGTGGATTGTTTAGTCGCAAAGTGAAGAATCACGGGCAAAATGGCCCAAAACTTCGAGATAGTTTGATATCAGCTTTGAGCAGCCCTGGGCGAGTTGTTTATTGAAATGTGGAATTTTTTCTTGGTTCACTTCCCTATGTCCAGGCAAACAACAAGATCAGGGTGGCTATGGTCAGTTCTTGAGCTTCGAACGGGCAGAAAGGTGAGAAATTGTCGCTTTTTGCCCATTTGTGCCCACGTGTCACTTTCAACGTACCTCTCTATAACATGACCCAGCTGTGATGTGAGTGGTCGCATTGATTTGATTTTTGGTTTGCTTGTAGGCCGCTGCCACCCGCATTCAGTTACGCTTAAAATTTGGCACTGCTGTGAATAGATTAGTCGCAAAGTGAAGAATCACGGGCAAAAAGGCCCAAAACTTCGAGATAGTTTGATAACAGCTTTGAGCAGCCCTGGGCGAGTGATTTATTGAAATGTGGAATTTTTTCTTGGTGCACTTCCCTATGTCCAGCCAAACAACAAGATCAGGGTGGCTATGGTCAGTTCTTGAGCTTCGAACGGGCAGAAAGGTGAGAAATTATCGCTTTTTGTCCATTTGTGCCCACGTGTCACTTTCAACGTACCTCTCTATAACATGACCCAGCTGTGATCTGAGTGGACGCATTGATTTGATTTTTGGTTTGCTTGTAGGCCGCTCGCACTCGCATTCAGTGACGACGAAAATTTGGCACTGCTGTGAATAGATTAGTCGCAAAGTAAAGAATCACGGGCAAAATGGCCCAAAACTTCGAGATAGTTTGATATCAGCTTTGAGCAGCCCTGGGCGAGTTGGTTATTGAAATGTGGAATTTTTCTTGGTTCACTTCCCTATTTCCAGGCAAACAACAAGATCAGGGTGGGTATGGTCAGTTCTTGAGCTTCGAATGGGCAGAAAGGTGAGAAATTGTCGCTTTTTGCCCATTTGTGCCCACTTGTCACGTTCAACGTACCTCTCTATAACATGAACCAGCTGTGATGTGAGTGGTCGCATTGGTTTGCTTTTTGGTTTGCTTGTAGGCCGCTGGCACTCGCATTCAGTGACGACGAAAATTTAGCTTGGCTGTGAATAGTTAATCGCAAAGTGAAGAATCACGGGCAAAAAGGCCCAAAATTTCGAGATAGTTTCATATCAGCTTTGAGCAGCACTGGGCGAGTTGTTTATTGAAATGTGGAATTTTGTCTTGATTCAATTCCCTATGTCCAGCCAAACCACAAGATCAGGGTGGCTATGGTCAGTTCTTCAGCTTCGAACGGGCAGAAAGGTGAGAAATTGTCGCATTTTGCCCATTTCTGCCCACGTGTCACTTTCAACGTACCTCTCTATAACATGACCCAGCTGTGATGTGAGTGGTCGCATTGATTTGATTTTTGGTTTGCTTGTAGGCCGCTGGCACCCGCATTCATTGACGCCTAAAATTTGGCACTGCTGTGAATAGTTTAGTCGCAAAGTGAAGAATCACGGGCAAAAAGGCCCAAAACTTCGAGATTGATATCAGCTTTGAGCAGCCCTGGGCGAGTTGTTTATTGAAATGTGGAATTTTTTATTGGTGCACTTCCCTATGTCCAGCCAAACAACAATATCAGGGTGGCTATGGTCAGTTCTTGAGCTTCGAACGGGCAGAAAGGTGACAAATTGTCGCTTTTTGCCCATTTGTACCCACGTGTCACTTTCAACGTACCTCTATAACATGACCCAGCTGTGATGTGAGTGGTCGCATTGATTTGATTTTTGGTTTGCTTGTAGGCCGCTTCCACCCGCATTCAGTGACGCCTAAAATTTGGCACTGCTGTGAATAGATTAGTCGCAAAGTGAAGAATCACGGGCAAAAAGGCCCAAAACTTCGAGATAGTTTGATATCAGCTTTGAGCAGCCCTGGGCGAGTTGTTTATTGAAATGTGGAATTTTTTCTTGGTTCACTTCCCTATGTCCAGCCAAACAACAAGATCAGGGTGGCTATGGTCAGTTCTTGAGCTTCGAACGGGCAGAAAGGTGACAAATTGTGGCTTTTTGCCCATTTGTGCCCACGTTTCACTTTCAACGTACCTCTCTATGACCCAGCTGTGATGTGAGTGGTCGCATTGATTTGATTTTTGGTTTGCTTGTAGGCCGCTGCCACCCGCATTCAGTGACGCTTAAAATTTGGCACTGCTGTGAATAGATTAGTCGCAAAGTGAAGAATCACGGGCAAAATGGCCCAAAACTTCGAGATAGTTTGATATCAGCTTTGAGCAGCCCTGGGCGAGTTGGTTATTGAAATGTGGAATTTTTCTTGGTTCACTTCCCTATGTCCAGCCAAACAACAAGATCAGGGTGGCTATGGTCAGTTCTTGAGCTTCGAACGGGCAGAAAGGTTAGAAATTGTCGCTTTTTGCCCATTTGTGCCCACGTGTCACTTTCAACGTACCTCTCTATAACATGACCCAGCTGTGATGTGAGTGGTCGCATTGATTTGATTTTTGGTTTGCTTGTAGGCCGCTGCCACCCGCATTCAGTGACGCCTAAAATTTGGCCCTGCTGTGAATAGATTAGTCGCAAAGTGAAGAATCACGGGCAAAATGGCCCAAAACTTCGAGATAGTTTGATATCAGCTTTGAGCAGCCCTGGGCGAGTTGTTTATTGAAATGTGGAATTTTTTCTTGGTTCACTTCCCTATGTCCAGGCAAACAACAAGATCAGGGTGGCTATGGTCAGTTCTTGAGCTTCGAACGGGCAGAAAGGTGACAAATTGTCGCTTTTTGCCCATTTGTGCCCACGTGTCTCTTTCAATGTACCTCTCTATAACATGACCCAGCTGTGATGTGAGTGGTCGCATTGATTTGATTTTTGGTTTGCTTGGAGAGCGCTGCCACCCGCATTCAGTGACGCTTAAAATTTGGCACTGCTGTGAATAGATTAGTCGCAAAGTGAAGAATCACGGGCAAAAAGGCCCAAAACTTCGAGATAGTTTGATATCAGCTTTGAGCAGCCCTGGGCGAGTTGTTTATTGAAATGTGGAATTTTTTCTTGGTGCACTTCCCTATGTCCAGCCAAACAACAAGATCAGGGTGGCTATGGTCAGTTCTTGAGCTTCGAACGGGCAGAAAGGTGACAAATTGTGGCTTTTTGCCCATTTGTGCCCACGTTTCACTTTCAACGTACCTCTCTATGACCCAGCTGTGATGTGAGTGGTCGCATTGATTTGATTTTTGGTTTGCTTGTAGGCCGCTGCCACCCGCATTCAGTGACGCTTAAAATTTGGCACTGCTGTGAATAGATTAGTCGCAAAGTGAAGAATCACGGGCAAAAAGGCCCAAAACTTCGAGATAGTTTGATATCAGCTTTGAGCAGCCCTGGGCGAGTTGTTTATTGAAATGTGGAATTTTTTCTTGGTGCACTTCCTTATAACCAGGTAAACAACAAGATCAGGGTGGCTATGGTCAGTTCTTGAGCTTCGAACGGGCAGAAAGGTGAGAAATTGTCGCTTTTTGTCCATTTGTGCCCACGTGTCACTTTCAACGTACCTCTCTATAACATGACCCAGCTGTGATCTGAGTGGACGCATTGATTTGATTTTTGGTTTGCTTGTAGGCCGCTCGCACCCGCATTCAGTGACGACGAAAATTTGGCACTGCTGTGAATAGATTAGTCGCAAAGTTAAGAATCACGGGCAAAATGGCCCAAAACTTCGAGATAGTTTGATATCAGCTTTGAGCAGCCCTGGGCGAGTTGGTTATTGAAATGTGGAATTTTTCTTGGTTCACTTCCCTATGTCCAGCCAAACAACAAGATCAGGGTGGCTATGGTCAGTTCTTGAGCTTCGAACGGGCAGAAAGGTTAGAAATTGTCGCTTTTTGCCCATTTGTGCCCACGTGTCACTTTCAACGTACCTCTCTATAACATGACCCAGCTGTGATGTGAGTGGTCGCATTGATTTGATTTTTGGTTTGCTTGTAGGCCGCTGCCACCCGCATTCAGTGACGCCTAAAATTTGGCCCTGCTGTGAATAGATTAGTCGCAAAGTGAAGAATCACGGGCAAAATGGCCCAAAACTTCGAGATAGTTTGATATCAGCTTTGAGCAGCCCTGGGCGAGTTGTTTATTGAAATGTGGAATTTTTTCTTGGTTCACTTCCCTATGTCCAGGCAAACAACAAGATCAGGGTGGCTATGGTCAGTTCTTGAGCTTCGAACGGGCAGAAAGGTGACAAATTGTCGCTTTTTGCCCATTTGTGCCCACGTGTCTCTTTCAATGTACCTCTCTATAACATGACCCAGCTGTGATGTGAGTGGTCGCATTGATTTGATTTTTGGTTTGCTTGGAGAGCGCTGCCACCCGCATTCAGTGACGCTTAAAATTTGGCACTGCTGTGAATAGATTAGTCGCAAAGTGAAGAATCACGGGCAAAAAGGCCCAAAACTTCGAGATAGTTTGATATCAGCTTTGAGCAGCCCTGGGCGAGTTGTTTATTGAAATGTGGAATTTTTTCTTGGTGCACTTCCCTATGTCCAGCCAAACAACAAGATCAGGGTGGCTATGGTCAGTTCTTGAGCTTCGAACGGGCAGAAAGGTGAGAAATTGTCGCTTTTTGCCCATTTGTACCCACGTGTCACTTTCAACGTACCTCTATAACATGACCCAGCTGTGATGTGAGTGGTCGCATTGATTTGATTTTTGGTTTGCTTGTAGGCCGCTGCCACCCGCATTCAGTGACGCCTAAAATTTGGCACTGCTGTGAATAGATTAGTCGCAAAGTGAAGAATCACGGGCAAAAAGGCCCAAAACTTCGAGATAGTTTGATATCAGCTTTGAGCAGCCCTGGGCGAGTTGTTTATTGAAATGTGGAATTTTTTCTTGGTGCACTTCCCTATGTCCAGCCAAACAACAAGATCAGGGTGGCTATGGTCAGTTCTTGAGCTTCGAACGGGCAGAAAGGTGACAAATTGTCGCTTTTTGCCCATTTGTGCCCACGTGTCACTTTCAACGTACCTCTCTATAACATGACCCAGCTGTGATGTGAGTGGTCGCATTGATTTGATTTTTGGTTTGCTTGTAGGCCGCTGCCACCCGCATTCAGTGACGCCTAAAATTTGGCACTGCTGTGAATAGTTTAGTCGCAAAGTGAAGAATCACGGGCAAAAAGGCCCAAAACTTCGAAATAGTTTGATATCAGCTTTGAGCAGCCCTGGGCGAGTTGTTTATTGAAATGTGGAATTTTTTCTTGGTGCACTTCCCTATGTCCAGCCAAACAACAAGATCAGGGTGGCTATGGTCAGTTCTTGAGCTTCGAACGGGCAGAAAGGTGAGAAATTGTCGCTTTTTGCCCATTTGTACCCACGTGTCACTTTCAACGTACCTCTATAACATGACCCAGCTGTGATGTGAGTGGTCGCATTGATTTGATTTTTGGTTTGCTTGTAGGCCGCTGCCACCCGCATTCAGTGACGCCTAAAATTTGGCACTGCTGTGAATAGATTAGTCGCAAAGTGAAGAATCACGGGCAAAAAGGCCCAAAACTTCGAGATAGTTTGATATCAGCTTTGAGCAGCCCTGGGCGAGTTGTTTATTGAAATGTGGAATTTTTTCTTCGTTCACTTCCCTATGTCCAGCCAAACAACAAGATCAGGGTGGCTATGGTCAGTTCTTGAGCTTCGAACGGGCAGAAAGGTGAGAAATTGTCGCTTTTTGTCCATTTGTGCCCACGTGTCACTTTCAACGTACCTCTCTATAACATGACCCAGCTGTGATCTGAGTGGACGCATTGATTTGAATTTTAGTTTGCTTGTAGGCCGCTCGCACTCGCATTCAGTGACGTTGAAAATTTGGCACTGCTGTGAATAGCTTAGTCGCAAAGTGAAGAATCACGGGCAAAATGGCCCAAAACTTCGAGATAGTTTGATATCAGCTTTGAGCAGCCCTGGGCGAGTTGGTTATTGAAATGTGGAATTTTTCTTGGTTCACTTCCCTATGTCCAGCCAAACAACAAGATCAGGGTGGCTATGGCCAGTTCTTGAGCTTCGAACGGGCAGAAAGGTTAGAAATTGTCGCTTTTTGCCCATTTGTGCCCACGTGTCACTTTCAACGTACCTCTCTATAACATGACCCAGCTGTGATGTGAGTGGTCGCATTGATTTGATTTTTGGTTTGCTTGTAGGCCGTTGCCACCCGCATTCAGTGACAACGAAAATTTGGCACTGCCGTGAATAGATTAGTCGCAAAGTGAAGAATCACGGGCAAAATGGCCCAAAACTTCGAGATAGTTTGATATCAGCTTTGAGCAGCCCTGGGCGAGTTGTTTATTGAAATGTGGAATTTTTTCTTGGTTCACTTCCCTATGTCCAGCCAAACAACAAGATCAGGGTAGGGTGGCTATGGTCAGTTCTTGAGCTTCGAACGGGCAGAAAGGTGACAAATTGTCGCTTTTTGCCCATTTGTGCCCACGTGTCACTTTCAACGTACCTCTCTATAACATGACCCAGCTGTGATGTGAGTGGTCGCATTGATTTGATTTTTGGTTTGCTTGTAGGCCGCTGCCACCCGCATTCAGTGACAACAAAAATTTGGCACTGCTGTGAATAGATTAGTCGCAAAGTGAAGAATCACGGGCAAAAAGGCCCAAAACTTCGAGATAGTTTGATATCAGCTTTGAGCAGCCCTGGGCGAGTTGTTTATTGAAATGTGGAATTTTTTCTTGGTGCACTTCCCTATGTCCAGCCAAACCACAAGATCAGGGTGGCTATGGTCAGTTCTTGAGCTTTGAACCGGCAGAAAGGTGACAAATTGTCGCTTTTTGCCCATTTGTGCCCACGTGTCACTTTCAACGTACCTCTCTATAACATGACCCAGCTGAGATGTGAGTTGTCGCATTGATTTGATTTTTGGTTTGCGTGTAGGCCGCTGCCACCCGCATTCAGTGACGCTTAAAATTTGGCACTGCTGTGAATAGATTAGTCGCAAAGTGAAGAATCACGGGCAAAAAGGCCCAAAACTTCGAGATAGTTTGATATCAGCTTTGAGCAGCCCTGGGCGAGTTGTTTATTGAAATGTGGAATTTTTTCTTGGTGCACTTCCCTATTACCAGCTAAACAACAAGATCAGGGTAGCTATGGTCAGTTCTTGAGCTTCGAACGGGCAGAAAGGTGAGAAATTGTCGCTTTTTGTCCATTTGTGCCCACGTGTCACTTTCAACGTACCTCTCTATAACATGACCCAGCTGTGATCTGAGTGGACGCATTGATTTGATTTTTGGTTTGCTTGTAGGCCGCTCGCACCCGCATTCAGTGACGACGAAAATTTGGCACTGCTGTGAATAGATTAGTCGCAAAGTGAAGAATCACGGGCAAAATGGCCCAAAACTTCGAGATAGTTTGATATCAGCTTTGAGCAGCCCTGGGCGAGTTGGTTATTGAAATGTGGAATTTTTCTTGGTTCACTTCCCTATGTCCAGCCAAACAACAAGATCAGGGTGGCTATGGTCAGTTCTTGAGCTTCGAACGGGCAGAAAGGTTAGAAATTGTCGCTTTTTGCCCATTTGTGCCCACGTGTCACTTTCAACGTACCTCTCTATAACATGACCCAGCTGTGATGTCAGTGGTCGGATTGATTTCATTTTTGGTTTGCTTGTAGGCCGCTGGCTCCCGCATTCAGTGACGCCTAAAATTTGGCAATGCTGTGAATAGTTTATAACAGATACACCCTACAGATACACCCTATATAACATACACCCTATATAACAGATACACCCTATATAACAGATACACCCTATATAACACATGACTGTAATACTTGATGCTCTTCCTTAGAAGTATTTAGCACTTTCTGAATGTATACAGATAGCACAGATATCTACATATCACGTTAGTTTCAACATGACACGACCAGCCTGATGTCCACATCCATGTGCTGAGCATCACCTAGCTGATATATCCCTCGCTGTCAGAACTTACCACTTTCTTGCTCTCCTCTAGCGTGGCCAAGAGTTCATGCTGAGCGTGGCGCTCTGCCTCTAGTTGGTTGCGAATTAGCTCATACTCACTGTTGTTGGAAGATGTCTGCAACGTACAGGGTTCAAGGCATGACAACAGTAGACCACAGACTCAGTAGAAATAGGAAGGCAGGATATAACAACACAAACAAAATACTCCCATGTGTGATCTCTTCAGATACACCCTATATAACAGATACACCCTATATAACAGATACACCCTATATAACAGATACACCCTATATAACAGATACACCCTATATAACAGATACACCCTATATAACAGATACACCCTATATAACAGAGACACCCTATATACAGTCAACTTCGCTTATAACTACTGCGGATATAACGACAATTCGCGAATAACGACATAATTTTCATGCCCAGAGCAAAGTCCCATCCAACTGTGACACATATAATGAGACTTCGGGTATAACGACACTTTGCGAATAAGGACACTTTTCTGATGCCCCGCCGAGTGTCGTTATAAGCGAAGTTGACTGTAACAGATACACCCTATATAACAGATACACCCTATATAACAGATACACCCTATATAACAGATACACCCTATATAACAGATACACCCTATATAACAGATACTAGCCAGTGCAGGCTAAATTTTATTTTTCAAGGAAACCGTTCGAAAATGGTACCAATCGATTCAGCATGGCATTTTCATTCCTCCTGCAAAGTTTCAGCTGATTTGGAGTCATGACAAGGACGCTATGGCGATTTGAAGATCGAAAAACTTCACTTTTGTTTGTCAAGAAGAAAGACCATGATCGCACACAAATCATACAACCCGTGTGGCACAATGATTATTGAACGAAGTTGATCCGCGGACCCCGTGCTTTGCGCATGCACGCATGCATACTGCACAGTACAGAGGCTTTTTTGAACGCTCCAGTCTCTCCGGAGGCGTGGATTCGAATCCCACCGCTGCCACCAATGTAGTAGCTGGCCCTCGGAGACAATTTCACACACTCAAACAAAGCACTCACTTTGTGGTTTCACGAATACTCGTTAGGACAGAATTATTAGTTGCACACTCGGCAAGTAAAGATAAGAAGTGAAAAGAGCACAAGAAAAGAACAATGCAAGAAGACAAAACACACGGCGAACGGTGCCATGTTTTTAGGCCATCAACCAATCAGTAATTGCCGACGAAATTCTAGAATATTCCAGAGCTGTGAACTGTGATTGGTTAATTATGCTAATGTTCTAGAACAATAACACTAGCAGCAGTCATACGGGTAAATACGGGTTTAGCCATACACGACTCATACATTACTCACGAGCGACTCACGGAAAGGGTAATTGTAACAGGTTTAATCAAACTTGAAAAGTAAGAGGCCTGGTTGAGCGTGCCTCGACCAGTTATATGCAAAATGTGATAGTATACATGTGGCAATGGCGCCAATGAAGGTGCTAATACCCAGGCGTAAGACGCATGAGGTGCGAGGGAGTGTAAAGTTATAGAGAACAGGGGAAAACTGTTACATCATCCCCATCCTATGGAGAGGAAGGAGCTTATAACCCAAATGCTCAAGTGGAATAGAGTACAATAAGCGCAAACACGTGCGAGACGAAAAAAAGGCTTGAAGTAACACAATAAGACGACTGAAACTCCATGCAAATAAAGTGTAATAAGCTCAACAAATGTGTAAGGTGAAACTAGAAGTTCAACTGCAAAACTCAGCGGGCAGAAGCCAAGGTTTTGTACTTCTGAAGTGGAACAATGTCATTACCAGATTCATCCAACAAATAATGTCCAGGCTCCCAAGTGGCATCAGAGTAGCCTTGCCCTTTACCATGTCCAGAGCTTCGGACAGTATCTGATGCCGTGTCTTTACCGGTTTTACAATGGCTTCCAGTTGACGAAGCCGCTCATTACACTCCTCAGTGGAGAATGCACCGATGTCTGAGGTAGGAAAGTCCAAATCGGTAGTTTTGCTAGATTTAGAACACTTGGCCAGTGCATTCTTGCTGATGAGAGGTAGCGATGTTGTTAGAAGCTCCATATCAAGCTCTGATGACCACTCTTCCTTTCTCTGACTCTTACGCTTCTTACGGCGGGGAGTAACAGCCTCTTCGACAGCAGCGTCGTCTTCATCACCTCCAACTTCACTATGTCTTCTCTTCTTCTTCTTCTTCCTCTCTGAAGCAGGAGTAGGAGGAATGTCCATTACAGCGGCAGCAGCACCATCCTCTTCGTCTTTTGGCTCAATGAATCCCTTCTCAAGTAATTCTGACAGCTGTGACTGGAGCTCGTCCATCTCTGGTTTCGGCAGGCGGTAGGCGGGTCGAGACGGTGGTCTGGCTCCATCTTCTATCTGGATTTCATGGTCGACTGGTCTCTTCGGTGGAAGCTCATTCGGCAGCTCGTCTGGAAATAAATCCTGGTACCTCTTGAGCAGGTTCTGGATGTCTTGTTGCTCTGATTCCTGGAGTTGTGGCCCGGAACGATTCTCCTCGTTTGCAGCAGTGACCCATGCAAGAAACCCCTCGGCTCCACTCCTCAGGGCATGACGAGCTTGTCGGCCACTGATAAACATGCTTTCCACAGATGGCCGGTCGGCTGTCGGCGGGTTAGCTGAAGGCAATTTGGCAACAAAGGGCTCACAATCAGTGACCCTAAAAATTTGGCACTCCTGTGAATAGTTTAGTCGCAAAGTGAAGATTCACGGGTAAAAAGCCCCAAACTTCTAGATAGGTTCTTTTCAGCTTTCAGCAGCCCTGGGTGAGTTCTTTAGAGAAATGTGGCTCTTTTTCATGGTGCTATTTTCTATGTCCAGCTAACCAACGAGATGAGGATGGTCATTGTCATTTTCTAAGCTGCGAACGGGCAGAAAGGTGAGAAAATGTCGGATTTTGACCATTTGTGCTGACCTTCCAATTTCAACGTACCTCTCTATAACATGACCCAGCTGTAATGTCAGCGGTCGCATTGGTTTCATATTTGGTTAGCTTGTAGGGCGCTGGCACCCACAATCAGTGACCCTAAAAATTTGGCACTGCTGTGAATAGTTTAGTCGCAAAGTGAAGATTCACGGGTAAAAAGCCCCAAACTTCTAGATTGGTTCTTTTTCAGCTTTCAGCAGCCCTGGGCGAGTTCTTTACGGAAATGTGGGTCTTTTTCTTGGTGCTCTTGTCTATGTCCAGCTACACAACGAGATGAGGATGATCATTGTCATTTTCTGAGCTGCAAACGGGCAGAACGGTGAGAAAATGTCGGATTTTGACCATTTGTGCTGACCTTTCAATTTCAACGTACCTCTCTATAACATGACCCAGCTGCAATTTCATTGGTCGCATTGGTTTCATTTTTGGTTTACTTGTAGGGCGCTGGCACCCGCATTCAGTGACCTAGAAAATTTGGCACTGCTGTGAATAGTTTAGTCGCAAAGTGAAGATTCACGGGTAAAAAGCCCCAAACTTCTAGATAGGTTATTTTTCAGCTTTCAGCAGCCCTGGGCGAGTTCTTTAGAGAAATGTGGCTCTTTTTCATGGTGCTATTTTCTATGTCCAGCTACACAACGAGATGAGGTTGGTCATTGTCATTTTCTGAGCTGCGAACGGGCAGAAAGGTGAGAAAATGTCGGATTTTGACCATTTGTGCTGACCTTTCAATTTCAACGTACCTCTCTATAACATGACCCAGCTGGATTTTCAGTGGTCGCATTGGTTTCATCTTTGGTTTGCTTGTAGGGCGCTGGCACCCGCATTCAGTGACCCAGAAAATTTGGCACTGCTGTGAATAGTTTAGTCGCAAAGTGAAGATTCACGGGTAAAAAGCCCCAAACTTCTAGATAGGTTCTTTTTCAGCTTTCAGCAACCCTGGGCGAGTTCTTTAGAGAAATGTGACTCTTTTTCATGGTGCTCTTGTCTATGTCCAGCTAACCAACGAGATGAGGATGGTCATTGTCATGTTCTAAGCTGCGAACGGGCAGAAAGGTGAGAAAATGTCGGATTTTGACCATTTGTGCTGACCTTCCAATTTCAACGTACCTCTCTATAACATGACCCAGCTGTTATGTCAGCGGTCGCATTGGTTTCATATTTGGTTTGCTTATAGGGCGCTGGCACCCACAATCAGTGACCCTAAAAATTTGGCACTGCTGTGAATAGTTTAGTCGCAAAGTGAAGATTCACGGGTAAAAAGCCCCAAACTTCTAGATAGGTTCTTTTTCAGCTTTCAGCAGCCCTCGGCGAGTTATTTAGAGAAATGTGGGTCTTTTTCTTGATGCTCTTGTCTATGTCCAGCTACACAACGAGATGAGGATGGTCATTGTTATTATCTGAGCTGCGAACGGGCAGAAAGGTGAGAAAATGTCGGATTTTGACCATTTGTGCTGACCTTTCAATTTCAACGTACCTCTCTTTAACATGACCCAGCTGTATTTTCAGTGGTCGCATTGGTTTCATTTTTGGTTTGCTTGTAGGGCGCTGGCACCCGCATTCAGTGACCCAGAAAATTTGGCACCGCTGTGAATAGTTTAGTTGCAAAGTGAAGATTCACGGGTAAAAAGCCCCAAACTTCTAGATAGGTTCTTTTTCAGGTTTCAGCAGCCCTGGGTGAGTTCTTTAGAGAAATGTAGCTCTTTTTCATGGTGCTATTTTCTATGTCCAGCTAACCAACGAGATGAGGATGGTCATTGTCATTTTCTAAGCTGCGAACGGGCAGAAAGGTGAGAAAATGTCGGATTTTGACCATTTGTGCTGACCTTCCAATTTCAACGTACCTCTCTATAACATGACCCAGCTGTAATGTCAGCGGTCGCATTGGTTTCATATTTGGTTTGCTTGTAGGGCGCTGGCACCCACAATCAGTGACCCTAAGAATTTGGCACTGCTGTGAATATTTTTGTCGCAAAGTGAAGATTCACGGGTAAAAAGCCCCAAACTTCTAGATAGGTTCTTTTTCAGCTTTCAGCAACCCTGGGAGAGTTCTTTAGAGAAATGTGACTCTTTTTCATGGTGCTCTTGTCTATGTCCAGCTAACCAACGAGATGAGGATGGTCATTGTCATGTTCTAAGCTGCGAACGGGCCGAAAGGTGAGAAAATGTCGGATTTTGACCATTTGTGCTGACCTTCCAATTTCAACGTACCTCTCTATAACATGACCCAGCGGTAATTTCAGTGGTCGCATTGGTTTCATTTTTGGTTTGCTTGTAGGGCGCTGGCACCCGCGTTCAGTGACCCAGAAAATTTGGCACTGCTGTGAATAGTTTAGTCGCAAAGTGAAGATTCACGGGTAAAAAGCCCCAAACTTCTAGATAGGTTCTTTTTCAGCTTTCAGCAGCCCTGGGCGAGTTCTTTAGAGAAATGTGGCTCTTTTTCATGGTGCTATTTTCTATGTCCAGCTACACAACGAAATGAGGATGGTCATTGTCATTTTCTGAGCTGCGAACGGGCAGAAAGGTGAGAAAATGTCGGATTTTGACCATTTGTGCTGACCTTTCAATTTCAACGTACCTCTCTATAACCTGACCCAGCTGTATTTTCAGTGGTCGCATTGGTTTCATTTTTGGTTTGCTTGTAGGGCGCTGGCACCCGCATTCAGTGACCCAGAAAATTTGGCACTGCTGTGAATAGTTTAGTCGCAAAGTGAAGATTCACGGGTAAAAAGCCCCAACCTTCTAGATAGGTTCTTTTTCAGCTTTCAGCAGCCCTGGGTGAGTTCTTTAGAGAAATGTGGCTCTTTTTCATGGTGCTATTTTCTATGTCCAGCTAACCAACGAGATGAGGATGGTCATTGTCATTTTCTAAGCTGCGAACGTGCAGAAAGGTGAGAAAATGTCGGATTTTGACCATTTGTGCTGAGCTTCCAATTTCAACGTACCTCTCTATAACATGACCCAGCGGTAATGTCAGCGGTCGCATTGGTTTCATATTTGGTTTGCTTGTAGGGCGCTGGCACCCACAATCAGTGACCCTAAAAATTTGGCACTGCTGTGAATAGTTTAGTCGCAACGTGAAGATTCACGGGTAAAAAGCCCCAAACTTCTAGATAGGTTTTTTTTCAGCTTTCAGCAGCCCTGGGCGAGTTCTTTAGAGAAATGTGACTCTTTTTCATGGTGCTCTTGTCTATGTCCAGCTGCACAACGAGATGAGGATGGTCATTGTCATTTTCTAAGCTGCGAACGGGCAGAAAGGAGAGAAAATGTCGGATTTTGACCATTTGTGCTGACCTTTCAATTTCAACGTACCTCTCTATAACATGACCCAGCGGTAATTTCAGTGGTCGCATTGGTTTCATTTTTTGTTTGCTTGTAGGGCGCTGGCACCCGCATTCAGTGACCCAGAAAATTTGGCACTGCTGTGAATACTTTAGTCGCAAAGTGAAGATTCACGGGTAATAAGCCCCAAACTTCTAGATAGGTTCTTTTTCAGCTTTCAGCAGCCCTGGGCGAGTTCTTTACGGAAATGTGGGTCTTTTTCTTGGTGCTCTTGTCTATGTCCAGCTACACAACGAGATGAGGATGGTCATTGTCATTTTCTGAGCTGCAAACGGGCAGAACGGTGAGAAAATGTCGGATTTTGACCATTTGTGCTGACCTTTCAATTTCAACGTACCTCTCTATAACCTGACCCAGCTGTATTTTCAGTGGTCGCATTGGTTTCATTTTTGGTTTGCTTGTAGGTCGCTGGCACCCGCATTCAGTGACCCAGAAAATTTGGCACTGCTGTGAATAGTTTAGTCGCAAAGTGAAGATTCACGGGTAAAAAGCCCCAAACTTCTAGATAGGTTCTTTTTCAGCTTTCAGCAGCCCTGGGCGAGTTCTTTAGAGAAATGTGGCTCTTTTTCATGGTGCTATTTTCTATGTCCAGCTACACAACGAAATGAGGATGGTCATTGTCATTTTCTGAGCTGCGAACGGGCAGAAAGGTGAGAAAATGTCGGATTTTGACCATTTGTGCTGACCTTTCAATTTCAACGTACCTCTCTATAACCAGACCCAGCTGTATTTTCAGTGGTCGCATTGGTTTCATTTTTGGTTCGCTTGTAGGGCGCTGGCACCCGCATTCAGTGACCCAGAAAATTTGGCACTGCTGTGAATAGTTTAGTCGCAAAGTGAAGATTCACGGGTAAAAAGCCCCAAACTTCTAGATAGGTTCTTTTTCAGCTTTCAGCAGCCCTGGGTGAGTTCTTTAGAGAAATGTGGCTCTTTTTCATGGTGCTATTTTCTATGTCCAGCTACACAACGAAATGAGGATGGTCATTGTCATTTTCTGAGCTGCGAACGGGCAGAAAGGTGAGAAACTGTCGGATTTTGACCATTTGTGCTGACCTTTCAATTTCAACGTACCTCTCTATAACATAACCCAGCTGTATTTTCAGTGGTCGCATTGGTTTCATTTTTGGTTTGCTTGTAGGGCGCTGGCACCCGCATTCAGTGACCCAGAAAATTCGGCACTGCTGTGAATAGTTTAGTCGCAAAGTGAAGATTCACGGGTAAAAAGCCCCAAACTTCTAGATAGGTTATTTTTCAGCTTTCAGCAGCCCTGGGTGAGTTCTTTAGAGAAATGTGGCTCTTTTTCATGGTGCTATTTTCTATGTCCAGCTAACTAACGAGATGAGGATGGTCATTGTCATTTTCTAAGCTGCGAACGTGCAGAAAGGTGAGAAAATGTCGGATTTTGACCATTTGTGCTGAGCTTCCAATTTCAACGTACCTCTCTATAACATGACCCAGCGGTAATGTCAGCGGTCGCATTGGTTTCATATTTGGTTTGCTTGTAGGGCGCTGGCACCCACAATCAGTGACCCTAAAAATTTGGCACTGCTGTGAATAGTTTAGTCGCAACGTGAAGATTCACGGGTAAAAAGCCCCAAACTTCTAGATAGGTTTTTTTTCAGCTTTCAGCAGCCCTGGGCGAGTTCTTTAGAGAAATGTGACTCTTTTTCATGGTGCTCTTGTCTATGTCCAGCTGCACAACGAGATGAGGATGGTCATTGTCATTTTCTAAGCTGCGAACGGGCAGAAAGGAGAGAAAATGTCGGATTTTGACCATTTGTGCTGACCTTTCAATTTCAACGTACCTCTCTATAACATGACCCAGCGGTAATTTCAGTGGTCGCATTGGTTTCATTTTTTGTTTGCTTGTAGGGCGCTGGCACCCGCATTCAGTGACCCAGAAAATTTGGCACTGCTGTGAATAGTTTAGTCGCAAAGTGAAGATTCACGGGTAATAAGCCCCAAACTTCTAGATAGGTTCTTTTTCAGCTTTCAGCAGCCCTGGGCGAGTTCTTTACGGAAATGTGGGTCTTTTTCTTGGTGCTCTTGTCTATGTCCATCTACACAACGAGATGAGGATGGTCATTGTCATTTTCTGAGCTGCAAACGGGCAGAACGGTGAGAAAATGTCGGATTTTGACCATTTGTGCTGACCTTTCAATTTCAACGTACCTCTCTATAACATGACCCAGCTGCAATTTCATTGGTCGCATTGGTTTCATTTTTGGTTTACTTGTAGGGCGCTGGCATCCGCATTCAGTGACCCAGAAAATTTGGCACTGCTGTGAATAGTTTAGTCGCAAAGTGAAGATTCACGGGTAAAAAGCCCCAAACTTCTAGATAGGTTATTTTTCAGCTTTCAGCAGCCCTGGGCGAGTTCTTAACGGAAATGTGGGTCTTTTTCTTGGTGCTCTTGTCTATGTCCAGCTACACAACGAGATGAGGATGGTCATTGTCATTTTCTGAGCTGCGAACGGGCAGAAAGGTGAGAAAATGTCGGATTTTGACCATTTGTGCTGACCTTTCAATTTCAACGTACCTCTCTATAACATGACCCAGCTGTATTTTCAGTGATCGCATTGGTTTCATTTTTGGTTTGCTTGTAGGGCGCTGGCACCCGCATTCAGTGACCCAGAAAATTTGGCACTGCTGTGAATAGTTTAGTCGCAAAGTGAAGATTCACGGGTAAAAAGCCCCAAACTTCTAGATAGGTTCTTTTTCAGCTTTCAGCAGCCCTGGGCGAGTTCTTTAGAGAAATGTGGCTCTTTTTCATGGTGCTATTTTCTATGTCCAGCTACACAACGAAATGAGGATGGTCATTGTCATTTTCTGGGCTGCGAACGGGCAGAAAGGTGAGAAAATGTCGGATTTTGACCATTTGTGCTGACCTTTCAATTTCAACGTACCTCTCTATAACCTGACCCAGCTGTATTTTCAGTGGTCGCATTGGTTTCATTTTTGGTTTGCTTGTAGGGCGCTGGCACCCGCATTCAGTGACCCAGAAAATTTGGCACTGCTGTGAATAGTTTAGTCGCAAAGTGAAGATTCACGGGTAAAAAGCCCCAAACTTCTAGATAGGTTCTTTTTCAGCTTTCAGCAGCCCTGGGTGAGTTCTTTAGAGAAATGTGGCTCTTTTTCATGGTGCTATTTTCTATGTCCAGCTAACCAACGAGATGAGGATGGTCATTGTCATTTTCTAAGCTGCGAACATGCAGAAAGGTGAGAAAATGTCGGATTTTGACCATTTGTGCTGAGCTTCCAATTTCAACGTACCTCTCTATAACATGACCCAGCGGTAATGTCAGCGGTCGCATTGGTTTCATATTTGGTTTGCTTGTAGGGCGCTGGCACCCACAATTAGTGACCCTAAAAACTTGGCACTGCTGTGAATAGTTTAGTCGCAACGTGAAGATTCACCCGTAAAAAGCCCCAAACTTCTAGATAGGTTTTTTTTCAGCTTTCAGCAGCCCTGGGCGAGTTCTTTAGAGAAATGTGACTCTTTTTCATGGTGCTCTTGTCTATGTCCAGCTGCACAACGAGATGAGGATGGTCATTGTCATTTTCTAAGCTACGAACGGGCAGAAAGGAGAGAAAATGTCGGATTTTGACCATTTGTGCTGACCTTTCAATTTCAACGTACCTCTCTATAACATGACCCAGCGGTAATTTCAGTGGTCGCATTGGTTTCATTTTTGGTTTGCTTGTAGGGCGCTGGCACCCGCATTCAGTGACCCAGAAAATTCGGCACTGCTGTGAATAGTTTAGTCGCAAAGTGAAGATTCACGGGTAATAAGCCCCAAACTTCTAGATAGGTTCTTTTTCAGCTTTCAGCAGCCCTCGGCGAGTTATTTAGAGAAATGTGGGTCTTTTTCTTGATGCTCTTGTCTATGTCCAGCTACACAACGAGATGAGGATGGTCATTGTCATTTTCTGAGCTGCGAACGGGCAGAAAGGTGAGAAAATGTCGGATTTTGACCATTTGTGCTGACCTTTCAATTTCAACGTACCTCTCTATAACATAACCCAGCTGTATTTTCAGTGGTCGCATTGGTTTCATTTTTGGTTTGCTTGTAGGGCGCTGGCACCCGCATTCAGTGACCCAGAAAATTTGGCACCGCTGTGAATAGTTTAGTTGCAAAGTGAAGATTCACGGGTAAAAAGCCCCAAACTTCTAGATAGGTTCTTTTTCAGCTTTCAGCAGCCCTGGGTGAGTTCTTTAGAGAAATGTAGCTCTTTTTTATGGTGCTATTTTCTATGTCCAGCTAACCAACGAGATGAGGGTGGTCATTGTCATTTTCTAAGCTGCGAACGGGCAGAAAGGTGAGAAAATGTCGGATTTTTACCATTTGTGCTGACCTTCCAATTTCAACGTACCTCTCTATAACATGACCCAGCTGTAATGTCAGCGGTCGCATTGTTTTCATATTTGGTTTGCTTGTAGGGCGCTGGCACCCACAATCAGTGACCCTAAGAATTTGGCACTGCTGTGAATAGTTTAGTCGCAAAGTGAAGATTCACGGGTAAAAAGCCCCAAACTTCTAGATAGGTTCTTTTTCAGCTTTCAGCAGCCCTGGGCGAGTTCTTTAGAGAAATGTGACTCTTTTTCATGGTGCTCTTGTCTATGTCCAGCTAACCAACGAGATGAGGATGGTCATTGTCATGTTCTAAGCTGCGAACGGGCAGAAAGGTGAGAAAATGTCGGATTTTGACCATTTGTGCTGACCTTTCAATTTCAACGTACCTCTCTATAACATGACCCAGCGGTAATTTCAGTGGTCGCATTGGTTTCATTTTTGGTTTGCTTGTAGGGCGCTGGCACCCGCATTCAGTGACCCAGAAAATTTGGCACTGCTGTGAATAGTTTAGTCGCAAAGTGAAGATTCACGGGTAAAAAGCCCCAAACTTCTAGATAGGTTCTTTTTCAGCTTTCAGCAGCCCTGGGCGAGTTCTTTAGAGAAATGTGGCTCTTTTTCATGGTGCTATTTTCTATGTCCAGCTACACAACGAGATGAGGATGGTCATTGTCATTTTCTGAGCTGCGAACGGGCAGAAAGGTGAGAAAATGTCGGATTTTGACCATTTGTGCTGACCTTTCAATTTCAACGTACCTCTCTATAACATGACCCAGCTGTATTTTCAGTGGTCGCATTGGTTTCATTTTTGGTTTGCTTGTAGGGCGCTGGCACCCGCATTCAGTGACCCAGAAAATTTGGCACTGCTGTGAATAGTTTAGTCGCAAAGTGAAGATTCACGGGTAAAAAGCCCCAAACTTCTAGATAGGTTCTTTTTCAGCTTTCAGCAGCCCTGGGTGAGTTCTTTAGAGAAATGTGGCTCTTTTTCATGGTGCTATTTTCTATGTCCAGCTAACCAACGAGATGAGGATGGACATTGTCATTTTCTAAGCTGCGAACGTGCAGAAAGGTGAGAAAATGTCGGATTTTGACCATTTGTGCTGAGCTTCCAATTTCAACGTACCTCTCTATAACATGACCCAGCGGTAATGTCAGCGGTCGCATTGGTTTCATATTTGGTTTACTTGTAGGGCGCTGGCACCCACAATCAGTGACCCTAAAAATTTGGCACTGCTGTGAATAGTTTAGTCGCAACGTGAAAATTCACGGGTAAAAAGCCCCAAACTTCTAGATAGGTTTTTTTTCAGCTTTCAGCAGCCCTGGGCGAGTTCTTTAGAGAAATGTGACTCTTTTTCATGGTGCTCTTGTCTATGTCCAGCTAACCAACGAGATGAGGATGGTCATTGTCATTTTCTAAGCTGCGAACGGGCAGAAAGGAGAGAAAATGTCGGATTTTGACCATTTGTGCTGACCTTTCAATTTCAACGTACCTCTCTATAACATGACCCAGCGGTAATTTCAGTGGTCGCATTGGTTTCATTTTTGGTTTGCTTGTAGGGCGCTGGCACCTGCATTCAGTGACCCAGAAAATTTGGCACTGCTGTGAATAGTTTAGTCGCAAAGTGAAGATTCACGGGTAAAAAGCCCCAAACTTTTAGATAGGTTCTTTTTCAGCTTTCAGCAGCCCTGGGTGAGTTCTTTAGAGAAATGTGGCTCTTTTTCATGGTGCTATTTTCTATGTCCAGCTAACCAACGAGATGAGGATGGTCATTGTCATTTTCTAAGCTGCGAACGTGCAGAAAGGTGAGAAAATGTCGGATTTTGACCATTTGTGCTGACCTTCCAATTTCAACGTACCTCTCTATAACATGACCCAGCTGTAATGTCAGCGGTCGCATTGGTTTCATATTTAGTTTGCTTGTAGTTCGCTGGCACCCACAATCAGTGACCCTAAAAATTTGGCACTGCTGTGAATAGTTTAGTCGCAAAGTGAAGATTCACGGGTAAAAAGCCCCAAACTTCTAGATAGGTTCTTTTTCAGCTTTCAGCAGCCCTGGGCGAGTTCTTTAGAGAAATGTGACTCTTTTTCATGGTGCTCTTGTCTATGTCCAGCTAACCAACGAGATGAGGATGGTCATTGTCATTTTCTAAGCTGCGAACGGGCAGAAAGGTGAGAAAAGTCGGATTTTGACCATTTGTGCTGACCTTTCAATTTCAACGTACCTCTCTATAACATGACCCAGCGGTAATTTCAGTGGTCGCATTGGTTTCATTTTTGGTTTGCTTGTAGGGCGCTGGCACCCGCATTCAGTGACCCAGAAAATTTGGCACTGCTGTGAATAGTTTAGTCGCAAAGTGAAGATTCACGGGTAAAAAGCCCCAAACTTCTAGATAGGTTCTTTTTCAGCTTTCAGCAGCCCTGGGCGAGTTCTTTACGGAAATGTGGGTCTTTTTCTTGGTGCTCTTGTCTATGTCCAGCTACACAACGAGATGAGGATGGTCATTGTCATTTTCTGAGCTGCGAACGGGCAGAAAGGTGAGAAAATGTCAGATTTTGACCATTTGTGCTGACCTTTCAATTTCAACGTACCTCTCTATAACATGACCCAGCTGTATTTTCAGTGGTCGCATTGGTTTCATTTTTGGTTTGCTTGTTGGGCGCTGGCACCCGCATTCAGTGACCCAGAAAATTTGGCACCGCTGTGAACAGTTTAATCGCAAAGTGAAGATTCACGGGTAAAAGGCCCCAAACTTCTAGATAGGTTCTTTTTCAGCTTTCAGCAGCCCTGGGTGAGTTCTTTAGAGAAATGTGGCTCTTTTTCATGGTGCTATTTTCTATGTCCAGCTAACCAACGAGATGAGGATGGTCATTGTCATTTTCTAAGCTGCGAACGTGCAGAAAGGTGAGAAAATGTCGGATTTTGACCATTTGTGCTAACCTTTCAATTTCAACGTACCTCTCTATAACATGACCCAGCTGTATTTTCAGTGGTCGCATTGGTTTCATTTTTGGTTTGCTTGTAGGGCGCTGGCACCCGCATTCAGTGACCCAGAAAATTTGGCACTGCTGTGAATAGTTTAGTCGCAAAGTGAAGATTCACGGGTAAAAAGCCCCAAACTTCTAGATAGGTTCTTTTTCAGCTTTCAGCAACCCTGGGCGAGTTCTTTAGAGAAATGTGACTCTTTTTCATGGTGCTCTTGTCTATGTCCAGCTAACCAACGAGATGAGGATGGTCATTGTCATGTTCTAAGCTGCGAACGGGCAGAAAGGTGAGAAAATGTCGGATTTTGACCATTTGTGCTGACTTTCCAATTTCAACGTACCTCTCTATAACATAATCCAGCTGTAATGTCAGCGGTCGCATTGGTTTCATATTTGGTTTGCTTATAGGGCGCTGGCACCCACAATCAGTGACCCTAAAAATTTGGCACTGCTGTGAATAGTTTAGTCGCAAAGTGAAGATTCACGGGTAAAAAGCCCCAAACTTCTAGATAGGTTCTTTTTCAGCTTTCAGCAGCCCTCGGCGAGTTATTTAGAGAAATGTGGGTCTTTTTCTTGATGCTCTTCTCTATGTCCAGCTACACAACGAGATGAGGATGGTCATTGTCATTTTCTGAGCTGCGAACGGGCAGAAAGGTGAGAAAATGTCGGATTTTGACCATTTGTGCTGACCTTTCAATTTCAACGTACCTCTCTATAACATGACCCAGCTGTATTTTCAGTGGTCGCATTGGTTTCATTTTTGGTTTGCTTGTAGGGCGCTGGCACCCGCATTCAGTGAGCCAGAAAATTTGGCACCGCTGTGACTAGTTTAGTTGCAAAGTGAAGATTCACGGGTAAAAAGCCCCAAACTTCTAGATAGGTTCTTTTTCAGCTTTCAGCAGCCCTGGGTGAGTTCTTTAGAGAAATGTGGCTCTTTTTCATGGTGCTATTTTCTATGTCCAGCTAACCAACGAGATGAGGATGGTCATTGTCATTTTCTAAGCTGCGAACGGGCAGAAAGGTGAGAAAATGTCGGATTTTGACCATTTGTGCTGACCTTCCAATTTCAACGTACCTCTCTATAACATGACCCAGCTGTAATGTCAGCGGTCGCATTGGTTTCAAATTTGGTTTGCTTGTAGGGCGCTGGCACCCACAATCAGTGACCCTAAGAATTTGGCACTGCTGTGAATAGTTTAGTGGCAAAGTGAAGATTCACGGGTAAAAAGCCCCAAACTTCTAGATAGGTTCTTTTTCAGCTTTCAGCAACCCTGGGCGAGTTCTTTAGAGAAATGTGACTCTATTTCATGGTGCTCTTGTCTATGTCCAGCTAACCAACGAGATGAGGATGGTCATTGTCATGTTCTAAGCTGTGAAAGGGCAGAAAGGTGAGAAAATGTCAGATTTTGACCATTTGTGCTGACCTTTCAATTTCAACGTACCTCTCTATAACATGACCCAGCGGTAATTTCAGTGGTCGCATTGGTTTCATTTTTGGTTTGCTTGTAGGGCGCTGGCACCCGCATTCAGTGACCTAGAAAATTTGGCACTGCTGTGAATAGTTTAGTCGCAAAGTGAAGATTCACGGGTAAAAAGCCCCAAACTTCTAGATAGGTTCTTTTTCAGCTTTCAGCAGCCCTGGGCGAGTTCTTTAGAGAAATGTGGCTCTTTTTCATGGTGCTATTTTCTATGTCCAGCTAACCAACGAGATGAGGATGGTCATTGTCATTTTCTAAGCTGCGAACGTGCAGAAAGGTGAGAAAATGTCGGATTTTGACCATTTGTGCTGACCTTCCAATTTCAACGTACCTCTCTATAACATGACCCAGCTGTAATGTCAGCGGTCGCATTGGTTTCATATTTGGTTTGCTTGTAGGGCGCTGGCACCCACAATCAGTGACCCTAAAAATTTGGCCCTGCTGTGAATAGTTTAGTCGCAAAGTGAAGATTCACGGGTAAAAAGCCCCAAACTTCTAGATAGGTTCTTTTTCAGCTTTCAGCAGCCCTGGGCGAGTTCTTTAGAGAAATGTGACTCTTTTTCATGGTGCTCTTGTCTATGTCCAGCTAACCAACGAGATGAGGATGGTCATTGTCATTTTCTAAGCTGCGAACGGGCAGAAAGGTGAGAAAATGTCGGATTTTGACCATTTGTGCTGACCTTCCAATTTCAACGTACCTCTCTATAACATGACCCAGCTGTATTTTCAGTGGTCGCATTGGTTTCATTTTTGGTTTGCTTGTAGGGCGCTGGCGCCCGCATTCAGTGACCCTAAAAATTTGGCACTGCTGTGAATAGTTTAGTCGCAAAGTGAAGATTCACGGGTAAAAAGCCCCAAACTTCTAGATAGGTTCTTTTTCAGCTTTCAGCAGCCCTGGGTGAGTTCTTTAGAGAAATGTGGCTCTTTTTCATGGTGCTCTTCTCTATGTCCTATGTCTATGTCCAGCTAACCAACTTTCAGCAGCCCTGGGTGAGTTCTTTAGAGAAATGTGACTCTTTTTCATGGTGCTCTTGTCTATGTCCAGCTAACCAACGAGATGAGGATGGTCATTGTCATGTTCTAAGCTGCGAACGGGCAGAAAGGTGAGAAAATGTCGGATTTTGACCATTTGTGCTGACCTTCCAATTTCAACGTACCTCTCTATAACATGACCCAGCTGTAATGTCAGCGGTCGCATTGGTTTCATATTTGGTTTGCTTATAGGGCGCTGGCACCCACAATCGGTGACCCTAAAAATTTGGCACTGCTATGAATAGTTTAGTCGCAAAGTGAAGATTCACGGGTAAAATGCCCCAAACTTCTAGATAGGTTCTTTTTCAGCTTTCAGCAGCCCTGGGCAAGTTCTTTAGAGAAATGTGACTCTTTTTCATGGTGCTCTTGTCTATGTCCAGCTACACAACGAGATGAGGATGGTCATTGTCATTTTCTGAGCTGCGAACGGGCAGAAAGGAGAGAAAATGTCGGATTTTGACCATTTGTGCTGACCTTTCAATTTCAACGTACCTCTCTATAACATGACCCAGCTGTATTTTCAGTGGTCGCATTGGTTTCATTTTTGGTTTGCTTAAAGGGCGCTGGCGCCCGCATTCAGTGACCCAGAAAATTTGGCACTGCTGTGAATAGTTTAGTCACAAAGTGAAGATTCACGGGTAAAAAGCCCCAAACTTCTAGATAGGTTCTTTTTCAGCTTTCAGCAGCCCTGGGTGAGTTCTTTAGAGAAATGTGGCTCTTTTTCATGGTGCTATTTTCTATGTCCAGCTAACAAACGAGATGAGGATGGTCATTGTCATTTTCTAAGCTGCGAACGTCCAGAAAGGTGAGAAAATGTCGGATTTTGACCATTTGTGCTGACCTTCCAATTTCAACATAACTCTCTATAACATGACCCAGCTGTAATGTCAGCGGTCGCATTGGTTTCATATTTGGTTTGCTTATAGGGCGCTGGCACCCACAATCAGTGACCCTAAAAATTTGGCACTGCTGTGAATAGTTTAGTCGCAAAGTGAAGATTCACGGGTAAAAAGCCCCAAACTTCTAGATAGGTTCTTTTTCAGCTTTCAGCAGCCCTGGGTGAGTTCTTTAGAGAAATGTGGCTCTTTTTCATGGTGCTCTTGTCTATGTCCAGCTAACCAACGAGATGAGGATGGTCATTGTCATTTTCTAAGCTGCGAATGTGCAGAAAGGTGAGAAAATGTCGGATTTTGACCATTTGTACTGACCTTCCAATTTCAACGTACCTCTCTATAACATGACCCAGCTGTGATTTCAGCGGTCGCATTGGTTTCATATTTGGTTTGCTTGTAGGGCGCTGGCACCCACAATCAGTGACCCAGAAAATTTGGCACTGCTGTGAATAGTTTAGTCGCAAAGTGAAGATTCACGGGTAAAAAGCCCCAAACTTCTAGATAGGTTCTTTTTCAGCTTTCAGCAGCCCTGGGCGAGTTCTTTAGAGAAATGTGACTCTTTTTCATGGTGCTCTTGTCTATGTCCAGCTCACCAACGAGATGAGGATGGTCATTGTCATTTTCTAAGCTGCGAACGGGCAGAAAGGTGAGAAAATGTCTGATTTTGACCATTTGTGCTGACCTTTCAATTTCAACGTACCTCTCTATAACATGACCCAGCGGTAATTTCAGTGGTCGCATTGGTTTCATTTTTAGTTTGCTTGTAGGGCGCTGGCACCCGCATTCAGTGACCCAGAAAATTTGGCACTGCTGTGAATAGTTTAGTCGCAAAGTGAAGATTCACGGGTAAAATGCCCCAAACTTCTAGATAGGTTCTTTTTCAGCTTTCAGCAGCCCTGGGCGAGTTCTTTACGGAAATGTGGGTCTTTTTCTTGGTGCTCTTGTCTATGTCCAGCTACACAACGAGATGAGGATGGTCATTGTCATTTTCTGAGCTGCGAACGGGCAGAAAGGAGAGAAAATGTCGGATTTTGACCATTTGTGCTGACCTTTCAATTTCAACGTACCTCTCTATAACATGACCCAGCTGTATTTTCAGTGGTCGCATTGGTTTCATTTTTGGTTTGCTTGTAGGGCGCTGGCGCCCGCATTCAGTGACCCAGAAAATTTGGCACTGCTGTGAATAGTTTAGTCACAAAGTGAAGATTCACGGGTAAAAAGCCCCAAACTTCTAGATAGGTTCTTTTTCAGCTTTCAGCAGCCCTGGGTGAGTTCTTTAGAGAAATATGGCTCTTTTTCATGGTGCTCTTCTCTATGTCCAGCTAACCAACGAGATGAGGATGGTCATTGTCATTTTCTAAGCTGCGAATGTGGGGAAAGGTGAGAAAATGTCGGATTTTGACCATTTGTGCTGACCTTCCAATTTCAACGTACCTCTCTATAACATGACCCAGCTGTGATATCAGCGGTCGCATTGGTTTCATATTTGGTTTGCTTGTAGGGCGCTGGCAGCCACAATCAGTGACCCAGAAAATTTGGCACTGCTGTGAATAGTTTAGTCGCAAAGTGAAGATTCACGGGTAAAAAGCCCCAAACTTCTAGATAGGTTCTTTTTCAGCTTTCAGCAGCCCTGGGCGAGTTCTTTAGAGAAATGTGACTCTTTTTCATGGTGCTCTTGTCTATGTCCAGCTAACCAACGAGATGAGGATGGTCATTGTCATTTTCTGAGCTGCGAACGGGCAGAAAGGTGAGAAAATGTCGGATTTTGACCATTTGTGCTGACCTTCCAATTTCAACGTACCTCTCTATAACATGACCCAGCTGTAATGTCAGCGGTCGCATTGGTTTCATTTTTGGTTTGCTTGTAGGGCGCTGGCAGCCACAATCAGTGACCCAGAAAATTTGGCACTGCTGTGAATAGTTTAGTCGCAAAGTGAAGATTCATGGGTAAAAAGCCCCAAACTTCTAGATAGGTTCTTTTTCAGCTTTCAGCAGCCCTTGGCGAGTTCTTTAAAGAAATGTGACTCTTTTTCATGGTGCTCTTGTCTATGTCCAGCTACACAACGAGATGAGGATGGTCATTGTCATTTTCTGAGCTGCGAACGGGCAGAAAGGAGAGAAAATGTCGGATTTTGACCATTTGTGCTGACCTTTCAATTTCAACGTACCTCTCTATAACATGACCCAGCTGTATTTTCAGTGGTCGCATTGGTTTCATTTTTGGTTTGCTTGTAGGGCGCTGGCGCCCGCATTCAGTGACCCAGAAAATTTGGCACTGCTGTGAATAGTTTAGTCACAAAGTGAAGATTCACGGGTAAAAAGCCCCAAACTTCTAGATAGGTTCTTTTTCAGCTCTCAGCAGCCCTGGGCGAGTTCTTTAGAGAAATGTGATGCTTTTTCATGGTGCTCTTGTCTATGTCCAGCTAACAAACGAGATGAGGATGGTCATTGTCATTTTCTAAGCTGCGAACGTCCAGAAAGGTGAGAAAATGTCGGATTTTGACCATTTGTGCTGACCTTCCAATTTCAACATAACTCTCTATAACATGACCCAGCTGTAATGTCAGCGGTCGCATTGGTTTCATATTTGGTTTGCTTGTAGGGCGCTGGCACCCACAATCAGTGACCCTAAAAATTTGGCACTGCTGTGAATAGTTTAGTCGCAAAGTGAAGATTCACGGGTAAAAAGCCCCAAACTTCTAGATAGGTTCTTTTTCAGCTTTCAGCAGCCCTGGGTGAGTTCTTTAGAGAAATGTGGCTCTTTTTCATGGTGCTCTTGTCTATGTCCAGCTAACCAACGAGATGAGGATGGTCATTGTCATTTTCTAAGCTGCGAATGTGCAGAAAGGTGAGAAAATGTCGGATTTTGACCATTTGTACTGACCTTCCAATTTCAACGTACCTCTCTATAACATGACCCAGCTGTGATTTCAGCGGTCGCATTGGTTTCATATTTGGTTTGCTTGTAGGGCGCTGGCAGCCACAATCAGTGACCCAGAAAATTTGGCACTGCTGTGAATAGTTTAGTCGCAAAGTGAAGATTCACGGGTAAAAAGCCCCAAACTTCTAGATAGGTTCTTTTTCAGCTTTCAGCAGCCCTGGGCGAGTTCTTTAGAGAAATGTGACTCTTTTTCATGGTGCTCTTGTCTATGTCCAGCTCACCAACGAGATGAGGATGGTCATTGTCATTTTCTAAGCTGCGAACGGGCAGAAAGGTGAGAAAATGTCGGATTTTGACCATTTGTGCTGACCTTCCAATTTCAACGTACCTCTCTATAACATGACCCAGCTGTAATGTCAGCGGTCGCATTGGTTTCATTTTTGGTTTGCTTGTAGGGCGCTGGCAGCCACAATCAGTGACCCAGAAAATTTGGCACTGCTGTGAATAGTTTAGTCGCAAAGTGAAGATTCATGGGTAAAAAGCCCCAAACTTCTAGATAGGTTCTTTTTCAGCTTTCAGCAGCCCTGGGCGAGTTCTTTAGAGAAATGTGACTCTTTTTCATGGTGCTCTTGTCTATATCCAGCTACACAACGAGATGAGGATGGTCATTGTCATTTTCTGAGCTGCGAACGGGCAGAAAGGAGAGAAAATGTCGGATTTTGACCATTTGTGCTGACCTTTCAATTTCAACGTACCTCTCTATAACATGACCCAGCTGTAATTTCAGTGGTCGCATTGGTTTCATTTTTGGTTTGCTTGTGGGGCGCTGGCACCCGCATTCAGTGACCTAGAAAATTTGGCACTGCTGTGAATAGTTTAGTCGCAAAGTGAAGATTCACGGGTAAAAAGCCCCAAACTTCTAGATAGGTTCTTTTTCAGCTTTCAGCAGCCCTGGGTGAGTTCTTTAGAGAAATGTGGCTCTTTTTCATGGTGCTATTTTCTATGTCCAGCTAACCAACGAGATGAGGATGGTCATTGTCATTTTCTAAGCTGCGAACGTGCAGAAAGGTGAGAAAATGTCGGATTTTGACCATTTGTGATGACCTTCCAATTTCAACGTACCTCTCTATAACATGACCCAGCTGTAATGTTAGCGGTCGCATTGGTTTCATATTTGGTTTGGTTGTAGGGCGCTGGCACCCACAATCAGTGACCCTAAAAATTTGGCACTGCTGTGAATAGTTTAGTCGCAAAGTGAAGATTCACGGGTAAAAAGCCCCAAACTTCTAGATAGGTTCTTTTTCAGCTTTCAGCAGCCCTGGGCGAGTTCTTTAGAGAAATGTGACTCTTTTTCATGGTGCTCTTGTCTATGTCCAGCTAACCAACTAGATGAGGATGGTCATTGTCATTTTCTAAGCTGCGAACGGGCAGAAAGGTGAGAAAATGTCGGATTTTGACCATTTGTGCTGACCTTCCAATTTCAACGTACCTCTCTATAACATGACCCAGCGGTAATTTCAGTGGTCGCATTGGTTTCATTTTTGGTTTGCTTGTAGGGCGCTGGCACCCGCATTTAGTGACCCAGAAAATTTGGCACTGCTGTGAATAGTTCAGTCGCAAAGTGAAGATTCACGGGTAAAAAGCCCCAAACTTCTAGATAGGTTCTTTTTCAGCTTTCAGCAGCCCTGGGCGAGTTCTTTACGGAAATGTGGGTCTTTTTCGTGGTGCTCTTGTCTATGTCCAGCTACACAACGAGATGAGGATGGTCATTGTCATTTTCTGAGGTGCGAACGGGCAGAACGGTGAGAAAATGTCGGATTTTGACCATTTGTGCTGACCTTTCAATTTCAACGTACCTCTCTATAACATGACCCAGCTGTATTTTCAGTGGTCGCATTGGTTTCATATTTGGTTTGCTTGTAGGGCGCTGGCACCCGCATTCAGTGACCCAGAAAATTTGGCACTGCTGTGAACAGTTTAGTCGCAAAGTGAAGATTCACGGGTAAAAAGCCCCAAACTTCTAGATAGGTTCTTTTTCAGCTTTCAGCAGCCCTGGGTGAGTTCTTTAGAGAAATGTGGCTCTTTTTCATGGTGCTATTTTCTATGTCCAGCTAACCAACGAGATGAGGATGGTCATTGTCATTTTCTAAGCTGCGAACGTGCAGAAAGGTGAGAAAATGTCGGTTTTTGACCATTTGTGCTGACCTTCCAATTTCAACGTACCTCTCTATAGCATGACCCAGCTGTAAAGTCAGCGGTCGCATTGGTTTCATATTTAGTTTGCTTGTAGGGCGCTGGCACCCACAATCAGTGACCCTAAAAATTTGGCACTGCTGTGAATAGTTTAGTCGCAAAGTGAAGATTCACGGGTAAAAAGCCCCAAACTTCTAGATAGGTTCTTTTTCAGCTTTCAGCAGCCCTGGGTGAGTTCTTTAGAGAAATGTGGCTCTTTTTCATGGTGCTCTTGTCTATGTCCAGCTAACCAACGAGATGAGGATGGTCATTGTCATTTTCTAAGCTGCGAATGTGCAGAAAGGTGAGAAAATGTCGGATTTTGACCATTTGTACTGACCTTCCAATTTCAACGTACCTCTCTATAACATGACCCAGCTGTGATTTCAGCGGTCGCATTGGTTTCATATTTGGTTTGCTTGTAGGGCGCTGGCAGCCACAATCAGTGACCCAGAAAATTTGGCACTGCTGTGAATAGTTTAGTCGCAAAGTGAAGATTCACGGGTAAAAAGCCCCAAACTTCTAGATAGGTTCTTTTTCAGCTTTCAGCAGCCCTGGGCGAGTTCTTTAGAGAAATGTGACTCTTTTTCATGGTGCTCTTGTCTATGTCCAGCTCACCAACGAGATGAGGATGGTCATTGTCATTTTCTAAGCTGCGAACGGGCAGAAAGGTGAGAAAATGTCGGATTTTGACCATTTGTGCTGACCTTCCAATTTCAACGTACCTCTCTATAGCATGACCCAGCTGTAAAGTCAGCGGTCGCATTGGTTTCATATTTAGTTTGCTTGTAGGGTGCTGGCACCCACAATCAGTGACCCTAAAAATTTGGCACTGCTGTGAATAGTTTAGTCGCAAAGTGAAGATTCACGGGTAAAAAGCCCCAAACTTCTAGATAGGTTCTTTTTCAGCTTTCAGCAGCCCTGGGCGAGTTCTTTAGAGAAATGTGGCTCTTTTTCATGGTGCTATTTTCTATGTCCAGCTACACAACGAGATGAGGATGGTCATTGTCATTTTCTAAGCTGCGAACGGGCAGAAAGGTGAGAAAATGTCGGATTTTGACCATTTGTGCTGGCCTTTCAATTTCAACGTACCTCTCTATAACATGACCCAGCTGTAATTTCAGTGGTCGCATTGGTTTCATTTTTGGTTTCCTTGTTGGGCGCTAGCACACGCATTCAGTGACCCTGAAAATTTGGCACTGCTGTGAATAGTTTAGTCGCAAAGTGAAGATTCACGGGTAAAAAGCCCCAAACAAAACTTCTAGATAGGTTCTTTTTCAGCTTTCAGCAGCCCTGGGCGAGTTCTTTAGAGAAATGTGACTCTTTTTAATGGTGCTCTTGTCTATGTCCAGCTAACCAACGAGATGAGGATGGTCATTGTCATTTTCTAAGCTGCGAACGTGCAAAAAGGTGAGAAAATGTCTGATTTTGACCATTTGTGCTGACCTTTCAATTTCAACGTACCTCTCTATAACATGACCCAGCTGTAATTTCGGTGGTCGCATTGGTTTCATTTTTGGTTTGCTTGTAGGGCGCTGGCACCCGCATTCAGTGACCTAGAAAATTTGGCACTGCTGTGAATAGTTTAGTCGCAAAGTGAAGATTCACGGGTAAAAAGCCCCAAACTTCTAGATAGGTTCTTTTTAAGCTTTCAGCAGCCCTGGGCGAGTTCTTTAGAGAAATGTGGCTCTTTTTCATGGTGCTATTTTCTATGTCCAGCTACACAACGAGATGAGGATGGTCATTGTCATTTTCTAAGCTGCGAACGGGCAGAAAGGTGAGAAAATGTCTGATTTTGACCATTTGTGCTGGCCTTTCAATTTCAACGTACCTCTCTATAACATGACCCAGCTGTAATTTCAGTGGTCGCATTGGTTTCATTTTTGGTTTGCTTGTGGGGCGCTAGCACCCGCATTCAGTGACCCCGAAAATTTGGCACTGCTGTGAATAGTTTAGTCGCAAAGTGAAGATTCACGGGTAAAAAGCCTCAAACTTGTAGATAGGTTCTTTTTCAGCTTTCAGCAGCCCTAGGCTAGTACTTTAGAGAAATGTGACTCTTTTTCATGGTGCTCTTGTCTATGTCCAGCTACACAACGAGATGAGAATGGTCATTGTCATTTTCTAAGCTGCGAACGGGCAGAAAGGTGAGAAAATGTCGGATTTTGACCATTTGTGCTGACCTTTCAATTTCAACATACCTCTCTATAACATGACCCAGCGGTAATTTCAGTGGTCGCATTGGTTTCATATTTGGTTTGCTTGTAGGGCGCTGGCACCCGCATTCAGTGACCCAGAAAAGTTGGCACTGCTGTGAGTTGTTTAGTCGCAAAGTGAAGATTCACGGGTAAAAAGCCCCAAACTTCTAGATAGGTTCTTTTTCAGCTTTCAGCAGCCCTGGGCGAGTTCTTTAGAGAAATGTGGCTCTTTTTCATGGCGCTATTTTCTATGTCCAGCTAACCAACGAGATGATGATGGTCATTGTCATTTTCTAAGCTGCGAACGAGCAAAAAGGTGAGAAAATGTCTGATTTTGACCATTTGTGCTGACCTTCCAATTTCAACGTACCTCTCTATAACATGACCCAGCTGTAATGTCAGCGGTCGCATTGGTTTCATTTTTGGTTTGCTTGTAGGGCGCTGGCACCCGCATTCAGTGACCCAGAAAATTTGGCACTGCTGTGAATAGTTTAGTCGCAAAGTGAAGATTCACGGGTAAAAAGCCCCAAACTTCTAGATAGGTTCTTTTTCAGCTTTCAGCAGCCCTGGGTGAGTTCTTTAGAGAAATGTGACTCTTTTTCATGGTGCTATTTTCTATGTCCAGCTAACCAACGAGATGAGGATGGTCATTGTCATTTTCTAAGCTGCGAACGTGAAGAAAGGTGAGAAAATGTCGGATTTTGACCATTTGTGCTGACCTTTCAATTTCAACGTACCTCTCTATAACATGACCCAGCTGTATTTTCAGTGGTCGCATTGGTTTCATATTTGGTTTGCTTGTAGGGCGCTGGCACCCACAATCAGTGACCCTAAAAATTTGGCACTGCTGTGAATAGTTTAGTCGCAAAGTGAAGATTCACGGGTAAAAAGCCCCAAACTTCTAGATAGGTTCTTTTTCAGCTTTCAGCAGCCCTGGGCGAGTTCTTTAGAGAAATGTGGCTCTTTTTCATGGTGCTATTTTCTATGTCCAGCTACACAACGAGATGAGGATGGTCATTGTCATTTTCTAAGCTGCGAACGGGCAGAAAGGTGAGAAAATGTCGGATTTTGACCATTTGTGCTGGCCTTTCAATTTCAAGGTACCTCTCTATAACATGACCCAGCTGTAATTTCAGTGGTCGCATTGGTTTCATTTTTGGTTTCCTTGTTGGGCGCTAGCACACGCATTCAGTGACCCTGAAAATTTGGCACTGCTGTGAATAGTTTAGTCGCAAAGTGAAGATTCACGGGTAAAAAGCCCCAAACAAAACTTCTAGATAGGTTCTTTTTCAGCTTTCAGCAGCCCTGGGCGAGTTCTTTAGAGAAATGTGACTCTTTTTAATGGTGCTCTTGTCTATGTCCAGCTAACCAACGAGATGAGGATGGTCATTGTCATTTTCTAAGCTGCGAACGTGCAGAAAGGTGAGAAAATGTCTGATTTTGACCATTTGTGCTGACCTTTCAATTTCAACGTACCTCTCTATAACATGACCCAGCTGTAATTTCGGTGGTCGCATTGGTTTCATTTTTGGTTTGCTTGTAGGGCGCTGGCACCCGCATTCAGTGACCTAGAAAATTTGGAACTGCTGTGAATAGTTTAGTCGCAAAGTGAAGATTCACGGGTAAAAAGCCCCAAACTTCTAGATAGGTTCTTTTTAAGCTTTCAGCAGCCCTGGGCGAGTTCTTTAGAGAAATGTGGCTCTTTTTCATGGTGCTATTTTCTATGTCCAGCTACACAACGAGATGAGTATGGTCATTGTCATTTTCTAAGCTGCGAACGGGCAGAAAGGTGAGAAAATGTCTGATTTTGACCATTTGTGCTGGCCTTTCAATTTCAACATACCTCTCTATAACATGACCCAGCGGTAATTTCAGTGGTCGCATTGGTTTCATTTTTGGTTTGCTTGTAGGGCGCTGGCACCCGCATTTAGTGACCCAGAAAAGTTGGCACTGCTGTGAGTTGTTTAGTCGCAAAGTGAAGATTCACGGGTAAAAAGCCCCAAACTTCTAGATAGGTTCTTTTTCAGCTTTCAGCAGCCCTGGGCGAGTTCTTTAGAGAAATGTGGCTCTTTTTCATGGCGCTATTTTCTATGTCCAGCTAACCAACGAGATGATGATGGTCATTGTCATTTTCTAAGCTGCGAACGAGCAAAAAGGTGAGAAAATGTCTGATTTTGACCATTTGTGCTGACCTTCCAATTTCAACGTACCTCTCTATAACATGACCCAGCTGTAATGTCAGCGGTCGCATTGTTTTCATTTTTGGTTTGCTTGTAGGGCGCTGGCACCCGCATTCAGTGACCCAGAAAATTTGGCACTGCTGTGAATAGTTTAGTCGCAAAGTGAAGATTCACGGGTAAAAAGCCCCAAACTTCTAGATAGGTTCTTTTTCAGCTTTCAGCAGCCCTGGGTGAGTTCTTTAGAGAAATGTGACTCTTTTTCATGGTGCTCTTGTCTATGTCCAGCTAACCAACGAGATGAGGATGGTCATTGTCATTTTCTAAGCTGCGAACGTGCAGAAAGGTGAGAAAATGTCTGATTTTGACCATTTGTGCTGACCTTTCAATTTCAACGTACCTCTCTATAACATGACCCAGCTGTAATTTCAGTGGTCGCATTGGTTTCATTTTTGGTTTGCTTGTAGGGCGCTGGCACCCGCATTCAGTGACCCAGAAAATTTGCCACTGCTGTGAATAGTTTAGTCGCAAAGTGAAGATTCACGGGTAAAAAGCCCCAAACTTCTAGATAGGTTCTTTTTCAGCTTTCAGCAGCCCTGGGCGAGTTCTTTGGAGAAATGTGAGTCTTTTTCTTGGTGCTCTTGTCCATCTCCCGCTACACAACGAGATGAGGATGGTCATTGTTATTTTTTGAGCTGCGAACTGGCAGAAAGGTGAGAAAATGTCGGATTTTGACCATTTGTGCTGACCTTTCAATTTCAACGTACCTCTCTATAACATGACCCAGCTGTAATTTCAGCGGTCGCATTGGTTTCATTTTTGGTTTGCTTGTAGGGCGCTGGCACCCGCATTCAGTGACCCAGAAAAATTGGCACCGCTGTGAATAGTTTAGTCGCAAAGTGAAGATTCACGGGTAAAAAGCCCCAAACTTCTAGATAGGTTCTTTTTCAGCTTTCAGCAGCCCTGGGCGAGTTTTTTAGAGAAATGTGGCTCTTTTTCATGGTGCTATTTGCTATGTCCAGCTACACAACGAGATGAGGATGGTCATTGTCATTTTCTGAGCTGCGAACGGGCAGAAAGGTGAGAAACTGTCGGATTTTGACCATTTGTGCTGACCTTTCAATTTCAACGTACCTCTCTATAACATGACCCAGCTGTAATTTCAGTGGTCGCATTGGTTTCATTTTTGGTTTGCTTGTAAGGCGCTGGCACCCGCATTCAGTAACCTAGAAAATTTGGCACTTCTGTGAATAGTTTAGTCGCAAAGTGAAGATTCACGGGTAAAAAGCCCCAAACTTCTAGATAGGTTCTTTTTCAGCTTTCAGCAGCCCTGGGCGAGTTCTTTAGAGAAATGTGACTCTTTTTCATGGTGCTCTTGTCTATGTCCAGCTACACAACGAGATGAGGATGGTCATTGTCATTTTCTAAGCTGCGAACGGGCAGAAAGGTGAGAAAATGTCGGATTTTGACCATTTGTGCTGGCCTTTCAATTTCAACGTACCTCTCTATAACATGACCCAGCGGTAATTTCAGTGGTCGCATTGGTTTCATTTTTGGTTTGCTTGTAGGGCGCTGGCACCCGCATTCATTGACCCAGAAAATGTGGCACTGCTGTAAATAGTTTAGTCGCAAAGTGAAGATTCACGGGTAAAAAGCCCCAAACTTCTAGATAGGTTCTTTTTCAGCTTTCAGCAACCCTGGGCGAGTTCTTTAGAGAAATGTGACTCTTTTTCATGGTGCTCTTGTCTATATTCAGCTAACCAACGAGATGAGGATAGTCATTGTCATGTTCTAAGCTGCGGACGGGCAGAAAGGTGAGAAAATGTCGGATTTTGACCATTTGTGCTGACCTTTCAATTTCAACGTACCTCTCTATAACATAACCCAGCTGTATTTTCAGTGGTCGCATTGGTTTCATTTTTGGTTTGCTTGTAGGGCGCTGGCGCCCGCATTCAGTGACCCCGAAAATTTGGCACTGCTGTGAATAGTTTAGTCGCAAAGTGAAGATTCACGGGTAAAAAGCCCCAAACTTCTAGATAGGTTCTTTTTCAGCTTTCAGCAGCCCTGGGTGAGTTCTTTAGAGAAATGTGGCTCTTTTTCATGGTGCTCTTCTCTATGTCCAGCTAACCAACGAGATGAGGATGGTCATTGTCATTTTCTAAGCTGCGAATGTGGGGAAAGGTGAGAAAATGTCGGATTTTGACCGTTTGTGCTGACCTTCCAATTTCAACGTACCTCTCTATAACATGACCCAGCTGTGATATCAGCGGTCGCATTGGTTTCATATTTGGTTTGCTTGTAGGGCGCTGGCACCCACAATCAGTGACCCAGAAAATTTGGCACTGCTGTGAATAGTTTAGTCGCAAAGTGAAGATTCACGGGTAAAAAGCCCCAAACTTCTAGATAGGTTCTTTTTCAGCTTTCAGCAGCCCTGGGCGAGTTCTTTAGAGAAATGTGACTCTTTTTCATGGTGCTCTTGTCTATGTCCAGCTAACCAACGAGATGAGGATGGTCATTGTCATTTTCTAAGCTGCGAACGGGCAGAAAGGTGAGAAAATGTCGGATTTTGACCATTTGTGCTGACCTTCCAATTTCAACGTACCTCTCTATAACATGACCCAGCTGTAATGTCAGCGGTCGCATTGGTTTCATATTTGGTTTGCTTGTAGGGCGCTGGCAGCCACAATCAGTGACCCAGAAAATTTGGCACTGCTGTGAATAGTTTAGTCGCAAAGTGAAGATTCATGGTAAAAAGCCCCAAACTTCTAGATAGGTTCTTTTTCAGCTTTCAGCAGCCCTTGGCGAGTTCTTTAAAGAAATGTGACTCTTTTTCATGGTGCTCTTGTCTATGTCCAGCTACACAACGAGATGAGGATGGTCATTGTCATTTTCTGAGCTGCGAACGGGCAGAAAGGTGAGAAAATGTCGGATTTTGACCATTTGTGCTGACCTTTCAATTTCAACGTACCTCTCTATAACATGACCCAGCTGTATTTTCAGTGGTCGCATTGGTTTCATTTTTGGTTTGCTTGTAGGGCGCTGGCGCCCGCATTCAGTGACCCAGAAAATTTGGCACTGCTGTGAATAGTTTAGTCGCAAAGTGAAGATTCACGGGTAAAAAGCCCCAAACTTCTAGATAGGTTCTTTTTCAGCTTTCAGCAGCCCTGGGTGAGTTCTTTAGAGAAATGTGGCTCTTTTTCATGGTGCTATTTTCTATGTCCAGCTAACAAACGAGATGAGGATGGTCATTGTCATTTTCTAAGCTGCGAACGTCCAGAAAGGTGAGAAAATGTCGGATTTTGACCATTTGTGCTGACCTTCCAATTTCAACATAAGTCTCTATAACATGACCCAGCTGTAATGTCAGAGGTCGCATTGGTTTCATATTTGGTTTGCTTGTAGGGCGCTGGCACCCACAATCAGTGACCCTAAAAATTTGGCACTGCTGTGAATAGTTTAGTCGCAAAGTGAAGATTCACGGGTAAAAAGCCCCAAACTTCTAGATAGGTTCTTTTTCAGCTTTCAGCAGCCCTGGGTGAGTTCTTTAGAGAAATGTGGCTCTTTTTCATGGTGCTCTTGTCTATGTCCAGCTAACCAACGAGATGAGGATGGTCATTGTCATTTTCTAAGCTGCGAATGTGCAGAAAGGTGAGAAAATGTCGGATTTTGACCATTTGTACTGACCTTCCAATTTCAACGTACCTCTCTATAACATGACCCAGCTGTGATTTCAGCGGTCGCATTGGTTTCATATTTGGTTTGCTTGTAGGGCGCTGGCACCCACAATCAGTGACCCAGAAAATTTGGCACTGCTGTGAATAGTTTAGTCGCAAAGTGAAGATTCACGGGTAAAAAGCCCCAAACTTCTAGATAGGTTCTTTTTCAGCTTTCAGCAGCCCTGGGCGAGCTCTTTAGAGAAATGTGACTCTTTTTCATGGTGCTCTTGTCTATGTCCAGCTAACCAACGAGATGAGGATGGTCATTGTCATTTTCTAAGCTGCGAACGTGCAGAAAGGTGAGAAAATGTCGGATTTTGACCATTTGTGCTGACCTTCCAATTTCAACGTACCTCACTATAACATGACCCAGCTGTAATGTTAGCGGTCGCATTGGTTTCATATTTGGTTTAGTTGTAGGGCGCTGGCAGCCACAATCAGTGACCCTAAAAATTTGGCACTGCTGTGAATAGTTTAGTCGCAAAGTGAAGATTCACGGGTAAAAAGCCCCAAACTTCTAGATAGGTTCTTTTTCAGCTTTCAGCAGCCCTGGGCGAGTTCTTTAGAGAAATGTGACTCTTTTTCATGGTGCTCTTGTCTATGTCCAGCTAACCAACGAGATGAGGATGGTCATTGTCATTTTCTAAGCTGCGAACGGGCAGAAAGGTGAGAAAATGTCGGATTTTGACCATTTGTGCTGACCTTTCAATTTCAACGTACCTCTCTATAACATGACCCAGCGGTAATTTCAGTGGTCGCATTGGTTTCATTTTTGGTTTGCTTGTAGGGCGCTGGCACCCGCATTTAGTGACCCAGAAAATTTGGCACTGCTGTGAATAGTTTAGTCGCAAAGTGAAGATTCACGGGTAAAAAGCCCCAAACTTCTAGATAGGTTCTTTTTCAGCTTTCAGCAGCCCTGGGCGAGTTTTTTACGGAAATGTGGGTCTTTTTCGTGGTGCTCTTGTCTATGTCCAGCTACACAACGAGATGAGGATGGTCATTGTCATTTTCTGAGCTGCGAACGGGCAGAACGGTGAGAAAATGTCGGATTTTGACCATTTGTGCTGACCTTTCAATTTCAACGTACCTCTCTATAACATGACCCAGCTGTATTTCCAGTGGTCGCATTGGTTTGATTTTTGGTTTGCTTGTAGGGCGCTGGCACCCGCATTCAGTGACCCAGAAAATTTGGCACTGCTGTGAATAGTTTAGTCGCAAAGTGAAGATTCACGGGTAAAAAGCCCCAAACTTCTAGATAGGTTATTTTTCAGCTTTCAGCAGCCCTGGGTGAGTTCTTTAGAGAATTGTGGGTCTATTTCTTGGTGCTATTTTCTATGTCCAGCTAACCAACGAGATGAGGATGGTCATTGTCATTTTCTAAGCTGCGAACGTGCAGAAAGGTGAGAAAATGTCGGATTTTGACCATTTGTGCTGACCTTCCAATTTCAACGTACCTCTCTATAACATGACTCAGCTGTAATTTCAGTGGTCGCATTGGTTTCATTTTTCGTTTGCTTGTAGGGCGCTGGCACCTGCATTCAGTGACCTAGAAAATTTGGCACTGCAGTGAATAGTTTAGTCGCAAAGTGAAGATTCACGGGTAAAAAGCCCCAAACTTCTAGATAGGTTCTTTTTCAGCTTTCAGCAGCCCTGGGCGAGTTCTTTAGAGAAATGTCGGTCTTTTTTTCGTGCTCTTGTCTATGTCCAGCTAACCAACGAGAAGAGGATGGTCATTGTCATTTTCTAAGCTGCGAAGGGGCAGAAAGGTGAGAAAATGTCGGATTTGACCATTTGTGCCGACCTTTCAATTTCAACGTACCTCTCTATAACATGACCCAGCGGTAATTTCAGTGGTCGCATTGGTTTCATTTTTGGTTTGCTTGTAGGGCGCTGGCGCCCGCATTCAGTGACCCAGAAAATTTGGCACTGCTGTGAATAGTTAAGTCGCAAAGTGAAGATTCACGGGTAAAAGCCCCAAACTTCTAGATAGGTTCTTTTCAGCTTTCAGCAGCCCTGGGCGAGTTCTTTACGGAAATGTGGGTCTTTTTCTTGGTGCTCTTGTCTATGTCCAGCTACACAACGAGATGAGGATGGTCATTGTCATTTTCTGAGCTGCGAACGGGCAGAAAGGTGAGAAAATGTCGGATTTTGACCATTTGTGCTGACCTTCCAATTTCAACGTACCTCTCTATAACATGACCCAGCTGTAATGTCAGCGGTCGCATTGGTTTCATATTTGGTTTGCTTGTTGGGCGCTGGCACCCACAATCAGTGACCCTAAAAATTTGGCACTGCTGTGAATAGTTTAGTCGCAAAGTGAAGATTTACGGGTAAAAAGCCCCAAACTTCTAGATAGGTTCTTTTTCAGCTTTCAGCAGCCCTGGGTGAGTTCTTTAGAGAAATGTGGCTCTTTTTCATGGCGCTATTTTCTATGTCCAGCTAACCAACGAGATGAGGATGGTCATTGTCATTTTCTGAGCTGCGAACGGGCAGAACGGTGAGAAAATGTCGGATTTTGACCATTTGTGCTGACCTTTCAATTTCACCGTACCTCTCTATAACATGACTCAGCTGTAATTTCAGTGGTCGCATTGGTTTCATTTTTCGTTTGCTTGTAGGGCGCTGGCACCTGCATTCAGTGACCTAGAAAATTTGGCACTGCAGTGAATAGTTTAGTCGCAAAGTGAAGATTCACGGGTAAAAAGCCCCAAACTTCTAGATAGGTTCTTTTTCAGCTTTCAGCAGCCCTGGGCGAGTTCTTTAGAGAAATGTCGGTCTTTTTTTCGTGCTCTTGTCTATGTCCAGCTAACCAACGAGAAGAATATGGTCATTGTCATTTTCTAAGCTGCGAAGGGGCAGAAAGGTGAGAAAATGTCGGATTTGACCATTTGTGCCGACCTTTCAATTTCAACGTACCTCTCTATAACATGACCCAGCGGTAATTTCAGTGGTCGCATTGGTTTGATTTTTGGTTTGCTTGTAGGGCGCTGGCGCCCGCATTCAGTGACCCAGAAAATTTGGCACTGCTGTGAATAGTTTAGACGCAAAGTGAAGATTCACGGGTAAAAAGCCCAAAACTTCTAGATAGGTTCTTTTTCAGCTTTCAGCAGCCTTGGGCGAGTTCTTTAGAGAAATGTGGGTCTTTTTCTTAGTGCTCATGTCTATGTCCAGCTACACAACGAGATGAGGATGGTCATTGTCATTTTCTGAGCTGCGAACGGGCAGAAAGGTGAGAAAATGTCGGATTTTGACCATTTGTGCTGACCTTTCAATTTCAACGTACCTCTCTATAACATGACCCAGCTGTAATTTCAGTGGTCGCATTGGTTTCATTTTTGGTTTGCTTGTAGGTCGCTGGCACCCGCATTCAGAGACCCAGAAAATTTGGCACTGCTGTGAATAGTTTAGTCGCAAAGTGAAGATTCACGGGTAAAAAGCCCCAAACTTCTAGATAGGTTCTTTTTCAGCTTTCAGCAGCCCTGGGCGAGTTCTTTAGAGAAATGTGGTGCTTTTTCATTGTGCTCTTGTCTATGTCCAGCTAACCAACGAGATGAGGATGGTCATTGTCATTTTCTAAGCTGCGAACGTGCAGAAAGGTGAGAAAATGTCTGATTTTGACCATTTGTGCTGACCTTCCAATTTCAACGTACCTCTCTATAACATGACCCAGCTGTAATGTCAGCGGTCGCATCGGTTTCATATTTGGTTTGCTTGTTGGGCGCTGCCACCCACAATCAGTGACCCTAAAAATTTGGCACTGCTGTGAATAGTTTAGTCGCAAAGTGAAGATTCACGGGTAAAAAGCCCCAAACTTCTAGATAGGTTCTTTTTCAGCTTTCAGCAGCCCTGGGCGAGTTCTTTAGAGAAATGTCGGTCTTTTTTTCGTGCTCTTGTCTATGTCCAGCTAACCGACGAGATGAGGATGGTCATTGTCATTTTCTAAGCTGCGAACGGGCAGAAAGGTGAGAAAATGTCGGATTTTGACCATTTGTGCTGACCTTTCAATTTCAACGTACCTCTCTATAACATGACCCAGCGATAATTTCAGTGGTCGCATTGGTTTCATTTTTGGTTTGCTTGTAGGGCGCTGGCACCCGCATTCAGTGACCCAGAAAATTTGGCTCTGCTGTGAATAGTTTAGTCGCAAAGTGAAGATTTACGGGTAAAAAGCACCAAACTTCTAGATAGGTTCTTTTTCAGCTTTCAGCAGCCCTGGGCGAGTTCTTTACGGAAATGTGGGTCTTTTTCATGGTGCTCTTGTCTATGTCCAGCTACACAACGAGATGAGGATGGTCATTGTCATTTTCTGAGCTGCGAACGGGCAGAACGGTGAGAAAATGTCGGATTTTGACCATTTGTGCTGACCTTTCAATTTCAACGTACCTCTCTATAACATGACCCAGCTGTAATTTCAGTGGTCGCATTGGTTTCATTTTTGGTTTGCTTGTAGGGCACTGGCACCCGCATTCAGTGACCTAGAAAATTTGGCACTGCTGTGAATAGTTTAGTCGCAAAGTGAAGATTCACGGGTAAAAAGCCCCAAACTTCTAGATAGGTTCTTTTTCAGCTTTCAGCAGCCCTGGGCGAGTTCTTTAGAGAAATGTGGCTCTTTTTCATGGTGCTATTTTCTATGTCCAGCTACACAACGAGATGAGGATCGTCATTGTCATTTTCTTAGCTGCGAACGGGCAGAAAGGTGAGAAAATGTCGGATTTTGACCATTTGTGCTGACCTTTCAATTTCAACGTACCTCTCTATAACATGACCCAGCTGTATTTTCAGTGGTCGCATTGGTTTCATTTTTGGTTTGCTTGTAGGACGCTGGCACCCGCATTCAGTGACCCAGAAAATTTGGCACTGCTGAGAACAGTTTAGTCGCAAAATGAAGATGCACGGGTAAAAAGCCCCAAACTTCTAGATAGGTTCTTTTTCAGCTTTCAGCAGCCCTGGGTGAGTTCTTTAGAGAAATGTGGCTCTTTTTCATGGTGCTATTTTCTATGTCCAGCTAACCAACGAGATGAGGATGGTCATTGTCATTTTCTAAGCTGCGAACGTGCAGAAAGGTGAGAAAATGTCGGATTTTGACCATTTGTGCTGACCTTCCAATTTCAACGTACCTCTCTATAACATGACCCAGCTGTAATGTCAGCGGTCGCATTGGCTTCATATTTGGTTTGCTTGTAGGGCGCTGGCACCCACAATCAGTGACCCTAAAAATTTGGCACTGCTGTGAATAGTTTAGTCGCAAAGTGAAGATTCACGGGTAAAAAGCCCCAAACTTCTAGATAGGTTCTTTTTCAGCTTTCAGCAGCCCTGGGTGAGTTCTTTAGAGAAATGTGGCTCTTTTTCATGGTGCTATTTTCTATGTCCAGCTAACCAACGAGATGAGGATGGTCATTGTCATTTTCTAAGCTGCGAACGTGCAGAAAGGTGAGAAAATGTCGGATTTTGACCATTTGTGCTGACCTTCCAATTTCAACGTACCTCTCTATAACATGACCCAGCTGTAATGTCAGCGGTCGCATTGGTTTCATTTTTGGTTTGCTTGTAGGGCGCTGGCACCCGCATTCAGTGACCCAGAAAAATTGGCACCGCTGTGAATAGTTTAGTCGCAAAGTGAAGATTCACGGGTAAAAAGCCCCAAACTTCTAGATAGGTTCTTTTTCAGCTTTCAGCAGCCCTGGGCGAGTTTTTTAGAGAAATGTGGCTCTTTTTCATGGTGCTATTTTCTATGTCCAGCTACACAACGAGATGAGGATGGTCATTGTCATTTTCTGAGCTGCGAACGGGCAGAAAGGTGAGAAAATGTCGGATTTTGACCATTTGTGCTGGCCTTTCAATTTCAACGTACCTCTCTATAACATGACCCAGCTGTAATTTCAGTGGTTGCATTGGTTTCATTTTTGGTTTGCTTGTGGGGCGCTAGCACACTCATTCAGTGACCCCGAAAATTTGGCACTGCTGTGAATAGTTTAGTCGCAAAGTGAAGATTCACGGGTAAAAAGCCTCAAACTTGTAGATAGGTTCTTTTTCAGCTTTCAGCAGCCCTGGGCGAGTTCTTTAGAGAAATGTGACTCTTTTTCATGGTGCTCTTGTCTATGTCCAGCTACAAAACGAGATAAGGATGGTCATTGTCATTTTCTAAGCTGCGAACGGGCAGAAAGGAGAGAAAGTGTCGGATTTTGACCATTTGTGCTGACCTTTCAATTTCAACGTACCTCTCTATAACATGACCCAGCGGTAATTTCAGTGGTCGCATTGGTTTCATTTTTGGTTTGCTTGTAGGGCGCTGGCACCCGCATTCATTGACCCAGAAAATGTGGCACTGCTGTAAATAGTTTAGTCGCAAAGTGAAGATTCACGGGTAAAAAGCCCAAAACTTCTAGATAGGTACTTTTTCAGCTTTCAGCAACCCTGGGCGAGTTCTTTAGAGAAATGTGACTCTTTTTCATGGTGCTCTTGTCTATATTCAGCTAACCAACGAGATGAGGATAGTCATTGTCATGTTCTAAGCTGCGAACGGGCAGAAAGGTGAGAAAATGTCGGATTTTGACCATTTGTGCTGACCTTTCAATTTCAACGTACCTCTCTATAACATGACCCAGCTGTAATTTCAGTGGTCGCATTGGTTTGATTTTTGGTTTGCTTGTAGTGCGCTGGCACCCGCATTCAGTGACCCAGAAAATTTGGCACTGCTGTGAATAGTTTAGTCGCAAAGTGAAGATTCTCGGGGAAAAAGCCCCAAACTTCTAGATAGGTTCTTTTTCAGCTTTCAGCAGCCCTGGGCGAGTTCTTTAGAGAAATGTGGTGCTTTTTCATGGTGCTATTTGCTATGTCCAGCTACACAACGAGATGAGGATGGTCATTGTCATTTTCTGAGCTGCGAACGGGCAGAAAGGTGAGAAAATGTCGGATTTTGACCATTTGTGCTGACCTTTCAATTTCAACGTACCTCTCTATAACATGACCCAGCTGTATTTTCAGTAGTCGCATTGGTTTCATTTTTGGTTTGCTTGTAGGGCGCTGGCACCCGCATTCATTGACCCAGAAAATGTGGCACTGCTGTAAATAGTTTAGTCGCAAAGTGAAGATTCACGGGTAAAAAGCCCCAAACTTCTAGATAGGTACTTTTTCAGCTTTCAGCAACCCTGGGCGAGTTCTTTAGAGAAATGTGACTCTTTTTCATGGTGCTCTTGTCTATATTCAGCTAACCAACGAGATGAGGATAGTCATTGTCATGTTCTAAGCTGCGAACGGGCAGAAAGGTGAGAAAATGTCGGATTTTGACCATTTGTGCTGACCTTTCAATTTCAACGTACCTCTCTATAACATGACCCAGCTGTAATTTCAGTGGTCGCATTGGTTTGATTTTTGGTTTGCTTGTAGTGCGCTGGCACCCGCATTCAGTGACCTAGAAAATTTGGCACTCCTGTGAATAGTTTAGTCGCAAAGTGAAGATTCACGGGTAAATAGCCCCAAACTTCTAGATAGGTTCTTTTTAAGCTTTCAGCAGCCCTGGGCGAGTTCTTTAGAGAAATGTGGCTCTTTTTTATGGTGCTATTTTCTATGTCCAGCTACACAACGAGATGAGGATTGTCATTGTCATTTTCTAAGCTGCGAACGGGCAGAAAGGTGAGAAAATGTCGGATTTTGACCATTTGTGCTGGCCTTTCAATTTCAACGTACCTCTCTATAACATGACCCAGCTGTAATTTCAGTGGTCGCATTTGTTTCATTTTTGGTTTGCTTGTGGGGCGCTAGCACCCGCATTCAATGACCCAGAAAATTTGGCACTGCTGTGAATAGTTTAGTCGCAAAGTGAAGATTCACGGGTAAAAAGCCTCAAACTTGTAGATAGGTTCTTTTTCAGCTTTCAGCAGCCCTGGGCGAGATCTTTAGAGAAATGTGACTCTTTTTCATGGTGCTCTTGTCTATGTCCAGCTACACAACGAGATGAGGATGGTTATTGTCATTTTCTAAGTATTTTTCTTGGTGCTCTTGTCCATCTCCCGCTACACAACGAGATGAGGATGGTCATTGTTATTTTTTGAGCTGCGAACTGGCAGAAAGGTGAGAAAATGTCGGATTTTGACCATTTGTGCTGACCTTTCAATTTCAACGTACCTCTCTATAACATGACCCAGCTGTAATTTCAGCGGTCGCATTGGTTTCATTTTTGGTTTGCTTGTAGGGCGCTGGCGGCCACAATCAGTGACCCAGAAAATTTGGCACTGCTGTGAATAGTTTAGTCGCAAAGTGAAGATTCACGGGTAAAAAGCCCCAAACTTCTAGATAGGTTCTTTTTCAGCTTTCAGCAGCCCTGGGCGAGTTCTTTAGAGAAATGTGGTGCTTTTTCATGGTGCTCTTGTCTATGTCCAGCTAACCAACGAGATGAGGATGGTCATTGTCATTTTCTAAGCTGCGAACGTGCAGAAAGGTGAGAAAATGTCGGATTTTGACCATTTGTGCTGACCTTTCAATTTCAACGTACCTCTCTATAACATGACCCAGCGGTAATTTCAGTGGTCGCATTGGTTTCATTTTTGGTTTGCTTGTAGGGCGCTGGCACCCGCATTCAGTGACCCAGAAAAATTGGCACCGCTGTGAATAGTTTAGTCGCAAAGTGAAGATTCACGGGTAAAAAGCCCCAAACTTCTAGATAGGTTCTTTTTCAGCTTTCAGCAGCCCTGGGCGAGTTTTTTAGAGAAATGTGGCTCTTTTTCATGGTGCTATTTTCTATGTCCAGCTACACAACGAGATGAGGATGGTCATTGTCATTTTCTGAGCTGCGAACGGGCAGAAAGGTGAGAAAATGTCGGATTTTGACCATTTGTGCTGGCCTTTCAATTTCAACGTACCTCTCTATAACATGACCCAGCTGTAATTTCAGTGGTTGCATTGGTTTCATTTTTGGTTTGCTTGTGGGGCGCTAGCACACTCATTCAGTGACCCCGAAAATTTGGCACTGCTGTGAATAGTTTAGTCGCAAAGTGAAGATTCACGGGTAAAAAGCCTCAAACTTGTAGATAGGTTCTTTTTCAGCTTTCAGCAGCCCTGGGCGAGTTCTTTAGAGAAATGTGACTCTTTTTCATGGTGCTCTTGTCTATGTCCAGCTACAAAACGAGATAAGGATGGTCATTGTCATTTTCTAAGCTGCGAACGGGCAGAAAGGAGAGAAAGTGTCGGATTTTGACCATTTGTGCTGACCTTTCAATTTCAACGTACCTCTCTATAACATGACCCAGCGGTAATTTCAGTGGTCGCATTGGTTTCATTTTTGGTTTGCTTGTAGGGCGCTGGCACCCGCATTCATTGACCCAGAAAATGTGGCACTGCTGTAAATAGTTTAGTCGCAAAGTGAAGATTCACGGGTAAAAAGCCCCAAACTTCTAGATAGGTACTTTTTCAGCTTTCAGCAACCCTGGGCGAGTTCTTTAGAGAAATGTGACTCTTTTTAATGGTGCTCTTGTCTATATTCAGCTAACCAACGAGATGAGGATAGTCATTGTCATGTTCTAAGCTGCGAACGGGCAGAAAGGTGAGAAAATGTCGGATTTTGACCATTTGTGCTGACCTTTCAATTTCAACGTACCTCTCTATAACATGACCCAGCTGTAATTTCAGTGGTCGCATTGGTTTGATTTTTGGTTTGCTTGTAGTGCGCTGGCACCCGCATTCAGTGACCCAGAAAATTTGGCACTGCTGTGAATAGTTTAGTCGCAAAGTGAAGATTCTCGGGTAAAAAGCCCCAAACTTCTAGATAGGTTCTTTTTCAGCTTTCAGCAGCCCTGGGCGAGTTCTTTAGAGAAATGTGGTGCTTTTTCATGGTGCTATTTGCTATGTCCAGCTACACAACGAGATGAGGATGGTCATTGTCATTTTCTGAGCTGCGAACGGGCAGAAAGGTGAGAAAATGTCGGATTTTGACCATTTGTGCTGACCTTTCAATTTCAACGTACCTCTCTATAACATGACCCAGCTGTAATTTCAGTGGTCGCATTGGTTTCATTTTTGGTTTGCTTGTAGGGCGCTGGCACCCGCATTCAGTGACCCAGAAAAATTGGCACTGCTGTGAATAGTTTAGTCGCAAAGTGAAGATTCACGGGTAAAATGCCCCAAACTTCTAGATAGGTTCTTTTTAGGCTTTCAGCAGCCCTGGGCGAGTTCTTTGGAGAAATGTGAGTCTTTTTCTTGGTGCTCTTGTCCATCTCCCGCTACACAACGAGATGAGGATGGTCATTGTTATTGTTTGAGCTGCGAACTGGCAGAAAGGTGAGAAAATGTCGGATTTTGACCATTTGTGCTGACCTTTCAATTTCAACGTACCTCTCTATAACATGACCCAGCTGTAATTTCAGTGGTCGCATTGGTTTCATTTTTGGTTTGCATGTAGGGCGCTGCCACCCGCATTCAGTAACCCTAAAAATTTGGCACTGCTGTGAATAGTTTAGTCGCAAAGTGAAGATTCACGGGTAAAAAGCCCCAAACTTCTAGATAGGTTCTTTTTCAGCTTTCAGCAGCCCTGGGCGAGTTCTTTAGAGAAAGGTGGGTATTTTTCTTGGTGCTCATGTCTATGTCCAGCTACACAACGAGATGAGGATGGTCATGGTCCTTTTCTGAGCTGGGAACGGGCAGAAAGGTGAGAAAATGTCGGATTTTGACCATTTGTGCTGACCTTTCAATTTCAACGTACCTCTCTATAACATGACCCAGCTGTAATTTCAGTGGTCGCATTGGTTTCATTTTTGGTTTGCTTGTAGGGCGCTGGCACCCGCATTCAGTGACCCAGAAAATTTGGCACTGCTGTGAATAGTTTAGTCGCAAAGTGAAGATTCACGGGTAAAAAGCCCCAAACTTCTAGATAGGTTCTTTTTCAGCTTTCAGCAGCCCTGGGCTAGTTCTTTAGAGAAATGTTGTGCTTTTTCATGGTGCTCTTGTCTATGTCCAGCTAACCAACGAGATGAGGATGGTAATTGTCAAGCTGCGAACGTGCAGAACGGTGAGAAAATATCGGATTTTGACCATTTGTGCTGACCTTTCAATTTCAACGTACCTCTCTATAACATGACCCAGCTGTAATTTCAGTGGTCGCATTGGTTTCATTTTTGGTTTGCTTGTAGGGCGCTGGCACCCGCATTCAGTGACCCAGAAAATTTGCCACTGCTGTGAATAGTTTAGTCGCAAAGTGAAGATTCACGGGTAAAAAGCCCCAAACTTCTAGATAGGTTCTTTTTCAGCTTTCAGCAGCCCGGGGCGAGATCATTAGAGAAATGTAGCTCTTTTTCATGGTGCTATTTTCTATATCCAGCTAACCAACGAGATGAGGATGGTCATTGTCATTTTCTGAGCTGCGAACGGGCAGAAAGGTGAGAAAATGTCGGATTTTGACCATTTGTGCTGACCTTTCAATTTCAACGTACCTCTCTATAACATGAACCAGCTGTAATGTCAGTGGTCGCATTGATTTGATTTTTGGTTTGCTTTTAGGGCGCTGGCACCCGCATTCATTGACCCAGAAAATTTGGCACTGCTCTGAATAGTTTAGTCGCAAAGTGAAGATTCACGGGTAAAAAGCCCCAAACATCTAGATAGGTTCTTTTTCAGCTTTCAGCAGCCCTGGGCGAGTTCTTTAGAGAAATGTGGCTCTTTTTCATGGTGCTATTTTCTATGTCCAGCTACACAGCGAGATGAGGATGGTCATTGTCATTTTCTAAGCTGCGAACGGGCAGAAAGGTGAGAAAATGTCGGATTTTGACCATTTGTGCTGACCTTTCAATTTCAACGTACCTCTCTATAACACGACCCAGCTGTAATTTCAGTGGTCGCATTGGTTTCATTTTTGGTTTGCTTGTAGTGCGCTGGCACCCGCATTCAGTGACCCAGAAAATTTGGCACTGCTCTGAATAGTTTAGTCGCAAAGTGAAGATTCACGGGTAAAAAGCCCCGAACTTCTAGATAGGTTCTTTTTCAGCTTTCAGCAGCCCTGGGCGAGTTCTTTAGAGAAATTTGAGTCTTTTTCTTGGTGCTCTTGTCTATGTCCAGCTACACAACGAGATGAGGATTGTCATTGTCAGTTTCTAAGCTGCGAACGGGCAGAAAGGTGAGAAAATGTCGGATTTTGACCATTTGTGCTGACCTTTCAATTTCAACGTACCTCTCTATAACATGACCCAGCTGTAATTTCAGTGGTCGCATTGGTTTCATTTTTGGTTTGCTTGTAGGGCGCTGGCACCCGCATTCCGTGACCCAGAAAATTTGGCACTGCTGTGAATAGTTTAGTCGCAAAGTGAAGATTCACGGGTAAAAAGCCCCAAACTTCTAGATAGGTTCTTTTTCAGCTTTCAGCAGCCCTGGGCGAGTTCTTTAGAGAAATGTGGTGCTTTTTCATGGTGCTCTTGTCTATGTCCAGCTAACCAAGAAAATGTGAGAAAATGTCGGATTTTGACCATGTGTGCCGACCTTCCAATTTCAACGTACCTCTCTAAAACATGACCCAGCTGTAATGTCAGCGGTCGCATTGGTTTCATATTTGGTTTGCTTGTTGGGCGCTGGCACCCACAATCAGTGACCCTAAAAAGCTTTCAGCAGCCCTGGGCGAGTTCTGTAGAGAAATGCGGGTGTTTTTCTTTGTGCTCATGTCTATCTCTGAATAGTTTAGTCGCAAAGTGAAGATTCACGGGTAAAAAGCCCCAAACATCTAGATAGGTTCTTTTTCAGCTTTCAGCAGCCCTGGGCGAGTTCTTTAGAGAAATGTGGCTCTTTTTCATGGTGCTATTTTCTATGTCCAGCTACACAACGAGATGAGGATGGTCATTGTCCTTTTCTGGGCTGCGAACGGGCAGAAAGGTGAGAAAATGTCGGATTTTGACCATTTGTGCTGACCTTTCAATTTCAACGTACCTCTCTATAACATGACCCAGCTGTAATTTCAGTGGCCGCTTTCAGCAGCCCTGGGCGAGTTCTTTGGAGAAATGTGAGTCTTTTTCTTGGTGCTCTTGTCCATCTCCCGCTACACAACGAGATGAGGATGGTCATTGTTATTTTTTGAGCTGCGAACTGGCAGAAAGGTGAGAAAATGTCGGATTTTGACCATTTGTGCTGACCTTTCAATTTCAACGTACCTCTCTATAACATGACCCAGCTGTAATTTCAGTGGTCGCATTGGTTTCATTTGTGGTTTGCATTTAGGGCGCTGCCACCTGCATTCAGTCACCCAGAAAATTTGGCACTGCTGTGAATAGTTTAGTCGCAAAGTGAAGATTCACGGGTAAAAAGCCCCAAACTTCTAGATAGGTTCTTTTTCAGCTTTCAGCAGCCCTGCGCGAGTTCTTTAGAGAAATGTGGGTCTTTTTCTTGGTGCTCATGTCTATGTCCAGCTACACAACGAGATGAGGATGGTCATTGTCCTTTTCTGAGCTGCGAACGGGCAGAAAGGTGAGAAAATGTCGGATTTTGACCATTTGTGCTGACCTTTCAATTTCAACGTACCTCTCTATAACATGACCCAGCTGTAATTTCAGTGGTCGCATTGGTTTCATTTTTGGTTTGCTTGTAGGGCGCTGGCACCCGCATTCAGTGACCCAGAATATTTGGCACTGCTGTGAATAGTTTAGTCGCAAAGTGAAGATTCACGGGTAAAAAGCCCCGAACTTCTAGATAGGTTCTTTTTCAGCTTTCAGCAGCCCTGGGCGAGTTCTTTAGAAAATGTGAGTCTTTTTCTTGGTGCTCTTGTCTATGTCCAGCTACACAACGAGATGAGGATGGTCATTGTCATTTTCTGAGCTGCGAACGGGCAGAAAGGTGAGAAAATGTCGGATTTTAACCATTTGTGCTGACCTTTCAATTTCAACGTACCTCTCTATAACATGACCCAGCTGTAATTTCAGTGGTCGCATTGGTTTCATTTTTGGTTTGCTTGTAGGGCGCTGGCACCCGCACTCAGTTACCCAGAAAAATTGGCACTGCTGTGAATAGTTTAGTCGCAAAGTGAAGATTCACGGGTAAAAAGCCCCAAACTTCTAGATAGGTTCTTTTTCCGCTTTCAGCAGCCCTGGGCGAGTTCTTTGGAGAAATGTGAGTCTTTTTCTTGATGCTCTTGTCCATCTCCCGCTACACAACGAGATGAGGATGGTCATTGTTATTTTTTGAGCTGCGAACTGGCAGAAAGGTGAGAAAATGTCGGATTTTGACCATTTGTGCTGACCTTTCAATTTCAACGTACCTCTCTATAACATGACCCAGCTGTAATTTCAGTGGTCGCATTGGTTTCATTTGTGGTTTGCATGTAGGGCGCTGCCACCTGCATTCAGATACCCAGATAATTTGGCACTGCTGTGAATAGTTTAGTCGCAAAGTGAAGATTCACGGGTAAAAAGCCCCAAACTTCTAGATAGGTTCTTTTTCAGCTTTCAGCAGCCCTGGGCGAGTTCTTTAGAGAAATGTGGGTCTTTTTCTTGGTGCTCATGTCTATGTCCAGCTACACAACGAGATTAGGATGGTCATTGTCCTTTTCTGAGCTGCGAACGGGCAGAAAGGTGAGAAAATGTCGGACTTTGACCATTTGTGCTGACCTTTCAATTTCAACGTACCTCTCTATAACATGACCCAGCTGTAATTTCAGTGGTCGCATTGGTTTCATTTTTGGTTTGCTTGTAGGGCGCTGGCACCCGCATTCAATGACCCAAAAAATTTGGCACCGCTGTGAATAGTTTAGTCGCAAAGTGAAGATTCACGGGTAAAAAGCCCCAAACTTCTACATAGGTTCTTTTTCAGCTTTCAACAGCCCTGGGTGAGTTCTTTAGAGAAATGTGGCTCTTTTTCATGGTGCTATTTTCTATGTCCAGCTACACAACGAGATGAGGATGGTCATTGTCATTTTCTGAGCTGCGAACGGGCAGAAAGGTGAGAATATGTCGGATTTTGACCATTTGTGCTGACCTTTCAATTTCAACGTACCTCTCTATAACATGACCCAGCTCTATTTTCAGTGGTCGGTTTGGTTTCATTTTTGGTTTGCTTGTAGGCCGCTAGCACCCGCATTCAGTGACGACGAAAATTTGGCACTGTTGTGAATAGATTAGTCGCAAAGTGAAGAATCACGGGCAAAAAGGCCCAAAACTTCGAGATAGTTTGATATCAGCTTTGAGCAGCCCTGGGCGAGTTGTTTATTGAAATGTGGAATTTTTTCTTGGTGCACTTCCCTATGTCCAGCCAAACAACAAGATCAGGGTGGCTATGGTCAGTTCTTGAGCTTCGAATGGGCAGAAAGGTGAGAAATTGTCGCTTTTTGCCCATTTGTGCCCACGTGTCACTTTCAACGTACCTCTCTATAACATGACCCAGCTGTGATGTGAGTGGTCGCATTGATTTGATTTTTGGTTTGCTTGTAGGCCGCTGGCACCCGCATTCAGTGACGCCTAGAATTTGGCACTGCTGTGAATGGTTTAGTCACGAAGTGAAGAATCACGGGCAAAAAGGCCCAAAACTTCGAGATATTTTGATATCAGCTTTGAGCAGCCCTGGGCGAGTTGTTTATTGAAATGTGGAATTTTTTCTTGGTTCACTTCCGTATGTCCAGCCAAACAACAAGATCAGGGTGGCTATGGTCAGTTCTTGAGCTTCGAACGGCCAGAAAGGCGAGAAATTGTCGCTTTTTGCCCATTTGTGCCCAAGTGTCACTTTCAACGTACCTCTCTATAACATGACCCAACTGTGATGTGAGTGGTCGCATTGATTTGATTTTTGGTTTGCTTGTAGGCCGTTGGCACCCGCATTCAGTGACGACGAAAATTTAGCTAGGCTGTGAATAGTTAATAGCAAAGTGAAGAATCACGGGCAAAAAGGCCCAAAATTTCGAGATAGTTTCATATCAGCTTTGACCAGCACTGGGCGAGTTGTTTATTGAAATGTGGAATTTTTTCTTGGTTCACTTCCCTATGTCCAGCCAAACCACAAGATCAGGGTGGGTATGGTCAGTTCTTCAGCTTCGAACGGGCAGAAAGGTGAGAAATTGTCGCATTTTGCCCATTTCTGCCCACGTGTCACTTTCAACGTACCTCTCTATAACATGACCCAGCTGTGATGTGAGTGGTCGCATTGTTTTGATTTTTGGTTTGCTTGTAGGCCGCTGGCACCCGCATTCAGTGACGCCTAAAATTTGGCACTGCTGTGAATAGTTTAGTCGCAAAGTGAAGAATCACGGGCAAAAAGGCCCAAAACTTCGAGATAGTTTGATATCAGCTTTGAGCAGCCCTGGGCGAGTTGTTTATTGAAATGTGGAATTCTTTCTTGGTGCACTTCCCTATGTCCAGCCAAACAACAAAATCAGGGTGGCTATGGTCAGTTCTTGACCTTCGAACGGGCAGAAAGGTGACAAATTGTCGCTTTTTGCCCATTTGTACCCACGTGTCACTTTCAACGTACCTCTATAACATGACCCAGCTGTGATGTGAGTGGTCGCATTGATTTGATTTTTGGTTTGCTTGTAGGCCGCTGCCACCCGCATTCAGTGACGCCTAAAATTTGGCACTGCTGTGAATAGATTAGTCGCAAAGTGAAGAATCACGGGCAAAAAGGCCCAAAACTTCGAGATAGTTTGATATCAGCTTTGAGCAGCCCTGGGCGAGTTGTTTATTGAAATGTGGAATTTTTTCTTGGTTCACTTCCCTATGTCCAGCCAAACAACAAGATCAGGGTGGCTATGGTCAGTTCTTGAGCTTCGAACGGCCAGAAAGGCGAGAAATTGTCGCTTTTTGCCCATTTGTGCCCAAGTGTCACTTTCAACGTACCTCTCTATAACATGACCCAACTGTGATGTGAGTGGTCGCATTGATTTGATTTTTGGTTTGCTTGTAGGCCGTTGGCACCCGCATTCAGTGACGACGAAAATTTAGCTAGGCTGTGAATAGTTAATAGCAAAGTGAAGAATCACGGGCAAAAAGGCCCAAAATTTCGAGATAGTTTCATATCAGCTTTGAGCAGCACTGGGCGAGTTGTTTATTGAAATGTGGAATTTTGTCTTGGTTCAATTCCCTATGTCCAGCCAAACCACAAGATCAGGGTGGCTATGGTCAGTTCTTCAGCTTCGAACGGGCAGAAAGGTGAGAAATTGTCGCATTTTGCCCATTTCTGCCCACGTGTCACTTTCAACGTACCTCTCTATAACATGGCCCAGCTGTGATGTGAGTGGTCGCATTGTTTTGATTTTTGGTTTGCTTGTAGGCCGCTGGCACCCGCATTCAGTGACGCCTAAAATTTGGCACTGCTGTGAATAGTTTAGTCGCAAAGTGAAGAATCACGGGCAAAAGGCCCAAAACTTCGAGATAGTTTGATATCAGCTTTGAGCAGCCCTGGGCGAGTTGTATATTGAAATGTGGAATTCTTTCTTGGTGCACTTCCCTATGTCCAGCCAAACAACAAAATCAGGGTGGCTATGGTCAGTTCTTGACCTTCGAACGGGCAGAAAGGTGACAAATTGTCGCTTTTTGCCCATTTGTACCCACGTGTCACTTTCAACGTACCTCTATAACATGACCCAGCTGTGATGTGAGTGGTCGCATTGATTTGATTTTTGGTTTGCTTGTAGGCCGCTGCCACCCGCATTCAGTGACGCCTAAAATTTGGCACTGCTGTGAATAGATTAGTCGCAAAGTGAAGAATCACGGGCAAAAAGGCCCAAAACTTCGAGATAGTTTGATATCAGCTTTGAGCAGCCCTGGGCGAGTTGTTTATTGAAATGTGGAATTTTTTCTTGGTTCACTTCCCTATGTCCAGCCAAACAACAAGATCAGGGTGGCTATGGTCAGTTCTTGAGCTTCGAACGGGCAGAAAGGTGACAAATTGTCGCTTTTTGCCCATTTGTGCCCACGTTTCACTTTCAACGTACCTCTCTATAACATGACCCAGCTGTGATGTGAGTGGTCGCATTGATTTGATTTTTGGTTTGCTTGTAGGCCGCTGCCACCCGCATTCAGTGACGCTTAAAATTTGGCACTGCTGTGAATAGATTAGTCGCAAAGTGAAGAATCACGGGCAAAAAGGCCCAAAACTTCGAGATAGTTTGATATCAGCTTTGAGCAGCCCTGGGCGAGTTGTTTATTGAAATGTGGAATTTTTTCTTGGTTCACTTCCCTATGTCCAGGCAAACAACAAGATCAGGGTGGCTTTGGTCAGTTCTTGAGCTTCGAACGGGCAGAAAGGTGACAAATTGTCGCTTTTTGCCCATGTGTGCCCACGTGTCACTTTCAACGTACCTCTCTATAACATGACCCAGCTGTGATGTGAGTGGTCGCATTGATTTGATTTTTTTCGTTTGCTTGTAGGATGCTGCCACCCGCATTCAGTGACGCTTAAAATTTGGCACTGCTGTGAATAGATTAGTCGCAAAGTGAAGAATCACGGGCAAAAAGGCCCAAAACTTCGAGATAGTTTGATATCAGCTTTGAGCAGCCCTGGGCGAGTTGTTTATTGAAATGTGGAATTTTTTCTTGGTGCACTTCCCTATGACCAGCTAAACAACAAGATCAGGGTGGCTATGGTCAGTTCTTGAGCTTCGAAGGGGCAGAAAGGTGAGAAATTGTCGCTTTTTGTCCATTTGTGCCCACGTGTCACTTTCAACGTACCTCTCTATAACATGACCCAGCTGTGATCTGAGTGGACGCATTGATTTGAGTTTTGGTTTGCTTGTAGGCCGCTCGCACCCGCATTCAGTGACGACGAAAATTTGGCACTGCTGTGAATAGATTAGTCGCAAAGTGAAGAATCACGGGCAAAATGGCCCAAAACTTCGAGATAGTTTGATATCAGCTTTGAGCAGCCCTGGGCGAGTTGGTTATTGAAATGTGGAATTTTTCTTGTTTCACTTCCCTATGTCCAGCCAAACAACAAGATCAGGGTGGCTATGGTCAGTTCTTGAGCTTCGAACGGGCAGAAAGGTTAGAAATTGTCGCTTTTTGCCCATTTGTGCCCACGTGTCACTTTCAACGTACCTCTCTATAACATGACCCAGCTGTGATGTGAGTGGTCGCATTGATTTGATTTTTGGTTTGCTTGTAGGCCGCTGCCACCCGCATTCAGTGACAACGAAAATTTGGCACTGCTGTGAATAGATTAGTCGCAAAGTGAAGAATCACGGGCAAAATGGCCCAAAACTTCGAGATAGTTTGATATCAGCTTTGAGCAGCCCTTGGCGAGTTGTTTATTGAAATGTGGAATTTTTTCTTGGTTCACTTCCCTATTTCCAGGCAAACAACAAGATCAGGGTGGGTATGGTCAGTTCTTGAGCTTCGAATGGGCAGAAAGGTGAGAAATTGTCGCTTTTTGCCCATTTGTGCCCACTTGTCACTTTCAACGTACCTCTCTATAACATGAACCAGCTGTGATGTGAGTGGTCGCATTGGTTTGCTTTTTGGTTTGCTTGTAGGCCGCTGGCACTCGTATTCAGTGACGACGAAAATTTAGCACGGCTGTGAATAGTTAATCGCAAAGTGAAGAATCACGAGCAAAAAGGCCCAAAATTTCGAGATAGTTTCATATCAGCTTTGAGCAGCACTGGGCGAGTTGTTTATTGAAATATGGAATTTTGTCTTGGTTAACTTCCCTATGTCCAGCCAAACCACAAGATCAGGGTGGCTATGGTCAGTTCTTCAGCTTCGAACGGGCAGAAAGGTGAGAAATTGTCGCATTTTGCCCATTTCTGCCCACGTGTCACTTTCAACGTACCTCTCTATAACATGACCAAGCTGTGATGTGAGTGGTCGCATTGATTTGATTTTTGGTTTGCTTGTAGGCCGCTGGCACCCGCATTCATTGACGCTTAAAAATTTTGCACTGCTGTGAATAGTTTAGTCGCAAAGTGAAGAATCACGGGCAAAAAGGCCCAAAACTTCGAGATTGATATCAGCTTTGAGCAGCCCTGGGCGAGTTGTTTATTGAAATGTGGATTTTTTTCTTGGTGCACTTCCCTATGTCCAGCCAAACAACAAGATCAGGATGGCTATGGTCAGTTCTTGAGCTTCGAAGGGGCAGAAAGGTGACAAATTGTCGCTTTTTGCCCATTTGTGCCCACGTGTCACTTTCAACGTACCTCTCTATAACATGACCCAGCTGTGATGTGAGTGGTCGCATTGATTTGATTTTTGGTTTGCTTGTAGGCCGCTCGCACCCGCATTCAGTGACGCTTAAAATTTGGCACTGCTGTGAATAGATTAGTCGCAAAGTGAAGAATCACGGGCAAAAAGGCCCAAAACTTCGAGATAGTTTGATATCAGCTTTGAGCAGCCCTGGGCGAGTTGTTTATTGAAATGTGGAATTTTTTCTTGGTGCACTTCCCTATGACCAGCTTAACAACAAGATCAGGGTGGCTATGGTCAGTTCTTGAGCTTCGAACGGGCAGAAAGGTGAGAAATTGTCGCTTTTTGTCCATTTGTGCCCACGTGTCACTTTCAACGTACCTCTCTATAACATGACCCAGCTGTGATCTGAGTGGACGCATTGATTTGATTTTTGGTTTGCTTGTAGGCCGCTCGCACCCGCATTCAGTGACGACGAAAATTTGGCACTGCTGTGAATAGATTAGTCGCAAAGTGAAGAATCACGGGAAAAATGGCCCAAAACTTCGAGATAGTTTGATATCAGCTTTGAGCAGCCCTGGGCGAGTTGGTTATTGAAATGTGGAATTTTTCTTGGTTCACTTCCCTATGTCCAGCCGAACAACAAGATCAGGGTGAATATGGTCAGTTCTTGAGCTTCGAACGGGCAGAAAGGTTAGAAATTGTCGCTTTTTGCCCATTTGTGCCCACGTGTCACTTTCAACGTACCTCTCTATAACATGACCCAGCTGTGATGTGAGTGGTCGCATTGATTTGATTTTTGGTTTGCTTGTAGGCCGCTGCCACCCGCATTCAGTGACAACGAAAATTTGGCACTGCTGTGAATAGATTAGTCGCAAAGTGAAGAATCACGGGCAAAATGGCCCAAAACTTCGAGATAGTTTGATATCAGCTTTGAGCAGCCCTGGGCGAGTTGTTTATTGAAATGTGGAATTTTTTCTTGGTTCACTTCCCTATGTCCAGGCAAACAACAAGATCAGGGTGGCTATGGTCAGTTCTTGAGCTTCGAACGGGCAGAAAGGTGACAAATTGTCGCTTTTTGTCCATTTGTGCCCACGTGTCACTTTCAACGTACCTCTATATAACATGACCCAGCTGTGATCTGAGTGGACGCATTGATTTGAGTTTTGGTTTGCTTGTAGGCCGCTCGCACCCGCATTCAGTGACGACGAAAATGTGGCACTGCTGTGAATAGATTAGTCGCAAAGTGAAGAATCACTGGAAAAATGGCCCAAAACTTCGAGATAGTTTGATATCAGCTTTGAGCAGCCCTGGGCGAGTTGGTTATTGAAATGTGGAATTTTTCTTGGTTCACTTCCCTATGTTCAGCCAAACAACAAGATCAGGGTGGCTATGGTCAGTTCTTGAGCTTCGAACGGGCAGAAAGGTTAGAAATTGTCGCTTTTTGCCCATTTGTGCCCACTTGTCACTTTCAACGTACCTCTCTATAACATGAACCAGCTGTGATGTGAGTGGTCGCATTGATTTGATTTTTGGTTTGCTTGTAGGCCGCTGCCACCCGCATTCAGTGACAACGAAAATTTGGCACTGCTGTGAATAGATTAGTCGCAAAGTGAAGAATCACGGGCAAAAAGGCCCAAAATTTCGAGATAGTTTCATATCAGCTTTGAGCAGCACTGGGCGAGTTGTTTATTGAAATACGGAATTTTGTCTTGGTTAACTTCCCTATGTCCAGCCAAACCACAAGATCAGGGTGGCTATGGTCAGTTCTTCAGCTTCGAACGGGCAGAAAGGTGAGAAATTGTCGCATTTTGCCCATTTCTGCCCACGTGTCACTTTCAACGTACCTCTCTATAACATGACCCAGCTGTGATGTGAGTGGTCGCATTGATTTGATTTTTGGTTTGCTTGTAGGCCGCTGGCACCCGCATTCATTGACGCCTAAAATTGTTGCACTGCTGTGAATAGTTTAGTCGCAAAGTGAAGAATCACGGGCAAAAAGGCCCAAAACTTCGAGATTGATATCAGCTTTGAGCAGCCCTGGGCGAGTTGTTTATTGAAATGTGGAATTTTTTCTTGGTGCACTTCCCTATGTCCAGCCAAACAACAAGATCAGGGTGGCTATGGTCAGTTCTTGAGCTTCGAACGGGCAGAAAGGTGACAAATTGTCGCTTTTTGCCCATTTGTACCCACGTGTCACTTTCAACGTACCTCTATAACATGACCCAGCTGTGATGTGAGTGGTCGCATTGATTTGATTTTTGGTTTGCTTGTAGGCCGCTGCCACCCGCATTCAGTGACGCCTAAAATTTGGCACTGCTGTGAATAGATTAGTCGCAAAGTGAAGAATCACGGGCAAAAAGGCCCAAAACTTCGAGATAGTTTGATATCAGCTTTGAGCAGCCCTGGGCGAGTTGTTTATTGAAATGTGGAATTTTTTCTTGGTTCACTTCCCTATGTCCAGCCAAGCAACAAGATCAGGGTGGCTATGGTCAGTTCTTGAGCTTCGAACGGGCAGAAAGGTGACAAATTGTCGTTTTTTGCCCATTTGTGCCCACGTTTCACTTTCAACGTACCTCTCTATAACATGACCCAGCTGTGATGTGAGTGGTCGCATTGATTTGATTTTTGGTTTGCTTGTAGACCGCTACCACCCGCATTCAGTGACGCTTAAAATTTGGCACTGCTGTGAATAGATTAGTCGCAAAGTGAAGAATCACGGGCAAAAAGGCCCAAAACTTCGAGATAGTTTGATATCAGCTTTGAGCAGCCCTGGGCGAGTTGTTTATTGAAATGTGGAATTTTTTCTTGGTGCACTTCCCTATGACCAGCTAAACAACAAGATCAGGGTGGCTATGGTCAGTTCTTGAGCTTCGAACGGGCAGAAAGGTGAGAAATTGTCGCTTTTTGTCCATTGTGCCCACGTGTCATTTTCAACGTACCTCTCTATAACATGACCCAGCTGTGATCTAAGTGGACGCATTGATTTGATTTTTGGTTTGCTTGTAGGCCGCTCGCACCCGCATTCAGTGACGTTGAAAATTTGGCACTGCTGTGAATAGATTAGTCGCAAAGTTAAGAATCACGGGCAAAATGGCCCAAAACTTCGAGATAGTTTGATATCAGCTTTGAGCAGCCCTGGGCGAGTTGGTTATTGAAATGTGGAATTTTTCTTGGTTCACTTCCCTATGTCCAGCCAAACAACAAGATTAGGGTGGCTATGGTCAGTTCTTGAGCTTCGAACGGGCAGAAAGGTTAGAAATTGTCGCTTTTTGCCCATTTGTGCCCACGTGTCACTTTCAACGTACCTCTCTATAACATGACCCAGCTGTGATGTGAGTGGTCGCATTGATTTGATTTTTGGTTTGCTTGTAGGCCGCTGCCACCCGCATTCAGTGACAACGAAAATTTGGCACTGCTGTGAAAAGATTAGTCGCAAAGTGAAGAATCACGGGCAAAATGGCCCAAAACTTCGAGATAGTTTGATATCAGCTTTGAGCAGCCCTGGGCGAGTTGTTTATTGAAATGTGGAATTTTTCCTTGGTTCACTTCCCTATGTCCAGGCAAACAACAAGATCAGGGTGGCTATGGTCAGTTCTTGAGCTTCGAACGGGCAGAAAGGTGAGAAATTGTCGCTTTTTGTCCATTTGTGCCCACGTGTCACTTTCAACGTACCTCTCTATAACATGACCCAGCTGTGTCCTGAGTGGACGCATTGATTTGATTTTTGGTTTGCTTGTAGGCCGCTCGCACTCGCATTCAGTGACAACGAAAATTTGGCACTGCTGTGAATAGATTAGTCGCAAAGTGAAGAATCACGGGCAAAATGGCCCAAAACTTCGAGATAGTTTGATATCAGCTTTGAGCAGCCCTGGGCGAGTTGGTTATTGAAATGTGGAATTTTTCTTGGTTCACTTCCCTATTTCCAGGCAAACAACAAGATCAGGGTGGGTATGGTCAGTTCTTGAGCTTCGAATGGGCAGAAAGGTGAGAAATTGTCGCTTTTTGCCCATTTGTGCCCACGTGTCACTTTCAACGTACCTCTCTATAACATGAACCAGCTGTGATGTGAGTGGTCGCATTGGTTTGCTTTTTGGTTTGCTTGTAGGCCGCTGGCACTCGCATTCAGTGACGACGAAAATTTAGCACGGCTGTGAATAGTTAATCGCAAAGTGAAGAATCACGGGCAAAAAGGCCCAAAATTTCGAGATAGTTTCATATCAGCTTTGAGCAGCACTGGGCGAGTTGTTTATTGAAATGTGGAATTTTGTCTTGGTTAACTTCCCTATGTCCAGCCAAACCACAAGATCAGGGTGGCTATGGTCAGTTCTTCAACTTCGAACGGGCAGAAAGGTGAGAAATTGTCGCATTTTGCCCATTTCTGCCCACGTGTCACTTTCAACGTACCTCTCTATAACATGACCCAGCTGTGATGTGAGTGGTCGCATTGATTTGATTTTTGGTTTGCTTGTAGGCCGCTGGCACCCGCATTCATTGACGCCTAAAATTTGGCACTGCTGTGAATAGTTTAGTCGCAAAGTGAAGAATCACGCGCAAAAAGGCCCAAAACTTCGAGATTGATATCAGCTTTGAGCAGCCCTGGGCGAGTTGTTTATTGAAATGTGGAATTTTTTCTTGGTGCACTTCCCTATGTCCAGCCAAACAACAAGATCAGGGTGGCTATGGTCAGTTCTTGAGCTTCGAACGGGCAGAAAGGTGACAAATTGTCGCTTTTTGCCCATTTGTACCCACGTGTCACTTTCAACGTACCTCTATAACATGACCCAGCTGTGATGTGAGTGGTCGCATTGATTTGATTTTTGGTTTGCTTGTAGGCCGCTGCCACCCGCATTCAGTGACGCCTAAAATTTGGCACTGCTGTGAATAGATTAGTCGCAAAGTGAAGAATCACGGGCAAAAAGGCCCAAAACTTCGAGATAGTTTGATATCAGCTTTGAGCAGCCCTGGGCGAGTTGTTTATTGAAATGTGGAATTTTTTCTTGGTTCACTTCCCTATGTCCAGCCAAACAACAAGATCAGGGTGGCTATGGTCAGTTCTTGAGCTTCGAACGGGCAGAAAGGTGACAAATTGTCGCTTTTTGCCCATTTGTGCCCACGTTTCACTTTCAACGTACCTCTCTATAACATGACCCAGCTGTGATGTGAGTGGTCGCATTGATTTGATTTTTGGTTTGCTTGTAGGCCGCTGCCACCCGCATTCAGTGACGCTTAAAATTTGGCACTGCTGTGAATAGATTAGTCGCAAAGTGAAGAATCACGGGCAAAAAGGCCCAAAACTTCGAGATAGTTTCATATCAGCTTTGAGCAGCCCTGGGCGAGTTGTTTATTGAAATGTGGAATTTTATCTTGGTGCACTTCCCTATGACCAGCTAAACAACAAGATCAGGGTGGCTATGGTCAGTTCTTGAGCTTCGAACGGGCAGAAAGGTTAGAAATTGTCGCTTTTTGCCCATTTGTGCCCACGTGTCACTTTCAACGTACCTCTCTATAACATGACCCAGCTGTGATCTGAGTGGACGCATTGATTTGATTTTTGGTTTGCTTGTAGGCCGCTCGCACCCGCATTCAGTGACGACGAAAATTTGGCACTGCTGTGAATAGATTAGTCGCAAAGTTAAGAATCACGGGCAAAATGGCCCAAAACTTCGAGATAGTTTGATATCAGCTTTGAGCAGCCCTGGGCGAGTTGGTTATTGAAATGTGTAATTTTTCTTGGTTCACTTCCCTATGTCCAGCCAAACAACAAGATCAGGGTGGCTATGGTCAGTTCTTGAGCTTTGAACGGGCAGAAAGGTGAGAAATTGTCGCTTTTTGCCCATTTGTGCCCACGTGTCACTTTCCTATTACCTCTCTATAACATGACCCAGCTGTTATGTGAGTGGTCGCATTGATTTGATTTTTGGTTTGCTTGTAGGCCGCTGCCACCCGCATTTAGTGACAACGAAAATTTGGCACTGCTGTGAATAGATTAGTCGCAAAGTGAAGAATCACGGGCAAAATGGCCCAAAACTTCGAGATAATTTGATATCAGCTTTGAGCAGCCCTGGGCGAGTTGTTTATTGAAATGTGGAATTTTTTCTTGGTTCACTTCCCTATGTCCAGGCAAACAACAAGATCAGGGCGGCTATGGTCAGTTCTTGAGCTTCGAACGGGCAGAAAGGTGACAAATTGTCGCTTTTTGCCCATTTGTGCCCACGTGTCACTTTCAACGTACCTCTCTATAACATGACCCAGCTGTGATGTGAGTGGTCGCATTGATTTGATTTTTGCTTTGCTTGTAGGCCGCTGCCACCCGCATTCAGTGACGCTTAAAATTTGCCACTGCTGTGAATAGATTAGTCGCAAAGTGAAGAATCACGGGCAAAAAGGCCCAAAACTTCGAGATAGTTTGATATCAGCTTTGAGCAGCCCTGGGCGAGTTGTTTATTGAAATGTGGAATTTTTTCTTGGTGCACTTCCCTATGTCCAGCCAAACAACAAGATCAGGGTGGCTATGGTCAGTTCTTGAGCTTCGAACGGGCAGAAAGGTGACAAATTGTCGCTTTTTGCCCATTTGTGCCCACGTGTCACTTTCAACGTACCTCTCTATAACATGACCCAGCTGTGATGTGAGTGGTCGCATTGATTTGATTTTTGCTTTGCTTGTAGGCCGCTGGCACCCGCATTCAGTGACGCCTAAAATTTTGCACTGCTGTGAATAGTTTAGTCGCAAAGTGAAGAATCACGGGCAAAAAGGCCCAAAACTTCGAAATAGTTTGATATCAGCTTTGAGCAGCCCTGGGCGAGTTGTTTATTGAAATGTGGAATTTTTTCTTGGTGCACTTCCCTATGTCCAGCCAAACAACAAGATCAGGGTGCCTATGGTCAGTTCTTGAGCTTCGAACGGGCAGAAAGGTGACAAATTGTCGCTTTTTGCCCATTTGTACCCACGTGTCACTTTCAACGTACCTCTATAACATGACCCAGCTGTGATGTGAGTGGTCGCATTGATTTGATTTTTGGTTTGCTTGTAGGCCGCTGCCACCCGCATTCAGTGACACCTAAAATTTGGCACTGCTGTGAATAGATTAGTCGCAAAGTGAAGAATCACGGGCAAAAAGGCCCAAAACTTCGAGATAATTTGATATCAGCTTTGAGCAGCCCTGGGCGAGTTGTTTATTGAAATGTGGAATTTTTTCTTGGTTTACTTCCCTATGTCCAGCCAAACAACAAGATCAGGGTGGCTATGGTCAGTTCTTGAGCTTCGAACGGGCAGAAAGGTGAGAAATTGTCGCTTTTTGCCCATTTGTGCCCACGTGTCACTTTCAACGTACCTCTCTATAACATGACCCAGCTGTGATGTGAGTGGTCGCATTGATTTGATTTTTGGTTTGCTTGTAGGCCGCTGCCACTCGCATTCAGTGACAACGAAAATTTGGCACTGCTGTGAATAGATTAGTCGCAAAGTGAAGAATCACGGGCAAAATGGCCCAAAACTTCGAGATAATTTGATATCAGCTTTGAGCAGCCCTGGGCGAGTTGTTTATTGAAATGTGGAATTTTTTCTTGGTTCACTTCCCTATGTCCAGGCAAACAACAAGATCAGGGTGGCTATGGTCAGTTCTTGAGCTTCGAACGGGCAGAAAGGTGACAAATTGTCGCTTTTTGCCCATTTGTGCCCACGTGTCACTTTCAACGTACCTCTCTATAACATGACCCAGCTGTGATGTGAGTGGTCGCATTGATTTGATTTTTGGTTTGCTTGTAGGCCGCTGCTACCCGCATTCAGTGACGCTTAAAATTTGGCACTGCTGTGAATAGATTAGTCGCAAAGTGAAGAATCACGGGCAAAAAGGCCCAAAACTTCGAGATAGTTTGATATCAGCTTTGAGCAGCCCTGGGCGAGTTGTTTATTGAAATGTGGAATTTTTTCTTGGTGCACTTCCCTATGTCCAGCCAAACAACAAGATCAGGGTGGCTATGGTCAGTTCTTGAGCTTCGAACGGGCAGAAAGGTGACAAATTGTCGCTTTTTGCCCATTTGTGCCCACGTGTCACTTTCAACGTACCTCTCTATAACATGACCCAGCTGTGATGTGAGTGGTCGCATTGATTTGATTTTTGCTTTGCTTGTAGGCCGCTGCCACCCGCATTCAGTGACGCTTAAAATTTGCCACTGCTGTGAATAGATTAGTCGCAAAGTGAAGAATCACGGGCAAAAAGGCCCAAAACTTCGAGATAGTTTGATATCAGCTTTGAGCAGCCCTGGGCGAGTTGTTTATTGAAATGTAGAATTTTTTCTTGGTGCACTTCCCTATGTCCAGCCAAACAACAAGATCAGGGTGGCTATGGTCAGTTCTTGAGCTTCGAACGGGCAGAAAGGTGACAAATTGTCGCTTTTTGCCCATTTGTGCCCACGTGTCACTTTCAACGTACCTCTCTATAACATGACCCAGCTGTGATGTGAGTGGTCGCATTGATTTGATTTTTGCTTTGCTTGTAGGCCGCTGGCACCCGCATTCAGTGACGCCTAAAATTTGGCACTGCTGTGAATAGTTTAGTCGCAAAGTGAAGAATCACGGGCAAAAAGGCCCAAAACTTCGAAATAGTTTGATATCAGCTTTGAGCAGCCCTGGGCGAGTTGTTTATTGAAATGTGGAATTTTTTCTTGGTGCACTTCCCTATGTCCAGCCAAACAACAAGATCAGGGTGGCTATGGTCAGTTCTTGAGCTTCGAACGGGCAGAAAGGTGAGAAATTGTCGCTTTTTGCCCATTTGTACCCACGTGTCACTTTCAACGTACCTCTATAACATGACCCAGCTGTGATGTGAGTGGTCGCATTGATTTGATTTTTGGTTTGCTTGTAGGCCGCTGCCACCCGCATTCAGTGACACCTAAAATTTGGCACTGCTGTGAATAGATTAGTCGCAAACTGAAGAATCACGGGCAAAAAGGCCCAAAACTTCGAGATAATTTGATATCAGCTTTGAGCAGCCCTGGGCGAGTTGTTTATTGAAATGTGGAATTTTTTCTTGGTTCACTTCCCTATGTCCAGCCAAACAACAAGATCAGGGTGGCTATGGTCAGTTCTTGAGCTTCGAACGGGCAGAAAGGTGAGAAATTGTCGCTTTTTGCCCATTTGAGCCCACGTGTCACTTTCAACGTACCTCTCTATAACATGACCCAGCTGTGATGTGAGTGGTCGCATTGATTTGATTTTTGGTTTGCTTGTAGGCCGCTGCCACCCGCATTCAGTGACGCTTAAAATTTGGCACTGCTGTGAATAGATTAGTCGCAAAGTGAAGAATCACGGGCAAAAAGGCCCAAAACTTCGAGATAGTTTGATATCAGCTTTGAGCAGCCCTGGGCGAGTTGTTTATTGAAATGTGGAATTTTTTCTTGGTGCACTTCCCTATTACCAGCTAAACAACAAGATCAGGGTAGCTATGGTCAGTTCTTGAGCTTCGAACGGGCAGAAAGGTGAGAAATTGTCGCTTTTTGTCCATTTGTGCCCACGTGTCACTTTCAACGTACCTCTCTATAACATGACCCAGCTGTGATCTGAGTGGACGCATTGATTTGATTTTTGGTTTGCTTGTAGGCCGCTCGCACTCGCATTCAGTGACAACGAAAATTTGGCACTGCTGTGAATAGATTAGTCGCAAAGTGAAGAATCACGGGCAAAATGGCCCAAAACTTCGAGATAGTTTGATATCAGCTTTGAGCAGCCCTGGGCGAGTTGGTTATTGAAATGTGTAATTTTTCTCGGTTCACTTCCCTATGTCCAGCCAAACAACAAGATCAGGGTGGCTATGGTCAGTTCTTGAGCTTCGAACGGGCAGAAAGGTTAGAAATTGTCGCTTTTTGCCCATTTGTGCCCACGTGTCACTTTCAACGTACCTCTCTATAACATGACCCAGCTGTGATGTCAGTGGTCGGATTGATTTCATTTTTGGTTTGCTTGTAGGCCGCTGGCTCCCGCATTCAGTGACGCCTAAAATTTGGCATTGCTGTGAATAGTTTATAACAGATACACCCTACAGATACACCCTATATAACATACACCCTATATAACAGATACACCCTATATAACAGATACACCCTATATAACAGATACACCCTATATAACACATGACTGTAATACTTGATGCTCTTCCTTAGAAGTATTTAGCACTTTCTGAATGTATACAGATAGCACAGATATCTACATATCACGTTAGTTTCAACATGACACGACCAGCCTGATGTCCACATCCATGTGCTGAGCATCACCTAGCTGATATATCCCTCGCTGTCAGAACTTACCACTTTCTTGCTCTCCTCTAGCGTGGCCAAGAGTTCATGCTGAGCGTGGCGCTCTGCTTCTAGTTGGTTGCGAATTAGCTCATACTCACTGTTGTTGGAAGATGTCTGCAACGTACAGGGTTCAAGGCATGACAACAGTAGACCACAGACTCAGTAGAAATAGGAAGGCAGGATATAACAACACAAACAAAATAGTCCCATGTGTGATCTCTTCAGATACACCCTATATAACAGATACACCCTATATAACAGATACACCCTATATAACAGATACACCCTATATAACAGATACACCCTATATAACAGATACACCCTATATAACAGATACACCCTATATAACAGAGACACCCTATATACAGTCAACTTCGCTTATAACTACTGCGGATATAACGACAATTCGCGAATAACGACATAATTTTCATTCCCAGAGCAAAGTCCCATCCAACTGTGACACATATAATGAGACTTTGGGTATAACGACACTTTGCGAATAAGGACACTTTTCTGATGCCCCGCCGAGTGTCGTTATAAGCGAAGTTGACTGTAACAGATACACCCTATATAACAGATACTAGCCAGTGCAGGCTAAATTTTATTTTTCAAGGAAACCGTTCGAGAATGGTACCAATCGATTCAGCATGGCATTTTCATTCCTCCTGCAAAGTTTCAGCTGATTTGGAGTCATGACAAGGACGCTATGGCGATTTGAAGATCGAAAAACTTCACTTTTGTTTGTCAAGAAGAAAGACCATGATCGCACACAAATCATACAACCCGTGTGGCACAATGATTATTGAACGAAGTTGATCCGCGGACCCCGTGCTTTGCGCATGCACGCATGCATACTGCACAGTACAGAGGCTTTTTTGAACGCTCCAGTCTCTCCGGAGGCGTGGATTCGAATCCCACCGCTGCCACCAATGTAGTAGCTGGCCCTCGGAGACAATTTCACACACTCAAACAAAGCACTCACTTTGTGGTTTCACGAATACTCGTTAGGACAGAATTATTAGTTGCACACTCGGCAAGTAAAGATAAGAAGTGAAAAGAGCACAAGAAAAGAACAATGCAAGAAGACAAAACACACGGCGAACGGTGCCATGTTTTTAGGTCATCAACCAATCAGTAATTTATATAAACCGGTTGCCGACGAAATTCTAGAATATTCCAGAGCTGTGAACTGTGATTGGTTAATTATGCTAATGTTCTAGAACAATAACACTAGCCGCAGTCATACGGGTAAATACGGGTTTAGCCATACACGACTCATACATTACTCACGAGCGACTCACGGAAAGGGTAATAACATGCAGATACAAAATACGAAAGGAGAGAAAAAATGTAACTAACTGCCCATCTTGGGGTTTGAACCTAGGAATCTGTAACAACACAAGCTCTACAAATAAATACTCGTTTACTGCGAAAAATATACTTTATATCAAAATGCAACTCCTACATGTAGTTCTTCGTCTTCTTCGAAATGTCTTCCAAATGCGTGGTGCTGGTGTTGTTCTCAGCTTCGTCAAGGCAGAATGCAGCTGCATGTGATGCTCCTGTGTGTTCATGCATGTTCTCTTTTCGCGTCTCGACATTGTAGCGTCCAGACTCAGCTCGACTGGAGAAGATTGAGGAGACTATGCTTTGATCCATATGGAAAATCGATGAAATTTGGTTATTATCGTCGGGCGCTAAAAAGCGCTGGGGAGCAAGGGGCTAAAACTTCGTAGCAGTCATCCCTTTCATGACAGGCATCGACTGGTATTTGTTCCATTCTGTTCCCAACCACTACGGGTCGTCTGCGAAGCTTTCTTCTTCGCCGATTCTCGGCCAGATCGTACGTCTTCGCACTGTATCTCTCGTCTCCCTCAACGGATCAAAACACGGTTTTCGCCAGGACGAGCACAAACCCCCAGATTTCGCGGCGGCAACATCTTCGAGTAGGGAAAAGCTAGCAGCTAACCAGGAATTACCAAAAAAACACGCGTAATACTCAGTGTGATTTGCGACAGCTGTCATTGTGCCGTCGCACCATGCATGTACCATGCACGGGAATGGAACACGGATGAGTCATTTTATTACGACAGCCTGCCCTGGCTACAGATACACCCTATATAACAGATACACCCTATATAACAGATACACCCTATATAACAGATACACCCTATATAACAGATACACCCTATATAACAGATAAACCCTATATAACAGATACACCCTATATAACAGATACACCCTATATAACATACACCCTATATAACAGATACACCCTATATAACAGATACATCCTATATAACATACACCCTATATAACAGATACACCCTATATAACAGATACACCCTATATGTTGGACTCAGTAGAGCGTCCAGCCCCTATATGATGTCCAACCCCTATATAGAGTCCATTGGTCCAAAATCCACTGTACAGAGTCCAAACTTGGAATCAACTGTGAGCTCAAAGTTTCGATGGACATCACTCCCTGTATAGAGTCCAGCCAACTGGCTTCACCCCTATATAGAGTCCATTGGTCCAAAATCAACTGTACGGAGTCCAAACTTTGAAATCAACTATAAAGAGTCTTTATGTGGACAACACCCCCTGTATAAAGTCCAGCCAATTAGGCATCCCCTATCGAGTTCGAAAATAGACATAGGATCTGCTGTAAGCAGTGAATATTAACCAGAAAACGGCCTCTCCCTTTAATCCTTTACATCATTCACTTCTCAAGATAAAAAATATGTATTGAGGCGCCACTGCAGCCACTTCATTACATGAAAAACCCAACAAACACCATCCTCAAATCAAGTGGTCTCTTCGCAGACGCTGCAAATTACAACATCTCAATCATGTAGTGTTGCCAAATTATTGTGCACGCACACACACATGCACACACCCACACAACGCCAAGAAAATAACTAGAAAAAAACCAAGAATCGAAAGAGAATAATGGAGAGCCCAGGATTAATTATTTGTTTTCAAATTATTGTGCGCGCGCACACACACACACACACACACACACACACAAACTTATACAACGCCAAGAAAACACCAAGAAAAGAGTAGAGACACAATACACACGCAACTCCAACAGCCATGCAAACGTCCACCCATTTACATGTAAAGTCAAGAGGGATAACAAATAATTATACGAAACGAATGCGTACGGGGACGGGTACACGCATGTTTACATACACGTAGTAGTGTAAGAGAGTAACATAGTGCAGTGGTCAGCATAATACTAGCACATGCTGAGAGTGCAATAGCAAGCTTCACCATTGCTCATGGCCATGCAAATGTTCAGCAGCACTCAGTTCCGCAAGCTTCTGAAGATCAGCACACCTGCAACAAATAGATAGCACAAGGATACGCTTATTACCGTAATGATGCATGGGAGCACACAACTACCGAGTTCTCAACGAATGTGATGCTCAATGAAAATCAATCCACTCAAAGACCTGTGACGAGGTGATGGTGGGGACAATAATCTATTAGTAATACGAGGAATAAGATCGTTTGTGCACACTCAAGACGCACAGACACACCAACATACATGTAGTGTACACAGTGTTTCACTTCACTGCAACTAAATTGAAATGAGATGATTTGAACAATCTGTACAGCGTTGCTGTCAGTCAGTCTTCCCCAAGATGGAAATGCAATGATTTGTTGTCACGAGGCAGTTTCACTGACACAATGTCATGCTGGTGGCATCAAAACGGTTACTTCAGGGAATACGAGTATTAGCTTGAGAAGCTTTTTTTGTCATTGGCATACAAGCAATCCTCCTAGTCCTACTACTACTACTACTACTAGTACACTGGCACTGCGTTTGTGGATCCCATTGTATTTGACATCATACTACAGGAAGAGTGTCGTGGAGTTCACATAATTATCACAGGGATAAACTTGAATACATTTCTCATGAAATAAAATAATAATTGATGATAGCTAGACGATCATATACGATTGATGCAAAGTCCTTGCAGTCCTTGAGGACTATTACGAAGTGGTTGATTACTTTTAGGGCATTCATTCAAGCAACATCAAACAAACGCGATACGCTCCTTGAAAATGGAAAAAAAATTCAAGCATAACGACAGAACAGCAGACCAATCGAAACGAGTAAAAGCTTCCTTACCTCAGTCATCGTCCTGCCATGTAGTAAGTTGGACAGCCTTTTGACATGGTGGTACAGGCAGCTCTTGTCCAGTCAAACAGGGGTATCCTTGTGGCGTCGAACGAAAGAGAGTGTCAGTGTATCTGACTCGTCAGATTGCAACTGTGCTGAACTTTTCTCTTTCTCCGCTTTCTGCTTTCATCCCTCGCTCTTATGAAACCGTTCAAACGTCTTACTGGCAGCAATGGCCAGCCAAACAGGGGATCCTTGTGGCGTCGAACGAAAGAGAGCGTCAGTGTACCTGACTCGTCAGATTTGAACTGTGCTGAACTTTTCTCGTTCTGCAATTTCTGCGTTCATCCCGCGCACTGATGAAACGTCTTCAGAGAACCACAAGACGCTTTCCAGATTTGATTTTGAACGTCTCCTTATCCTCCTTGGTTAGCTCGAGACAGATTACTGTCAGCAACTGCACAGCAGAATTGGCAGCCATGGCTGAAGTGAAGAAAGGAATGCGCTGCCACGAGGCAAGCAAAACTGAAAATGTGTTCTCTTTCGGGCACAACACACAGGACGGCGTGACTGGATAAACTGGACTCCTGGACTGTGAATAGGGGACTTGTAGAAAAAGTGTACTCCTTATAGGGGATTGCGCGGCAGGATGAAGCTGATCAAAACTGAGTGGACTCCTGGACTCTGTATAGTGGATTTTGGACCAATGGACTCTATATAGGGTGCTGGACATCATATAGTGCATGGACTCTATACTGAGTCCTACATATATAACACATGACTGTAATACTTGATGCTCTTCCTTAGAAGTATTTAGCACTTTCTGAATGTATACAGATACCACAGATATCTACATATCACGTTAGTTTCAACATGACACGACCAGCCTGATGTCCACATCCATGTGCTGAGCATCACCCAGCTGATATATCCCTCGCTGTCAGAACTTACCACTTTCTCGCTCTCCTCTAGCGTGGCCAAGAGTTCATGCTGAGCGTGGCGCTCTGCCTCTAGTTGGTTGTGAATTAGCTCATACTCACTGTTGTTGGAAGATGTCTGCAACGTACAGGGTTCAAGACATGACAACAGTAGACCACAGACTCAGTAGAAATAGGAAGGCAGGATATAACAACACAAACAAAATAGTCCCATGTGTGATCTTTCACTATGCCCGATCTTGAAAGGACTTGCTTACAAGTGGAAAGTCGGTGCACTACGGTAATGGCCAAGAGGAGACTCTGCTTTGGTAGCTTTAGTATTTCTCTCTTGCTTTTTTTCAACAACCAACCCCAGAGCTCTGGGAAGCTCCATGAAAACATGAACACATGATACTATGATACGTACACACAGCAGCAAGGTCGCCACATGATACTATGATACGTACACACAGCAGCAAGGTCGCCACATGATACTATGATACGTACACACAGCAGCAAGGTCGCCACATGATACTATGATACGTACACACAGCAGCAAGGTCGCCACATGATACTATGATACAGGGGCGTACATAGGGCGGTTCCCGGGATGCCCGGGAACCAGTAAAAAGATTCCATGTGGGCACAGAGAATTTGTTGATCCAGGCCCAGCGCTCACAGTGCAAGTGCATGCCTGGCATCCGCCTGACGGTCCGATCGAGGACGGTGACTAGCCCAGGTGTGAAAGTAGTGCTGGGACACAGCGTACTGAACTGAGGACGGTGACTAGCCCAGGTGTGAAAGCAGTGCTGGGACACAGCGTACTGAACTGGGTTCAACAAAGTCTCTACTGTAGTTACATCGCCGGATTCCTCGATCTCAGAGTAAAATTTTCCTTTGGAGTTTGTTTTGACAAAGTAATTAGTTGGTCGTGTTTTGACAATGCTTTCGCTTTGTGGAAAAGAAAAAATGAAGCGTCGACATCCAGAGGGCCAGCGCTCTATTCAGAGCTATTTTGAGCTGCAGACAAAGCGTGTGGCCAGTGCTAGTGGCGAAGGTCAAGCGATAGATGAGAATGCAGACGCACCTGACTTGCAAGCGAAGTCTGCATCCAACGAGCAGCGTTGAGGAAGGAATCGTCGGCGAAGCTGTAGAGCGACCGTTGTTGGAAGCTGCTGGATCATCCAAAACAAACTTCAATGACATGGGAGTGTGTTGGACGGGATATTCTGAAAGTCGACGTCCACAGCGGAATCCAGTCCCCCGAAATTTGCTTGACACGGAAAAGATTTCCGTCATCGACAATCATTGTGCGCCACCGAAGGCGAAGGATTTCGTTTCCTGTGCGTGTCCAGACGGATGGCAAACAGCGCCACTTTCAACTATCCTTGTTAGAGGAGTTACCCTGGGTAGCCTTTTGACAGGCATGCAATGGTGGCTTCTGCTTGCCCTGTGTGATGTTTGCTCCAGATGATTCGAAACTTAGGCAGCTTTCAAGACCGCATGCAATCGTCATGTTGAACAAAACATCCATAAAACGGGGAAAAATTCTGTCCTTTAAAATCATAAATGCGTAGCAATGACATCATCGTCCAGCAGCTTGTGGATGTTAATTTCACCCAGTCTGAGGAGAATATGCAGAAACTCCGTGGGATACGAAAAACAGCACTTCAATTGTGTGGAATGTTGGTGCATCAGTTGGCATGGGAACCACTCCTGGAGGCGAGCGGCGTACGCCCCTGTGATACGTACACACAGCAGCAAGGTTGCCTACATGATACTATGATACGTACACACAGCAGCAAGGTCGCCACATGTACATGAACACATGATACTATGATACGTACACACAGCAGCAAGGTTGCCACATGATACTATGATACGTACACACAGCAGCAAGGTCGCCACATGATACTATGATACGTACACACAGCAGCAAGGTCGCCACATGTACATGAATACATGATACTATGATACGTACACACAGCAGCAAGGTCGCCACATGATACTATGATACGTACACACAGCAGCAAGGTCGCCACATGATACTATGATACGTACACACAGCAGCAAGGTCGCCACATGATACTATGATACGTACACACAGCAGCAAGGTTGCCTACATGATACTATGATACGTACACACAGCAGCAAGGTCGCCACATGTACATGAACACATGATACTATGATACGTACACACAGCAGCAAGGTTGCCACATGATACTATGATACGTACACACAGCAGCAAGGTCGCCACATGATACTATGATACGTACACACAGCAGCAAGGTCGCCACATGTACATGAATACATGATACTATGATACGTACACACAGCAGCAAGGTCACCACATGTACATGAATACATGATACTATGATACGTACACACAACAGCAAGGTCGCCACATGTACATGTCACGGTTACATTTAAAAAGAAGCACCACATATTTATGTGACCATGCTGAAATGTGTGTGTGTGTGTGTGTGTGTGTGTGTGTGTGTGTATGCCCACGGCTCACACACCACTCACATGCATGCACATGCACGCTACACGCACACATCCATGTGTAACCGGCATGTAGATACAGTCAAATCTGTCGTAAGCGACCGCCCCTTGGTGCAAGAAAAAGCGGTCGCTTACAGCAGATGGTCTCCTACGGCAGATGTATGGTAAATCCGGCATACCAGGTATATGCTTTCATGTACTCAAATCGACGAGAATAATGTGATTTTTAATATCATTTTATTAAATATTCAACGACGACCATACCCGTATAGTACGCGTATGCGACACAGCAGTAGATCGACACTGCCTGGACTTGAGAGCTACAGCACAGCCTCAGTACAGCCTACAGGCCAGGCGCCAGTCGATCGCACTTGCAAGACAGCGCATTTTCACACTTTGCAGTTGACAGCGCACTGGCAAGTACAGTTTCGCACCTTACTGAACCTGGGTCGCGGTCGCTTACAGCAGATTTGAATGCAGCCACCGTGCATGAAATCGCGGTCGCTGGTCGCGCACAGCAGATGGTCGCTCTGGACAGATCAGTTTGTATGTGAAACCGTTGGTGCACGGAAAATCGGTCGCTAACGGTAGATGGTCGCCTACAGCAGAGGTCGCTAACGGCAGATTTGACTGTATACACACTGTCTGTCAACTCACCGTGGTTAGAAGCTCAGCGGTGGTGGCCAGTGCAGCTTTGTTCTGCAATGCAAGCTGACCCCGTGTGTCCTGGAGCTGTTGGCTGTCAACATCCATACGTGCTGAAGAGGATAGACCTGGATATTTCAAAAGCAGTGCACAGAAGACGTACTAAATAGCACATTGAATGAGTCATGCAGGACAATGGGTGCACACTGCTACACTAGTGTTGGTAGATTAAACATCTTTCATACAGGGGATCCTGAGTGTGGCAACAAATATTATCAGAGGATAGTAAAGAACGGCCACATGAAGAAAATGAACGCTATGCTATTACATTGTACATACCGTATTTTACCGGTTGTAAGTCGACCCCGGTTATAGGTCGACCCCCGTATCCGGAGGTCTCAATTCTGCATTTTAAAGTTTTCACCCAAAGAAGCACTACTAACCACCTCCTGCTACTAGCACATCAACAAATCATGTAAACATTCCTTATTGGAGGGCATAACGTCCCAATCCTTGAAAAAAAAATGCCAATAAACTGGCAACAATGTGTACACATGGTGCACTCGTGCATGCAGTGCAGGTCATTTTTGTAAGATACTGATAGTTCCCGGTTATAAGTCGAATCCCGGTTGTAAGTCGACCCCCACCCTTTCTCCGTCTATTTTAAGTCGTAAAAGGTCGACTTACAACCGGAAAAATACGTGATGTATGTCACCATAGAACCTCCTCCCGCTACACTATTCACAGGCTCTATAAGTTAGTTAGTAGTGCCGGTGGAGTTTTCACACGTTTTACACTACGCCACTATGCAACTCCCCTGTAAGTATATCTGAGAGCTGTTTGGACGGACTCACCGGGCGTAGTCGCTGCAGGACTCCGTGTTTCTCCGCGCCTTAGCGTTGCCAATGCTGCACTCTGATCCCGAATGACTCGATCATGGTTCTGTGCCTGGCAGCGCGCTCCCACTTCAGCCAAGCTAAAGGTTTTCTGATGCTGCCAAGGAAGAGATTGGCAAGCACAAAGCCGAGTGGCATTCATTTCCTGACCCATTACTAGTCTAGCACATGTATTTATATCCTGCTCCTGTATCATTTCCTTGTGTTGGATTGCCTATCCATGTACCTGTTTATATACACACGAAGGGCAGAACACGCATGTAATGGTAAATTACCCAACATACCCCCCCCCCCCAAATAGAGTCTTGAATAAAGTAACTGACCAGAACCATTGAACCATTATGCATTTCACTACCAGCATCAACTGGTTCTGGCACTAAGTACTGTAAGCCACTCTTCCGTCAAACACATCCTGGCAGCAGATCTGAGCAGCAGTTTGGACAGCAAACATTGCTGCTTCACATCATAGTGCAGTCAAGGTTAAATGGCATGTGCCAAGCACCGGCGGCACTTTCAATGAAATAACCTTCTCGTTCAGATGAGATAACTCTTGTCGGTGTGCACGTACACCGCTTTTCCATTGCATGCGTGCTTGTTTGAGCTCTTGACGTTGGTCACTCTCCACGCCGTGACTTGCCTCAAGTAACTGATGTGCATACTGTGTTTCAGCCACCTGGGCTTCCATGTCAGTACTATGGCGCTGGCTCTCTTCTTTCATCGTCCTTATCTCACCAAGCCGACGCTGGATCAGCTCATGCTTAGCATTCAACTCCTGCTTCAGGCATCTCTCAATCTCCATACTCTCCTGGGTGCGACTTGCCTGAAGGTCAGCTAACTGAGCCGAAGCACCGGCCAAGTCGCGCTGCAGGGTGTATATTTGATTGTTTTGCTCTCTGACCTTTGCTTGGAGAGCACCGGTGTCTTTTCTGTAGGTCGATAACCGCAGCATAGCATGGCACATGGCAGCACAGCGCGAGCACAGCACAGCACAGTATGCGGGATCAACAGAGTGATCAGGAACTGAACACCCTTGCAGTAACAGTCAGGTTTCACATCATCTCAGCAATGGTTCCAACTCAAGTACACACAGTACACCACAGCACACACTATACCTGGAAACTTCCAAGAGGCGCACCAGGTTGTCGAACTCAGACTCCAACTCGTCCTGGCTCATGTCATCACAGGAAACAAGGCTGTCTGACACACCATCATCGACTTTCTGCATTATATCCGGCCCACCGTTATCTGCGGACACAGTATGTACTGACGGCTGTGCTGCAAAGCTGACATGCTGGGACGTGTCCACTGGTCTAAGTAACTCCACGGCAGCTGACCGGCTAGAAGCGCCTGTATTGCCATGCAGCAAAGAACAAACAAACAAACAAACAAACACACACACACACACACGGACACGCACACACACACGCACACACACACACGTATGCAAACATACAGCCAGCGTCTGGCCACCAACATATGTTCCAGTGAGGGGAAAAGGATGAGGAATCTGGGAGCCTAGCTGGCAGAGTGACGTCTTGCTGATGAGTGCCATGTCGATGGAGATTTGGACTTCTACCGACTCCGTTGAAAGTTGGTGGCGGCCTGGAAGCGTGTGAATCTACTTTTCCACCAAGTCCAAACCACCGGTGGCTGAATTTTTGCAGCGGTGAGCAGGTCCAGTGCCAAGGGTTCTGGTACTGATCGGGAACAAACGCTTCAGACGTTTCATTTCATTTCATTGATCTTCCCAAGGCAAGTAAATACCTGTCAAGTGAATCCTAGCATGCTGTTACCTACCTAATGCAATACTTCCTCCGCCCAGGCAACATTTTCGCTTATCTCCTTCAGCCCAATGACAGGTGTCTGACAGCAATTTTTGCATCTTGTGCACTTCACCATCACACAAATCTGCTCGTTCAGGCGTACCAGTTCCAAACAAGTCGGCAAAGAGTAAAGAAACATCTAGAGTAGAGCGCGTTGAATGCGAGTGAACTGGTAAAAAAGACACGAAGTCAGTCACTAGTCAAGGTGGGTGCTGCTAGAGTACCACTGCTGGCACTGGAGTACAGAGCAGAGGTGTCATGTTGCGAAAAGCTAGTGTGTTTGATTGCATCCTGCTCAAGGTGTGTGTACGGTAAAAATGCACGCGAGCTTGAAGCTGAGAAAGCCACTCAGCGACGCTCGCCCACATACTGCAAAATGAACCAGAATCGGCACTGGGCAAAACAGTTGGAAAAGAAAGGCTTCGATGACAGGGTTGTCACTCGCCCAGCTCATTCGCCTGATGTCAACGTGAACGGTCCAGCAAAGCGACGCTGACTGAGCTCGCCAGCTTCGGCTGGAAAGAAACACAACCGATCGTACTCGTGAAGGAGGTGAAGCGCTTGGGAAAAAAGTGTCGATAGAAAATATTTGCGCTTCTGGAAAGTGCGAAGTACTACCCGACAACAAGTGCTGCGTCGGCTGATGACAAAGGATGTCGCGAATGCGATCGGATTTATTCGTAGTCACGAGCACAATGCATGTATATAACCAAGAATTCACAGCTAGTATACATGTATCCTTGTTCAGTGCATGATTTGTACGTTCAATCACTCGCATCCCTTTGTGACACCCCTTTTTCACTTTGCACTTCGTTGCATTTCTAAGGTTCAATGGACCGTATGCGTGTTAAAACAAAATGGCGTCACGATTTATTGAAAGTGGTATAGTTGGTGGCACGAGTGTTCAAACCCATTTTGAACTTCATACTGTTCGTCTTCTTTTTGACATGCTCTCTTTCCATCGTCCTTAGCTTTTGTTTGTTGAGAGCTGTTTTGGCTTTCTCCTATACCTCTGGGGGATGCCAAGTGATGGTTTTGAGAGGCTGGTGATGGCTGTGAGCGAGAGTTTGCCGATCGGCGTCGTCCTCGCTATAGCGATGAAAATACTAGTTACTGCGCACCTGGCAGATATCACAACACGTCGGAGCGTCCAGGAGCAAAGGAATCTTGGGTTTTCACTGGAATCTAGTTCCTCCAGCATCGTGTAGCCCACCGTCGGTGAATGGCGGTCCAGAAAGGTCGAGCCTGGTCTTCTGCAGCATCTCGCAGTCCTGCGAGGCACACTGAATACGCCTGTCATGTATTCTACAAATAAAAATCACGAAGTAGTGGACTTTATAGTGATCAGTCTATCCTGTATGCTGCAAAAGACGCAGGAAATGTGACTGGTGTCCGTACCCTGGACGCCAATATCATCCCAGTCTTCTCCTGCAGGATCTGTTTGACATTGACATACCGGTATGCAGTGGGTCGACATTGGCCTGGTTTGGCAGCTATCTGCCTGGGTGGATGTAGCAGGTTTGCATTGGCGCGTCGTCCAGTCCGACATTTTCTTGTAACTGTGGAGTACCGGCAGGGTTTGAGAGGTTGCTCGTGCTGTGAACTTATCTCTACTGCCTGTCTCGTCCTGGAAGTGCCGTCTCGCCGCTTCCTTGCTCTACAGTCACGCCGTTAAGTTTCGCTTTGTTTCGTGGTGCAGCTCAAAACCTGCCCAAACAACTGTGAGCTCGCAACATGGTATGGACAAATTGCACCACTCATGCTGGTTAACTAAAACCGGGATAGTCAAGTAAGCGAGTTCACTCCCTGGGCCATGGCAAGATCTGTTCAGCGCGAGCTATTCCAACCTCCAAGTGCATAGTCACCGATCGATCCATGCGATGGTGGTTGACCTACAAAGAGCCAAGGTCTACGAGTACTACTATTGGATGCTGTCTACATGCAGTCAACAAAATCAAAGTACCTCAGTATGCCCCAGAATAGGGCATGTGCATCTATAGCATGACACAACAGGGGTTCTGGCGGCACCTGTCAAACAAGCAGTAGCGACTAGTGCCAGCTACCTATTGGAGGCTAGCCGCTACAATCTGTCACTGGAGATAATTATTATGTTCACTGTTTAGACTGAGCACAATCAATGATGCCCAATCAATTTGCCCAATGTGTGTTCTGTTCCACCTAATTATAACGTCCCATCGCATCAACCCTACTAAACGCACATGTCGTCACTCTAGCACGACTTGTGTTATTATTGTTTATTTTGATTCGCACGATAAATAGAGCACAATAAACGTTAACTTGACCGAAGGTTAAAGGCGACTGTAGATAGAGGAGCACATCGAGGTACAGGTACCGGCATCAATACAGTATCAGAGAGAAACAAACAAAAATGAGAGGTACGCAGAAAAAACTCTCGTAAGCCCAAGGGGAAGTGGTTGATGAGGGATGAATGCACTCTCCACGCTCATCTACACTGTTCATGGAAATGCACACATACATACAATAATATACTTGAAGTACAACATAGCAATAGCATGCACAGAACCGAACAATTTCATGTTCACACATTCAAGCACAGACCTGAACATCAGTACCAAAAGCCGATACAGACAATATCCCCATACACACAGACGCACGCACACACACACACACACACACACACACACACAATGTCCCATGTATGCGCCCGTGGCGAGAAAAGCACGCAAATCTACAAATGCACTGGATGTGAACCCACAGATTTTCTCTTATAGCAACGATAGCGGATCTGATTCTGAATGAAACAACACACACACACAATACAATCATTGAATGCCCATCCGCAGGTCCTGAAAGAACAGGCAGTGTTCCAGTGATGGGGAACAGAACTTCGAGTGGCGAGTGAGGTATACACACACACACAAACACACGTGCGTGCGCAGGCACACACTAAAGTATTCAGAAATAGAATCGACATTGTAGTATTCATTGGTTGGGGAATGGAAAGGAAAATAAAACATTGCTGTAGGTTATTGTTGTAAGGACACTAGGAGCACAACAGAAAGGTAAGCAACTTGCTTTGAAGCAAAGAAAGTTATTATTCCACGGATCTCAGAAGGAAGGAACGTTCCAGAATGCTGCACTGGCAACAGGCGGCCTGCATGTGCGCGGCCCCTGCAGTCGGTCCACCTGCCGGCCTTGCAGTGCTGAAAAGAATGTGCAGTACAGCATGTCACATAGTATCGTAGCCTGGACAAATAGGCCCTGGGAAGTTCTAGTTATGTGCTCACCTACACCACGATGCACCAATCCTCTGAGCTACTTTGGCAACAACTTTGTCCACTTGAGACTCCCATGGGCTGAGCCAGTTGTTGAGGGCTGCACCAAGGTGGACGGCAATGACTGCTGATGGCAAGGCAATCCATGACACACAGTCACTAGGGCATCGTCAACATGGCGCTGAGGCTGGATCGATAAAATCAACCTTTAGGCTGCCGCGGGGTTGACAAGGAGGCCGCTGTCTCGAAGCTAGTCAGTCAGCCTGGTCACCGCCATTGACGAACCAGTCGCCACCGCCAGCAGTGGCGGTAGGTTGTGACAAGTGTGGTGCAATATTGTCAGCAAATTCAGTACTCAGGATAAGATGAGTGACAAAGGGAACGTTGTGTTTGATAATATTGAAGTGAACAGGGATGATCACAAACCCTGCGCGTACTCCACCGTGAGTTACAAGAAAATTCCGGACTGGACGACGAGCAAACACCAACCTGCTACATCCAACCAGGCACATACTATTACGATAGCTGCCAAACCAGGTCAATGCCGACCTACTGCATAATGTCAATGTCAAACAGATCCTGCAGGAGAAGACTGGGGTGTTGGCCTCCAGTCACTGCGTGTACAGGCACCAGTCACATTTCCTGTGTCTTTTGCAGCATACAGGCTGAGACTCATCACTGTAGAGTCCACTACTGCATGAGTTTTATTTGCACAATACATGACAGGCGTACACGGTGTGCCTCGCAGGACTGCGAGATGCTGCAGAAGACCAGGTTCGACCTTTCTGGACCGCCATTCACCGACGGTGGGCTACACGATGCTGGAGGAACTAGATTCCAGTGAAAACCCAAGATTCCTTTGCTCCTGGACGCTTCGACGTGTTGTGATATCTGCCAGGTGCGCAGTAACTAGTATTTTCATCGCTACAGCGAGGACGACGCCGATCGGCAAAGTCTCGCTCACAGCCATCACCAGCCTCTCAAAACCATCACTTGGCATCCCCCAGAGGTACAGGAGAAAGCCAAAACAGCTCACAACAAACAAAAGCTAAGGACGATGGAAAGAGAGCATGTCAAAAAGAAGACGAACAGTATGAAGTTCAAATGGTTTTGAACACTTATACCACCAACTATACCACTTTCAATAAATCGTGACGCCATTTTATTTTAACATGAATATCGCGGATTCTGGGCACCCTTTTTCTCACCTTGCAATTCGTTGCATTTCTAATGTTTCCGTTCCGGGCACCCTTTGAACCCATGCACTTTGGTTTGCACACGCACTGACATCCAACACGGACTGTGTGTACGACTATCGGCATCTTTGATGGCCTTCACTATCCATTTTCATGCTCACAGTTGGACTCGTTGCACCGTGCGTATATTTATGTGTCACCCTTTCAGCTACATGCACGTGGAGCTGTTTTAGTTCCACAACTAATTACTTGGTGCTCTTCTTGCTTCTCTTTGATTCTTCGCTACTCCTTGGGAGCTAATTTCGATGCGTTTGTATATTTATCGCTTGTATATTTCTGCTGACGCTGTACGCAAGACACTTTCACGGCACACTACTGCTACAGGCATGCACTCCGACTCACCTATATTATCGCTCTCCCCTTGTAAATATTCTTCAGTCTTGATTCACAAGAAAATTGGGCACTAAGGAAAAAATGGTCTGCTTCGAGTGGTTTATGTAAAGGGTATGTCCATGGTTCGCGACATTTTGGTGCCGAAACCCGGGAGAGTCGAGCGGCGACTCTCCTAGTATAGGAATTTGAACGACCGACGAACCATGGAAAACCAAGCGGCGGTGAGGGGCAAGCGCCAAAAGGCTGCTCGTCACCACAAGACAATCAAAGATATGGAAACGACAACGGGTAGTTTCCTCTCGGCAATCTCAACGGACATTGAATCGGATCCAGCAGCAGTCAGAGAGCTATGTCAACACAATTTCCAATTGGACTCGCATCTCGAGGCACTCGAAATTTCGCTGGAAAAGTATACTGATTTAATTAAGGTGGCTCCTACCCCTCGGGTCCAAATTTTTTTTGTTTGAAACGTGGCTACAAACGATTGTACTTTGTTCCGTAGGATATCTAGTGTACGGAGACAAAATTTTATCAAGTTCTACCGGCCGGTTTCACTCGGGGGAGGGGCCAAACATAGCATACTCACAATTGCCAATTTAGGCCAAAAAAACACCGGAAAACCACTTTTTTGGCCGTAGCACTCGTAGTTACCCCATTTTTCTTGATGTCCAACATCAGGACAGTAGTATACTTGCTAAATACCAGCATAAGCTTTAGAAGTGGGTAGAATTCTGCTAGAAGGTGACCTTTTTCTCTTTTCGGAATCATCCCATTTCAGCGCACACGTCCCACATATTAGCCCCGCCCACAAGTATTTGACACTGGACTTGCCCTGTATTCGATGGTTATGCTATCATAACTTAATAATGGTACTGTGTAGCAAGTTTGAGCAGGTTCTACCGAAGGTAACTCTTGAAATAAAACTTTGAAGTGTCAAGTGATGCCATATTTTCAAGAATCAGCACATTGCACTGGGACATTGTCCAACGCCTTAGAACCCCTGAGTCCACCATATGACAGATACGTATCTTGCAATAATGGATTGCAACATCTTCCAAACATAGTAGTAGAGCTTTGGATCAAGTTTTAGCAGTTTCCACCGAAGCTAACTACCAAAATAAAACTTTGAAGTCGCCCACATACTAAATGCAATAGCTGAGCATGTGCATTGAGTGTATGGTCTAAAGGTTTTCACAACTAGCTCCAATGCGGCAGATACGTGTCTTACTTTACTTGATTGCAACATCTTCAGAACATAGTAGTAGAGCTTTGGATCAAGTTTTAGCAGTTTCCACCGAAGCTAACTACCGAAATAGAACTTTGAAGTCGCCCACATACTAAATGCCATACATGTAGCTGAGCATGTGTATTGAGTGTACATGTATGCTCTAGTGTTTTTCACAACTTTCTCCAACATGAAGCCAATACTGATGTGGAATTTTTGACTGCTTTTTCCAAAACACAGTGCTGAAGCAATGCACATTGGGCACTTTCTACTGGTAATGCAATTATTATTAGGTATACAGTGTTTGCTGCCAACATAGCAAGCAATACTGCTATACTAAATGCGTATTCCATTGGGTACGGTCCAATTGCTTTTCACTTCGCATCTAGCCACTGTTCTTCGTGCATTTCTTGAATGCTTAGTCTCCGTGGTAATGAAGCTAAGAGCCACACTGGAGAAGTTTCTACTGAAGCTAACTATCAAAAATATATAATTTCCAAGATGCTACTATTACATAAAGTAGCTGTGTGCAATGCCACTCTGTTGAACACAGTAAGCAAAATTGAGTCACTAAAACCCTATTTGCCAGATATAAGCTGTTGAGATTGATAGCAGCTGAGCTGTATGATCTGATATGGATGGCGGTTCCACACTGACCAGCACATGTACACGTGCACAGGCAGAAGAATATACAAGTAATACACCTAACGTTACTTCGAAGTCCATCATGTAAATACAAGCGTATATACAAGCATCACTCCTGTTCTCCACAACCTGCAGTCCTGGGCCACTGCAGCTGGTCAGAGTGCAATAATTTCTGCAGCAGGCTTGACTTGGAAAGCTAATCACAACTGCCATGGCTGCAATATGAGTATTACCAGCGCTTTTACAGCGCTACTTGTATTATATTATTGTCAATCCATTGTGGTGCATGGCACTCGTTTTCAACAACCGAGTTTATGTCATTAGTTGCATATCCAACGCCAATAGAAAAAAGAAGGGGCGGGGCAAATTACCACGGTTCAACACTAGTCATATTGAACGGCGTTATGCCATGCCAGGCGCGCACACAAAACGCCCGCGCAAGTGCGCATGCATGTACACACCCGGGTAACACACATTCGTGCGACTTTACATAGCCTGCACTGTCATTCTATGTCATAGGAGTGAGTGCACACACATATATATATATATGCTGTATATGCTGTCCGCAGATTGAGTATATATATATATATATATTGTACATGTAGCCGGATTGCCTAATTTTGCATACGTAATAAAATTGTGTAAGTATACACACATGTGCGTGCACATATAGATAGACTCAGCGGCATACGCATGAGTGTGTGCCGATAGGGCCACATGCCAATTATCGGATTAGTCTGTGAAAGTTACGCGCACGACAAACTTTCGGACAGTCTAAAGATATGACACAATGAATGTGGAATACCCACCAGTGTGTAATACCATTTCATACCTATTTCGCAGCGTTTGTGATTTTCGGAGCGTCCCTGTTGACATTTGATGTCCTCCGTCACTTGGTTGATGACACAGTCATAAATTATCAAATTCACCTCCAATGCCATCCAATCTGCGTTCCGCGATACATGTACAGTGAACGGTGTTGAGGAAAGCCATGCAGCAATAAAACAGTCGAGACTCCCAAGCAGAGGATACAATTCAACAGCGCATTGAAGTACGAATTGTTGTAAACAATTTTCAAGACACAATTACAAAATTTGAAGTGCGTCTTGAAACGTGTTTGAAGTGCTTCGATGTATTTACCTTCGATCTCCCTGAATCGATCCATCCACAGCTACCCGACGAATTTACCAGTCAGTGCGGGAGATGATCGAGCAAGTTATATTTGAAGGTTGCGAGATGTCAGTGGCACTGACAGGAAATCTACACAAGCGTATTCTGAAATAATTTTCTAAGACTCAGGCGTGATTCAAGAGCGGACTTTGATTTCTACCTTCTTATAGTACGAGCACCAGTCGCCATTGCATTCTTGGAAAATCTTCTGCGAGTGCTGCCTTCCCCTTTCATAGAAAGAACGAGTGAAGAGGGACACTAGCAGCAGGTTCTAGCTAGGTACTAGGTCGCCAGAATTGCAGAAAAGCGAGAAGACGTTTCCTACAAAGATTGATCGCACAAAAATCATCGCTACCGAAAAATTTACTGAAAATCTACACTTTTCAAACGATGCGCGCGCAGAGGGTGTGAGCCACCTTAACAGGTACGAAATAAAAGGGTCTGACGACCAGGAATTCAAGGAAAATCAAACGGAATGGATCGAACAAATGGATGAATTTATACGTGTAACTAACATTAATTTGGTGTCACTAAAATTCTTACAAATGGAATGTCAAAAAAAGGATCCGCAACCTGCAGCCACGGCAATGGCGGCAGGAACTACAGCAACTATAAAGGATGACGACAAACTCGACAGACGGCTGTCGGAAATGGTATCAATGAATCAAAGCAATCAGAGCATCATGACAAATTTGACGAATTCTCAGAGTAATGCTAGCAATAAAACTGGCAACACGGTCAAATTGCCTAAACTGGAATTGTTCTCTTTTGATGGTGATGTAATGAAATTTAAGGAATTTCAAGATATGTTTACTGCCACTGTTCACGCAAATAGATCTTTGTCTGATGTGGAGAAGCTATCTTACCTGAAAACACACGTGAAAGGAAAAGCGCTGGAATGTATCTCTGGTTTGGCCCTGTCAAATTCAAATTACAAGGTTGCATGGGATTTGCTAATGGATCGGTTTGGGAAAGACCATGTTGTAATCAATGCTCGGTACTTGGCATTAGTTGATTCGGAAAAACCGTCTAGCCGACCTGAATCATTGCGGAAATTCTTGAATGACGTCGAGGCAAACATCAGAAGTCTAGGTGCGCTACATGAGGACATGTCACAGGCACTATTCATTCCACTGATTACCTCCAAATTACCCAAATCGGTTATGTCTCAATTAGAATTAAAGAAAGGCACTACCACGAAATGGACAGTGCGAAGTCTACGTGAGGCAATGAACCACTACGTAGATGCAATGGAAGCAGCGGAAGCTGCAACTACCGGCGGAAACGAACGACAAAGGGACGGACCATACAACCCAACGACACACGTGGCTCACTCAATGGCAGCAAACACTATGAAAATGGAACGTAAATGCATCTACTGCGGACAATCGCATTTCGCTGATGAGTGTACCAGGAACACAGATGCAGAAACCAGAAAAGATCAATTGAATGGACGGTGTTTCATTTGCCTGAAATCTGGACACAGTGCAAGGGCATGTGAACGCACTAAACCATGCTACTACTGCAAACGCACAACACACCATTGTAGTATCTGTCCGGAGAAATTTGGCACAGGGAATGTGTCATCCCCAATTCAAACAACAATGGGAGTGGCAATCTCAGATCACATGAAAACGGTTTTACAAACTGCAGCTACAGAAGTGTCAAATGAAAGTGGAAACCAGGAATGCCATGCTCGGATTTTATTCGACACTGGAGCAACTAGATCCTTTATCACTGAATCCCTATGCCACAAACTGCAATGTAACAAGATTGGCGAGGACACAATCTCAGTGTCAAGCTTTGGTAACGAAAAACGGAAAACCGAAACCATGCCAAGAGTCAATCTACGAATTGAACAACCAGACAAATCTTGCACGGAGGTCTGCGCAAATGTCACATCAATCCTGTGTCACCCAATTCAACGATTCCCGCTTCCAAACGATATGAAGTTGCATGACATGCCTCTTGCGGAACCACCTGTACAGGAACCAGAGAAGTGTGACGTGGACATACTGATTGGTGTAGATTACTATCACAGATTCATAATGGACGGCAGTATTGCACTGCAGAATGGCATGTACATGGTAAAATCAACGTTCGGGTATTTACCATCAGGAAGTACGGAGTCAGGGCCTGCTGGAGAGCCGGGTCAGCCGGGTCACGCGCCCGGCTGGGGAACTGCACGACCTGGCTGGACAGATAACACCGGGTCCAGTCTGACCCGGCTGAAAACAAATGACAATGGATTCCTAAAATACCGGTATTTTACGACTCGCGGACCCCATCTGTTGCAAATCTAGCGCAACAGTAGATCTACACACGTACACTACAGTCTACAAGCGACAGAAACTCGGCTAGGGCCAAGGGTCAACTGGTTCGAGCGCGATCTGTCCAGCGGCGAGCAGGAAGCTGTCCCCGGGGAAAATTGCGATTCCGCGGCCGCGTTTTTTTTCCGCGTTTTTTGCGATTTTTTAAAAGACCGCGTTTTCCGCGATTTTCCCGCGTTATTTGAACTTTTTGTTGCACTACAGGTACACACAGTGCACTGTTCGGTCAGCAACGTCTCATCGTGGCGGCTTTTTACTCAAATATGACGAGTGCTTACACCAGAGCCTTGTAACTGATTGATTTCACTACATACTCACTGAAAATTGCCGCACATCAATATTCATATTTACCGCAAATTCACCGCAAATTATGCCATATTATGCCGCGTTTTTCCCCGCGTTTTTTGCGATTTTTTTCCGCAATTTTCCCCGGGGACAGAGGAAGTAAGGACATTCAAAGTCGATGGGGCAGGCAGTAAAAAACGTAACTTTGGCTGCAGTTTTTGGCACAGTTGCAAGTAAGTTTTCAGCTGACTGCTGATTTGGGCGATGGAGCCCGCAGCGAAGAGAAAAAGAACTCACGCTTTCCAAGATTCTTGGAAGAAAGGTCGACCCTGGCTGGACTACGACTATGCCAGTCTATCCATGTCATGCGCTTTGTGCAAGACGCATTTCCAAAGGAAGACGAGCGGCGGTGGATTTGGTCGCGATGCGTGGTTGTGGCTTTATTTAGAGTGGTGTTCCGTAAGGTAAGAACTCACTGCTTCGAATTATCGGCATGCTGCTCGCCTCCTGGGTGCTGCAGGCACCCGCCCCCCCCCCCCCCCAGTGCTCTATTATGCGAACATGTTCGTCCTGCTACTAGAGCTAATGAGAAAACAGAATCCTTTTTTCAAATTGTAAAATCAGAATCCAATGGAACTGCTTTGCATTCTTCACGTATTTACCTTCTACGTTTGCGGACTTTGATAGTTCGCTTTGTTCTCTAAAATTTCCGATTTCCGGTAATAAATTCGCCTTTCTATTTTCCTGCGTTTTGAGCAGGCTTTTTGGTTGTTTTTCTGCTGGATGATCTGACCCGGCTTGACCCGGCTGGCCTGCATGCGCCAGGTACACTCTGACCGGGCTGTGTTTAATGTCTAGAGCAGGCCCTGGGAGTATCATGGAATTACAGATGATGCAGTACATGTACTCACTACGTTGCCAACGACAAGCCACGATCCAATGGAGGATACTCCTGTCACTGCTATTCTCGTGCAGGGGGAGGGTCCTGACGGATCACCAGCAGGCATGGACCCGGAGCAATTCACTTCTTTCGGGAAACTAGTCAGAGTCACAGCGTACGTACAGAAATTTATTGATAAAATCCAAAAAAAACCGGTTGGCAATACCATCTCACGCGACGAATACCAACGAACGGAATCGAAATGGATACAATTTACACAACGACAACACTGTTTGTCATGTAAACAGCACGATGGTGGCCCGTTTCAACTTCCGAAACCCCTCCTTTTGCACAAGGAAAGAACAATGGAGTTGCTACCGTATGAGTTCACAGGCATAGATTACGTTGGACATATTGGGTTTCAAATCCAACGAAGGCTCGATGAAATGCAAACCATGATTAACTAATACGAATTCAGTCTGATTACAAATAACTGCTTACACTCAAATTTCCCTGTCGACACTTCATTCACGGTTTGTATTTGCTCACTCACGCGTATGCTATTTCATAACTATGGTAGTCACTTTCAGCGGGCGGGAGTGTCGCGAATGCGATCGGATTTATTCGTAGTCACGAGCACAATGCATGTATATAACCAAGAATTCACAGCTAGTATACATGTATCCTTGTTCAGTGCATGATTTGTACATTCAATCACTCGTATCCCTTTGTGACACCCCTTTTTCACTTTGCACTTCGTTGCATTTCTAAGGTTCAATGCTGGGCACCCTTTTTCTCACCTTGCAATTCGTTGCATTTCTAATGTTTCCGTTCCGGGCACCCTTTGAACCCATGCACTTTGGTTTGCACACGCACTGACATCCAACACGGACTGTGTGTACGACTATCGGCATCTTTGATGGCCTTCACTATCCATTTTCATGCTCACAGTTGGACTCGTTGCACCGTGCGTATATTTATGTGTCACCCTTTCAGCTACATGCACGTGGAGCTGTTTTAGTTCCACAACTTGGTGCTCTTCTTGCTTCTCTTTGATTCTTCGCTACTCCTTGGGAGCTAATTTCGATGCGTTTGTATATTTATCGCTTGTATATTTCTGCTGACGCTGTACGCAAGACACTTTCACGGCACACTACTGCTACAGGCATGCACTCCGACTCACCTATATTATCGCTCTCCCCTTGTAAATATTCTTCAGTCTTGATTCACAAGAAAATTGGGCACTAAGGAAAAAATGGTCTGCTTCGAGTGGTTTATGTAAAGGGTATGTCCATGGTTCGCGACAAAGGATGCCTTCTACATTTTTCGAATTGGAGAGTTTCTCTTGATGTTCAACGACTCCTCAACTCATTCCGAGTTGTTATAAGCCGTTCTGAGAACCTGGAATGTATCAGTAAAAACTGTAAAGATAAGCGAACATTTTGCTTGGGCGGAGGAAGTAGATAGGTGCCTCTTCCGTGACCATTCTTTTTCTTGACACCAACAATCCGAAGCTATCTCAGGACCGTATCATCAATGTCTCCTGTTACTAACCACTACATTGTAAACCATGCTATTCAGCTATTTCATGCGGAGAATCAAGATTGTTTTTGGATCTGGTGTGCGGTTGCTATGCGTTGCTAAGGAAAGTGGGTTCTCTCAGTTTGACATATCTCTCTGATCTCAAATATGTGGGACATTTGTCGGAAAAATCCGGTGATAGGCGATGAGTATTTTGGTTGTGACTTTTTCCTTTGTCCGATTTAGAAAAACTAAAGACCAAACTACTCAGGAAGCTCTAACCTATCCAAAAAGCAAAACACAAGCCACAAAAAAACGATTAGAAAAAATGGTCTTAAGTCCCTACTAACTATCTCTGTCACGCAAGACCGGACCTAAACACCTACGAAGTAAGAATTGATGTGTTACGGGTAGTACCAAGAGTAGATAAACAAGAGTGTGCAACTCGCGGATGGGTTGGCCCACGGCGGAATTTTTTGTTGACGTAATCTTTTCGACGACGCACGAGCTGCGAGTCTTTCGGAAAGTTTTCCCTCGTGCTCTTGGCCGGCTTTACACTACAATAATACACTACAAGGTCGGTGCCCAGCACGTGCTCTCACACTGCTCTGCGGCGAAATGCGCGTTCTTCTGAAAAAAGGTGACGTCAACAAAAAATTCCGCCGTGGGCGAGGGTATCTGCAGATTGTGCAGGAGAGATCCGGAGTTGCACACTCTTGTTTATCTACTCTTGGTAGTACGTGTAGTGAAATAAATTGGTATGCATTGCATCGTGACACAACTTGTACGTGATTGTAAATGTACAAACAACATGCAACGCCGTAGTAAGAGCTATCGTAGCTCGTGAATTCCGTGTTGTTGACTCAAGGCAAGCAGTACTTCGTTTACACGCTGACAACGACGAACGAATTGATTAGATATGTCACCTGCAGTTACACAACAATCCCGTATGGCAGCGTGCATGCCAAGACAATCAGGGAGTAAGTATTATGCTCTTGTAAAACCTGTCAAGGCAACGACTCGGATATGGCGACCACTATTATCAGGGCCAATGCTATTTCAAGTCTAGTGACCCTGGATAAGGAGACCACCTGGTAACAGAGACCACATGTTGAAGGTTCCGTGAGCGGTCTTTTTTGACAGGCTTCACTGCTCTCCCCGTTTAAAATCACTAGTAATTTCGTTGGTCACACATAACTCACGTGCACTGTTTTCCCGCCAACGTACCAACAAATATCACAACCCTTGCAGCTATGCACAGAGAGAGACATTCAGGTAATCTGTACTGCGCTGAGGTGCCAGCTAACCACATCTAGCCAACGCTGCTGCACTTGTAGGTCGATTCTGTTGTATCCCTTTTAGGAGATAAGTTTAAAACCTGAAAAATGTGGGTGAATGAGAACCATGCATTTGAATGGCAACAATACATTTGAATAGAGTCCACCATACCGGCATTTGAATGACAACCATGCATTTGAGAGGGAACTATGCATTTGAATGGGAACCATGCATTTGAATGCGAACCATGCATTTGAATGGGACCATGCATTTGAATGGGAACCATGCATTTGAATGGAGTCCATACATCTGAATGGGAACCATACATTGGAATGGCAAACATACATTTGAATGGGAAACATACATTTGAACAGTGTACACACATTTGAATGGGAACCATACATTTGAATGGCATGCATACATTTGAATGGCATACTTACATTTGAACAGTGTGCATACATTTGAATGAGAACTATACATTTAGATGGTGTCCATACATTTGAATGGTGTGCATACAATCAGATCGGGCCCATATAATGCATACAGAATCAAAATGGCAGCCAAACCTGAAAAATTTGGGCATAGGTCTGTTGCTTTTTTCCCTTTTTGTGTGTATTTTAGGAATTTGAGGTTTCTTAGTTAAAATAATAACATTACATCATTTATGCCCCCAATTATGATCTGATTTTCAAAGACTTTGTGAGTTTAAAAGTTTCCCTCCCCATCGACAGGTGTTCCGTTCCATTTTTCGGGTCAGCAATGAGACAAGGACATGGGTGTGCGGCCAATTGAAGAAACTCTGGAAAGCCAAATTCCATGCAATGGAAAGGATCAAAGATTATAGGCTCAACTCCTGATCCATGCTCATTGCTGATTTATTGGGAATGTTGAAATAATAAGAGGGAAGCTGCTGGCGACTCCATGACGTGGCCTTCATCGACGTTCCAAGCGGCGTGCCGATAACCTGTACATGCGGGCTAATCCATCTACGAATTAGTGAACAGCAATTTTAGTTGTACAATTTTGATGTCACATGTGGAGTGTGCTGCGGCAATGAACACATCTATCTGTGAAAGGCGCATCCCACGGCTGCGTGTATGCCATCACAACAAATCCCAGGCGTGGTCAAATCTCCACCGGCAAGAGCCATGCAAGGAGACTAGGGACATGAGAGGTTGCTGTGGATAAAGGCCTTCTAAGATGCGTACGCTCCCTAGAATGGGTCTCTCAAATAGTATTTAAATGGCTTTCTTTGAGAACTCAGTGGAGGCTTCACACTATTGAGAAGCATGCATTTGGCAAGTGCTAGTAGTTCCCTGTTCACTCGGAATCATGGTATCGGAGTTGAGAGTGTCTATTCTAATTGTTACCCTCCAGTCAGCGTACAGTTTACCCTCATGGGATCCCAGACCTAGTGCTAACCGGGGTACAACGTGCAAGTTCATGCAATTCATTCCCAAGCCCGCACAAATGGGTACCAGAAAAATGCTTTACCTTTTTTTAGAGCTGGGGATGAAGGCAACCTCCAAGCTGCATCCAACCCGGACGATGAGAGAGACAGCTTCTCATCAGTAGTAACAGTGCGACTGACATCTGCAGAGTAGAGAGGTTGACGGTGCCGGCGTCATTGTGACATGCAAGAGGTGATCAGTCATGTGATAGCTGGTGTTGAGAGCATCGGTATTGGCGTGATATGGTCACACAGCTGTTGTGATTCGATAGTCAATGCCGGTAGTAGCAATTTACAGTAGCTATTTAGTATTTGCAGTTTTGGTAGTATCACGTTTGGCTGATGCGGCCAGTAGCAAAGCATCCGGCATAGGTGATAGGGAAGTGGTCAGCATGTATCGCATCAAGGCGGCCGGCATCGATAGCAGCGTTATGGCCGCAAACTGGCATCGGTAGTAGCGAGGTGGCCGGCACCGGTAGTAGCGAGGTGGCCGGCATCGGTAGTAGCGAGGTGGCCGGCATCAGTAGTACTGAGATGGCTTGCATCGGTAGTAGCGAGGTGGCCGACATCAGTAGTATTGAGATGGCTTGCATCGGTAGTAGCGAGGTGGCCGACATCAGTAGTACTGAGATGGCTTGCATCGGTAGTAGTGATTGAAATGATGGTGGTTGTAATGATTTACCTGGGCAGGTATGGAGCAAACAGTAATGATTAGCACCAGGTACACGACAATTATGGTGATCACAGTTTTCAAACAGATAAGAAATTTCTGGCAAGCACAGTAGAAGAGTAAGCGGCATGGTCTGAGATGTGGCCAAGGTATGTACCTCCCGTTGTACATGCAATCATCAGCCACAAACAAGTTGCAAAGCCGTCCAAACATTCACCGGCTACGGACAGGTGCATCAAACTGGTGCACATGTCGTGAATACAAAGGGATAAAGAATGACTGTGCAGCAACAAACAGCTGGAAAATGACTGCAATTGCCATTGATTGCTCCATTTCAGAATTCATCCATTTTTGTATTAGCCACACATTCACCGACCCAACACACCTGCCAGTAGCAAGCAACCGCATGTAAACTCTGCTACTCATCAGTAACCTCAACACTCCATGTACAATTGAGCAACATATCCAAACCACACACTCTGGCCATGTCCCTATCACCTACTCTGCAAGTCAGAAATGAATCATTGCTGCATGCAGAAATCAGATTGTGTAACGTACCAAACAAATGGCTTATACTTAGCCATGCTGTGAAGAATCTTGGTCCATTGGCCTTGCAAGTCTAGCGGAGGAAAAATAGACAGCTTCACACAATGGATTAGAAGCATACACCCATGTGACAGCAGCCATCGCCGGCTATGGTCACATGGGCAACTAGCAAGCCAAAACAGCAGAATGCATACCCTACCAATGTCTACATACGTACCACCCAAATATACGTTACCAGGGAGACGGGCATCAGCGAGGCTACCATGGTGTCCGTGGAGTGCTTGAACCTACCTGAGAGGGAATGAATGAGCATGACACAATTGATTGGTTACATACACCCACACAACAGCAGCCTGTGACAGCCACTGTTGTATGGGGATAGTACAAGTAACAGACACGGTTACTAAACAACATGGTGTTGTACAATACACCAGGCATGCAGTACATAACTACATATTTACCAATGGTAGGCCCGGTGACTTGACGCCGTAGCGCTGGTTGGTTGTAGAAGAGATGACCTACAGGGCTCTTACCTTGCCCTGATCTATGCCTAACTACCCTAACTAAGAATGTGGATATATTAGAATTTGAGTGAGAGAAATGCAATAATGTGAAAATATGAGTATAGTGTGGCATGAGGGTCGAATATTGTTTAGTGTTTGTTGTGGTTGATAGTCTGGTCGGCTCCAGCCACCAGTTGCCGCCTCTGCTTGGCTGGTCGCACTAATCATCGGCCGAGTGTGTGCTGCTCCACCTCGCTCCCCGCTGGCCACATTGTGTAGTACTCGCTGAGTGTGTAGTGGTGTACTGATCCCTGAGGTGTGTGTGGGAACAGACATGCAGGCGTGGAAATAGTAAGAATGATGTGGCTGTATAATAATGCTACATGCAACAGTACATTTGAATTCATCCACAAACAAATGAATTCATGAATGATTCATCCAAACGTGATCAGTGAATGTGCAAGATAGGTAATACAGTTCTATTAGGGCAGGAATATGGATACTGCAGACTACTACAGACTATATAGGGCATGTGTTGTGATGGCATACATACAGGAAATACCTTGAATGCTATAAATAGCAAAATCAAAGATCGATAGCCAACATGTTTTGTCGTGACGCTGTTTGGCCTTTTGCCGTACAATCTTGACCAGCGGTCTTCCGCAATACAGGCCAGGAAGGTGTTGAATAGAGGCAACTTGAACCGCACAAGATTTTCGATTTATTCACAGACTTACAGATTCCTTTTCCTGCAACCCCATTTTTGAGGCAAAGTTTGATCGAAGGCAGTCATGGAGTCGCCAGCAGCACCCCACCCCCTTTACCCCTTCGTAATGGTTGAAACCAGGGGAAATGGAACGGAACACCTGTCATTTTGTGGCACCTACATTGCAGCAAGAGTCTTGCCGCAATGAAGTGCCCCCCCCCCCAAAAAAGGTTTTCCAGGAGCAAAATATATCATATGGGGAAGCATGGATGGCAGATGGCAAGCCTGGAGCAAACACACACAGACATGCACACACACACGATGGGGAGACGCAACACACACATAATACTGTGCGCAGTTTGGAGCAAGTAACGATATTCTCAAAGAAATCGTAAAAGGTACCATCACAATAATTGTTATGATTGCCAGTCATGCTCACTCGTTCAAAGCTATGCACGGCAAATCCTTTCTATTGTCTCGTTCTCATACTGGTAGAAACCATGGAAACAACTGCACACACTTCACTGTAGGACTCGTGTAGCTCTTCTTGTTCACATTCCATGGAGGTTTGATAAAATCAGATAAAGGAGCAGGGTTTTTATTGCCGATATGATCCAACCGTAGTTGTCAGTCCAAAACCTAACTTTTTGAAAGTGCTTTCCAGCTTAATAAGCTTGGCTCTAATTGGACAGATTTCCAAAGCTCCAAAGGTCTTAAACTACTGTTGCGGACATTGAAATCCGGTCGGAGGCATGCTGGCCATGCAGCCGTGAGTACGAATACGATCAACACGTGCACTGTGCATGCAACGTTCTGTACGTACTGAGGGCACCGCCGGGCCTCGTGTCGTTCGACCGGATTTCCATGTTCACAGCAGTACGCGGATGATAGAATATACAATAGCCTACAGTTGTGAGTTTTGAAGGAGCCGAAATTGATACTTATCACAACAGGGGAACAGATCCTATTTCCCACTCTCCACAGGTTGTCCCCGACAAACTCGACTGGGCACACACAAGAAACAGTGACACAGAACAACATGGTCCTTTGGGAAACCTATTCGAAGAGCTATAGTGCGGCACCTTGCCCATTTTTGCTCATTCGCAGTAGTTGCACTTAAAAGCGAAGACATTAGGACACGATTTACGACTCCTGGGTCAAATTGAATGCACTCCACCAATAGCAAAGTACGATGTGGAGGGCACTAGCTAGGCCTCATGTCGCGTGCATATGTGGTTTTCTGTAACAGGAGTGGGTCCCCATCCAAGAGGGCCCGGACCAGTCACTGTTGGAGGAGGTGTCCCCTTACCGTGAAGGGAAACCACCACAAAGCGTGTACTCATTTATGGAGCCATAAACCTGGATTCAAGTGGATCCAGAAGTCAGCGTTATCATGCCTCCAGTGTTATTGTGGTGCAGCACTTTCAAACCATATTTGTAAGCTGTTACAGTAGTGGCAAAAGTTTCCAGAAGTCACCTTGCCCACAGTTTCAAATTTCCCATTCGGCATCGGTAACCACCGTTTCTCATCAGACAGCTTAGTTATAAATTACGATCAATGTGATCATGTTTACCTGCGAGAAAGAAGGTGGGCAGCAGCCACGTTTTGATGAAGAAGCCTTGGTCCAGTGTACTTCTCAATGAGAACCGTTCCTAACTCGTAGCCTGTGCTTGTCCAGGTTTACTGGTGAACAGACTGACTAGCGGTGGACACTGCCATGGGTGTTCTCCAGTTGCTGGCGCATAGTGGAGAATGCATGTTGCCCGGACATCTGGGTGAGCATTGCTCAGTGGTTGCAAAACACAACAAAACAAAAGCAAACAAGTCGATGTGTAGGGTCTCCTATAGCTGTACTGTATAACCATAGTCTACCACAAGTGAATAGAAGCATGGCATCCATGTGCTCTTGGACTCAGGCAGATACGCAATATTGAATATCCTATCGGGTCTCGACAGTATTGCCCTCGCTGCCTGCATACCGGGGATATCGCCGTAGAATGACTTGTCATGCTCATCCCGGAGAGACGCGTCCTGACGTGACACATCAACGAACTCAATGCTACGTCGTTTACTTGCCATTCTGGCTGCCTAGGATCAATCGATCTAACCTGCAAACAACCTATTCAAGATTGACCCGTCTTTGACTTCACTGCCTTCACGATTGATCGCGGTCGCGTTTTCTTTGAATACCAGTAACTTTGACGTCACATTCTGATGAAAGTTGAAATCAGGTCCCAAGATACCTTTTCAGTCAATGGCTCATATACAGCATGTTAAGGCACCTCCTTCTCCATTTCCCCTTTCAAAACCTGACTTCTCCATAGTTGGTGACCAGTTCAATGGATACCAGCCACAGACCTTAAACTAGACCTCGCCTAAATGAACCAGTTATTTTCAGCAGGGTTCTAGCCAAAGGAGGGTAGCTCACTCCGAGTTGTGGCGGAGGGGTACTAAACTTAATGCTAGGAAATGAACTGGGCTAACATTACTCTGCTGCACATCAGCCAAAACCGGTGTCAAGGTTGCAACGTTTTCTTCAAGAATCAACAAAAGAACGCAATCCTTTGCAAAACCCTACCTTCCATCAATTATTGCTCACCTGAAAGTTGAATTGCTTTCCTGCATTCCCAGGGGGGATAACGAAGAACACTTTTATGTCACCCTTTGGTTGTAAGCGATGTCCGGCGCTTTTCCATAGCAACCCCCACAGGGACTAACCAACGTAACTGTTCTGTAGCAATCCCCACAGGGACTAACCAACGTAACTGTTCTGTAGCAATCACCACAGGGACTAACCAACGTAACTGTTCTGTAGCAATCACCACAGGGACTAACCAACGTAACTGTTCTGTAGCAATCCCCACAGGGACTAACCAACGTAACTGTTCTGTAGCAATCCCCACAGGGACTAACCAACGTAACTGTTCTGTAGCAATCCCCACAGGGACTAACCAACGTAACTGTTCTGTAGCAATCCCCACAGGGACTAACCAACTTAACTGTTCTGTAGCAATCCCCACAGGGACTAACCAACGTAACTGTTCTGTAGCAATCCCCACAGGGACTAACCAACGTAACTGTTCTGTAGCAATCACCACAGGGACTAACCAACGTAACTGTTCTGTAGCAATCCCCACAGGGACTAACCAACGTAACTGTTCTGTAGCAATCACCACAGGGACTAACCAACGTAACTGTTCTGTAGCAATCCCCACAGGGACTAACCAACGTAACTGTTCTGTAGCAATCCCCACAGGGACTAACCAACGTAACTGTTCTGTAGCAATCCCCACAGGGACTAACCAACGTAACTGTTCTGTAGCAATCACCACAGGGACTAACCAACGTAACTGTTCTGTAGCAATCCCCACAGGGACTAACCAACGTAACTGTTCTGTAGCAATCCCCACAGGGACTAACCAACTTAACTGTTCTGTAGCAATCCCCACAGGGACTAACCAACGTAACTGTTCTGTAGCAATCACCACAGGGACTAACCAACGTAACTGTTCTGTAGCAATCCCCACAGGGACTAACCAACGTAACTGTTCTGTAGCAATCCCCACAGGGACTAACCAACGTAACTGTTCTGTAGCAATCCCCACAGGGACTAACCAACGTAACTGTTCTGTAGCAATCCCCACAGGGACTAACCAACGTAACTGTTCTGTAGCAATCACCACAGGGACTAACCAACGTAACTGTTCTGTAGCAATCCCAGTGCTGCCAAATAATTTTCGCCCCAAATCGGACACCCTTCACCGCCAAGGCTGGCCACATGGCGCGAATTTTTCTCCTCGGCAATTTTTTTACAGAGAATTCAAAATATCGCCTAAAACACCATGAAAAATCGCTCCATTGCCATGGTAACCCCAGAGTTGTCATGAATTTTGTAATGATGAGTGTGGTCGCACACTGACTCTGTACAGAGTGCCAGTGTACATGCCATCCAGCCTGATCCAGGCATGTTACATGTTACTTTGCACTTCCCCAGCCATGCGCTAGCCTTTTTAGAAGCAAATGTACAGTGATGTGTGCCTTCAGTTGCACTGAAAAGTGAAAGTACAGGACTTCTGCATAGGAAAGTAATGATCTCCGACATTTTGGCTGCTTTTCGGACGTTTCCCTTTTCGGACCGGTTTTCAGAAGAGCCTTCAAAAATCGGACACTGTCCGAAAAATCGGACGGTTTGGCAGCACTGCAATCCCCACAGGGACTAACCAACGTAACTGTTCTGTAGCAATCCCCACAGGGACTAACCAACGTAACTGTTCTGTAGAAATCCCCACAGGGACTAACCAACGTAACTGTTCTGTAGCAATCCCCACAGGGACTAACCAACGTAACTGTTCTGTAGCAATCCCCACAGGGACTAACCAACGTAACTGTTCTGTAGCAATCCCCACAGGGACTAACCAACGTAACTGTTCTGTAGCAATCCCCACAGGGACTAACCAACGTAACTGTTCTGTAGCAATCACCACAGGGACTAACCAACGTAACTGTTCTGTAGCAATCACCACAGGGACTAACCAACGTAACTGTTCTGTAGCAATCCCCACAGGGACTAACCAACGTAACTGTTCTGTAGCAATCACCACAGGGACTAACCAACGTAACTGTTCTGTAGCAATCCCCACAGGGACTAACCAACGTAACTGTTCTGTAGCAATCACCACAGGGACTAACCAACGTAACTGTTCTGTAGCAATCACCACAGGGACTAACCAACGTAACTGTTCTGTAGCAATCCCCACAGGGACTAACCAACTTAACTGTTCTGTAGCAATCCCCACGGGGACTAACCAACGTAACTGTTCTGTAGCAATCCCCACAAGGACTAACCAACGTAACTGTTCTGTAGCAATCCCCACAGGGACTAACCAACTTAACTGTTCTGTAGCAATCACCACAGGGACTAACCAACGTAACTGTTCTGTAGCAATCCCCACAGGGACTAACCAACGTAACTGTTCTGTAGCAATCACCACAGGGACTAACCAACGTAACTGTTCTGTAGCAATCCCCACAGTGAACCGGTGGTCAAGCTAGCTGCAGGACCGTGCAAGGCACCTGAGTGGCGAACAATGCACACAGAATCCACTCACCTGCGCGTCCAGAGTTATCCCACTTCTCGACATCAAGTTTCAGTTGCCAGCATGACAGCAGCCCATCAACCACGAGATTGATGACAGCCTCTCTTCAGTTAAAAAAAGCGAAACGGAAAAAGGAAAGAGAAAGGCAGCAAATTTGTCACATGAAAATATCAGCAACAACCCACGAATCCATGGAGAAAAATACTGAGAATGGTGAGGTTCTGCTATACATGAAAACGTAGAGAAATCACGTTGCGAGCAGGTGTCTGGGTTAGAGACTACGGTTTCGCGTGTTTTGGGTCAGATTTCTACGCAGAGTTGAGATTCTCTACGCTGTGGCTCCCGCAAAGAAAATGCGTACGCATTTGCTGGGTATCACTTAAATGCAGGCAGAAACCTGCCAAATTTGGAAGGGGAAATTCCCAGTGAACGTAGAGCAGAATTGGTTCCCTTTGCGTTATGAGAACACTCTTCGTGTTCCCAGGATTCTTCTTGTCACATTCCCGTAACGTAGAGCAGAACATCGCTAATGCGAAGAGTCCATAATCCCCCCAAGTGTGCAGCTGGGATGGGGCTGTGGGACGGCGTAATCCATGATGTACGTCATTTTTGGGTAGGACTTGCGTCAGTCCGTCGATGCAGTCCACCACAAACACACTTCCCTTACTCATGATAGTATCACACTATGACGTGCAACACGGATTTTGCCGCCCCAGGTCTGATCAGTGAAGTTGCGCACTCTGGGGGAGTATGGACTCTTGCTAATGTGCATAATGAGGTCTTCACCTAGGTTTATGGCAAGACAAGGAAATTGCAACGGCAACAACGTAAAAATGCCATAAAAGGAAACAGCAACATCGGTGAAGTCACAGTCCAAAAATTGATGGACAACGAATTGCTTACCTGTCGGATGGGCAGAGCAGTGCCAAGAGTACATAACCCCCAAGAGTGTGCAACTCGACTATGGGTGCTGTCCCGACAGAATTTTAAGTTGACGTCATTTTTATGATGCAATGCGCACTGTACATGGATTATCAGACGAATCCGTAACCTGTGGTGGACCAAAGTCCATCTGATGATGTACAAATTATTGCAAAGAAAAACGTGTGATGCGTTGACACCCGTATACATGTTGTAAATCACTGGTGCAAGGAGCATTGCATCATAAATAATGACGTCAATTTGAAATTCTGTCAGGACAACAGGATATGTGGGAGTTGCACACTCTTGGGGGGTTATGTACTCTTGCGGTGCATGTAGAGTTCCAGGATGAAGATTTCCCATTCTTCAAGGCAGGCTCCCGAGTACAAGGCTTGAAGCAACCCTCACTCCAGACTGTCAGTGGGTGATCGTAATCCAGTGGTCTAGCGAACACACCTGGGTACGAGCAGCGAATGGAATGCTGTCAGGTTGAAGACGATTGAGTAGTCTCCTTGAATGTTCCTGGAATCCATCCGTACGTTGCTCAGCAATCACATAGGCACATACACAAGAAATGTGCTCCATTACATCATGACTTGGGAAAGCAGGCATAGGTAAACGTGTGAAGCCAGATGAGAGTGCCAGGAGGGGGGGGGGGAGGGGTGTTTGACCTCAGATCAGTGGGGTTCTGTTGCTGGTAGCGTAGTGCCAGGAGAATATGCCAGCCCTTTAGTGCTCATGACAGCACAACCATGTCATATTGACGGCTACTCGACTTGGGAAGTGACCTCCATATTATCGGGTATAAAGTCTGACACCCACCAACGGGAGAGTACACGGAACCAAGAAAACCAAACATTATCCACAATTCCCAACACCATTTTGTCTAGGGCAGCCCCTTGCGGTGGGGTAGGAGTGCGAGCGCGACAGTGCTTACGAAGCATTCTTACGCTGCCCTGGGAACATAGTTACATGACGTTGTGGTCAAGCGCCCGCAGGGGGACCGACAACACACACACACATCGGCGACACGAGCACAAATGGCTGCACCCCCCCCCCCCCCCCACTACACCTCTCTGAAGAGGTTATGCATGGGTAGATGCTGGCGAGTAGTGGCACTGGTTTTAGGATGATTCGGTATAGAAATCCAAAATCTAAACCAGCTAGGGTGTTAGCTACTGAACAATTACGAAACCGTAACAGTTACCCTTCAAACGTGGAATTCCGATGATTGCAAACAAAAGCCATGCTAAATGCGCTCAGAATATTGGACGGATGTCACACCGAAACCTTCACACTGCCCGTTGTTGCTAAGATTCAACTGGTTAGAAGTTTAGCAGGCTGTTAGTCTTCACCAAAGAATAATAGAGAAGAAACTCATAAAATCATAATAGGCAGCATGGGACCTCGGTGCAAATTATCCAATATCCATCAACTGTGTTAGCCGTCTCGTAATAATAATGATTATAATGCTCTTTACCAGAGGTTGAAGTGCTACATGTAGTAACAGGATTTGGAAGTAGGAATATTTTCCGGAGGCGGAGTTTCGAAGTGCACCCTATCACCAGCATCATAACATCTACATATCCGTCACAGGGGACCCATGAGCTGAGCCTCTACCTGGCTCAAGACGACATTACTTTGTTGTACTTACAGCTACAGCTGCCATTTTGGCAATGCAGCCTGGTAAGCACAACGTTCGAATAGACCTACATGTTACCCATGACAATCTAGTATCACGGTCAAGCAGCAAAGCGTCGCTCCACAGGTGGACGCGTTCCAACGCATTACAATAATATCATAATGTGGGTTGTGGCTAGCGACCACAACACGTGTACAGTGTAGATCCACACGCTTGGACAGACATGTACATTGCACTCGTACAACACTGTCTTCTGACCAACAGGAATGTCGACTCGCGAAATACACGCCACCCGACCACCAAGAGGACAAGACACTGTACCTTTTGTTTGGGGAGTTATGCCCTCCGCTACTCCAATCTGCACAGCGGTCCTGATGCAGGCGTGCAGTCCGTTGCGAGTGCGCCGGTTGGCGGTTGCCCTGCCAAATAATCCAATCGAATATTCGACGCTCGAAAGATGACGAACTGCCAGCAGAGAACCGAAAACAAACAGGAGGTCGGAGGTTGGAGAAATGAGTCACCAGAAACTGTTCCGACTTTGAGAACGCATAAACTACTTTGCACTGGCATTGCCGACAGCAATGGAAAACCCACTACATTCTACAGGAGCAGCACAACAAGGCGGCAGTTTAGTACCGAAAGACGGCGGCCTCGCTCTCCAACCTCCACAAATTAGACACATGTCGCCAGAATTAAACTTACCACAAATCCAGATACTACATCGTCAATCCGTCACCATCATGCGCTCGTAGCCGAACCAATGCATGAAGCATAAACGCACCAGCACAGCAAGGACACTTCCTTTGACGGATAATTAGTTATTTTGGAGCTTGGAGTATGGCCGAAAGCTCGGTTGCAATAATTTTATTGACAAGTCCAGATCAGGAAAAGTAATTTCACCAACACTGCAACGCGCTTCCGCGTGACTAAAAATAATGGAGGTTAGGCGTTTCCTGTAGTCATTACAAGGAGCTTGTGGAAATGGTCTTCACGTGGCTCTAGTGCTAGTCGAAATAGCGAGTCGGAAGAATTTAGCGACAGTTCGGACACTGCAAGCCACGTAGCTACAGCGCACCGACCCATACCGACAGATATCTTATAGGAAGAAAAAGAGGACAAAAGATAAATTATCTGCACTTGAAGGACATGTGCGGGCGTGCTGACGGTGTAGAGTGGACGGTTTCAAATAGGACACCGGTTGCAAACCGGAACGGACTCAATATTCACTTTCTCTCTTGGTATTTTGATTAGAAAACATATATCACAGTGAGACTACGATATGTTATACTCCGAGCCAAAATTTCATGGCTCTGCGATGACCAGAAGCGCCATATCAAGCAGGTGAGTTTTTGACGTGTTGCTTCGCACTGCGACTTGAGTTTTACGACTTTCGAAAAATCAACTTCTTGTCGCAGGTAAACAGCGGCTCGCCTCTCGCCAATAAAGCACCGCATACCAATCAAAACTAATGGAAGCACACACAAGGCTTATTGTTACTCTATACTGGCCGTCGTGGAGCGATAGCAATTACCTAATTTCAGACCCAGAGTGAATTTGACGTGCACTCTAAAACGTGTCCGGTTTGGAGCCACCTCTGATTTGAACTTTTTTGAAGCGAAAAATTGGGCAACTTGGAGGCAATGGGTCAACACAAAGGAGTGGCTCAGTTCGATTGACTCTGGCCCCAGAGCAAATTTCAACATGCCAGTTTCCTTCCACAAACATATTTCGAGTGAAAAATCAACGCTGATGATCGGTTTGGGTCTATGCAAATTTGGCTGTCAAAACGTCCCGGTATCGAGCCGTCCCCTCTACATCATTACCAGTCTCTTCTTGCAGCTGGGCAACACTCTTTCATGGAATTTGCGCATGCGCAGTCGAACTGATAATGGCAATACATGCTCCTTTACCGGTCACCTTGGAGGAAAGAAAAGGAGAACAAAACAAGAAGGGCAAAGAGGTTAGGTACAGCGGCAAAGTAGCAGCAGCGAAGCACGGCAAAGTACAATGCGAAAGGAAGACACAGCGCAAATGCCAGTCACGTGGTTAGCGGACAACAAATATCGGCCACACCAAACAAATGAAGTTAGCGGGAAAGAAACGATCTCAACGATCATTTGCAACCAATGGTGAACGAAATCAAAGCCTTACCATCGCTGCAGTCGCCCGTAATTGTTGGTTGAAATTTCTCACGGAGCTGCTGCTACATAGCGCAGCTCTGTCTTTGCTTCGTAGAGTCTACCACCGCTTCGCCAACAACCTCAAATTCAAAAGCAAGGCGGATGATTTTTTTCATGTCCCGCTTCAGGGCACTCCGTTAGCGAACGGTTTAGGGATTGGTCTCTCCACTATCTGACAAAAGCTACTTGACACTTCTCGCAGCGGAGCATCGTGTACGATAACGCCAGTCACGACTCAGTTCATCTCGAATGCAACTATTTGATACAAGAACACAAACCACCTACACCTAGCTAGGCAAGAGAAGGAAACTCCGAGAGAGAGAGAGAGCGCTGAAACTCAACCCACCTCCTACAACAACAACGAAGAAAATGAGCCGTGGGGGCCGTTCGGACGAAGTAGAGAGTGAGCATTGGTGTGATCAGAGAGTGAGCAGTGAGTGACAAGAGAGTGAGCAGAGAGTGTGCAGAGGTGTGAGCAGAGAGGAAGCAGAGGTGTGAGCAGAGAGTAAGCAGAGAGTGAGAGGAGAGTGTGCAGAGAGTGAGCAGAGAGTGAACCGAGGTGTGAGCAGAGAGTGAGCAGAGAGAGAGCAGAGAGTAAGCAGAGGTGTGAGCAGAGAGTGAGCAGAGAGTGAGCAGAAAATGCGCAGAGATGTGAGCAGAGAGTGTACAGAGAGTGAGCGGAGGTGTGAGCAGAGAGTGAGCAGAGAGTGAGCAGAGAGTGAGCAGAGAGTGAGCAGAGAGTGAGCAGAGGTGAGAGCAGAGAGTGATCAGAAAGTAAGCAGAGAGTGAGCAGAGAGTGAGCAGAGAGTGAGCAGAGAGTGAGCAGGGAGTGAGCAGAGGTGTGAGCAGAGATTGAGCAGAGAGTGAGCAGAGGTGTGAGCAGAGAGTGAGCAGAGAATGAGGAGAGAGTGAGCAGAGAGTGAACTGAGAGTGAGCAGAGGTGTGAGCAGATGGTGAGCAGAGGTGTGAGCAGATAGTGAGCAGAGAGTGAGCAGAGAGTGAGCAGAGGTGTGAGCAGAGAGTGCGCACAGAGTGTGCAGAGAGCGAGAAGAGAGTGAGCGAAGAGTGAGCAGAGAGTGAGCAGAGAGTGAGCAGAGAGTGAACAAAAAGTAAGCAGAGGTGTGAGCGGAGAGTAAGCAGAGATTGAGCAGAAAGTGAGCAGAGAGTGAGCAGAGAGTGAGCAGAGAGTGAGCAGAGAGTGACCAGAGGTATGAGCAGAGAGTGAGCAGAGAGTGAGCAGAGGTGTGAGCAGAGAGTGAGCAGAGAGTGAAAGGAGAGTGAGCAGAGAGTGATCAGAGAGTGAGCAGAGGTGTGAGCAGAGAGTGAGCAGAGAGTGAGCAAAGAGTAAGAAGAGGTGTGAGCAGAGAGTGAGCAGTGAGTGAGCAGAGGCGTGAGCAGAGATTGAGCAGAGAGTGTGAGAAGAGTGACCAAAGAGTGATCAGAGAGTGAGCAGAGGTGTGAGCAGAGAGCGAGCAGAGAGTGAGCAGAGAGTAAGAAGAGGTGTGAGCAGAGAGTGAGCAGACAGTAAGCAGAGGTGTAAGCAGAATGTGAGCAGAGAGTGAGCAGTGGTGTGATCAGAGAGTGAGCAGAGAGTGATTAGAGAGTGAGCGGAGAGTGAGCAGAGAGTGAGCAGAGGTGTGAGCAGAGAGTGAGCAGAGGTGTGAGCAGAGAGTGAGCAGAGAGTGAGAGGAGAGTGAGCAGAGAGTGAGCAGAGAGTGAGCAGAGGTGTGAGCAGAGAGTGAGCAGAGAGTAAGCAGAGGTGTGAGCAGAGAGTGAGCAGAGAGTGAGCAGAGAGTGAGCAGAGAGTGAGCAGAGATGTGAGCAGAGAGTGTACAGAGTATGAGCAGAGGTGTGAGCAGAGAGTGAGCAGAGAGTGAGCAGAGAGTGAGCAGAAAGTGAGCAGGGAGTGAGCAGAGAGTGAGCAGGGGTGTGAGCAGAGAGTGAGCAGAGAGTGAGCAGAGGTGTGAGCAGAGAGTGAGCAGAGAATGAGGAGAGAGTGAGCAGAGAGTGAGCTAAGAGTGAGCAGAGGTGTGAGCAGATGGTGAGCAGAGGTGTGAGGAGATAGTGAGCAGAGAGGGAGCAGAGAGTGAGCAGAGAGTGAGCAGAGGTGTGAGGAGAGTGCGCAGAGAGTGAGCAGAGAGCGAGCAGAGAGTGAGCGGAGAGTGAGCAGAGAGTGAGCAGAGAGTAAGCAGAGAGTGAGCAAAGAGTAAGCAGAGGTGTGAGCGGAGAGTAAGCAGAGAGTGAGCAGGGAATGAGCAGAGAGTGAGCAGAGAGTGAGCAGAGAGTGAGCAGAAAGTGACCAGAGGTATGAGCAGAGAGTGAGCAGAGAGTGAGCAGAGGTGTGAGCAGAGAGTGAGCAGAGAGTGAAAGGAGAGTGAGCCGAGAGTGATCAGAGAGTGAGCAGAGGTGTGAGCAGAGAGTGAGCAGAGAGTGATCAGAGAGTAAGAAGAGGTGTGAGCAGAAAGTGAGCAGAGAGTGAGCAGAGGTGTGAGCAGAATGTGAGCAGAGTGAGCAGTGGTGTGATCAGAGAGTGAGCAGAGAGTGATTTGAGAGTGAGCGGAGAGTGAGCAGAGAGTGAGCAGAGGTGTGAGCAGAGAGGGAGCAGAGGTGTGAGCAGAGAGTGAGCAGAGAGTGAGAGGAGAGTGAGCAGAGAGTGAGCAGAGAGTGAGCAGAGGTGTGAGCAGAGAGTGAGCAGAGAGTGAGCAGAGAGTAAGCAGAGGTGTGAGCAGAGTGTGAGCAGAGAGTTAGCAGAGAGTGGGCAGAAAGTGAGCAGAGATGTGAGCAGAGAGTGTACAGAGAGTGAGCAGAGGTGTGAGCAGAGAGTGAGCAGAGAGTGAGCAGAGAGTGAGCAGAGAGTGAGCAGAGAGTGAGCAGAGATTGAGCAGAGGTGTGAGCAGAGAGTGATCAGAAAGTGAGCAGAGAGTGAGCTGAGAGTGAGCAGAGAGTTTGCAGAGAGTGAGCAGAGAGTGAGCAGAGAGTGAACAGAAAGTGAGCAGGGAGTGAGCAGAGAGTGAGCAGAGGTGTGTGCAGAGAGTGAGCAGAGAGTGAGCAGAGGTGTGAGCAGAGAGTGAGCAGAGAATGAGGAGAGAGTGAGCAGAGAGTGAACTGAGAGTGAGCAGAGGTGTGAGCAGATGGTGAGCAGAGGTGTGAGGGGATAGTGAGCAGAGAGGGAGCAGAGAGTGAGCAGAGAGTGAGCAGAGGTGTGAGCAGAGAGTGCGCAGAGAGTGAGCAGAGAGCGAGCAGAGAGTGAGCGAAGAGTGAGCAGAGAGTGAGCAGAGAGTAAGCAGAGAGTGAGCAAAGAGTAAGCAGAGGTGTGAGCGGAGAGTAAGCAGAGAGTGAGCAGGGAATGAGCAGAGAGTGAGCAGAGAGTGAGCAGAGAGTGAGCAGAAAGTGACAGGAGGTATGAGCAGAGAGTGAGCAGAGAGTGAGCAGAGGTGTGAGCAGAGAGTGAGCAGAGAGTCAAAAGAGAGTGAGCCGAGAGTGATCAGAGAGTGACCAGAGGTGTGAGCAGAGAGTGAGCAGAGAGTGAGCAGAGAGTTTGCAGAGAGTGAGCAGAGAGTGAGCAGAGGTGTGAGCAGAGAGGGAGCAGAGATGTGAGCAAAGAGTGAGCAGAGAGTGAGAGGAGAGTGAGCAGAGAGTGAGCAGAGAATGAGCAGAGAGTAAGAAGAGGTGTGAGAAGAGGTGTGAGCAGAAAGTGAGCAGAGAGTGATTTGAGAGTGAGCGGAGAGTGAGCAGAGAGTGAGCAGAGGTTTGAGCAGAGAGGGAGCAGAGGTGTGAGCAGAGAGTGAGCAGAGAGTGAGAGGAGAGTGAGCAGAGAGTGAGCAGAGAGTGAGCAGAGGTGTGAGTAGAGAGTGAGCAGAGAATGAGCAGAGAGTAAGCAGAGGTGTGAGCAGAGTGTGAGCAGAGAGTAAGCAGAGAGTGGGCAGAAAGTGAGTGAGGTGTTAGCAGAGAGTGTACAGAGAGTGAGCGGAGGTGTGAGCAGAGAGTGAGCAGAGAGTGAGCAGAGAGTGAGCAGAGAGTGAGCAGAGAGTGAGCAGAGATTGAGCAGAGGTGTGAGCAGAGAGTGATCAGAAAGTGAGCAGAGAGTGAGCTGAGAGTGAGCAGGGAGTTTGCAGAGAGTGAGCAGAGAGTGAGCAGAGAGTGAGCAGAGAGTGAGCAGGGAGTGAGCAGAGGTGTGAGCAGAGAGTGAGCAGAGAGTGAGCAGAGGTGTGAGCAGAGAATGAGCAGAGAGTGAGCAGAGAGTGAACAGAGAGTGAACAGAGAGCGAGCAGAGGTGTGAGAAGAGAGTGAGCAGAGGTGTGAGCAGATAGTGAGCAGAGAGTGAGCAGAGAGTGAGCAGTGAATGAGCAGGGGTGTGAGCAGAGAGTGAGCAGAGAGTGAGCAGGGAGCGAGCAGGGAGTGAGCGGAGAGTGAGCAGAGAGTGAGCAGAGAGTCAGCAGAGAGTGAGCAGAGAGTGAGCTGAGAGTGAGCAGAGGTGTGAGCAGAGAGTGAGCAGAGAGTGAGCAGAGAGTGAGCACAGGTGTTAGCGAAGAGTGAGCAGAGAGTGAGCAGAGATTGAGCAGAGAGTGAGCAGAGAATGAGCAGAGAGTGAGCAGCGGTGTGAGCAGAGAGTGAGCAGAGAGTGAGCAGAGGTGTGAGCAGAGAGTGAGCAGAGAGTGAGCAGAGGTGTGAGCAGAGAGTGAGCAGAGAGTGAGAGGAGAGTGAGCAGAGACGGATCAGAGAGTGAGCAGAAGTGTGAGCAGAGAGTGAGCCGAGAGTGAGCAGAGAGTAAGCAGAGGTGTGAGCAGAGAGCGAGCAGAGAGTGAGCAGAGGTGTGAGTAGAATGTGAGCAGAGAGTGAGCAGTGGTGTGAGCAGAGAGTGAGCAGAGAGTTTGCAGAGAGTGAGCAGAGAGTGAGCAGAGGTGTGAGCAGAGAGGGAGCAGAGATGTGAGCAAAGAGTGAGCAGAGAGTGAGAGGAGAGTGAGCAGAGAGTGAGCAGAGAATGAGCAGAGAGTAAGAAGAGGTGTGAGCAGAGAGTGAGCAGACAGTAAGCAGAGGTGTGAGCAGAATGTGATCAGAGAGTGAGCAGAGAGTGATTAGAGAGTGAGCGGAGAGTGAGCAGAGAGTGAGCAGAGGTGTGAGCAGAGAGTGAGCAGAGGTGTGAGCAGAGATTGAGCAGAGAGTGAGAGGAGAGTGAGCAGAGAGTGAGCAGAGAGTGAGCAGAGGTGTGAGCAGAGAGTGAGCAGAGAGTAAGCAGAGGTGTGAGCAGAGAGTGAGCAAAGAGTGAGCAGAGAGTGAGCAGAGAGTGAGCAGAGATGTGAGCAGAGAGTGTACAGAGAGTGAGCAGAGGTGTGAGCAGAGAGTGAGCAGAGAGTAAGCAGAGAGTGAGCAGAAAGTGAGCAGGGAGTGAGCAGAGAGTGAGCAGGGGTGTGAGCAGAGAGTGAGCAGAGAGTGAGCAGAGGTGTGAGCAGAGAGTGAGCAGAGAATGAGGAGAGAGTGAGCAGAGAGTGAACTGAGAGTGAGCAGAGGTGTGAGCAGATGGTGAGCAGAGGTGTGAGGAGATAGTGAGCAGAGAGGGAGCAGAGAGTGAGCAGAGAGTGAGCAGAGGTGTGAGCAGAGAGTGAGCAGAGAATGAGCAGAGAGTGAGCAGAGAGTGAACAGAGAGTGAACAGAGAGCGAGCAGAGGTGTGAGAAGAGAGTGAGCAGAGGTGTGAGCAGATAGTGAGCAGAGAGTGAGCAGAGAGTGAGCAGTGAATGAGCAGGGGTGTGAGCAGAGAGTGAGCAGAGAGTGAGCAGGGAGCGAGCAGAGAGTGAGCGGAGAGTGAGCAGAGAGTCAGCAGAGAGTCAGCAGAGAGTGAGCAGAGAGTGAGCTGAGAGTGAGCAGAGGTGTGAGCAGAGAGTGAGCAGAGAGTGAGCAGAGAGTGAGCACAGGTGTTAGCGAAGAGTGAGCAGAGAGTGAGCAGAGATTGAGCAGAGAGTGAGCAGAGAGTGAGCAGAGAGTGAGCAGCGGTGTGAGCAGAGAGTGAGCAGAGATTGAGCAGAGGTGTGAGCAGAGAGTGAGCAGAGAGTGAGCAGAGGTGTGAGCAGAGAGTGAGCAGAGAGTGAGAGGAGAGTGAGCAGAGACGGATCAGAGAGTGAGCAGAAGTGTGAGCAGAGAGTGAGCCGAGAGTGAGCAGAGAGTAAGCAGAGGTGTGAGCAGAGAGCGAGCAGAGAGTGAGCAGAGGTGTGAGTAGAATGTGAGCAGAGAGTGAGCAGTGGTGTGAGCAGAGAGTGAGCAGAGATGTGAGCAAAGAGTGAGCAGAGAGTGAGAGGAGAGTGAGCAGAGAGTGAGCAGAGAATGAGCAGAGAGTAAGAAGAGGTGTGAGCAGAGAGTGAGCAGACAGTAAGCAGAGGTGTGAGCAGAATGTGATCAGAGAGTGAGCAGAGAGTGATTAGAGAGTGAGCGGAGAGTGAGCAGAGAGTGAGCAGAGGTGTGAGCAGAGAGTGAGCAGAGGTGTGAGCAGAGATTGAGCAGAGAGTGAGAGGAGAGTGAGCAGAGAGTGAGCAGAGAGTGAGCAGAGGTGTGAGCAGAGAGTGAGTAGAGAGTAAGCAGAGGTGTGAGCAGAGAGTGAGCAAAGAGTGAGCAGAGAGTGAGCAGAGAGTGAGCAGAGATGTGAGCAGAGAGTGTACAGAGAGTGAGCAGAGGTGTGAGCAGAGAGTGAGCAGAGAGTGAGCAGAGAGTGAGCAGAAAGTGAGCAGGGAGTGAGCAGAGAGTGAGCAGGGGTGTGAGCAGAGAGTGAGCAGAGAGTGAGCAGAGGTGTGAGCAGAGAGTGAGCAGAGAATGAGGAGAGAGTGAGCAGAGAGTGAACTGAGAGTGAGCAGAGGTGTGAGCAGATGGTGAGCAGAGGTGTGAGGAGATAGTGAGCAGAGAGGGAGCAGAGAGTGAGCAGAGAGTGAGCAGAGGTGTGAGCAGAGAGTGCGCAGAGAGTGAGCAGAGAGCAAGCAGAGAGTGAGCGGAGAGTGAGCAGAGAGTGAGCAGAGAGTAAGCAGAGAGTGAGCAAAGAGTAAGCAGAGGTGTGAGCGGAGAGTAAGCAGAGAGTGAGCAGGGAATGAGCAGAGAGTGAGCAGAGAGTGAGCAGAGAGTGAGCAGAAAGTGACCAGAGGTATGAGCAGACAGTGAGCAGAGACTGAGCAGAGGTGTGAGCAGAGAGTGAGCAGAGAGTGAAAGGAGAGTGAGCCGAGAGTGATCAGAGAGTGAGCAGAGGTGTGACTAGAGAGTGAGCAGAGAGTGAGCAGAGAGTAAGAAGAGGTGTGAGCAGAAAGTGAGCAGAGAGTGAGCAGAGGTGTGAGCAGAGAGTGAGCAGAGAGTGAGAGGAGAGTGAGCAGAGAGTGATCAGAGAGTAAGCAGAGGTGTGAGCAGAGAGTGAGCAGAGAGTGAGCAGAGAGTAAGAAGAGGTGTGAGCAGAGAGTGAGAGAAGAGTGAGCAATGGTGTGAGCAGAAAGTGAGCAGAGTGAGCAGTGGTGTGATCAGAGAGTGAGCAGAGAGTGAGCGGAGAGTGAGCGGAGAGTGAGCAGAGAGTGAGCAGAGGTGTGAGCAGAGAGTGAGCAGAGGTGTGAGCAGAGAGTGAGCAGAGAGTGAGAGGAGAGTGAGCAGAGAGTGAGCAGAGAGTGAGCAGAGGTGTGAGCAGAGAGTGAGCAGAGAGTAAGCAGAGGTGTGAGCAGAGTGTGAGCAGAGAGTTAGCAGAGAGTGGGCAGAAAGAGAGCAGAGATGTGCGCAGAGAGTGTACAGAGAGTGAGCAGAGGTGTGAGCAGAGAGTGAGCAGAGAGTGAGCAGAGAGTGAGCAGAGGTGTGAGCAGAGAGTGAGCAGAGAGTGAAAGGAGAGTGAGCCGAGAGTGATCAGGGAGTGAGCAGAGGTGTGAGCAGAGAGTGAGCAGAGAGTGAGCAGAGAGTAAGAAGAGGTGTGAGCAGAAAGTGAGCAGAGTGAGCAGTGGTGTGATACGAGAGTGAGCAGAGAGTGAGCGGAGAGTGAGCGGAGAGTGAGCAGAGAGTGAGCAGAGGTGTGAGCAGAGAGGGAGCAGAGGTGTGAGCAGAGAGTGAGCAGGGAGTGAGAGGAGAGTGAGCAGAGAGTGAGCAGAGAGTGAGCAGAGGTGTGAGCAGAGAGTGAGCAGAGAGTAAGCAGAGGTGTGAGCAGAGTGTGAGCAGAGAGTTAGCAGAGAGTGGGCAGAAAGTGAGCAGAGATGTGAGCAGAGAGTGTACAGAGAGTGAGCAGAGGTGTGAGCAGAGAGTGAGCAGAGAGTGAGCAGAGAGTGAGCAGAGAGTGAGCAGAGATTGAGCAGAGGTGTGAGCAGAGAGTGATCAGAAAGTGAGCAGAGAGTGAGCTGAGAGTGAGCAGAGAGTTTGCAGAGAGTAAGCAGAGAGTGAGCAGAGAGTGAGCAGAGAGTGAGCAGGGAGTGAGCAGAGAGTGAGCAGAGGTGTGAGCAGTGAGTGAGCAGAGAGTGAGCAGAGGTGTGAGCAGAGAGTGAGCAGAGAATGAGCAGAGAGTGAGCAGAGAGTGAACAGAGAGTGAACAGAGAGTGAGCAGATGTGTGAGAAGAGAGTGAGCAGAGGTGTGAGCAGGTAGTGAGCAGAGAGTGAGCAGAGAGTGAGCAGAGAGTGAGCAGGGGTGTGAGCAGAGAGTGAGCAGAGAGTGAGCAGGGAGCGAGCAGAGAGTGAGCGGAGAGTGAGCAGAGAGTGAGCAAAGAGTAAGCAGAGGTGTGAGCGGAGAGTAAGCAGAGAGTGAGCAGAGAGTAAGCAGAGAGTGAGCAGACAGTGAGCAGAGAGTGAGCAGAGGTGTGAGCAGAGAGTGAGCAGAGAGTGACCAGAGGTGTGAGCAGAGAGCGAGCAGAGAGTGAAAGGAGGGTGATCAGAGAATGATCAGAGAGTGAGCAGAGGTTTGAGCAGGGAGTGAGCAGAGAGTGAGCAGAGAGTAAGAAGAGGTGTGAGCAGAGAGTCAGAAGAAAGTGAGCAGAGGTGTGAGCAGAATGTGAGCAGAGAGTGAGCAGTGGTGTGATCAGAGTCGGAGCAGAGAGTGATTAGAGAGTGAGCAGAGAGTAAGCAGAGGTGTGAGCAGAGAGGGAGCAGAGGTGTGAGCAGAGAGTGAGCAGAGAGTGAGAGGAGAGTGAGCAGAGAGTGAGCAGAGAGTGAGCAGAGAGTGAGCAGAGGTGTGAGCAGAGAGTGAGCAGAGAGTGAGCAGAGAGTAAGCAGAGGTGTGAGCAGAGAGTGAGCAGAGAGTGAGCAGAGAGTGAGCAGAGAGTGAGCAGAGATGTGAGCAGAGAGTGTACAGAGAGTGAGCAGAGGTGTGAGCAGAGAGTGAGCAGAGGTGTGAGCAGATAGTGAGCAGAGAGTGAGCAGAGAGTGAGCAGAGGTGTGAGCAGACAGTGAGCAGAGAATGAGCACAGAGCGAGCAGAGAGTAAGCGGAGAGTAAGCAGAGAGTGAGCAGAGAGTGAGCAGAGAGTGAGCAAAGAATAAGCAGTGAGTGAGCAAGAGTGAGCACAGGTGTGAGCGAAGAGTGAGCAGAGAGTGAGCAGTGGTGTGATCAGAGAGTGAGCAGAGAGTGAGCAGTGGTGTGATCAGAGAGTGAGCAGAGAGTGAGCTGAGAATGAGCAGAGAGTTAGCAAGGAGTGAGCAGAAATGTGAGCAGAGAGTTAGCAGAGAGTGAGCAGAGGTGTGAGCAGAGAGTGAGCAGAGAGTGAGAGGAGAGTGAGCAGAGACGGATCAGAGAGTGAGCAGAAGTGTGAGCAGAGAGTGAGCAGAGAGTGAGCAGAGAGTAAGCAGAGGTGTGAGCAGAGAGCGAGCAGAGAGTGAGCAGTGGTGTGAGTAGAATGTGAGCAGAGAGTGAGCAGTGGTGTGAGCAGAGAGTGAGCAGAGAGTTTGCAGAGAGTGAGCAGAGAGTGAGCAGAGGTGTGAGCAGAGAGGGAGCAGAGATGTGAGCAAAGAGTGAGGAGAGAGTGAGAGGAGAGTGAGCAGAGAGTGAGCAGAGAGTGAGCAGAGGTGTGAGCAGAGAGTGAGCAGAGAGTAAGCAGACGTCAGAGCAGAGAGTGAGCAGAGAGTGAGCAGAGAGTGAGCAGAGAGTGAGCAGAGATGTGAGCAGAGAGTGAGCAGAGATTGAGCAGAGGTGTGAGCAGAGAGTGAGCAGAGAGTGAGCAGAGAGTTAGCAGAGAGTGAGCAGAGAGTGAGCAGAGAGTGAGAAGAGGTGTGAGCGGAGAGTTTTTTTTTCTTTCTACAAAATCCACATATCTCCAGACACTGGGGTGAAGTGATCAGAAAGTGAGCAGAGAGTGAGCAGAGAGTGAGCAGAGAGTTTGAAGAGAGTGAGCAGAGAGTGAGCAGAGAGTGAGCAGAGAGTGAGCAGAGGTGTGAGCAGAAAGTGAGCAGAGAGTGAGCAGAGGTGTGATCAGAGAGTGAGCAGAGAGTGAGTAGGGAGTGAGCAGAGAGTGAGCAGAGAGTGAGCAGAGGTGTGAGCAGAGAGTGAGCAGAGAGTAAGCAGAGGTGTGAGCAGAGAGTGAGCAGAGAGTGAGCAGAGAGTGACCAGAGGTGTAAGCAGAGAGTGAGCAGAGGTGTGAGCAGAGAGTGAGCAGAGAGTAAGCCGAGGTGTGAGCAGAGAGTGAGCAGAGAGTGTGTAGAGAGTGAGCAGAGAGTGAGCAGAGAGTGAGCGGAGAGTGAGCAGAGAGTGAGCAGAGGTGTGAGCAGAGAGTGAGCAGAGAGTGAGCAGAGGTGTGAGCAGGGCTGTGAGCAGAGATTGAGCAGAGAGTGAGCAGAGAGTGAACAGAGAGTGAGCAGAGGTGTGAGCAGAGAGTGAGCAGAGGTGTGAGCAGAGAGTGAGCAGAGAGAGAGCAGAGAGTGAGCAAAGAGTAAGCAGAGGTGTGAGCGGAGAGTAAGCAGAGGGTGAGCAGGGAATGAGCAGAGAGTGGGCAGAGAGTGAGCAGAGAGTGAGCAGAAAGTGACCAGAGGTATGAGCAGAGAGTGAGCAGAGAGTGAGCAGAGGTGTGAGCAGAGAGTGAGCAGAGAGTGAAAGGAGAGTGAGCCGAGAGTGATCAGAGAGTGAGCAGAGGTGTGAGCAGAGAGTGAGCAGAGAGTGAGCAGAGAGTAAGAAGAGGTGTGAGCAGAAAGTGAGCAGAGAGTGAGCAGAGGTGTGAGCAGAATGTGAGCAAAGTGAGCAGTGGTGTGATCAGAGAGTGAGCAGAGAGTGATTTGAGAGTGAGCGGAGAGTGAGCAGAGAGTGAGCAGAGGTGTGAGCAGAGAGGGAGCAGAGGTGTGAGCAGAGAGTGAGCAGAGAGTGAGAGGAGAGTGAGCAGAGAGTGAGCAGAGAGTGAGCAGAGGTGTGAGCAGAGAGTGAGCAGAGAGTGAGCAGAGAGTAAGCAGAGGTGTGAGCAGAGAGTGAGCAGAGAGTGAAAGGAGAGTGAGCCGAGAGTGATCAGAGAGTGAGCAGAGGTGTGAGCAGAGAGTGAGCAGAGAGTGAGCAGAGAGTAAGAAGAGGTGTGAGCAGAAAGTGAGCAGAGAGTGAGCAGAGGTGTGAGCAGTGGTGTGATCAGAGAGTGAGCAGAGAGTGATTTGAGAGTGAGCGGAGAGTGAGCAGAGAGTGAGCAGAGGTGTGAGCAGAGAGGGAGCAGAGGTGTGAGCAGAGAGTGAGCAGAGAGTGAGAGGAGAGTGAGCAGAGAGTGAGCAGAGATTGAGCAGAGGTGTGAGCAGAGAGTGAGCAGAGAGTGAGCAGAGAGTAAGCAGAGGTGTGAGCAGAGTGTGAGCAGAGAGTTAGCAGAGAGTGGGCAGAAAGTGAGTGAGGTGTTAGCAGAGAGTGTACAGAGAGTGAGCAGAGGTGTGAGCAGAGAGTGAGCAGAGAGTGAGCAGAGAGTGAGCAGAGAGTGAGCAGAGAGTGAGCAGAGATTGAGCAGAGGTGTGAGCAGAGTTATCAGAAAGTGAGCAGAGAGTGAGCTGAGAGTGAGCAGAGAGTTTGCAGAGAGTGAGCAGAGAGTGAGCAGAGAGTGAGCAGAGAGTGAGCAGGGAGTGAGCAGAGAGTGAGCAGAGAGTGAGCAGAGAATGAGCAGAGAGTGAGCAGAGAGTGAACAGAGAGTGAACAGAGAGTGAGCAGAGGTGTGAGAAGAGAGTGAGCAGAGGTGTGAGCAGATAGTGAGCAGAGAGTGAGCAGAGAGTGAGCAGAGAGTGGGCAGGGGTGTGAGCAGAGAGTGAGCAGAGAGTGAGCAGGGAGCGAGCAGAGAGTGAGCGGAGAGTGAGCAGAGAGTGAGCAGAGAGTCAGCAGAGAGTGAGCAGAGAGTGAGCTGAGAGTGAGCAGAGGTGTGAGCAGAGAGTGAGCAGAGAGTGAGCAGAGAGTGAGCACAGGTGTGAGCGAAGAGTGAGCAGAGAGTGAGCAGAGATTGAGCAGAGAGTGAGCAGAGAGTGAGCAGAGAGTGAGCAGCGGTGTGAGCAGAGAGTGAGCAGAGAGTGAGCAGAGGTGTGAGCAGAGAGTGAGCAGAGAGTGAGCAGAGGTGTGAGCAGAGAGTGAGCCGAGAGTGAGAGGAGAGTGAGCAGAGACGGATCAGAGAGTGAGCAGAAGTGTGAGCAGAGAGTGAGCAGAGAGTGAGCAGAGAGTAAGCAGAGGTGTGAGCAGAGAGCGAGCAGAGAGTGAGCAGAGGTGTGAGTAGAATGTGAGCAGAGAGTGAGCAGTGGTGTGAGCAGAGAGTGAGCAGAGAGTTTGCAGAGAGTGAGCAGAGAGTGAGCAGAGGTGTGAGCAGAGAGGGAGCAGAGTTGTGAGCAAAGAGTGAGCAGAGAGTGAGAGGAGAGTGAGCAGAGAGTGAGAGGAGAGTGAGCAGAGAGTGAGCAGAGAATGAGCAGAGAGTAAGAAGAGGTGTGAGCAGAGAGTGAGCAGACAGTAAGCAGAGGTGTGAGCAGAATGTGATCAGAGAGTGAGCAGAGAGCGATTAGAGAGTGAGCGGAGAGTGAGCAGAGAGTGAGCAGAGGTGTGAGCAGAGAGTGAGCAGAGGTGTGAGCAGAGAGTGAGCAGAGAGAGAGCAGAGAGTGAGCAAAGAGTAAGCAGAGGTGTGAGCGGAGAGTAAGCAGAGGGTGAGCAGGGAATGAGCAGAGAGTGGGCAGAGAGTGAGCAGAGAGTGAGCAGAAAGTGACCAGAGGTATGAGCAGAGAGTGAGCAGAGAGTGAGCAGAGGTGTGAGCAGAGAGTGAGCAGAGAGTGAAAGGAGAGTGAGCCGAGAGTGATCAGAGAGTGAGCAGAGGTGTGAGCAGAGAGTGAGCAGAGAGTGAGCAGAGAGTAAGAAGAGGTGTGAGCAGAAAGTGAGCAGAGAGTGAGCAGAGGTGTGAGCAGAATGTGAGCAAAGTGAGCAGTGGTGTGATCAGAGAGTGAGCAGAGAGTGATTTGAGAGTGAGCGGAGAGTGAGCAGAGAGTGAGCAGAGGTGTGAGCAGAGAGGGAGCAGAGGTGTGAGCAGAGAGTGAGCAGAGAGTGAGAGGAGAGTGAGCAGAGAGTGAGCAGAGAGTGAGCAGAGGTGTGAGCAGAGAGTGAGCAGAGAGTGAGCAGAGAGTAAGCAGAGGTGTGAGCAGAGAGTGAGCAGAGAGTGAAAGGAGAGTGAGCCGAGAGTGATCAGAGAGTGAGCAGAGGTGTGAGCAGAGAGTGAGCAGAGAGTGAGCAGAGAGTAAGAAGAGGTGTGAGCAGAAAGTGAGCAGAGAGTGAGCAGAGGTGTGAGCAGTGGTGTGATCAGAGAGTGAGCAGAGAGTGATTTGAGAGTGAGCGGAGAGTGAGCAGAGAGTGAGCAGAGGTGTGAGCAGAGAGGGAGCAGAGGTGTGAGCAGAGAGTGAGCAGAGAGTGAGAGGAGAGTGAGCAGAGAGTGAGCAGAGATTGAGCAGAGGTGTGAGCAGAGAGTGAGCAGAGAGTGAGCAGAGAGTAAGCAGAGGTGTGAGCAGAGTGTGAGCAGAGAGTTAGCAGAGAGTGGGCAGAAAGTGAGTGAGGTGTTAGCAGAGAGTGTACAGAGAGTGAGCAGAGGTGTGAGCAGAGAGTGAGCAGAGAGTGAGCAGAGAGTGAGCAGAGAGTGAGCAGAGAGTGAGCAGAGATTGAGCAGAGGTGTGAGCAGAGTTATCAGAAAGTGAGCAGAGAGTGAGCTGAGAGTGAGCAGAGAGTTTGCAGAGAGTGAGCAGAGAGTGAGCAGAGAGTGAGCAGAGAGTGAGCAGGGAGTGAGCAGAGAGTGAGCAGAGAGTGAGCAGAGAATGAGCAGAGAGTGAGCAGAGAGTGAACAGAGAGTGAACAGAGAGTGAGCAGAGGTGTGAGAAGAGAGTGAGCAGAGGTGTGAGCAGATAGTGAGCAGAGAGTGAGCAGAGAGTGAGCAGAGAGTGGGCAGGGGTGTGAGCAGAGAGTGAGCAGAGAGTGAGCAGGGAGCGAGCAGAGAGTGAGCGGAGAGTGAGCAGAGAGTGAGCAGAGAGTCAGCAGAGAGTGAGCAGAGAGTGAGCTGAGAGTGAGCAGAGGTGTGAGCAGAGAGTGAGCAGAGAGTGAGCAGAGAGTGAGCACAGGTGTGAGCGAAGAGTGAGCAGAGAGTGAGCAGAGATTGAGCAGAGAGTGAGCAGAGAGTGAGCAGAGAGTGAGCAGCGGTGTGAGCAGAGAGTGAGCAGAGAGTGAGCAGAGGTGTGAGCAGAGAGTGAGCAGAGAGTGAGCAGAGGTGTGAGCAGAGAGTGAGCCGAGAGTGAGAGGAGAGTGAGCAGAGACGGATCAGAGAGTGAGCAGAAGTGTGAGCAGAGAGTGAGCAGAGAGTGAGCAGAGAGTAAGCAGAGGTGTGAGCAGAGAGCGAGCAGAGAGTGAGCAGAGGTGTGAGTAGAATGTGAGCAGAGAGTGAGCAGTGGTGTGAGCAGAGAGTGAGCAGAGAGTTTGCAGAGAGTGAGCAGAGAGTGAGCAGAGGTGTGAGCAGAGAGGGAGCAGAGTTGTGAGCAAAGAGTGAGCAGAGAGTGAGAGGAGAGTGAGCAGAGAGTGAGAGGAGAGTGAGCAGAGAGTGAGCAGAGAATGAGCAGAGAGTAAGAAGAGGTGTGAGCAGAGAGTGAGCAGACAGTAAGCAGAGGTGTGAGCAGAATGTGATCAGAGAGTGAGCAGAGAGCGATTAGAGAGTGAGCGGAGAGTGAGCAGAGAGTGAGCAGAGGTGTGAGCAGAGAGTGAGCAGAGGTGTGAGCAGAGAGTGAGCAGAGAGAGAGCAGAGAGTGAGCAAAGAGTAAGCAGAGGTGTGAGCGGAGAGTAAGCAGAGGGTGAGCAGGGAATGAGCAGAGAGTGGGCAGAGAGTGAGCAGAGAGTGAGCAGAAAGTGACCAGAGGTATGAGCAGAGAGTGAGCAGAGAGTGAGCAGAGGTGTGAGCAGAGAGTGAGCAGAGAGTGAAAGGAGAGTGAGCCGAGAGTGATCAGAGAGTGAGCAGAGGTGTGAGCAGAGAGTGAGCAGAGAGTGAGCAGAGAGTAAGAAGAGGTGTGAGCAGAAAGTGAGCAGAGAGTGAGCAGAGGTGTGAGCAGAATGTGAGCAAAGTGAGCAGTGGTGTGATCAGAGAGTGAGCAGAGAGTGATTTGAGAGTGAGCGGAGAGTGAGCAGAGAGTGAGCAGAGGTGTGAGCAGAGAGGGAGCAGAGGTGTGAGCAGAGAGTGAGCAGAGAGTGAGAGGAGAGTGAGCAGAGAGTGAGCAGAGAGTGAGCAGAGGTGTGAGCAGAGAGTGAGCAGAGAGTGAGCAGAGAGTAAGCAGAGGTGTGAGCAGAGAGTGAGCAGAGAGTGAAAGGAGAGTGAGCCGAGAGTGATCAGAGAGTGAGCAGAGGTGTGAGCAGAGAGTGAGCAGAGAGTGAGCAGAGAGTAAGAAGAGGTGTGAGCAGAAAGTGAGCAGAGAGTGAGCAGAGGTGTGAGCAGTGGTGTGATCAGAGAGTGAGCAGAGAGTGATTTGAGAGTGAGCGGAGAGTGAGCAGAGAGTGAGCAGAGGTGTGAGCAGAGAGGGAGCAGAGGTGTGAGCAGAGAGTGAGCAGAGAGTGAGAGGAGAGTGAGCAGAGAGTGAGCAGAGATTGAGCAGAGGTGTGAGCAGAGAGTGAGCAGAGAGTGAGCAGAGAGTAAGCAGAGGTGTGAGCAGAGTGTGAGCAGAGAGTTAGCAGAGAGTGGGCAGAAAGTGAGTGAGGTGTTAGCAGAGAGTGTACAGAGAGTGAGCAGAGGTGTGAGCAGAGAGTGAGCAGAGAGTGAGCAGAGAGTGAGCAGAGAGTGAGCAGAGAGTGAGCAGAGATTGAGCAGAGGTGTGAGCAGAGTTATCAGAAAGTGAGCAGAGAGTGAGCTGAGAGTGAGCAGAGAGTTTGCAGAGAGTGAGCAGAGAGTGAGCAGAGAGTGAGCAGAGAGTGAGCAGGGAGTGAGCAGAGAGTGAGCAGAGAGTGAGCAGAGAATGAGCAGAGAGTGAGCAGAGAGTGAACAGAGAGTGAACAGAGAGTGAGCAGAGGTGTGAGAAGAGAGTGAGCAGAGGTGTGAGCAGATAGTGAGCAGAGAGTGAGCAGAGAGTGAGCAGAGAGTGGGCAGGGGTGTGAGCAGAGAGTGAGCAGAGAGTGAGCAGGGAGCGAGCAGAGAGTGAGCGGAGAGTGAGCAGAGAGTGAGCAGAGAGTCAGCAGAGAGTGAGCAGAGAGTGAGCTGAGAGTGAGCAGAGGTGTGAGCAGAGAGTGAGCAGAGAGTGAGCAGAGAGTGAGCACAGGTGTGAGCGAAGAGTGAGCAGAGAGTGAGCAGAGATTGAGCAGAGAGTGAGCAGAGAGTGAGCAGAGAGTGAGCAGCGGTGTGAGCAGAGAGTGAGCAGAGAGTGAGCAGAGGTGTGAGCAGAGAGTGAGCAGAGAGTGAGCAGAGGTGTGAGCAGAGAGTGAGCCGAGAGTGAGAGGAGAGTGAGCAGAGACGGATCAGAGAGTGAGCAGAAGTGTGAGCAGAGAGTGAGCAGAGAGTGAGCAGAGAGTAAGCAGAGGTGTGAGCAGAGAGCGAGCAGAGAGTGAGCAGAGGTGTGAGTAGAATGTGAGCAGAGAGTGAGCAGTGGTGTGAGCAGAGAGTGAGCAGAGAGTTTGCAGAGAGTGAGCAGAGAGTGAGCAGAGGTGTGAGCAGAGAGGGAGCAGAGTTGTGAGCAAAGAGTGAGCAGAGAGTGAGAGGAGAGTGAGCAGAGAGTGAGAGGAGAGTGAGCAGAGAGTGAGCAGAGAATGAGCAGAGAGTAAGAAGAGGTGTGAGCAGAGAGTGAGCAGACAGTAAGCAGAGGTGTGAGCAGAATGTGATCAGAGAGTGAGCAGAGAGCGATTAGAGAGTGAGCGGAGAGTGAGCAGAGAGTGAGCAGAGGTGTGAGCAGAGTTTCAGCAGAGAGTGAGAGGAGAGTGAGCAGAGAGTGAGCAGAGAGTGAGCAGAGGTGTGAGCAGAGAGTGAGCAGAGAGTAAGCAGAGGTGTGAGCAGAGAGTGAGCAAAGAGTGAGCAGAGAGTGAGCAGAGTGTGAGCAGAGATGTGAGCAGAGAGTGTACAGAGAGTGAGCAGAGGTGTGAGCAGAGAGTGAGCAGAGAATGAGCAGAGAGTGAGCAGAAAGTGAGCAGGGAGTGAGCAGAGAGTGAGCAGAGGTGTGAGCAGAGAGTGAGCAGAGAGTGAGCAGAGGTGTGAGCAGAGAGTGAGCAGAGAATGAGGAGAGAGTGAGCAGAGAGTGAACTGAGAGTGTGCAGAGGTGTGAGCAGATGGTGAGCAGAGGTGTGAGGAGATAGTGAGCAGACAGGGAGCAGAGAGTGAGCAGAGAGTGAGCAGAGGTGTGAGCAGAGAGTGCGCAGAGAGTGAGCAGAGAGCGAGCAGAGAGTGAGCGGAGAGTGAGCAGAGGAATGAGCAGAGAGTAAGCAGAGAGTGAGCAAAGAGTAAGCAGAGGTGTGAGCGGAGAGTAAGCAGAGAGTGAGCAGGGAATGAGCAGAGAGTGAGCAGAGGGTGAGCAGAGAGTGAGCAGAAAGTGACCAGAGGTATGAGCAGAGAGTGAGCAGAGAGTGAGCAGAGGTGTGAGCAGAGAGTGAGCAGAGAGTGAGCAGAGGTGTGAGCAGAGAGTGAGCAGAGAGTGAGCAGAGGTGTGCGCAGAGAGTGAGCAGAGAGTGAGCAGAGGTGTGAGCAGAGAGTGAGCAGAGAGTGAGCAGAGGTGTGAGAAGAGGTGTGAGCAGAGAGTGAGCAGAGAGTGAGCAGAGAGTGAGCAGAGATGTGAGCAGAGAGTGTACAGAGAGTGAGCAGAGGTGTGAGCAGAGAGTGAGCAGAGAATGAGCAGAGAGTGAGCAGAAAGTGAGCAGGGAGTGAGCAGAGAGTGAGCAGAGGTGTGAGCAGAGAGTGAGCAGAGAGTGAGCAGAGGTGTGAGCAGAGAGTGAGCAGAGAATGAGGAGAGAGTGAGCAGAGAGTGAACTGAGAGTGAGCAGAGGTGTGAGCAGATGGTGAGCAGAGGTGTGAGGAGATAGTGAGCAGAGAGGGAGCAGAGAGTGAGCAGAGAGTGAGCAGAGGTGTGAGCAGAGAGTGCGCAGGGAGTGAGCAGAGAGCGAGCAGAGAGTGAGCGGAGAGTGAGCAGAGGAATGAGCAGAGAGTAAGCAGAGAGTGAGCAAAGAGTAAGCAGAGGTGTGAGCGGAGAGTAAGCAGAGAGTGAGCAGGGAATGAGCAGAGAGTGAGCAGAGGGTGAGCAGAGAGTGAGCAGAAAGTGACCAGAGGTATGAGCAGAGAGTGAGCAGAGAGTGAGCAGAGGTGTGAGCAGAGAGTGAGCAGAGAGTGAAAGGAGAGTGAGCCGAGAGTGAGCAGAGAGTGAGCAGAGGAGTGAGCAGAGAGTGAGCAGAGAGTGAGCAGAGAGTAAGAAGAGGTGTGAGCAGAAAGTGAGCAGAGAGTGAGCAGAGGTGTGAGCAGAGAGTGAGCAGAGAGTGAGAGAAGAGTGAGCAGAGAGTGATCAGAGAGTGAGCAGAGGTGTGAGCAGAGAGTGAGCAGAGAGTGAGCAGAGGTGTGAGCAGAGAGTGAGCAGAGAGTGAGCAGAGGTGTGAGCAGAGAGTGAGCAGAGAGTGAGCAGAGGTGTGAGCAGAGAGTGAGCAGAGAGTGAGCAGAGGTGTGAGCAGAGAGTGAGCAGAGAGTGAGCAGAGGTGTGAGCAGAGGTGTGAGCAGAGAGTGAGCAGAGAGTGAGCAGAGAGTGAGCAGAGATGTGAGCAGAGAGTGTACAGAGAGTGAGCAGAGGTGTGAGCAGAGAGTGAGCAGAGAATGAGCAGAGAGTGAGCCGAAAGTGAGCAGGGAGTGAGCAGAGAGTGAGCAGAGGTGTGAGCAGAGAGTGAGCAGAGAGTGAGCAGAGGTGTGAGCAGAGAGTGAGCAGAGAATGAGGAGAGAGTGAGCAGAGAGTGAACTGAGAGTGAGCAGAGGTGTGAGCAGATGGTGAGCAGAGGTGTGAGGAGATAGTGAGCAGAGAGGGAGCAGAGAGTGAGCAGAGAGTGAGCAGAGGTGTGAGCAGAGAGTGCGCAGGGAGTGAGCAGAGAGCGAGCAGAGAGTGAGCGGAGAGTGAGCAGAGGAATGAGCAGAGAGTAAGCAGAGAGTGAGCAAAGAGTAAGCAGAGGTGTGAGCGGAGAGTAAGCAGAGAGTGAGCAGGGAATGAGCAGAGAGTGAGCAGAGGGTGAGCAGAGAGTGAGCAGAAAGTGACCAGAGGTATGAGCAGAGAGTGAGCAGAGAGTGAGCAGAGGTGTGAGCAGAGAGTGAGCAGAGAGTGAAAGGAGAGTGAGCCGAGAGTGATCAGAGAGTGAGCAGAGGTGTGAGCAGAGAGTGAGCAGAGAGTGAGCAGAGAGTAAGAAGAGGTGTGAGCAGAAAGTGAGCAGAGAGTGAGCAGAGGTGTGAGCAGAGAGTGAGCAGAGAGTGAGAGAAGAGTGAGCAGAGAGTGATCAGAGAGTGAGCAGAGGTGTGAGCAGAGAGTGAGCAGAGAGTGAGCAGAGAGTAAGAAGAGGTGTGAGCAGAGAGTGAGAGAAGAGTGAGCAGAGGTGTGAGGAGAAAGTGAGCAGAGTGAGCAGTGGTGTGATAAGAGAGTGAGCAGAGAGTGAGCGGAGAGTGAGCGGAGAGTGAGCAGAGAGTGAGCAGAGGTGTGATCAGAGAGGGAGCAGAGGTGTGAGCAGAGAGTGAGCAGAGAGTGAGCTGAGAGTGAGCAGAGGTGTGAGCAGAGAGTGAGCAGAGAGTGAGCAGAGAGTGAGCAGAGGTGTCAGCAGAGAGTGAGCACAGAGTGAGCAGTGGTGTGATCAGAGGGTGAGCAAAAATTGAGACGAGAGGTAGCAGACAGTGAGCAGAGAGTGAGCAGAGAGTGAGCAGAGGTGTGAGCAGAGAGTGAGCAGAGAGTGAGCAGCGGTGTGATCAGAGAGTGAGCAGAGAGTGAGCAGAGAGTGAGCAGAGAGTGAACAGAGAGTGAGCAGAGGCGTGAGCAGAGAGTGAGCTGAGAGTAAGCAGATGTGTGAGCAGAGAGTGAACAGAGAGTGAGCAGAGAGTGACCAGAAAGTGACCAGAGAGTAATCAGAGGTGTGAGCAGAGAGTGAGCAGAGAGTAAGCAGAGGTGTGAGCAGAGAGTGAGCAGAGAGTGAGCAGAGAGTGAGCAGAGAGTGAGCAGAGAGTGAGCAGAGAGTGAGCAGAAGTGTGAGCAGAGAGTGAGCAGAGAGTGAGCAGAGGTGTGAGCAAAAAGTGAGCAGCGATTGAGCAGAGAGTGAGCAGAGAGTGAACAGAGAGTGAGCAGAGGTGTGAGCAGAGAGTGAGCAGAGGTGTGAGCAGTGAGTGAGCAGAGAGTGAGCAGAGAGTGATCAGAGAGTGAGCAGAGAGTGAGCAGAGGTGTGAGCAGAGAGTGAGCAGAGAGTGAGCAGAGGTGTGATCAGAGAGTGAGCAGAGAGTGAGCAGAGAGTGAGCAGAGAGTGAGCAGAGAGTGAGCAGAGAGTGAGCAGAGGTGTTAGCAGAGAGTGAGCAGAGAGTGAGTAGAGAGTGAGGAGAGAGTAAGCAGAGAGTAAGCAGAGGTGTTATCAGAGAGTTAGCAGAGAGTGAGCAGAGAGTGAGCTGAGAGTGAGCAGAGGTGTGAGCAGAGAGTGAGCAAAGAGTGAGCAGAGGTGTGAGCAGAGAGTGAGCAGAGAGTCAGCAGAGAGTAAGCAGAGAGTTAGCAGAGGTGTGATCAGAGAGTGAGCAGAGAGTGAGCAGAGAGTGAGGAGAGAGTGAGCAGAGAGTGAGCAGAAAGTGAGCAGAGAGTTAGCAGAGGTGTGATCAGAGAGTGATCAGAGAGTGAGCAGAGAGTGAGCAGAGAGTGAGCAAAGGTGTGAGCAGAGAGTGAGCAGAGAGTGGGCAAAGAGTAAGCAGAGGTGTGAGCAGAGGTGTGAGCAGAGAGTAAGCGGAGAGTGAGCAGAGAGTGAGCAGAGAATGAGCAGGGAGAGATCAGAGAGTGAGCAGAGAGTGAGCAGAGAGTGAGGAGAGAGTAAGCAGAGGTGTTAGCAGAGAGTCAGCAGAGAGTGAGCAGAGAGTGAGCTGAGAGTGAGCAAAGGTGTGAGCAGAGAGTGAGCAGAGAGTGAGCGGAGGTGTGAGCAGAGAGTGAGCAGAGAGTGAGCAGAGAGTGAGCAGAGAGTTAGCAGAGAGTAAGCAGGGTGTGATCAGAACGTGAGCAGAGAGTGAGCAGAGAGTGAGCAGAGAGTGAGCAGTGGTGTGAGCAGAGAGAGATCAGAGAGTGAGCAGAGAGTGAGCAGAGGTGTGAGCAGAGAGTGAGCAGAGAGTGCGCAGTGGTGTGATCAGAGAGTGAGCAGAGAGTGAGCGGAGGTGTGAGCAGAGAGTGAGCAGAGAGTGAGCAGAGAGTGAGCAGAGAGTTAGCAGAGAGTAAGCAGGGTGTGATCAGAAAGTGAGCAGAGAGTGAGCAGAGAGTGAGCAGAGAGTGAGCAGTGGTGTGAGCAGAGAGAGATCAGAGAGTGAGCAGAGAGTGAGCAGAGGTGTGAGCAGAGAGTGAGCAGAGAGTGCGCAGTGGTGTGATCAGAGAGTGAGCAGAGAGTGAGCAGAGAGTGAGCAGAGAGTGAGCAGAGAGTGAGCAGAGAGTGAGCAGAGAGTGAGCAGAGAGTGAGCCGAGAGTGAGCAGAGAGTGAGCAGAGAGTGAGCAGAGGTGTGAGCTGAGAGAGTGATCAGAAAGTGAGTAGAGAGTGAGCAGAGAGTGAGCAGAGAGTGAGCAAAGAGTGAGCAGAGAGTGAGCAGAGAGTGAGCAGAGGTGTGAGCAGAGAGTGATCAGAAAGTGAGCAGAGAGTGAGCAGAGAGTGAGCAGAGAGTTTGCAGAGAGTGAGCAGAGAGTGAGCAGAGAGTGAGCAGAGAGTGAGCAGAGAGTGAGCAGGGAGTGAACAGAGAGTGAACAGAGGTGTGAGCAGAGAGTGAGCAGAGAGTGAGCAGAGAGTGAGCAGAGGTGTGAGCAGAGAGTGAGCAGAGAGTATTGTATTGTATTGTATTGTATTGTATTTATTTAAAAGGATTCTCCAAAAGCAAATGGATGCTTATCACGGAAGTCTCCCTCATAAATATCGCAAGAAAAATGGGGAAATGGGGAGAGGAGAGTGGAAGATGAAGCATGGGAAGAAGGGAAACAAGTACCTAAATATCGAGGTATAAAAGCAGGAAAGAAATCGACGAGGGAAGAAATCACCTCTGCAGATAATAGAGTGAACAGAGAGTGAGCAGAGGTGTGAGCAGAGAGTGAGCAGAGGTGTGAGAAGATAGTGAGCATAGAGTGAGCAGAGAGTGAGCAGAGAGTGAGCAGAGGTGTGAGCAGAGAGTGAGCAGAGAGTGAGCAGAGAGTGAGCAAAGAGTAAGCAGAGGTGTGAGCAGAGAGTAAGCAGAGAGTGAGCAGAGAGTGAGCAGAGAGTGAGCAGAGAATGAGCAGAGAGTGAGCAGAGAGTGAGCAGAGAGTTAGCAGAGGTGTGATCAGAGAGTGAGCAGAGAGTGAGCAGAGAGTGAGCAGAGAGTGAGCAGAGAGTGAGCAGAAAGTGAGCAGAGAGTTAGCAGAGGTGTGATCAGAGAGTGAGCAGAGAGTGAGCAGAGAGTGAGCAGAGAGTTAGCAGAGAGTGAGCAAGGGTGTGAGCAGAGAGTGAGCAGAGAGTGGGCAAAGAGTAAGCAGAGGTGTGAGCAGAGGTGTGAGCAGAGAGTAAGCGGAGAGTGAGCGGAGAGTGAGCAGAGAATGAGCAGGGAGTGATCATAGAGTGAGCAGAAAGTGAGCAGAGAGTGAGGAGAGAGTAAGCAGAGAGTAAGGAGAGGTGTTAGCAGAGAGTCAGCAGGGAGTGAGCTGAGGGTGAGCAGAGGTGTGAGCAGAGAGTGAGCAGGGAGTGAGCGGAGGTGTGAGCAGAGAGTGAGCAGAGAGTGAGCAGAGAGTGAGCAGAGAGTGAGCAGAGAGTTAGCAGGGTGTGATCAGAGAGTGAGCAGAGAGTGAGCAGAGAGTGAGCAGAGAGTGAGCAGTCGTGTTAGCAGAGAGAGATCAGAGAGTGAGCAGAGAGTGAGCAGAGGTGTGAGCAGAGAGTGAGCAGAGAGTGAGCAGTGTTGTGATCAGAGAGTGAGCAGAGAGTGAGCAGAGAGTGAGCAGAGCTGTGAGCAGAGGTGTGAGCAGAGAGTGTGCAGCGAGTGAGCAGAGAGTGAGCAGCGAGTGAGCAGAGAGTGAGCGGAGATTGAGCAGAGAGTGAGCAGAGGTGTGAGCAGAGAGTCAGCAGAGGTGTTATTATTATTATTATTATTATTTCTCCTCCATTCACTTCTTTCGAAGGCGATAAGCCAGACCCACCGGGAAATATTTCCATGGGTGGGACAGCAAAAAGAAAGTGAAAAAGTGAAACAAAAATAAATAAATAAATAAAACCTAAAAACCAAAGGGACAAGAAATAGTTGAAGGAAGAGGAAGAAAGGAAAGAAACTCAATCCGAACTCCAACATCAAAACAATAATAAAGAATTTGCAGCGACAGGCAAAATACATCAACCAATGAAGGGAGTAGTAACAAAGGAAATATCATCAGTCTTTATCAGTCGTTATTCAAGTCTCTTAGCTATTGAACATGCAAACGCAGCAGAGGTGCATCTACATGTTAAGGAGAGTTCTTAGTATTTTAATCGAACCTTGTATAGCCTCCTGTTGCACAATAGCCAGGTCTCCTCCCTGCACAGTCCGAAGGCATTGAGGAGTCTCCCCCACCAAGCCACCCAGGGCACCGACAACCACAGGGACCACGTCAACCTGGGTGAGGGACCAAATCCTCGAAATCTCCCGCTTCAAATCATAATATTTCGAGCGCTTTTCAGCCATTTTCTTATTGATGTTGTTCTCACCAGGAACGCTGATGTTTTTATTATTATTTTATTTATTTTACTAGGGTGTTCCCACAGACCTATGGTCTTCTTACGGGAGCCCCTAGAAAGGTTAAGCATGAACGAACAAATGGGCGATAATCTGTACAAGAGCGAACAGTGGAAGGCAGCATATTCCACCGATCAGAACCTATGTAGCCAAGACGAGAAAAACCAGCTTTAGTGTGGGCAGAAGGCAAGGCCAGAGAAAAAGAGATTTGGGACCTAGTGACGGAAGTAGTATGTGTGATCAGAGAATGAGCAGAGACTGAGCAGCGACTGAGCCGAGACTGAGCAGAGACTGAGCAGAGAGTGAGCAGAGGTGTGAGCAGAGAGTGAGCAGAGAGAGAGCAGAGGTGTGAGTAGAGAGTGAGCAGAGAGTGAGCAGAGAGTGAGCAGAGGTGTGAGCAGAGCGTGAGCAGAGAGTGAGCAGAGAGTGAGCAGAGGTGTGAGCAGAGAGTGAGCAGAGAGTGAACAGAGGTGTGAGCAGAGGTGTGAGCAGATAGTAAGCAGAGGTGTGGGTAGAGAGTGAGCAGAGAGTGAGCAGAGAGTGATTAGAGAGTGAGCAGAGAGTGAGCAGAAGTGTGAGCAGAGAGTGAGCAGAGAGTAAGCAGCGGTGTGAGCAGAGAGTGAGCAGAGAGTGAGAAGAGAGTGAGCAGAGAGTGAGCAGAGAGTGAGGAGAGAGTGAGCAGAGAGTGAGCAGGGGTGTGAGCAGAGAGTGCGCAGAGAGTGAGCAGAGGTGTGAGCAGAGAGTGAGCAGAGGTGTGAGCAGAGAGTGAGCAGAGCGTGAGCAGAGAGTGAGCAGAGAGTGAGCAGAGGTGTGAGCAGAAGTGTGAGCAGAGAGTGAGTAGAGAGTGAGCAGAGAGTGAGCATAGAGTGAGCAGAGAGTGAGCAGAGGTGTGATCAGAGAGTGAACAGAGAGTGAGCAGAGGTGTGAGCAGAGAGTGAGCAGAGAGTGAGCAGAGGTGTGAGCAGAGAGTGATCAGAGAATGAGCAGAGAGTGAGCAGAGAGTGAGCAGAGAGTGAGCAGAGAGTGAGCAGAGAGTGAGCAGAGGTGTGAGCAGAGAGTGAGCAGAGAGTGAGCAGAGAGTAAGCAGAGGTGTGAGGAGAGAGTGATCAGAGAGTGAGCAGAGAGTGAGCAGAGAGTGATCAGAGAGTGAGCAGAGAGTGAGCAGAGAGTGAGCAGATGTGTGAGCAGAGAGTTAGCAGAGGTGTGATCAGAGAGTGAGCAGCGACTGAGCAGAGACTGAGCAGAGACTGAGCAGAGAGTGAGCAGAGAGTGAGCAGAGGTGTGAGCAGAGAGTGAGCAGAGAGTGAGCAGAGGTCTGAGCAGAGAGTGAGCAGAGAGTGAGCAGAGAGTGAGCAGAGGTGTGAGCAGAGAGTGAGCAGAGAGTGAGCAGAGGTGTGAGCAGAGAGTGAGCAGAGAGTGAGCAGAGGTGTGAGCAGAGAGTGAGCAGAGAGTGAGCAGAGGTGTGAGCAGAGGTGTGAGCAGAGAGTGAGCAGAGAGTGAGCAGAGAGTGAGCAGAGAGTGAGCAGAGAGTGAGCAGAGAGTGAGCAGAGAGTGAGCAGAGGGTGGAGCAGAGAGTGAGCAGAGAGTGAGCAGAGAGTGAGCAGAGAGTGAGCAGAGAGTGAGCAGAGGTGTGAGCAGAGGTGTGATCAGAGAGTGAGCAGAGAGTGAGCAGAGGTGTGAGCGGAGAGTGAGCAGAGAGTGAGCAGTGGTGTAATCAGAGAGTGAGCAGAGAGTGAGCAGAGAGTGAGCAGAGAGTGAGCAGAGGTGTGAGCAGAGAGTGAGCAGAGAGTGAGCAGAGAGTGAGCAGAGGTGTGAGCAGAGAGTGAGCAGAAAGTGAGCAGAGAGTGGGCAGAGAGTGAGCAGAGAGTGAGCAGAGAGTGAGCAAAGAGTGAGCAGAGTTGTGAGCAGAGAGTGAGCAGAGGTGTGAGCAGAGAGTGAGCAGAGAGTGAGCAGAGAGTGAGCAGAGAGTAAGCAGAGGTGTGAGCAGAGTTGTGAGCAGAGAGTGAGCAGAGAGTGAGCAGAGAGTGAGCAGAGAGTGAGCAGAGGTGTGAGCAGAGAGTGATCAGATAATGAGCAGAGAGTGAGCAGAGAGTGAGCAGAGAGTGAGCAGAGAGTGAGCAGAGAGTGAGCAGAGAGTTAGCAGCGAGTGAGCAGAGAGTGAGCAGAGAGTGAGCAGATGTGTGATCAGAGAGTGAACAGAGAGTGAGCAGAGTGAGCAGAGAGTGAGCAGAGAGTGAGCAGAGGTGTGAGCAGAGAGTGAGCAGAGAGTGAGCAGAGGTGTGATCAGAGAGTGAGCAGAGAGTGAGCAGAGAGTGAGCAGAGAGTGAGCAGAGAGTGAGGAGAGAGTGAGCAGAGGTGTGAGCAGAGAGTGAGCAGAGGGTGAGCAGAGAGTGAGCAGAGTTGTGAGCAGAGGTTGAGCAGAGAGTGAGCAGAGAGTGAGCAGAGAGTGAGCAGAGGTGTGAGCAGAGAGTGAGCAGAGAGTGAGCAGAGAGTAAGCAGAGGTGTGAGGAGAGAGTGAGCAGAGAGTGTGCAGAGAGTGATCAGAGAGTGAGCAGAGAGTGAGCAGATGTGTGAGCAGAGAGTGAGCAGAGGTGTGATCAGAGAGTGAGCAGAGACTGAGCAGAGACTGAGCAGAGAGTGAGCAGAGAGTGAGCAGAGGTGTGAGCAGAGAGTGAGCAGAGAGTGAGCATAGGTGTGAGTAGAGAATGAGCAGAGAGTGAGCAGAGGTGTGAGCAGAGAGTGAGCAGAGAGTGAGCAGAGAGTGAGCAGAGGTGTGAGCAGAGAGTGAGCAGAGAGTGAGCAGAGGTGTGAGCAGAGAGTGAGCAGAGAGTGAGCAGAGGTGTGAGCAGAGAGTGAGCAGAGAGTGAGCAGAGGTGTGAGCAGAGAGTGAGCAGAGAGTGAGCAGAGAGTGAGCAGAGAGTGAGCAGAGAGTGAGCAGAGGTGTGAGCAGAGGTGTGAGCAGAGAGTGAGCAGAGAGTGAGCAGAGAGTGAGCAGAGAGTGAGCAGAGGTGTGAGCAAAGAGTGAGCAGAGAGTGAGCAGAGAGTGAGCAGAGAGTGAGCAGAGAGTGAGCTGAGAATGAGCAGAGAGTTAGCAAGGAGTGAGCAGAAATGTGAGCAGAGAGTTAGCAGAGAGTGAGCAGAGGTGTGAGCAGAGAGTGAGCAGAGAGTGAGCAGTGGTGTGATCAGAGAGTGAGCAGAGAGTGAGCAGAGAGTGAGCAGAGAGTGAGCAGAGAGTCAGCAGAGGTGTGAGCAGAGAGTGAGCAGAGAGTGAGCAGAGGTGTGAGCAGAGAGTGAGTGAGCAGAGGTGTCTTTTCTAACACCCCCTGTTGTCTTCACCCACACACCTAAACTTTATTGATAAGAAGCTGCTCCACAACTTCATTGGTCTGATGAAGCACTCCTTTAATAGTGCCGAAATAAGCTTATAACCATCTTCCTTCGGACAGTTTCTTTTTCACAATTCACATTCTATCCACCTACATCATTGCGTTCACTTTCTTCCACCATTGCGTTCTAATTTCTCTTGCATTGCTTTGTGTTCTCATATCATCCACCGCACCTTCTTTCCGCATTGCTTTGCATTTTTTTCACACATATTTTTTCTGCGTTGTGCCGCCCTACTGCCGCTTTGCTCGCAGAATCTTCAAACCCTAACCCTTCGGCCGGGTGCGCATAACAATGAAATCTTTTCGCTCCTCACGGAGAAAACACGCTAATACTCAACAACTGGACGATCCGTCTAGTACTATATTTAATAGAACCACACATACTAAATTATTACAAACACATAAATCCCCATCGCGGAATCTAAACACTACTAGAGTGAACAGCCCTAAGGCGTCGGTCACACATGCAGGCGGCGACACCGCTTTTGCGGCTGCCTCCAACACGCTGGCAGTGGGCGCTTTTGCGGCTCTTTTCTGCCAGCGGTCACACATGCAAAGGCTTTGGTACGCACGCAGCTTCACGGGTCTCCACAGGTGTCGTAAAACTTTTCTCTGAAAAAGACTGTAGCCTCAAAATTCTTCAGGAAGTTACCTGCTTTGTTGCATTTTGACTGAGTTGGCTGTTTCATTTTTAATTCCTATCACTGTTGTCTTTCCTTTCCTGCGCTGGTATGGATCGCAGAAACGCCCAGAATCGCCGACTACGTCGTGACCAGCGACTGCGGAGAGCTATGGAGATTGCCTCAATATTCATGTTGTTCAATTTCTCTTCGTTTGAATCTTGCGGAAGCTCCTTGAGCATCGGTGGACGCCTGAGTCGAGTCCCATGTCGGATGGGACTCGACTCAGGTGTCATGGTGTCTTGTCTTGACCTCGAAATAGAGGGAGAGGAGCAGTTGCTCTTGGTCAGCAGTCCACTTCATGACGAGAGATGAAAAACTAATTTTTCCAAGATCCAAGAGATCCAACAACGACAACGCCGCAAAAGTTGCACTACCGCTTTTGTGTTTCGCCACCAATTTTTTGGTTGTGGCGCTTTTGAGATTGCCGCCGTGGCGCCAGTGGCGCCAGGCGCAGTATCCATGGTGATCCGGGGATATCCCAACTTTTGTGGTGCAGCTTTGGTGGTGTCGCAAAAGCGCCATGCATGTGTGACCGGCGCCTAACACGGCATCGCTCTTGCTCACTCATGCATCGCCAGCTTTAACTAGCTTCCTAACAACTACGACCACTGTGGCCTCTTGCCACAGCCCGGCCTTCTCTTCCCGCCCGCAATCGCCGATATATTCAACAGCCACCACTAACATTCATACCTCCTCACCGCCCTCTGATACATCCTCAGACACGGGTTGGGACCTACAAATACGACGACAACCTAATACAACATCCATGTCTATTCCTCCGCCACACACGGATGCCGCTACACTTATCGTAAGTCCCACTAGCACGGCCGCCACTAATCCGCCATTAGCCTCCGTTATGACTGCATCGGCCCCTACACTAAATCTACTCGCTGCTAGTAACTCACTTTCTGCTGCTAGAGTAGCTAGGGACACAGCCGCCGCCTGCTCTAACGATATTGACGGAGCTGCCGTATCTTTCGCGGCCGCCACTAATCCGCCGTTAGCCTCCGGTACGGCCATATCGGCCTCTCTACAAAACCAAGATCCACCCGCTGTTGGTTACTCACGTACCGCAGCTAGATTAGCTAGAGACACCCTAAAATAATAAGCGTATCTTTTGCGGCCGCCACTAATCCGCCGTTAGCCTCCGCTACGGCCATATCGGCCTCTCTACAAAACCAAGATCCACCCGCTGCTGGTTACTCACGTACCGCAGCTAGATTAGCTAGAGACACAGCCACCCCCGGCTCCAACGGCACCGACGGAGCTGCCGTATTTATCACGGCCGCTACTTATCCGCCGTCAGCCCCCGTCACGGCCATGCCAGCCCCTACACAAACCCAAGATCCACTCGCTGCTGGTAACTCGCTTACCGCTGCTAGATACGCAGCCGCCGCCGGCTCTAACGGCACTGACGGAGCTGCCGTATTTTTTGCGGCCGCCATTAATGCTAAATTAGCTAGAGACGCAGCCGCCGCCGACCCCATCAGAACTGACGGAGCTGCCGTATTTTTCACAGCCGCCACTAATCCGCTGTTAGCCTCCGCTACGACGTTGTCGGCCCCTACGCAAACCCAAGACCCACTCGCTGCTGGTAACTCTCTAGCCGCTGCTAGATTAGCTAGGGACGCGGCCGCTGCCGGCCCCAACGGTATTTACGGAGCTGCCCCATGTCTAGGCGGGAACGGCGGAACCGCCGCCATCAACATCATTATCGAGAATGCCGATGATGGCGAGCCACCAGCCCTGGACGCGCCCCCCCCCCCCCGCCGCCACTGTCGTAGGTCTCTAAGTTGATATACATTTTTCGGCTTCGGCCATCAGTGTTATATCTCGGCTATTTATCTCATAAGCGGCATCTTCGGTAAGCCTAGCGACTAATTTTTCATACCGTATTATCTCTAATATAAGCACGGTCCTTTATTTTTTCAATGTACCTCCGCCCCGTGCTATTAATGGAGACGTTCCTTTATTGGAGACTGTTCCATTATTATTTCAACCTCATTTCAGAGGCATGTTGCCATGCCAAATTCATGTCAGACACACACATTTCAGGGTTTTTTTCGCCGGTACAGATAATGAATTAACACAGTGTGCTTTTAATGGAGACTGGTCACTTTATTTTTTGAATGCCGCCCCAAGGTGTTCTATTATTGGAGACGTGCTATTATTGGAGACTGTGCTTATATTAGAGATAATACGGTACTTCTACATTGGCGGCCTCGGCATAAGTCCATATACTCACGCATTCTTTCGCTAGCACAAAGTCAGTTCTATATTCTACACTTCTGCCGAATCAAAACCAACCTAAAACCCACTATATATCCCTACTCACATTTTATAAATTTTTAGTCCACGGCTTTTCTCTAAAGCATCCCCTGATGAGCTACAGAGAGCGAAACCGGTCGGGATATGGACTTCACTCTATTCACTCTACGCATTCTAATAGTTGGACAAATACACTCGCCATGCTGCCCTACTGCGGCTTTGCCCTGTGCATCTACTAAACCCTAACCCTTACACTAACCCTAACCCTGGTTGGCTTGTAGGCCGCTGGCACCCGCATTCAGTGACGCATAAAATTTGGCACTGCTGTGAATTGTTTAGTCGCAAAGTGAAGAATCACGGGCAAAAAGGCCCAAAACTTCGAGATAGTTTGATATCAGCTTTGAGCAGCCCTGGGCGAGTTATTTAGTGAAATGTGGAATTTTTTCTTGGTTTACTTCCCTATGTCCAGCTAAACAACCAGATCAGGGTGGCGATGGTCAGTTCTTGAGCTTCGAACGGTCAAAAAGGTGAGAAATTGTCGCTTTTTGCCCATTTGTGCCCACGTGTCACTTTCAACGTACTTCTCTATAACATGACCCGGCTGTGATGTGAAACGTCGCATTGATTTGATTTTTGGTTTGCTTGTAGGCTGCTGGCAGCCGCATTCAGTGACGCCTAAAATTTGGCACTGCTGTGAATATTTTAGGCGCAAAGTGAAGAATCACGGGCAAAAAGGCCCAAAACTTCGAGATAATCAGCTTTGAGCAGCCCTGGGCGAGTTGTTTATTGAAATGTGGAATTTCTTCTTGGTTCACTTCCCTATGTCCAGCTAAACAACAAGATCCGGGTGGCGATGGTCAATTCTTGAGCTTCGAACTGGCAAAGGTGAGAAATTGTCACTTTTTGACCATTTGTGCCCACGTGTCACTTTCAACGTACTTCTCTATAACATGACCCAGTTGTGATGTGAGTGGTCGCTAGGCCCCGGTGTAATATACTTTGCCGAAAATGCTTTTGGGAAATTCTCGTAAACCTTGCCGAAAATGCTCCCAAACCTTGCCGAAAATGCTCGGAAAATGCTCACTTTTTTGTAATCCTCAGCACACGCCGTCAAAAGACTCTAAACCAGGGAGTCAGAAAATACCGGTATTATACGACTCCCTGGTCAAAACCATTGTTTTCAATTCATAAACTACTCAACAAGAAGCTAACCCACGGAATGCGGAAGTGACGTTCTTGTTTGGGAAGTTTTTCTTCTCTCAATTTTGATACACAACGGCCAAGTGCTCCATTTCCCCCAAAATGCTGCATCATGAGCCCAAAGTGCTGGGTTCATGGATTGTACCGAAAATGCTCAAAAAAATGCCGGCATATTACACGGGGGCCTACAGTCCGTTTCAAAAAGATTTACAATCCTGGCGATCGCCCGCAGAGTTTGGCGTCTTACCGTATGAGCACTCGAGCGCTGCCTGGAAAAACTCACCGTGAACTCGAAGAAATATTCCGCGCGAAAGCAGGAAAAATGACAACTCACTCACGTTGATACTGTCATGTACGTCTGGTTTACAACAAACGAGTTCTTCCTCGTATCGATAATGGAGTCAGAGAGGACATGTCGAAACGAAAGTGTTGTAAATGTTGACGAGCTGCATGGGTCCCAATTAGTTTTGTGACCAAAATAGTTTCTTTGAGCTGCGATGCAATTTACTCACCGTGTGACGAAAACGACATCGACACGGACATATTCCCACTGGCCATGACTTGGCAAAGCTATCCGTGTGACTTCGACGACATTTTGAGAAAAGCAGACGCTTGTGAACGCTGATAGAAGACGGCGTTGACTGCTAAATTCAAATAAATTGGCGATCTTGAAATACTAAAATAAATCTCAAAAAGCTACAGCGCGATGACTTCCATTACAGCGCGATGACTTCCATATTCACTCACACCATTGCAGTGTTGTGGGTGTGTTCACATGGCGTGAGCCAGTCAAGTGTCAGTCAGTTCGGCAGGAAGCGCGAGCTCCAACAACAAGTCGTTTGGTGCAGCCATCTTCTTTGTCTTGTACCAGCTTGATCACCAAAACAATGAAAAAAAGTTTGACTTGAGGATAGGTTGGGATTTGAACTCACAACTTCATGGTCAGCAGACAGCATTCATAACCACAAGGCCAAAAAGGAAGGGATAAATCGTGGGTTTTGATAAAAAATCGATACTGGCTTCCTGGGCAAATTGTAAACCATGGGAAAAGGCCGGAAACCTGGCCGAAATTCTAACTCCTTAACGGTTGGTCCAATTGTTCCGAAACCTTCACAGAACAATTTGCCGTGTCCTAACAAGCCATTCTATGTACTTTGTTGTCCAAATTTCCCTTATCTTCATACTTTTTAAGACCCAAACCTGATTGTAAATCTTTTTGAAACAGACTATAGTGGTCGCATTGATTTGATTTTTGGTTTGCTTGTAGGCCGCTGGCACCCGCAATCAGTTACGCCTAATATTTGGCACTGCTAAGAATAGTTTAGTTGCAAAGTGAAGAATCAGGGGCAAAAAGGCCCAAAACTTCGAGATAGTTTGATATCAGCATTGAGCAGCCCTGGGGCGTGTTGTTTATTGAAATGTGGAATTTTCTCTTGGTTCCCTTCTCTATGTCCAGCTAAACAACAAATTCACGGCGTCGATGGTCAGTTCTTGAGCTTCGAACGGGCAGAATAGTGAGAAATTGTCGCTTTTTGCCCATTTGTACCCACGTGTCACTTTCAACGTACCTCCGTATAACATGACCCAGTTGTGATGTGAGTGGTCGCATTGATTTGATTTTTGTTTGCTTGTAGGCCGCTGGCACCTGCATTCAGTGACGGCGGAAATTTGGCATGGCTGTGAGTACTTTAGTCGCAAAGTGAAGAACCACGGGCAAAAAGGCCCAAAACTTCTAGATAGTTTGATATCAGCTTTGAGCAGCCCTGGGCGAGTTTTTTATTTAAATGTGGAATTTTTTCCTGGTTTACTTCCCTATATCCAGCTTAACAACAAGATCATGTTGGCGATGGTCAGTTGTTGAGCTTCGAACGGGCAGAAAGGTGAGAAATTGTCGCTTTTTGACCATTTGTGCCCACGTGTCACTTTCAACGTACCTCTCTATAACATGACCCGGCTGTGATGTGAAACGTCGCATTGATTTGATTTTTGGTTTGCTTGTAGGCCGCTGGCAGCCGCATTCAGTGACGCCTAAAATTTGGCACTGCTGTGAATATTTTAGGCGCAAAGTGAAGAATCACGAGCAAAAAGGCCCAAAACTTCGAGATAATCAGCTTTGAGCAGCCCTGGGCGAGTTGTTTATTGAAATGTGGAATTTCTTCTTGGTTCACTTCCCTATGTCCAGCTAAACAACAAGATCCGGGTGGCGATGGTCAGTTCTTGAGCTTCGAACTGGCAGAAAGGTGAGAAATTGTCACTTTTTGACCATTTGTGCCCACGTGTCACTTTCAACGTACTTCTGTATAACATGACCCAGTTGTGATGTGAGTGGTCGCATTGATTTGATTTTTGGTTTGCTTGTAGGCCGCTGGCACCCGCAATCAGTTACGCCTAATATTTGGCACTGCTAAGAATAGTTTAGTTGCAAAGTGAAGAATCAGGGGCAAAAAGGCCCAAAACATCGAGATAGTTTGATATCAGCATTGAGCAGCCCTGGGGCGTGTTGTTTATTGAAATGTGGAATTTTCTCTTGGTTCCCTTCTCTATGTCCAGCTAAACAACAAGTTCACGGCATCGATGGTCAGTTCTTGAGCTTCGAACGGGCAGAATAGTGAGAAATTGTCGCTTTTTGCCCATTTGTGCCCACGTGTCACTTTCAACGTACCTCTGTATAACATGACCCAGTTGTGATGTGAGTGGTCGCATTGATTTGATTTTTGTTTGCTTGTAGGCCGCTGGCACCTGCATTCAGTGACGGCGGAAATTTGGCACGGCTGTGAGTAGTTTAGTCGCAAAGTGAAGAATCACGGGCAAAAAGGCCCAAAACTTCGAGATAGTTTGATATCAGCTTTGAGCAGCCCTGGGCGAGTTGTTTATTGAAATGTGGAATTTTTTTCTTGGTTTACTTCCCTATATCCAGCTTAACAACAAGATCATGGTGGCGATGGTCAGTTGTTGAGCTTCGAACGGACAGAAAGGTGAGAAATTGTCGCTTTTTGCCCATTTGTGCCCACGTGTCACTTTCAACGTACCTCTCTATAACATGACCCAGCTGTGATGTGAGTGGTCGCATTGATTTGATTTTTGGTTTGCTTGTAGGCCGATGGCACCCGCATTAAGTGACAACGAAAATTTGGCACTGCTGTGAAAAGTTTAGTCGCAAAGTGAAGAATCACGGGCAAAAAGGCCCAAAACTTCGAGATAGGTTGATATCAGCTTTGAGCAGCCCTGGGCGAGTTGTTTATTGAAATGTGGAATTTTTCTTGGTTCACTTCCCTATGTCCAGCTAAACAACAAGATCAGGGTGGCGATGGTCAGTTGTTGACCTTCAAACGGGCAGAAAGGTGAGACATTGTCGCTTTTTTGCCCATTTGTGCCCACGTGTCACTTTCTACGTACCTCTCTATAACATGACCCAGTTGTGATGTGAGTGGTCGCATTGATTTAATTTTTGGTTTGCTTGTAGGCCGCTGGCACCTGTATTCAGGGACGCCTAAAATTTGGCACTGCTGTAAATAGTTTAGTCGCAAAGTGAAGAATCACGGGCAACAAGGCCCAAAACTTCGAGATAGTTTGATATCAGCTTTGAGCAGCCCTGGGCGAGTTGTTTATTGAAATGTGGAATTTTTTCTTTGTTCACTTCCCTATGTCCAGCTTAACAACAAGATCAGGGTGGCGATGGTCAGTTCTTGAGCTTCGAACGGGAAGAAAGGTGAGAAATTGTCGCTTTTTGCCCATTTGTGCCCACATGTCACTTTCATTGTACCTCTCTATAACATGACCCAGTTGTGATGTAATTGGTCGCATTGAATAGACAAGTTCGCCAAAGATTGTCTGGGTTCGAGACGGGGCAGGGGGGCGCTTTGACCTGCAGCGTGGGATCGACATTTCAAATTTTTCCTGTACGAAATCAAATGTTTGTTCTCTCGAGTTCAGTTGTGTTTATTGGAATTCCTGCTGAGGATCACTGCTGTGTGTTCGACTGTTCTAACCGCCATTCCAAGAGGCCTGACATATCCTTTCATGTCCTCCCTGCCGATCCTGACACTCGCGCAAAGTGGATACAGGCTGTGAAGCGGGAACACTTCGTAGTGTCTGCCAATACTGTCGTTTGCAGCGAACATTTTACACATGAAAGTTTCTACCCGACTGTGTCTGTGCACCAGCCAGGGGCGAAGAAACCATGTCGTCGAGTGAAGAAAGGGGCTGTGCCGTCCTTGTTTTCTTTCCGACCTCCGCCTCCGACCCCCAGGCTGTCACGCGCAGAACGGTTAGCTGTTGGTGCAGCTCGTGCAGCTGAGCTGGAAGCCCAAAAGCAGCTGCCAAAGCCAGGCGTTTCGGCTGTAGAGTTCAAGCTCCAAGGAGAGCTACGAACGAAGAAATCTAAGGTGAAGGAGTTGGAAGCCGAAGTTGAAAGTTTGAAAGCTGAAGTCACTCACCTTCGCTCACAGCTCTTCCGTTATGCCAATATAATTATGTGACAACGAGGAGGAGATGGAGTTTCTCACTGGACTAAGTAATGGGGCATGGAAAAGTCTGTGGTCCTACCTGCAAGTACGCCCAGGTGCAATCTTGAGTGAAAAATCAGCAGCAAGAGAGCAAGAAGGCCGGAAAATAGCTCGTGGCAGTGGCCGTGTCTCTATCCTGTCACAAGAAGATCAGCTACTACTCACGCTCATGCGTCTTCGCCTCGGCCGACTTCAAGAAGAGTTGGCTTATAGCTTTGGTGTTAGTGAGAGTGCTGTTTCATCGATACTGAAGATGTGGATCAGTTTCCTCTACCTTCGTCTTGCAATGATGCCTATCTGGCCGGAGTGGGATGATGTTGCAAAGTCAATGCCGCAATCGTTTAAACAATCATTTCCGGACACCTTCATCATCCTAGATGCTACAGAGCTACGCTGCGAGATTCCTAGCTCACTCTCATTACAGTCACAGCTCTATTCGTCGTACAAGTCCCATACTACGGTTAAGGGTCTTGTTGGAATCGCACCAAATGGTACATTCACGTTTATTAGCCAACTCTTTACTGGCTGTATCAGCGACAAGCAGCTTGTGGTCGAGAGCGGTATCATTCCACTGCTCGACTCTGTGCCACCAGGCAAGCGTGTGATGGCAGATCGTGGCTTCGCAATCCAGGACTTGCTTGTTAAGCCTGGGCTCATCTTAAACATTCCTCCGTTCAAGGGCTCAAGAGCGTTCATGCCCAAGGAAGATGTTGTCAAGACACAAAAAATTGCCAGTGTTCGTATTCATGTCGAGCGCGCCATCGGCAGAGTCAAGTCAAGATCTCACATCTTCGACAAAGATATACCGTTGGTGCAGTTTGCTTCCATCAGCCAGGTCTGGACAATCTGCTGTTTGTTGAGCAACCTCTCTGGCCCACTGATTGTGGAGTAAGGAGCTAGATGTTGCACTGCTGATCTAGTTTTGCATTGCCCACTTTTGCTGCCATCTGAACTAACACGATCCTCCTAAGTAGGTCACAGCATCGTCCACGTATGTTGCAACCATATTTCTTTACTCACTTCACTCACTTCGCAGAGCACAATGGCAGGCTACCTTCTGCTGCTTCTTGTTCGTGACGTGCACAGTTGCACCTTCTCTCTCTCCCCCCCCTCTGCATAGAGGTGACAACTCGCATCATCTTTGTAGCTACACTCTGTGTAACACCATAATATTTGACATGCACCCTCAGTTCGCATCCCCCTGATGATGGCCAAGTGCCGAAACGTTGTAAATTAACTCTGTTGAATGGCAGCACAAGTTACTACGTTTAACGTATCTGTTCGCTTTCATGGCTTCCGCGATGAGTCGGGTGTGTGTGTGTGTGCTCGTGGGTGCGTATGTTTGATGACAACACAGATTTCACAAGTTGCTATGTTTTAACGTAGCTGTTCGCTATCATTGCTTCCGCAATGGGGCGGGTCTGTGTTTGTGCTCATGTGTTTGATGACAGCACAGATTACTTCGTTTGAAGTACCTAAATACTGGTTCGGATATACAGCGCTATGGGAATATATTTCAGAGATGAAGCTGCAGGAAGCCTCAGCCCTTCTTCACAATATTATTTGACACAGTATATTTTACAGTGTACCACAGAACCTGCAGATGCTGCACAGCGGGCCAATGTTGAGCAAGCAGTGGCATATTGGACAAGAGTGGGGCGCGGCAAGAGTAGCTCCCCCGACCAATGGTATCGGGTTCATCACTACCCACAAGCGTCAAAAGACAAGGAGAGTTTAAAAATAAATAAATATATAATATGTCTTTCCCTCAAACTAGTCAAGATATATACAAGCGAAGATACTGCCAGGATGAGGTTGCAGCATGTTGTTAGGATAATCAGCACAAAATATATGTACAGGAGTGGAATGACCAAGAAGTACGTGGGAGAGAGCAAGCGAGCCAGTGGAGCAAGCTAGGTTGCACAAGCAGACTGTCGCAAGTCTAAAAATGTTACGTCGGCTGCAGGGTTACCAGCAGCAGCAGCATTGAAGTTCAGCCGAGGGTAGTAGTGTGAAAAAAAGTACTCGAGATAATCAGCCGCCTCAGAAGTAGGCACATCTGCAAGAAGTGCACCACTACCCCCCATGGCAATGAGAGTCAAAGAGGATGAAACGCCCCTGGCAAGAACACAGAGAGATTGAGTATGGAGTGACAACAAACACAGCACCGTATGCAAAAGAAGCCACATTCTGCGAGCGAGTTGACATCAACGACACCATTGTGTCCAGAGCAGCAGGTCGGACAAATGACTCAGCACACATATCTACTCCTACACTTGGCTGAAGTGCTAACACTTCATCACATGAAAGGAGTTCGTTGGTGTGCAGAGAATCATAAATACTGTTGCCTGAACGCATAGCTTCACACATGGCAGCAGCACTGGTATCGACAGCACCATCAGCACTAGCAGCCTCAAGACTGTTGCGAATAAACACAGCAGAGATAATCGTGCAAGCATTGCTGCCGTTCCTACCATCAATTGTCGCCTGTGATAAGTCGGGGGGAAGCAACATTTCATATTGCGACCAGGGGGACACAGCGGATCTTGCAGCAGCAGGAGCAGCAGCAGGAGCAGCAGCAGCAGCAGGAGCAGGAGCAGCAGCAGGAGCAGCAGGAGGAACAGGAGCACTACTTGGAACATCAGGCGGTACTGGTCGTTCCAGCTTGCGCAAGTACGGCAAAGCATGCACAGCATAAAACGCAGTGAGTGCCGGCAAAATGGAGCTGCTATAAAGATCAAAGTCAGCATAGATACGCTCCAAGTGAAAGCTCTGTCCTAACCAAACAAAAAAAATCACACCAGGGCAGTTGACATACACCCAGCTGACCTTGTACTTGCGTATAGTATGGATGCTGTCTGCTGAGTTTCAGTTGACCATCCTCTTCTACCAAACAGAAGTTGCTGTCCTGGGCAGTAGCTTCAGCCACAATCAGAGACTTTTCAAAGGCTGCGTACGGGCATTTGACTTCCAACAGCCCATACGGAGGTTGCGCAGACCGGTCAAACACCATTGCGTCAGGGGAAGCACCGATGCACTGGTACATTGGGTCCACTGCAAGACCACAATCTCGTACCGAAACTGGCAGGCCACCGGCACTCTTGACAGACTGATACTTGGCAACAGCATCACGCTCATGCTGTTTCCCATGGCGGATGGCAGGAATGTGTGACAAAGAGCGCTGGTTGAATAGAGACGTCAGGAGCTTTTCCTGGCCAGTTCTACAGTTCACAATTCTCTCGCTGATTAATGCCTCTACGATCACCTTGTGATTATGAGTTATACATACATACATACTTACAGTGCACAATGCGTCGGAAGTTGGATGCAGTAAGGGTGTACATATGGCGATCTATCCACTCCTTGTTCGACGACTGGCCGATGGTTCGGCGTTCCAACGCCTGTGCATCCTGCAAGCTGCATGGCCAAACAAGTCCCATCGAAGTGGGTTCTTTTCGAGCAGGCAGTGGTAGTGGCGGAAACCGTTTCTTCCTAGTCGACGCCGGCAGTGATTGAGGAGCGACTGGGGCGTGATCAGGATTCCTTTGGTAACCCAATGGACTGCCACGAGGTGTCGGTCCATACAAGCTTGTCACAGTAGAAAACTGCCGTGGCAACAGCTGCTTCATGCCACAACCATCAGGCAACAAGTCACGGAAGCGGCTGACATTCTCTACTGACGGTGTCCGCAGCTCTCGCTCCCTGCTCTCGTAGAGGGAACATTTGACAGGTGGGCCCTTCCTCTCCATGGACGCCCTCTCGACAACAGTGTCCATGTTGGGCTTGGGTTCAATGTCTCGTTGTCTGGGACCCCAGCTGCATGGCAATGACGTGACGGACCTTGCCTCCTCAGTGCAGCGGTACTTTTCCAGCACCATCAAGAGGGCAAACACATGAGAGCAGAGGCCTCCATCGACGCCAGCCACACATCCCTCACACGTGGCATACGTTACTGTAGCACTGGTGGACTCCGGGGCTGTAGCAAGGACGAGCTTCTGACAGTACTTTGTCGTTTTGTGCTGTGACGCCCAGCACTTGCCAACAACAAACGAGTTCATGTCACTAGTGGCCACAGAGACATCATGCACGTATCCTCCGAAGAAGAACTCATTGCCTCTCTCCAACGGCCGCCGAACCATCACCACTCCTGCATCATCTCCTCCACACTGCACCGATTTCCCAGATTTCAGCATGTGCTCAATGAAAGTCGACGTCGCGTGATACGTTGGTAGCAGCTTCGGTAGTTTCTGGTCAGTTGGTAGTTCAGCGTTGCTCAGTCTTCCGGCGCATCGCAGTATGCCGTTGTCGTCAATCACAACACCAAGGTTAGCAACTGAACTGTGCTTGGCATTGGTCTTGATAGCTTTGAAGATGTCAGGGAAGGCCTCGCGTTGTACCATTCGAGTCCACCAATCTCGCGCAGCCTGTATGTCTTGTGACACGATGTCGTAGCTGTTGCTGATCTGAGAGAGACGTGGTGAGTTGGGACGCAGTTTCTTCAGGAACTTCATGCACAGAGCAGTGATTTTCAGGACCTTCCTCAAACTGCTTGTTCTCGTAAGCACGCTGCCGAGGCCAGATGGAATGGTGTGTGGACTAGGTTGGTCAGTAGCACGATCGCTGCCACCAGTCACCAGGCTTGCGGTATGAAGCGTTGGTGCTTGCTCCTCCTTGCTGGCTAGGTCGGATTCGTCAGCTGAGAGTGTGAGGTCCTCGTCTGGCCATTGATCTGATGTGGTACGTAACCAGTCCGGACCGTGCCACCATGACTCCTGAAGATCGGCCACCAAACCGCCTCGGCTAGCGACATCAGCAGGGTTGCACTCTCCAGGAACATGGCGGAAGGACAAGAACTCGCCGCAAGTACGAATCTCTGACACACGGTTGGCCACGAATACGGACAGTGGCTTGGATGATTTGATCCAATGCAGAACACAACGCGCGTCCGTCATAGGGTGATGTTGGTAAGTAGGAGATCGAGTTCATCTTTGCAGAATCGGGCTGCCCGTGAACCAATCGTCACGCCAAGTAGTTCCAGCCGTGGCAGGGTGAGACCGTTAGGCTTGCCGTCCTTGGACTTCAGCGGTGCAAGACGTGTCTTGGCGAAGAGGAGCTCACAGGTTGTCATCATGGCTATGGTTGTGCGGAGGTAGACCACAGTTGCAAAGCCCAGTTGTGACGCATCGGTGAAGACGTGTAGCTGGTAGGTAGCATCGGTTCCATTAGCAATTGGGTTGATTTGCCTGGGGAACGATAACGAGCTGACCTCGCTCGAGGCTGCATGGAGGGTCAGCCAGGTGTCCAGTAGGTGTCCAGTCAAGACAGTGTCCCAGTCCATACCAGCTTGCCACAGAGAGCGTAAGAAGACCTTGATACGAAATGTGACCGGAGCAACCAGTCCCAATGGATCGTACAATGATGCAGCATACTTAAGGACAGCGCGCTTAGTCCAAACCGGGTCGGTGCTGGGTTGGGTTCGAGGACAAGCGAGCTGTTGACTGTCATCCTTGGTGTGCCACGTGATTCCAAGAACGTTGACACTGTCGCCCTGTGCCCTTTCCTTGGCATCCATAGCTGTCGTAGGAGACACTCCACGGTCTCGAAACTTCGATGGATCTCCATGGGCCTGTTGGGTGGTGCCGGTAGTGCTTCCAAACGGCTGTACAGGGATGCAATGATGATCTCCGCTGAGCCATACTTCGTCTTCAACAGATCCTTGATGGTGGTATAGTTTGCACTTGTCAACGAGATGCCCGCTATGGCCTTCGCCGCATCGCCGGAAAGGCAAGATTTCAGGTATGAGAACTTGCTGACATCCGCAATGGGCTGGTTGTCGATGGAAGACTGGAATCGCTCCGGCCACTCAATCACCTTGCCAGAAAAGGACGGTAGAGTCAGCTTTGGCAGCTGGACGTTGAGGCGTGATGGCTGTGGGGCAGTACTGAGGCCAGCTGCCGCGGTTGCAGCGTGGGCTGCCGCTAATGCCATGGCCTGTATCATGTCCGGGGAATTGGTTGGTGTCGGGACAGTTGGCTGGGCCTGTGTTGTATCCGTATGCTGAGCCTGAGCCACAGGGTTCTGAGTAGTAGCTCTGATGTCCGTGCCTGTGGACATTGTGCTACGCCTTGCCTCCACACCCGTGCTAGGGCTGTCCAGTCTGCCTGCAGCAGATTCCGTGTCGCCCGTGCTTGTTGCCGGCAATTCCTTTGATTCCAGCAGTTCGCCCGTGGGCCTGTCCGTCCCATCACTGTCCACGACCACTACCTCCTGTATTGTATCGTGCCGGGTGGCCTTCTGGGGTGTTGCTACCTCTGCAGCAAGCTCCGTCACCACTGGTGAATGTGTCCCTACCCCTCTATAGTCGAGTAGTGCACGTGCGTCCGACACACTTGTGCATTCGTGGTCAAAGCCATCATCCCAGGCTTCCAAATCAATTAGTGCGTCTTCCACACGCTCGTCTGCCTTGCAGTTCTCCAGCAGGGTACCAATCTGCTCGGACAGGTCGTTCACTGTGTCAATCAAGGGTAGGATTTTCTCAACATCACTCTGAAGTGACAACAGACTAACGAATTTCTCCTCCGTTTTACGGAGTTCATGTTCGATCCTCCTCCTTACTCGCGTCACCCTTCCCTTGGCCCTGCCTCGCTTTTTGACTAGGTCGTTGTAAACCACTTGGTCCAGGACGTGAGATGTGCTTTGCTTCTCAGTCGTCTGATCCAAGGACTCCTCTCCATCGTTCGTTGTTGTCTGTTCAACCTCTCCGTCCATCGTAACAAAACGAAAGTTGTTGGACGCGTTGGTTCCAAATCCTGGTCTCTACAGCACCATGTCGAGAACGGTAGGGGAAGACAGACTCATCAGACTCATTCTCATACCACAGTTTCCTTTCTAAAAACTTCACCTTCAACCATAATCAAAACTTGCCAACAACAACCGTATGTTTGTGTGTGTGTGCGTGCGTGCATCATGCAAGCGCGGATCATGCGGAATGCAATGATGCAACTACAAGAAAACAAATCTCGGCAGCAACGAGTGCATTCAGAGAAGAAGAAAACAAGTTCAGATTTAAGTAGTTTGTGATGAGCAGCAAAGACAAACATGCAGGAGAGTATAATTATATGATGAGATGGAGGCGACATTGGGAATACTCGGATTCACAATGTACGCGTGCCATCAGCTGGGTAATCAGAGTCGTCGTTGGACATCGTAAGTCCCAACTCAAATGTATTTGGAATATGATAATAAAATGTTATGGCAAGTTGGACTGTCTGTTGATTAATTACGATATGATCATGCAATGCGGGAGTCTATACTTGCAACTTCAAATTGATATGAAGTAGTCTTCATGATGTGGTGACATTCATGACAGCAGTGCCAAATTTTCTGAGTCACTGAGTGTGGGTGCCAGCGCCCTACAAGCAAACCAAAAATCAAACCAATGCGACCACTGACATTACAGCTGGCTCATGTTATAGAGAGGTACGTTGACATTCAAAGTTGAGCACAAAAGGTCAAAATCCGACTATTTCTAACCTTTCTGCCCGTTCGCAGCTCAGAAAATGACAATGACCATCCTCATCTCGTTGTGTAACTGGACATAGACAAGGGCACCCAGAAAAAGACCCACATTTCTCTAAAGAACTTGCCCAGGGCTGCTGAAAGCTGAATAATACCCTATATCAACGTTTGAGGCTTTTTACCCATGAATCTTCACTTTGCGACTAAACTATTCACAGCACTGCCAGTTTTTCTGGGTCACTGAATGTGCGTGCCAGCGCCATACAAGCAAACCAAAAATCAAACCTATGTGACTACTGACATTACAGCTGGCTCATGTTATAGAGAGGTACGTTGAAATTCAAAGGTGAGCACAACTGGTCATAATCCGACATTTTCTCTCTTTTACGCCCGTTCGCAGCTCAGAAATTGACAATAACCATCCTCATCCCGTTGTGTAGCTGCACATAGACAAGGGCACCAAGAGAAATAGTACCATTTCTCTAAAAAACTCGCCCAGGGCTGCTGAAAGCTGAATAATAACCTATCTTCTAGTTTAGGGCTTGGTACCCGTGAATCTTCACTTCGCGACTAAACTATTCACAGCAGTGGCAAATTTTCTGGGTCACTGAATGTGGGTGCCAGCGCCCTACAAGCAAACCAAAATTCAAACCAATGCGACCACTGACATCATAGCTGGCTAATGTTATAAAGAGGTATGTTGATATTCAAAGTTGAGCACAAATGGTTAAAATCCGACATTTTCTAACCTTTCTGCCCCTTCACAGCTCAGAAAATGACAATGACCGTCCTCATCTTGTTGTGTAGCTGGACATAGACACGGGCACAAAGAAAAACAGTCACATTTCTCTAAAGAACTCGCCCAGGGCTGCTGAAAGCTGTATAATAACCTATCTCCAAGTTTAGGGCTTAGTACCCGTGAATCTTCACTTTGCGACTAAACTATTCACAGCAGTTCCAAATATTCTGAGTCACTGAATGTGGGTGCCAGCACCCTACAATAAAACCAGAAATCAAACCAATGCGACCACTGACATTACAGCTGGGGCATGTTATAGAGACGTACGTTGAATTTGGAAGGTGAGCAAAAATGGTCAAAATCCGACATTTTCTTACCGTTATGCCCGTTCACAGCTCAGAAATTGACAATGACCATCCTCATATTGTTGTGTAGCTGGACATAGACAAGGGCACCAAGGGAAACAGTCACATTTCTCTAAAGAACTCGCCCAGGGCTGCTGAAAGCTGAATAATAACCTATCTGCAAGTTTGGGGCTTTTAACCCGTGAATCTTCACTTTGCGCCTACACTATTCAGAGCAGTGCCAAATTTTCTGCGTCACTGAATGTGGGTGCAAGCGCCCTACGAGCAAACCAAAAATCAAACCAATGCGACCACTGACATCATAGCTGGCTAATGTTATAAAGAGGTATGTTGATATTCAAAAATAAAATAAATTTCACGGTTCGCGTGAGACTCGGCTGGAAGCCGAGTTTTCCGCATCCGCCGTGGGAACGCCACCACCCTCTAGGATCAAAGGCGCAGATGCAGCGCCTAAACGGTGGGAGGTGAGTAGATCAGACCCACCACCAAGTGGTCAAAGACCGAAATCCCATTAGCTGCATCCATGTTACCCTCGTGCCAGGCCACGAGTTCCCAATTAACTGTGGGTCGCAGCACGGCTGGAAAAATTCCTTCCGCTTCCAAGCAGGACTTGAACCTGGTACCCTCTGTTTCTCAATCATGGTCTTAGACCATCCCACTATGCCTGCCTGCCTGTTGATATTCAAAGGTGAGCACAATTGGTCAAAATCCGACATTTTCTCACCTTTATGCCCGTTTGCAGCTCAGAAAATGACAATGACCATACTCATCTGGTTGTGTAGCTGGACATAGACAAGGGCACAAAGAGAAAGTCACATTTCTCTAAAGAACTCGCCCAGGGCTGCTGAAAGCTGAATAATAACCTATCTCCAAGTTTGGGGCTTGGTACCCGTGAATCTTCACTTTGCGACTAAACTATTCACAGCAGTGGCAAATTTTCTGGGTCCCTGAATGTGGGTGCCAGCGCCCTACAAGCAAACCAAAAATCAAACCAATGCGACCTCTGACATTACAGCTGGGTCTTGTTATAGAGAGGGACGATGAAATTCAAAGGTGAGCACAATGGCCAAAATCCGACATTTTCTCACCTTTATGCCCGTTCGCAGATCAGAAATTGACAATAACCATCCTCATCTCGTTGTGTAGCTGGACATAGACAAGGGCACCCAGAAAAAGACTCACATTTCTCTAAAGAACTTGCGCAGGGCTGCTGAAAGCTCAATAATAACCTATCTCAAAGTTTGGGTTTTTTTACCCATGAATCTTCGCTTTGCGACTAAACTATTCACAGCAGTGCCAAATTTTCTGGGTCACTGAATGTGGGTGCCAGCGCCCTACAAGAAAACCAAAATTCAAACCAATGCGACCACCCACATTACAGCTGGCTCATGTTATAGAGAGGTACGTTGAAATTCAAAGGTGAGCACAAATGGTCAAAATACGACATTTTTTCACCTTTAGGCCCGTTCGCAGCTCAGAAAATGACAATGACCAAACTCATCTCGTTGTGTAGATGGACATAGACAAGGGCAGCAAGAGAAACAGTACTAATTCTCTAAAGAACTCGCCCAGGGCTGCTGAAAGCTGAATAATAACCTATATCAAAGTTTGGGGCTTTTTACCCATGAATCTTCACTTTGCGACTAAACTATTTACAGCAGTGCCAAATTTTCTTGGTCACTGAATGTGGGTGCCAGCGCCCTACAAGCAAACCAAAAATCAAACCAATGCGACCACTGACATTAAAGCTGTGTCATGTTATAGAGAGGTACGTTGAAATTGGAAGGTGAGCACAAATGGTCAAAATCCGACATTTTCTTACCTTTCTGCCCGTTCGCAGCTCAGAAAATGACAATGACCATCCTCATTTCGTTGTGTAGCTGGACATAGACACGGGCACATCGAAAATCAGTCACATTTCTCTAAAGAACTCGCCCAGGGCTGCTGAAAGCTGTATAATACCCTATCTCCTTGTTTACGGCTTGGTACCCGTGAATCTTCACTTTGCGACTAAACTATTCACAGCCGTGGAAAATTTTCTGGGTCACTGAATGTGGGTGCCAGCGCCCTACAAGCAAACTAAAAATTAAACCAATGCGACCACTCACATCACAGCTGGCTCATGTTATAGAGAGGTACATTGAAATTCAAAGGTGAGCACAAATGGTCAAAATCCAACATTTTCTCACCTTTCGGCCCGTTGGCAGCTCAGAAAATGACAATGACCATCCTCATCTCGTTGTGTAGCTGGACATAGACAAGGGCACCAAGAGAAACAGTACCATTTCTCTAAAGAACACGCCCAGGGCTGCTGAAAGCTGAATAATAACCTATCTCCTAGTTTAGGGCTTGGTACCCCTGAATCTTCACTTTGCGACTAAACTATTCACAGCACTGCCAAATTTTCTGGGTAACTGAATGTGGGTTCCAGCGCCCTACAAGCAAACCAAAAATCAAACCAATGCGACCACTCACATTACAGCTGGCTCATGTTATAGAGAGGTACGTTGAAATTCAAAGGTGAGCACAAATGGTCAAAATCCGACATTTTCTCACCTTTCGGCCCGTTCGCAGCTCAGAAAATGACAATGACCATACTTATCTCGTTGTGTAGCTGGACATAGACAAGGGCACCAAGAGAAAAAGTCACATTTCTCTAAAGAATTCGCCCAGGGCTGCTGAAAGCTGAATATTAACCTATCTCCAAGTTTGGGGCTTTTCACCTGTGAATCTTCACTTTGCGACTACACTATTAAGAGCAGTGCCAAATTTTCTGCGTCACTGAATGTGGGTGCCAGCGCCCTACAAGCAAACCAAAAATCAAACCAATGCGACCACTGACATCATAGCTGGCTAATGTTATGGAGAGGTATGTTTAAATTCAAAGGTGAGCACAAATGGTCAAAATACGACGTTTTCTCACCTTTCTGCCCGTTCGCAGCTCAGAAAATGACAATGACCATACTCATCTCGTTGTGTAGCTGGACATAGACAAGGGCACCCAGAAAAAGACCCACATTACTCTAAAGAACTCGCACAGGGCTGCTGAAAGCTGAATAATAACCTATCTCCAATATTGGGGCTTTTTACCCATGAATCTTCGCTTTTCGACTAAACTATTCACAGGAGTGCCAAATTTTCCGGGTCACTGAATAAGGGTGCCAGCGCCCTACAAGCAAACCAAAAATCCAACCAATGCGACCACTGACATTAAAGCTGGCTCATGTTATAGAGAGGTACGTTGAAATTCAAAGGTGAGCACAAATGGTCAAAATCCGACTTTTTCTCACCTTTATGCCCGTTCGCAGCTCAGAAAATGACAATGACCATCCTCATCTCGTTGTGTAGCTGGACATAGACACGGGCACAACGAAAAACAGTCACATTTCTCTATAGAACTCGCCCAGGGCTGCTGAAAGCTGTATAATACCCTATCTCCTAGTTTACGGCTTGGTACCCGTGAATCTTCACTTTGCGACTAAACTATTCACAGCAGTGCCAAATTTTCTGGGTCACTGAATGTGGGTGCCAGCGCCCTACAAGCAAACCAAAAATCAAACCAATGCGACCAGTCACATTACAGCTGGCTTATGTTATAGAGAGGAACATTGAAATTCAAAGGTGAGCACAAATGGTCAAAATCTAACATTTTCTTACCTTTCGGCCCATTCGCAGCTCAGAAAATGACAATGACCATACTCATCTCGTTGTGTAGCTGGACATGGACAAGGGCACCAAGAGAAACAGTACCATTTCTCTAAAGAACTCGCCCAGGGCTGCTGAAAGCTGAATAATAACCTGTCTCCAAGTTTGGGGTATTTACCCGTGAATCTTCACTTTGCGACTACACTATTCAGCGCAGTGCCAAATTTTCTGCGTCACTGAATGTGGGTGCCAGCGCCCTACGAGCAAACCAAAAATCAAACCAATGCGACCACTGACATCATAGCTGGCTAATGTTATAGAGAGGTATGTTGATATTCGAAGGTGAGCACAATTGGTCAAAATCCGACATTTTCTCACCTTAATGCCCGTTCGCAGCTCAGAAAATGACAATGATCATCCTCATCTCGTTGTGTAGCTGGACATAGACACGGGCACAAAGAGAAACAGTCACATTTCTCTAAAGAACTCGCCCAGGGCTGCTGAAAGCTGTATAATAACCTATCTCCAAGTTTAGGGCTTGGTACCCGTGAATCTTCACTTTGCGACTAAACTATTCACAGCAGGTACGCTTTCCAACGGCCAAAGAGAGTTGGAAAGCTTGTGTCTTTGTGGGTAACTTGAACATTTGGGGCTCATGTAAAATCGCACTGATTTTTGGATTTCCCTGCAACTTTTTGCTTCAGCAAAAATGTTGTGCTTGACCGCATTCCTGTCACTTCGCAGTGGCTTTTCGTTGGTGCAGTTTGTATCCCACCCTCCCACCCCTGACTTCTGGGTGTGTGTTTATCGATATAATCTTATCGGCTTTCTTATTGGCCATGTGGCTGTGGCAGTTACGACTGCATTTCTTTTTTAGTTTAAAAACGTAGGGGTGGTGTGTGCGTCGCGGGCCTTTGTATGGTTACGTACAGCTTCAGATTGTATAGCTAGTGCCAGGGGAGTTCAATTGAATCTGCATGGGAAGAATACTACTGTATTGTGATTGAACTGAAGCTGGATGATGACCGTGTGGTGAGTGTGTGGGTTTTTTCAAGATACCGTCCTGGGGCAGGGATGTAGGTCCTTTAGCTTGGACGGGTGTTGTTACATTCATTGTACTTGTAACATCTTGTCGTTTCTGTGTGCTTTGCTGTGCGACTAGCAGCAGTATCTTGTGCTTATTTTTCTTATCTCTATGCATCCAATTATGAAAAAAAAAGAAGAAAAAAAAACAGGAAGTGGATATAATATCAATAAATAAAGCCATTGCCGAGCCACCGTGCTCACAGCAGATACTTCTGTGTGTGTTATTATCGTGAAAGTGGACCACAAAGACGTGCCAAATTTTCTGGGTCACTGAATGTGGGTGCCAGCGCCATACAAGCAAACCAAAAATCAAACTTATGCGACCTCTGACATTACAGCTGGCTCATGTTATAGAGAGGTACATTGAAATTCAAAGGTGAGCACAAATGGTCAAAATCCAACATTTTCTCACCTTTCGGCCCGTTCACAGCTCAGAAAATGACAATGACCATACTCATCTCGTTGTAGAGCTGGACATAGACAAGGGCACCAAGAGAAACAGTACCATTTCTCTAAAGAACTCGCCCAGGGCTGCTGAAAGCTGACTAATAACCTATCTCAAAGTTTAGGGCTTGGTATCCTCGAATCTTCCCTTTGCGACTAAACTATTCACAGCAGTGGCAAATTTTCTGGGTCACTGAATGTGGGTGCCAGCGCCCTATAATCAAACCAAAAATCAAACCAATGCGACCACTCACATTACAGCTGGCTCATGTTATAGAGAGGTACGTTGAACTTCAAAGGTGAGCACAAATGGTCAAAATACGACATTTTCTCACCTTTCGGCCCGTTCGCAGCTCAGAAAATGACAATGACCATACTCATCTCGTTGTGCAGCTGGACATAGACAAGGGCACAAAGAAAAAGACCCAGATTACTCGAAAGAACTCGCTCAGGGCTGCTGAAAGCTGAATAATAACCTATCTCAAAGTTTGGGGCTTTTTACCCCTGAATCTTCGCTTTGCGACCAAACTATTCACAGCAGTGCCAAATTTTCTGAGTCACTGAATGTGGGTGCCAGCGCCCTACAATCAAACCAAAAATCAAACCAATGTGACCACTGACATTACAGCTGGCTCATGTTAGAGAGGTACGTTGAAATTCAAAGGTGAGCACAATTGGTCAAAATCCGACATTTTCTCACCTTCATGCCCGTTGGCAGCTCAGTAAAAGACAATGACCATCCTCATCTCGTTGTGTAGCTGGACATAGACACGGGCACAAAGAGAAACAGTCACATTTCTCTAAAAAACTCGCCCAGGGCTGCTGAATTCTGTATAATAACTTATCTCAAAGTTTAGGGCTTGGTACCCGTGAATCTTCACTTTGCGACTAAACTATTCACAGCGGTGCCAAATTTTCTGGGTCACTGAATGTGGGTGCCAGCGCCCTACAAGCAAACCAAAAATCAAACCAATGCGACCTCTGACATTACAGCTGGCGCATGTTATAAAGAGGTACATTGAAATTCAAAGGTGAGCACAAATGGTCAAAATCCGACATTTTCTCACCTTTATGCCCGTTCGCAGCTCAGAAAATGACAATGACCATACTCATCTCGTTGTGTAGCTGGACATAGACAAGGGCACCAAGAGAAACAGTACCATTTCTCTAAAGAACTCGCCCAGGGCTGCTGAAAGCTGAATAATAACCTATCTTCTAGTTTAGGGCTTGGTACCCGTGAATCTTCACTTCGCGACTAAACTATTCACAGCAGTGGCAAATTTTCTGGGTCACTGAATGTGGGTGCCAGCGCCCTATTATCAAACCAAAAATCAAACCAATGCGACCACTCACATTACAGCTGGCTTATGTTATAGAGAGGTACGTTGAAATTCAAAGGTGAGCACAAATGGTCAAAATACGACATTTTCTCACCTTTCGGCCCGTTCGCAGCTCAGAAAATGACAATGACCATACTCATCTCGTTGTGCAGCTGGACAAAGACAAGGGCACCCAGAAAAAGACCCACATTACTCTAAAGAACTCGCGCAGGGCTGCTGAAAGCTGAATAATAACCTATCTCAAAGTTTGGGGCTTTTTACCCATGAATCTTTGCTTTGCGACTAAACTATTCACAGCCGTGGCAAATTTTCTGGGTCACTGAATGTGGGTGCCAGCGCCCTATAAGCAAACCAAAAATCAAAGCTATGCTACCACTGACCTTACAGCTGGCTCATGTTATAGAGAGGTACGTTGAAATTTAAAGGTGAGCACAAATGGTCAAAATCCGACTTTTTCTCACCTTTCTGCCCACTCGCAGCTCAGAAAATGACAATGACCATCCTCATCTCGTTGTGTAGCTGGACATAGACACGGGCACAACGAAAAACAGTCACATTTCTCTAAAGAACTCGCCGAGGGCTGCTGAAAGCTGTATAATACTCTATCTCAAAGTTTAGGGCTTGGTACCCGTGAATCTTCACTTTGCGACTAAACTATTCACAGCAGTGCCAAATTCTCTGGGTCACTGAATGTGGGTGCCACCGCCCTACAAGCAAACCAAAAATCAAACCAATGCGACCACTCACATTACAGCTGGCTTATGTTATAGAGAGGTACATTGAAATTCAAAGGTGAGCACAAATGGTCAAAATACGACATTTTCTCACCTTTCGGCCCGTTCGCAGCTCAGAAAATGACAATGACCATACTCATCTCGTTGTGTAGCTGGATAAAGACATGGGCACCAAGAGAAAAAGTCACATTTCTCTAAAGAACTCGCCCAGGGCTGCTGAAAGCAGAATAATAACCTATCTCCTAGTTTAGGGCTTGGTACCCGGGAATCTTCCCTTTCCGACTAAACTATTCACAGCCGCGGCAAATTTTCTGGGTCACTGAATGTGGGTGCCAGCGCCCAGCACATTTTCTCACCTTTCGGCCTGTTCGCAGCTCAGAAAATGGCAATGACCGTACTCATCTCGTTGTGTGAGAAACAGTCACATTTCTCTAAAGAACTCGCCCAGGGCTGCTGAAAGCTGAATAATAACCCATCTCCAAGTTTGGCGCTTTTTACCCGTGAATCTTCACTTTGCGACTACACTATTCAGAGCAGTGCCAAATTTTCTGCGTCACTGAATGTGGGTGCCAGCGCCCTGCAAGGAAACCAAAAATCAAACCAATGCGACCACTGACATCATAGCTGGCTAATGTTATAGAGAGGTAAGTTGATATTCAAAGGTGAGCACAATTGGTCAAAATCCGACATTTTCTCACCTTTATGCCTGTTCGCAGCTTAGTAAATGACAATGACCATCCTCATCTCGTTGTGGAGCTGAACATAGACACGGGCACAAAGAGAAACAGTCACTGAATGTGGGTGCCGGCGCCCTACAAGCAAACCAAAAATCAAACCAATGCGACCACTCACATTACAGCTGGCTCATGTTATAGAGAGGTACGTTGAAATTCAAAGGTGAGCACAAATGGTCAAAATCCGACATTTTCTCACCTTTCGGCCTGTTCGCAGATCAGAAAATGACAATGACCATACTCATCTCGTTGTGTAGCTGGACATAGACAAGGGCACGAAGAGGAACAGTCACATTTCTCTAAAGAACTCGCCCAGGGCTGCTGAAAGCTGAATAATAACCTATCTCCAAGTTTGGGGCTTTTTACCCGTGAATCTTCACCTCGCGACTACACTATTCAGAGCAGTGCCAAATTTTCTAAGTCAGTGAATGTGGGTGCAAGCGCCCTACGAGCAAACCAAAAATCAAACCAATGCGACCACTGACATCATAGCTGGCTAATGTTATAGAGAGGTATGTTGATATTCAAAGGTGAGCACAATTGGTCAAAATCCGACATTTTCTCACCTTTATGCCCGTTCGCAGCTCAGTAAAAGACAATGACCATCCTCATCTCGTTGTGTAGCTGGACATAGATACGGGCACCAAGAGAAACAGTCACATTTCTCTAAAGAACTCGCCCAGGGCTGCTGAAAGCTGAATAATAACCTATCTCCAAGTTTGGGGCTTTTTACCCGTGAATCTTCACCTCGCGACTACACTATTCAGAGAAGTCCCAAATTTTCTAAGTCACTGAATGTGGGTGCCAGCGCCCTACGAGCAAACCAAAAATCAAACCAATGCGACCACTGACATCATAGCTGGCTAATGTTATAGAGAGGTATGTTGATATTCAAAGGTGAGCACAATTGGTCAAAATCCGACATTTTCTCACCTTTATGCCCGTTCGCAGCTCAAAAAATGACAATGACGATACTCATCTCGTTGTGTAGCTGGACATAGACAAGGGCACCAAGAGAAACAGTACCATTTCTCTAAAGAACTCGCCCAGGGCTGCTGAAAGCTGAATAATAACCTATCTCCTAGTCTAGGGCTTGGTACCCATGAATCTTCACTTTGCGACTAAACTATTCAAACCAGTGCCGAATTTTTTGGGTCACTGAATGTGGGTGCCAGCGCCCTACAAGGAAACCAAAAATGAAACCAATGCGACCACTCACATTACAGCTGGCTCATGTTATAGAGAGGTACGTTGAAATTCAAAGGTGAGCACAAATAGTCAAAATACGACATTTTCTCACCTTTCGGCCCGTTCGCAGATCAGAAAATGACAATGACCATACTCATCTCGTTGTGTAGCTGGACATAGACAAGGGCACCAAGAGAAACAGTCACATTTCTCTAAAGAACTCGCCCAGGGCTGCTGAAAGCTGTATAATAACCTATCTCAAAGTTTGGGGCTTTTTACCCGTGAATCTTCACTTTGCGACTACACTATTCAGAGCAGTGCCAAATTTCCTGCGTCACTGAATGTGGGTGCCAGCGCCCTACGAGCAAACCAAAAATCAAACCAATGCGACCACTGACATCATAGCTGGCTAATGTTATAGAGAGGTATGTTGATATTCAAAGGTGAGCACAATTGGTCAAAATCCGACATTTTCTCACCTTTATGCCCGTTCGCAGCTCAGTAAAAGACAATGACCATCCTCATCTTGTTGTGTAGCTGGACATAGACACGGGCACCAAGAGAAACAGTCACATTTCTCTAAAGAACTCGCCCAGGGCTGCTGAAAGCTGTATAATAACCTATCTCAAAGTTTAGGGCTTGGTACCCGTGAATCTTCACTTTGCGACTAAACTATTCACAGCGGTGCCAACTTTTCTGGGTCACTGCATGTGGGTGCCAGCGCCCTACAAGCAAACCAAAAATCAAACCAATGCGACCTCTGACCTTACAGCTGGCTCATGTTATAGAGAGGTTCATTGAACTTCAAAGGTGAGCACAAATGATCAAAATCCGACATTTTCTCACCTTGCGGCCCGTTCGCAGCTCAGAAAATGACAATGACCATACTCATCTCGTTGTGTAGCTGGACATAGACAAGGGCACGAAGAGGAACAGTCACATTTCTCTAAAGAACTCGCCCAGGGCTGCTGAAAGCTGAATAATAACCTATCTCCAAGTTTGGGGCTTTTTACCCGTGAATCTTCACCTCGCGACTACACTATTCAGAGCAGTGCCAAATTTTCTAAGTCAGTGAATTTGGGTGCAAGCGCCCTACGAGCAAACCAAAAATCAAACCAATGCGACCACTGACATCATAGCTGGCTAATGTTATAGAGAGGTATGTTGATATTCAAAGGTGAGCACAATTGGTCAAAATCCGACATTTTCTCACCTTTATGCCCGTTCGCAGCTCAGAAAATGACAATGACCATACTCATCTCATTGTGTAGCTGGACATAGACACGGGCACAAAGAGAAACAGTCACATTTCTCTAAAGAACTCGCCCAGGGCTGCTGAAAGCTGTATGATAACCTATCTCCAAGTTTAGGGCTTGGTACCCGTGAATCTTCACTTTGCGACTAAACTATTCACAGCAGTGTCAAATTTTCTGGGTCACTCAATGTGGGTGCCAGCGCCCTACAAGCAAACCAAAAATCAAACTAATGCAACCTCTGACAATATAGCTGGCTCATGTTATAGAGAGGTACATTGGAATTCAAAGGTGAGCACAAATGGTCAAAATCCGACATTTTCTCACCTTTCGGCCCGTTCGCAGCTCAGAAAATGATAATGACCATACTCATCTCGTTGTGTAGCTGGACATAGACAAGGGCACCAAGAGAAACAGTACCATTTCTCTAAAGAACTCGCCCAGGGCTGCTGAAAGCTGGATAATAACCTATCTCCTAGTTTAGGGCTTGGTACCTGTGAATCTCCCCTTTGCGACTAAACCATTCACAGCCGTGGCAAATTTCCTGCGTCACTGAATGTGGGTGCCAGTGCCCTACAAGCAAACCAAAAATCAAACCAATGCGACCACTCACATTACAGCTGGCTCATGTTATAGAAAGGTACGTTGAAATTCAAAGGTGAGCACAAATGGTCAAAATACGACATTTTCTCACCTTTCGGCCCGTTCGCAGCTCAAAAAATAACAATGACCATACTCATCTCGTTGTGTAACTGGACATAGACAAGGGCACCAAGAGAAACAGTACCATTTCTCTAAAGAACTCCCGCAGGGCTGCTGAAAGCTGAATAATAGCCTATCTAAAAGTTTGGGGCTTTTTACCCATGAAGCTTCGCTTTGCGACTACACTATTCACAGCAGTGCCAAATTTTCTGGACCACTGAATGTGGGTGCAAGCGCCCTACAAGCAAACCAAAAATCAAACCAATGCGACCACTCACATTACAGCTGGCTTATGTTATAGAGAGGTACGTTGAAATTCAAAGGTGAGCACAAATGGTTAAAATCCGACTTTTTCTCACCTTTCTGCCCGTTCGCAGCTCAGAAAATGACAATGACAATCCTCACCTCGTGTAGCTGGACATAGACACGGGCACAACGAAAAACAGTCACATTTCTCTAAAGAACTCGCGCAGGGCTGCTGAAAGCGGTATAATACCCTATCTAAAAGTTTAGGGCTTGGTACCCGTGAATCTTTACTTTGCGACTAAACTATTCATAGCCGTGGCAAATTTCTTTGCTCACTGAATGTGGGTGCAAGCGCCCTACAAGCAAACCAAAAATCAAATCAATGCGACCACTCACATTATAGCTGGCTTATGTTATAGAGAGGTACGTTGAAATTCAAAACTGAGCACAGATGGTCAAAATACGACATTTTCTCACCTTTCGGCCCGTTCGCAGCTCAGAAAATGACAATGACCATACTCATCTCGTTGTGTAGCTGGACATAGACAAGGGCACCAAGAGAAACAGTACCATTTCTCTAAAGAACTCGCCCAGGGCTGCTGAAAGCTGAATATTAACCTATCTCCAAGTTTGGGGCTTTTTACCCGTGAATCTTCACTTTGCGACTACACTATTTAGAGCAGTGCAAAATTTTCTGCCCTACGAGCAAACCAAAAATGAAACCAATGCGAGCACTGACATCATAGCTGGCTAATGTTATAGAGAGGTTTGTTGATATTCAAAGGTGAGCACAATTGGTTAAAATCCGACATTTTCTCACCTTTATGCCCGTTCGCAGCTCAGAAAATGACCATGACCTTACTCATCTCGTTGTGTAGCTGGACATAGACAAGGGCACAAAGAGAAACAGTCACATTTCTCTAAAGAACTCGCCCAGGGCTGCTGAAAGATGAATAATAACCTATCTCCAAGTTTGGGGCTTGGTACCCGTGAATCTTCACTTTGCGACTAAACTATTCACAGTAGTGCCAAATTTTCTGGGTCACTGAATGTAGGTGCCAGTGCCCTACAAGCAAGCCAAAAATCAAACCAATGCGACCTCTGACATTACAGCTGAGTCATGTTCTAGAGAGGGACGATGAAATTCAAAGGTGAGCACAATGGCCAAAATCCGACATTTTCTCACCTTTCTGCCCGTTCGCAGCTCAGAAATTGACAATAACCATCCTCATCTTGTTGTGTAGCTGGACATAGACAAGGGCACCCAGAAAAGACCCACATTTCTCTAAAGAACTCGCGCAGGGCTGCTGAAAGCTGTATAATAACCTATCTCAAAGTTTGGGGCTTTTTACCCATGAATCATCGCTTTGCGACTAATCTATTCACAGCAGGGCCAAATTTTCTGGGTCACTCAATGTTGGTGCCAGCGCCCTACAAGCAAACCAAAAATCAAACCGATGCGACCACGGACATACAGCTGGCTCATGTTATAGGGCTTGAAAGTGCTACGTCACTCCATAGCAATGGCATAGCAACAATTTGAAAAATTCGAAAACTGGATCCACCTGGATCCAGTTTTTGTATGGATCCAAGCACATTTCAAGCGGTCTCACTCACAGCAAGGTGATGTTGCCAGTGAAACTGACTGATTTGGCTAGTGGGGGCGGGGTGACAACTGGTGGCGAAGTAAAAGTTGCACCTGCATACGACATGAGTGGGTTGCTATGCACCCACATACTGAGGCAATAGCAAAGTCACACCTTAGTGGATCCAAAATAGAAATCTGATGTCAATTTACTACTCCCAGGCCGTTTTTGACGTCATCACTTTCAAGCCCTATAGAGAGGTACATTGAAATTCAAAGGTGAGCACAAATGGTCAAATTTTTCTCACCTTTCTCCCGGTTCGCAGCTCAGAAAACGACAATGACCATCCTCATCTCGTTGTGTGGCTGGACATAGACACGGGCACAAAGAAGAACAGTCACATTTCTCTATAGAACTCGCCCAGGGCTGCTGAAAGCTGAATTATAACCTATCTCCTAGTTTAGGGCTTGGTACCCATGAATCTTCACTTTGCGACTTAACTATTCACAGGCGTGGCAAATTTTCTGGGTCACAGAATGTGGGTGCCATCGCCCTACAAGCAAACCAAAATTCAAACCAATGCGACCACTCACATTACAGCTGGCTCATGTTATAGAGAGGTACGTTGAAATTCGAGGGTGAGCACAAATGGTCAAAATACGACATTTTCTCACCTTTCGACCCGTTTGCAGCTCAGAAAATGACAATGACCATACTCATCTCGTTGTGTAGGTGGACATAGACAAGGGCAGCAAAAGAAACAGTACCATTTCTCTGAAGAACTCGCCCAGGGCTGCTGAAAGCTGAATAATAACCTATATCAAAGTTTGGGGCTTTTTACCCATGAATCTTCACTGTGCGACTAAACTGTTCACAGTAGTGCAAAATTTTCTGGGTCACTGAATGTGGCTGCCAGCGCTCTACAAGCAAACCAATGCGACCACTCACATTAAAGCTGGCTCATGTATAGAGAGGTACGTTGAAATTCAAAATCCGACATTTTCTCACCTTTCGGCCTGTTCGCAGCTCAAAAAATGACAATGGCCATACTCATCTCGTTGTGTAGCTGGACATAGACAAGGGCACCAAGAGAAACAGTACCATTTCTCTAAAGAACTCGACCAGGGCTGATGAAAGCTGAATAATAACCTATCTCCTAGTTTAGGGCATGGTACCCGTGAATCTTCACTTTGCGCCTCGACCATTCATAGCAGTTCCAAATTTTCTGGGTCACTGAATGTGGGTGCCAGCGCCCTACAAGCAAACCTAAAATCAAACCAATGCGACCACTGACATTACAGCTGGCTCATGTTATAGAGAGGTACGTTGACATTCAAAGGTGAGCACAAATTGTCAAAATCCGACATTTTCTCACCTTTATGCTCGTTCGCAGCTCAGAAAATGACAATGACCATACTCATCTCGTTGTGTAGCTGGACATAGACAAGGGCACTAAGAGAAACAGTCACATTTCTCTAAAGAACTCGCCCAGGGCTGCTGAAAGCTGAATAATAACCTATCTCCAAATTTAGGGCTTGGTACAAGTGAATCTTCCCTTTGCGACTAAACTATTCCCAGCAGTGCAAAATTTTTGGCGTCACTGAATGCGGGTGCCAGCGGCCTACAAGTAACCCAAAAATCAAATCAATGCGACCACTCATATCACAGCTGGGTCATGTTATAGAGAGGTACTTTGAAAGTGACACGTGGGCACAAATGGTCAAAATGCAACAATTTCTCACCTTTCTGCGCGTTCTAAGCTCAGGAACTGACCATCGCCACCCTGATCTTGTTGTATAGCTGGACATAGGGAAGTGCATCAAGAAAAAATGCCACATTTCAATAAACAACTCCCCCAGGGCTGCTGAAAGCTGAAAAGATCCTATCTTCCAGTTTTGGGCCATTTTGCCCGTGATTCTTCACTTTGCGACTAAACTATTAACAGCAGTGCAAAATTTTCGGCAGCACTGAATGCGGGTGCCAACGGCCTACAAGTAACCCAAAAATCAAATCAATGGGAACACTCACATCACAGCTGGGTCATATTATAGAGAGGTACGTTGAAAGTGACACATGGGCACAAATGGTCAAAAAACAACAATTTCTCACCTTTCCGCCCGTTTGAAGCTCAAGAACTGACCATCACCACCCTGATCTTGTTGTATAGCTGGACATAGGGAAGTGCATCAAGAAAAAATGCCACATTTCAATAAACAACTCCCCCAGGGCTGCTGAAAGCTGAAAAGATCCTATCTCCCAGTTTTGGGCCTTTTTGCCCGTGATTCTTCACTTTGGGACTAAACTATTAACAGCAGTGCAAAATTTTCGACGGCACTGAATGCGGGTGCCAGCGGCCTACTAGGAAACCAAAAATCAAATCAATGTGAACACTCAAATCACAGCTGGGTCATATTATAGAGAGGTGCATTGAAAGTGACACATGGGTACAAATGGTCAAAAAACGACAATTTCTCACCTTTCCGCCCGTTTGAAGCTAAACAACTGACCATTACCACCCCGATCTTGTTGTATAGCTGGACATAGGGTAGTGCACGAAGAAAAAATGTCACAATTCAAAAAGCTACTCGCCCAGGGCTGCTGAAAGCTGAAAAGATCCTATCTCCCAGTTTTGGGCCTTTTTGCCCGTGATTCTTCACTTTGCGACTAAACTATTCACAGCAGTGCCAAATTTTAGGCGTCACTGAATGCGGGTGCCAGCGGCCTACAAGCTAACCAACAATCAAATCAATGCGAACACTCACATCACAGCTGGGTCATGTTATAGAGAGGTACGTTGAAAGAGACATGTGGGCATAAATGGTCAAAAAGCGACATTTTTCACCTTTCTGCCCGTCCGAAGCTCAAGAACTGACCATCGCCAGCCTGATCTTGTTGTATAGCTGGACATAGGGAAGTGCATCAAGAAAAAATGCCACATTTCAATAAACAACTCCCCCAGGGCTGCTGAAAGCTGAAAAGATCCTATCTCCCAGTTTTGGGCCTTTTTGCCCGTGATTCTTCAATTTGCGACTAAACTATTCACAGCAGTGCCAAATGTTCGGCGTCACTGAACCCGCGTGGCAGCGGCCTACAAGCAAACCAAACATTAGCGCTTGCACCCGAATGCATCAGAACAGTGTATAGGAAATGAGAGAGCCAAGTGACTACATGCAATGGAAAGTCACAGGGTAAAGCTGCATGCACACCCACGTATTCTCACAACACCGCACTTGAGCGGCAATAGTACCCGCGACCGGGTGCAATGACTACTGATTGGCGTCGCAAACAGCCGACCAATAGTATGCAATTTAAAGCAGAGATAGCAACAGCAAAGCAACCAGTTAAAGGAAGCTGTTCCCACCTATATAATGTGGGAATGGGAGGGTGGGTGGCAAACAAATTCCGGTTGCTGCTCAGTGACACTGCAAAGGAAAGCGCAAGCCAAAGTCAGCACAGCAAGAGCTACCCAAGGCGATTTGGGCACGCATTTGGGCGCGCATGCGCAGCAGTTGAGTGCACGTGTAAGGCCAGCTCAGTCGCAGCTAGCATGAGATAGAGAGCAGCGCATCAGTCTTATCGCTAGCTAGGGTTAGCCCAAAAGCTAACCCAATATTTAGCGCTTGCACCCGAATGCATCAGAGGAGTGTATAGGAAATGGGAGAGCCAAATGACTACATGCAATGGAAAGTCACAGGGCAAAGCTGCATGCATACCCACGTATTATCACAACACCGCACGAGGATAATTGGGGTACACCAGCGTGCTGGTTTCGATCAACTGGTGAATCAATTGGCGTTGCAAACAGCCAAAGTGATCGCTCACGACTGAGCCGCAGCAGTACCCGCGACCGGGTACAAAGTTCCCTGATCGACGTTGCAAACAGCCAACCAGGGTGAAGCAATTGGCGTTGCAAACGGCCAAAGCAATCGCTCATGCTTGAGCGGCAATAGTACCCGCGACCGGGTGCAATGACTACTGATTGGCGTCGCAAACAGCCGACCAATAGCATGCAATTTAAAGCAGAGATAGTAGCAGCAAAGCAACCAGTTGAAGGAAGCTGTTCCCAGAAAACCAGCACACGGCACCCCAGGCAGCGTTTACCACCAATGCACGAGAGCTAAGAACAAGTGATTAAGGCACGAGATGGATAAAGGTAGGCATGCAGATGGACGAAATCCAACGCAGGTTCTAAATACGGCAATTTAGCAATAACAATCGGTACCTGTATGTCAGGGCTATATTACATCGGCTGGAATGGCAGCACTGCTCGGTCTTGCTGTGCTTGAGCAGCTGGGGCGAGACGCCGAAATTCCTCCATGCGGAAACGAGACAGCAAATCGGCAATGCAGTTTGACTGGCCAGCAATGTGAGCAGTAGTGACGGTGAAATTGAAGCGGGCGCACACAAAGAACAGCTCCCTGATCAGGGTCATCACTGGCGGTGACTTGGATGTGCCGGAGAGGATGAAATCTACCACAGCCTTGTTGTCACAGTGCATTGTGATACGAAGCTGGCGCCATTCCTTGCCCCACGTGCAGCACGCTGTGACCAACGCATAGAGCTCCTTCCACTCAATGCTGTGAGCGAGTTGCTCAGGCGACCAGGTCCCTTGAAGCCAGCGGCCGCTGTTGAATGCGCTCCAGCCCAGGGTGCCACTGGCATCAGTGAACAGCTCCAAGTCTGGAGATGGTGTCCAATCTGGGAACAGGAAGAATGATTTTCCGTTCCATTGTTCCAGGAGCCGTAGCCACCATTGGATATCTTCCTGGCACTCGGTAGTCAGACTGATGCGGTAGTGAGGCTGCTGGTAGCGACTGCAAATAGACCACAGGCGCCGCATAAATGTCCGACCGGGTACGATGACTCTTGCAGCGAAGGAGAGTTTCCCCAGAAGAGATTCGAGTTCGCGCTGAGACATGGTGGGGTTGATGCTCGCTGCAGTCATCAGGCGCTTGATGTCAGCCAATTTGTCGTCAGGGAGCCGGGCTTCCATCTTCTCACAATCCAGGATAATGCCCAGGAATGTCAGGGTACGAGACGGGCCTTCCACCTTCGCAGGCGCGAGCGGGACTCCGAGGTATGAGAATGCACGGAGAAGAATGGCCAGCTGCCGATTCGCCACTGCCTGGCCCACGCTCACGCACAAGTAGTCGTCCAGGAAATGCAGCAAATTAGGGATGGAGAATTCGTGGTGCATTATCCATTCGATGGTGGCTGCCACGGCATCAAACACCGCCGGGCTAGAGCGGAGCCCAAATGGCAAGACACGGTCGTAGTAGTACTTCCCCTGCCACAGGATGCCGAGAAGATGCCAATCCTGTGGGCGGACAGGTATTTGACGAAAAGCGCTCTTCACATCGAGTTTAGAGAGATAGACAGGAGACGGGGAGGACATAATGATGTTAATGGCTTCATCAATGCTGATGTACTGCAAAGAGAAAGGCTCGGCAGGGATCCCGTTGTTAACGCTGGAGCCGGCAGGGCTGGACAGGTGGTGTATCAAGCGTAGCTTGGCATTCTTTTTCGGAACGGCGCCAATGCCAGAGCAGTACATAAATGGGAATGGGGGCGAATCAAATGGGCCAGCCGTGTAGCCGGCGTTGCAGGAAGCGGTGAGCTGTGCAGACACAAATGCAGAGTGCTGGAATGCTGATGAGAGGTTGGACGAGTGCTGGTTATTTATGCGGTTGCCGGTAAAGCCAATGTCAAAGCCGCAGCGGAGGCCGTTAATAACATACGAAGCCAATGAACTGTCAGGGTGGTTACGGAGCAGTGATTCGAAGCGAGAAACAGAGAGGGGTGTGTGGACAGCAGGACATGCGCTTGTGAAATCAGTAGAACGTGAAGTGCAGGGAGAAATATGTACAATCGCGGGAGCTGAAGCCAAAGCAGCACAGTTACTGGCGCCTACCGCACTTAGATCCGTTGTGGTCCTTGGACCCGCAGCGGTTGCAGACATAGGCGTACTTGCACGTGCTGAGACTGCAACGCCCAGCGTTGAAGTTGCGGCAGATCGGTTGGCCATTAGACAACGTACGGACTCCATTGACCGCTTGCTGGTTGTTACGGTGGGGACGAAAGGGACACTGGCCGCCTCCGGGATGGACGAGGCGGCAGGACTCACATGTGGGCCTTGATCGGCTAGTCACGGACATTTGCCACAGATTTATGTCAATAACGTCAAAGCGCTTGCCTGGCAGAGCAGAAATGGCAGAGCAAAACTGGGTGTCGTACGACAGCCAAGCCTCCGGATAGTATTGCCTGTTGGCAGCAACAATGGTGGCTTGGTATGAGAGCATCTCCTGCAGGCGGGAAGGGTTGGCAGAACACACGACGTTCATGAAGAGAGTCCATGCCTCCAGCCATGTCGGCAAGTCGTGGACGCGTCGACGAACGGGCTGGGCAGCTCCACCTTCCACCACCTCCAGAGACTGGCCGCCACTGCTGAACTGCAGCTGAAGCTGGCGTGGAGCAGAATACGAGGTGGCGATAGTATCGGGCAGCAGCTGGGTGAAATCTACAAAGTCACCTTTCAATATTCTCTCTCGCATAGTCTGGGGAACGGAGAGATTACCAGCGTTGGAAGACTCCGCCAAAGGCTGAGTTCGGGGTCCAGGGGCAGTGATGGTGGCCAGCATTGGAGCGATCGCCTCCGACAAGGCAACGGTGACGGCGGGATGTACTTCCTGCCGCACAAACTGGCGCAAATCGTCATTCATGCTCCGGTCCGGGATCTGGGGAGTCGGAGAAGCTGCTGCAACACTCTCCAGATCCTGCTCTTGCTCGTGTTCCTGCCGCAAGGATGGCGTGGTCGACGGGGATCGAGGTTCCCGTGCCGCCGAGCTCGACGTGTCCTGGAAACTGAGCAGCAAACGGGCAAGAAGCTGGGGCTTTGTTCCGCTCAAATTCAGCCCACGGCCTTCCAGCTCGGCACGCAAGTACGATACGTTCATACGCCGTGCTTCAGAGGTAGACAACATGTTTGGCGTGCAGTATATGGCTGCGAGGAATCTACAAGGACTAGGAGTCTGAATAAATAATTCTATTCTCCTCAAACAAATTCCGGTTGCTGCTCAGTGACACTGCAAAGGAAAGCGCAAGCCAAAGTCAGCACAGCAAGAGCTACCCAAGGCGATTTGGGCACGCATTTGGGCGCGCATGCGCAGCAGTTGAGTGCACGTGTAAGGCCAGCTCAGTCACAGCTAGCATGAGATAGAGAGCAGCGCATCAGTCTTATCGCTAACTAGGGTTAGCCCAAAAGCTAACCCAATATTTAAATCAATGCGACCACTCACATGACAGCCGGGTCATGTTATAGAGAGGTACGTTGACCGTGACACGTGGGCACCAATGGTCAAAAAACGATAGTTTCTCACCTTTATGCCCGTTCGAAGCTCAAGAACTGATTATCCCCACCCTGATCTTGTTGTATAGCTGGACATAGGGAAGTGCACTAAGAAAAAATGCCAAATTTCAATAAACAGCTCGCCCAGGGCTGCTGAAACCTGTCTCCCAGTTTTGGGCCTTTTTGCCCATGATTCTTCAATTTGCGACTAAACTATTCACAACAGTGCCAACTTTTTGGCGTCACAGAATTTGGGTGCCAGTGGCCTACAAGCAAACCAAAAATCATCTCAATGCGACCACTCGCATCACAGCTTGGTCATGTTATAGAGAGGTACGTTGAAAGTGACACGTGGGCACAAATGGTCAAAAAGCGACAATTTCTCACCTTTTTGCCTGTTAGAAGCTCAAGAACTGACAATCGCAACCCTGATCTTGTTGCATAGCTGGACATAGGGAAGTGCACCAAGAAAAATTGCCACATTTCAATAAACAACTCGCCCAGGGCGAGCTAAACTATTCACAGCAGGGCCAAATGTTTGCCATTCTGCCCGTTCGAAGCTCAAGAACTGACCATGACCACTCTGATCTTGTTGTATTGCTGGACATAGGGAAGTGCACGAAGAACGAATTGGCGCTTTTAGTGACATTTTGCATACAAATCCCCATCTAGTAGGGCGCAGTCACCCAGTTTCGGTGGAAGTGCGCGAGTTCGATTGGGAATAAAGGAGGAAGGGAGCGTCTCAGCTTCGTTGGACCAAGACCATTCGACTCAGCACCCTGAAGACTACAACTGGTGAAAATTTGATTTTAGGCTTACCTTTAACTTTTCCTTTTGAAGAATACGACATACAGGTTTATTCTTCAAACTTTGGTTGCAATCATGCCGCTGCAATTCTCACAGCATTTGTTCCAATCTGTAGCACAAAATCCTGGATTTTCGCTATGTTTCCTGCAAAATTTGCGCAAGGCAATTACAAAGAAATTGACATTGTATCTACCTGAATATGAATGCAATTCACCTGAAACTTCACCAGAAGTTGAAGAAAGGGTCATGGTTCAACACTCCAGCAAAATATCAATTTCGCCAAAATAGCACCTAAGGTTGGTTTTTGCAGAGCACTGCTCACATGTACTATAGTACTGTGTGAGTTACAAACAATACGGAGCAAGACCCGCTACACCCAAACATGGCAGCCACCACCCTCGTCAGTCCAGCCGTAACCCCAAGATCCCTTGGCTCGACAAAGATCTCCAAGGTGCAATTAAACTCAAATACGACTACTACAGCTTAAGTAAGAAGTACTCCACCTATGCTAATATTTCTTTATACAAAAAACAGCGCAATCTGGTGAAGTCATTGTCACGTTCTAAGTATCGAGCATATTTACGTTCGCTCACTACCACCCTATCTCACCCCTCTTCCAGGCCTAACCTGTATGCCTTTGTTCGCACTCAAAGGACAACTAGTACACGTCAAGATATACCTCCGTTATTAGCTTCCAATGGTTCGATGGTGACTGACCCCAAGTCAGTAGCTAATACTCTCAATACGCAATCAACATCAGCTGGTATTCCAGACGACCATTCCTCTCCAATACCACCTCTGCAACGTTCTGCGACTGTGTCTTCTGATCTGCGCTCTATACATACCACCACATCATCTGTTCGCAGCTACCTAAAAAGACTAAAAAGCAACAAAAGCCCTGGTCCTGATGCCCTACCAAATGAAGTTCTCAAAGTTCTGGCTCCATCTCTGGCGTACCCACTGTGCCTTATATTCAACCTTTCCTACTCCTCCGGCGTATTTCCTGATCGTTGGAAGATCGCTAAGGTCACGCCCATCTACAAGTGTAAAGGCTCCCGATTACAAGCCTCAAACTATCGTCCAATATCTCTTCTCTGCTCCCTTTCAAAAGTATGTGAAAAGGTATTTTACGACCAGTTGTATTGCCACATTTCACCATGCCTTAGCCCTTCCCAATCTGGCTTTCGGCGCAACGACTCAACCTCTGACCAACTAGCTCGTCTAGTACAAGACATTGCCACCCTTCGTGATGCTCGACACCATATTGCTCTCTGTTTCTTTGACTTGGCAAAGGCCTTTGATACTGTCTGGCATCGTGGCCTCCTTGCCAAGCTACATATTGTCTTTGGTGTGTCTGGCCCTGCTCTGTCCTGGCTGGAGTCCTATCTGAGTAGCCGATCACAGTTTGTTTCTGCCCTCTCCATCAACTCTGATCCTCTACCAGTGTCTTCTGGAGTTCCCCAAGGCTCCTTACTTGGACCTCTTTTGTTCGTAGCATACGTAAATGATTTACCCTCTATAGACCCAGGTGTCTCGTTATTTGCTGATGATACAACCCTACTGTCAGCATCCTCGTCCTCAGCGGCTCTTGTACCTCGAGTGTTGGCTCAGATATGCAGTGTCCTACGCTGGATGCAAACATGGCGACTTAGACCCAACCTGACTAAAACCGAAATAATGTTCCTTCCCCTAATCTCATCCATGTCACTTTCACACCATCCTGATTTCCCAGAACCCATAAAGGTTGTTTCCAACCATAAACACCTGGGAATAATGCTTGATGATCGTCTCTCTTGGTCTTTCCATATTGATGCTCTTTGCAGCCGTTCAAGCTCTGCCCTAGGTGTTATACGTCCCCATTGTTTCCATCTTCCTTTCAAATGTAAAATTTTGTTTTACAAACTGTACATCCTGCCTCTTTTCATGTACGCTGCTGTTAGCTGGTGTGGCTTGTCCTCGGTTCTTGCTGAGTGTCTCGAAATCCACCATAGAAAACTTCTTCGTATCCTGTTTAGTCTACCCCCTCTCTACTCTTCTGCTTCCCTGTATGTCCTTGCAAATGCTTGCCCACTGTCGACCCACCGTCAAAAATTAATTTGCACTTTTGCTCACAAATTTAAACTAGCTCTACATCCTCCTCATCTTTACGTGTATAACTGGTTCCGAATCACAGATGGCTCCCAGACAAGATGCTCTGTTGCCCTCCCCTTGGCTAAAACGTCCTCCCTTGTACGCTCTCCACTCTTTGTTGCCTACTCTGCTTGGCTTGCGCTGCCCGCTACTACGCGCAATGCCAGTACCCTGGACGCATTTAAATCTGCTCACTAGATTCACCATCACCTGTCCCGCCCATGCTTCTCCGTCTTGACCATTACTTTTCTTCTTTTCTTCTTTTATTCACCATGGTTGGTTAACACCCACATCTCCCGTACTGGCTGATTTTCTTCTCATGCCATGAGGTGTTGTCTATAATAATAATAATAAACATAATACGAAGTAGTGGTTGCGACTTCGGCGATGATTTGTCAGAAAGGTTTGCTCCCCACACCGGAGCTCGTCAAGTGTCAAGCAAAGTCGGCGGAATAGCGCGAGCTCCGGTGTGGGGAGCAAACCTTTCTAATAATAATAATAATAATAATAATAATAATAATAATCACTAACGTCGAGCATAGTCACAATACAACGTCTGCCATCATGCCCTTCAGAATACGGTTCGTCCCTCTTCATTGGCGTTATCGGTATGGGTGTGGTAAGTGCAAACTACCAGATTGAATCTCATTCACTTACAGTTCATAGAACCATAATTTCCTCTTGCAAGTATCGTCCATCGTCCTAGCTGCTCGATGAGCCTGCATGTCCCTGCGTCGCGCGCTAGGGGCTAGCTAGCGTGCCATTTCAACACCCGTATTGGACTTGGCGATGTCGGCAGCATTGTGGTTCACAACCGAGGCTGTCACAAAACTCTAAACTGCTTTCAATGTTTTTACTCGACTTCTGAGGGAACGTTTTATTCCAAAAATGTTTTAGTGAATGCAGCAAATGTGATTCGCTCTCCATGAAGATTACCATCCTCGATTCAGACATCATGACTGCATGCATCAGATCAACAGCTCGTGGACTATCTTTTTGCCGACAACTGTACCGTACTAGTAGTAGTTACTGACTGTACAAGTACTACAATGTAGTCCTACTATTTACAAAAATGATTTATGATTGTTAGTACAATGATGACTGTATGACTATGGATAGGATATTGCACGGTTCGAGGGGATTATTTTTCAAATCCCCAAGGCGCGCATCGCCGCGGGGATTATGAAAAATAATCCTCGCGGACACTGTGCAATATTATGATAGACCACACATTTCGGGTGATCAGCAGCGCTGCATGTAGCATGAACCAGTGCACTGACAGTCTGTGAACGGAACACCGAACGCGAAGTACCGGTAGTTCTGATACCGGTAGTCGTTTGTTCGTCGCCTCTCCAGGTTTTGATCCACTTATTGGTTTGAGGGGATTATGGCTCATAATCCCCTCAAACGAGGGGATCTCATATCCACAGGAAATCCTGTGGATCCCCTCGGACGGTGGGTCGGACCCAGTCCTTCTACCAGCATAACCAAGAGAGCTAGCTCCCTTGGCTGCTGCTTGAATATGCAAGAATGGGCCTTCCAGATAAGGTCCAAAAAGGGGAAGTGCCAATAGTTGTCAAAAGAAAAGCATATTGGTGAAACAAAACTAGGGAAGTGGCAATCTTTCTATCAGCAACAAACAAGAGCACCTTAATTTGCAGCATGCTACATGAACCGGGTGTGCCGAACACCGGTAACCATAGAGACACACCACACTCTCATGTAGATACTGGTTATAAATAGACCGAGTAAGGAAAATAATCCAATAGCCTATGGAGAGTAAAAGAAATTGAGTCATTGACAACAAATGCTCATCCAGCACACTAGTTGTCATAGAAACATTCAACGAAATGACAAAGACGCATAGTAATGAGCATCGCCGTTCAATGCAAACTTTGGTTTCTAGAACAGTGTTTGGAAAATTCCTTCTTTCACAGACCTGAAAGATAAATCTTTGCAGCAGTTAGCCTACTTGGTCCGGCTCATCGCAATTGTCGTTTATCCCTCACGCACTTTTTGACAGGTAAAACCCAGTACAATCAAGATATCTTACTTACCTTTGTTTGGGAGGTTGGGATGGCAAGATCAAAGGAGGCTTTTTTCGGAAGTGGGAATCTGGCCATTCACTGTCTGTGTTGCCAATACTGGCAATAGCCAAGCGCTGCGACCTGAAGACCGGAACTGTAGCAGGGGCAACTGACATCCTGACCTGGAGAGCGTGACAGGCACGAGTGCATGGCAGAGGAGTATGAGCATCATGCTGAAAAAGAAAGGTGTTTTTGATGCGATGGCGGATGCGCTGACGTGTTGGTGATTCCTTCGCTTGGTGGACCTAGTAGCAGCAGCATTACAAGAGTCGTGGTCAGCGTATCCAGCTGAGCGTATGACAGCTGTCTGGAGAGGCCTGTATGCCTCCTTCGAAGGCTTTGTTGAAACACATTGTGGTGACACACAGGTCACACTGCACACAGTTCCTTGAAGCACCGAAGTGACAGCCACAACTGTTCCTTTTCCATTGCTGCCATACGACAGGCTGAGAATGCAAGAGATAATCTACCAGTCTACGCCAGCAGCTAGACACCAGCAAATGTCAGCTCATGTAATGGCGCGGCAGCGCGAGTGATGCAGAGTTGAATGAACTCTGGACCTATATTACTAGTGTGAGTGCATGAACGCGCTCTTTCGCTGATTAAAGGGGAAGTATACCCTAAAATCAAATTTTCACCAGTTGTAGTCTTCGGGGTGCTGAGTCGAATGGTCTTGGTCCGAGGAAGCTGAGACGCTCCCTTCCTACTTGAATCCCAATCGAACTCGCGCACTTCCACCGAAACTGGGTGACTGCGCCCTACTAGATGGGGATTTGTATGCAAAATGTCACTAAAAGCGCCATTTCGTTCTTATAAAAGCACGGATGACCGCGATTGGCCCATATGTTGTAGTCTTTTGGACGCTGAGTCGACTGGTTTTGGTCCGAAAAGGCTGCGATGCAGCGTTCCTCCTTTATTCCCAATCGAACATGGTTGAAGAAGCGGTCACGTGCTCCTGCGTACACCAGTCACCTGGTCACCGTGCCTGCAGGGTACAACTTACTAGCGTGTTTGACCTTTTTTGGGTGCAGTCCTGTCACTCGAGTTGAACTCGAGTTGAACCTTGGTGTGAAAGTTGTCGCCTGCTGGCGCGGTGACCAGGTGATTTGGGCACCCAGGAGCACGTGACCACTTGTTCAACCATGTTCGATTGGGAATAAAGGAGGAACGCCGCATCGCAGCCTTTTCGGACCAAAACCAGTCGACTCAGCATCCAAAAGACTACAACATATGGGCCAATCGCGGTCATCCGTGCTTTTATAAGAACGAAATGGCGCTTTTAGTGACATTTTGCATACAAATCCCCATCTAGTAGGGCGCAGTCACCCAGTTTCGGTGGAAGTGCGCGAGTTCGATTGGGATTCAAGTAGGAAGGGAGCGTCGCAGCTTCCTCGGACCAAGACCATTCGACTCAGCACCCAGAAGACTACAACTGGTGAAAATTTGATTTTAGGGTATACTTCCCCTTTAATGCATTGCACTGCTGTATTCCGTCCAGAGATCGAGATGCATGGATGTATCGAAGCTGTGGCGAGTTTTAATGGACTCGTCGACGTATCCATACTTGAGTCTTCAATAAACATATATGTACGACTCGTACCCGTATTGCATTAGTATAGTGTTCCTTCTTCGAGAGCAGGTCACGACTGATTTTCGTTCCTTAGTGTGCTAGCGGACCCCTGCGTGGTTTGCGTTTTGATGAGCCAGCGATTGCGGCTCGGTCGATCGGGTCGAGGTGTGAAGATCTACGGACGTCTGTTCGAGCCGAATCTGCCGGCGCACTGCCTGCTGTTCGCGCAGTCTAGAATCTTCTGAGTAGATCTACGTCTAGTGCTACTAGTTTGAGTGTCCGTAGGCTAGGCTGCATCTAATGCTAGCAGACGAGCAATTACTTCCCAACCAGGTGATTGTCGTTGTCTGGTGGAATTCTCTAGCTCTGTACAGAAGTCACCGTGCCACGTGCTAACTACGTGTCAGTAGCTGATTGGCCCATTTCAAAGTTCACACCAGACCGCGATGTCCTTCGCCATGCATTAGCGAGTGCTTTACACGATGAAGCGGTTGTATTGTTACTGCTGGTACAGTGGTAGACCACGCGGCTAGCACTGCTAGACTGCAACGGGCAAGGGCCGTTGGACGGCTTCCGAGAATCGTATGGTGTGAGGTCAAAGTTCACGCTCGAAGAATGCTAGCAGCTGCATCCGCTCGCCAGCGAGGCCGGGTTGAATCAACTAACTAATATTACTTTTTCCTTGTAGATCAAGAACATGCTTCATTCTTCGTTGTTGTTTGGAAGGAAGGACGTGATGTCCTTCTTCTCCGTTTGCTTTCTTTGAGGCAAATCCGAGACACTGTAAAGCCGGCCAGCATTTGATAGGTGTATACAGAGCAAAGATAAGATGTAGTCGAGAGACTTATTTCTGAAGGATTCCGACTATCGTGTGCAGGTTTCTCAACTGGAGCGCCACGGGAAGCGAAGAAGGTACATTTTGGCCTTCATCTCTTTCACCACGTGTTGTGTATTCCTCGCCAACCTTCTTTACGCTTTATAGGAACACTCCTGCCCGCATAACAACATGTGGCGTCTTCGTGTGGGTCCGCTGTAAAAATAAAACACTGTCCTGTGATGATTCAGCGTTGTCTTCTGTTGTCTTTCTCTTTTTCTTTGCAGCCAAGGAGTGTATCAAGAGGCTTGATGCGCATGCGCGGTGTGACGGCGGCAAACTTCTGGCTGCATCTTTTTACATTTCCCAAGAGGTAAGAATTTCCTTTGTTGACTATCCCTCTTATGTCGTAAGGGGATTCTGGTGTCCTACTTGACCACCTTATTGAATCGTGAATAGGATGCATCTCCACTTTCTCCCTCACTCTTGCCAACTAGCAGTTCAACAAGCACACGATTATCTACTAACAAGCGTTATTTCTGTTGTTTTGTGGGAAAACATGTTGCTGTGTACCGCTAGCTATTGCGGACACTGGGATTGCCCTGCGGGTGCGCCACTCATATCACCTTGTCGGTCACAAACAACTGCTACGCTGTCGTACCGTCCGGATGTTTTGCGGCCAGAACCTTTGGAACTCAAGGTATCCATCGCTGGAAGGGGTGCTCTCCTTTCGTTCAGGTACAGTACCCATGTTGGATCAGTTTTACTACAATGCCTTTGTTCGTGTTTTCACTGCTCCTTCCTAGCTGCATTTTGCGTTTCTGGCATCGACGCAAAATAGGATCTGGGTCATGAAGCTGTAGCTTTATGAGTTTCCACTCAAGCCTATCTATTTCCATTTGGGAAGACAGCACAGGATGTGCGCTCTTACAACTCCTTTCGCACTGCTGGTATTGCCTCTCATAAAAAAGAGATTTGTTCGACTATATCGTGGCGCTGTTTCAGAAACCTAGCGACGGTTTGTTGCTCCACCTTGGGACCTATCTGTCCATACAGCTTATGCATGTGTTGTGTGTGTGTGTGAGGGGGGGGGGGGGTATGATTCCGTCTGCTATTGCTTGGTGTTTATGGTTCAGTATCTCCTGTCGTGGTCCTGGAAATCCGGTCGAATGACTAGGGCCGGCGCCCTCAGTGTGTACAGAACGTTGCATGCAGTGCATAATTATGTTGTTCGTATGCGTACTCACGGCTTCATGGCCAGCGCCCTGGGGCCGCTTGACCCACGACCGGATTTCCAGGTGCATGCCAGTAGTTAGGATAATGACATAGATCAACCGAAATCAGGAGCCTGTAAAATGTGCTAAATGTTTGCTTTTTTATCATTTTATTTCTTTTATCTGCTTTTCATGATTTTCCAATAATCACTACTAAACTGACTAATTTCTAAACCTAATATCGAGAGTACCTTTACTGTAATGTTGATGGATACTCCACTGAACAGTAATATCCTTATCTAAAAGCTAATTCTTTTATAAACCGAGCTAATAAGTTTAGAATGCTGCTGATCTTCGGCAGAAACATAACCTGAACCTAAAACTACAATATACGCCAAACAGTGAAGTAAATGCTGCTGATTTCCAGCAGATAGATTCGCTGGAGCTGACCTAATCCATATTAAATTTTGTTGCTAAAACTGCTATTCGAACTAACCATACAGTTAAATACTGCTGAAGTTAAAGGGGAAGTTAAGGCAAAAATTAAAATTTCACCAGTTGTAGTCTTCGGGGTGCTGAGTTGAATGGTCGTGGTCCGAGGAAGCTGAGACGCTCCCTTCCTACTTGAATACCAATCGAACTCGCGCACTTCCACCGAAACTGGGTGACTGCGCCCTACTAGATGGGGATTTGTATGCAAAATGTCACTAAAAGCGCCATTTCGTTCTTATAAAAGCACGGATGACCGCGATTGGCCCATATGTTGTAGTCTTTTGGACGCTGAGTTGACTGGTTTTGGTCCGAAAAGGCTGCGATGCAGCGTTCCTCCTTTATTCCCAATCGAACATGGTTGAAGAAGCGGTCACATGGTCCTGGGTGCCCAAATCACCTGGTCACCACGCCAGCAGGTGGCAACTTTCACACGAAGGTTGAACTCGAGTTCAACTCGAGTGACAGGACTGCACCCAAAAAAGGTCAAACAGGCTAGTAAGTTGTACCCTGCAGGCACGGTGACTGGTGTACGCAGGAGCACGTGACCGCTTCTTCAAACATGTTCGATTGGGAATAAATGAGGAACGCTGCATCGCAGCCTTTTCGGACCAAAACCAGTCGACTCAGCGTCCAAAAGACTACAACATATGGGCCAATCGCGGTCATCCGTGCTTTTATAAGAACGAAAAGGCGCTTTTAGTGACATTTTGCATACAAATCCCCATCTAGTAGGGCGCAGTCACCCAGTTTCGGTGGAAGTGCGCGAGTTCGATTGGGATTCAAGTAGGAAGGGAGCGTCTCAGCTTCCTCGGACCACGACCATTCGACTCAGCACCCCGAAGACTACAACTGGTGAAATTTTAATTTTTGCCTTAACTTCCCCTTTAATAAGAACTACCGTAGTTACGCGCATATAAGCCCATGGGCCTATATCCGCATATAAGCCCACCTCCGTTTATAGGCCCATGGGCTAATAAACAGACCCAGACACCGTAGTACAGCATGTCAGTGCAGACTAGATTACCAGCACCGGTACCTACAGTAGGCGGACAACCGCGCATGGACTTGTACTTTTTGACGTGCCAGCTGCCTTCAAAATTCGAATATAGGCCCAGGGCTAAAAAACGAACCATTATTACTGATTTTTTCCCCCGGAAAATGCATTATTTCGTATATTAGCCCATGGGCTTATATGCGCGGAACTACGGTATGGCTAAAATTCCAATCAGAACTAATTGATTAACATAGGAATACTCATAAGAAGGAGGGAAACTTGGTAACTGCATGAGCTGTATGGGCGATAACTCCATGGCAATATAAGTTTTCACCATCTTCTGAGAAGGTTGTGAATCCTGGCTTCAAAGCAACAAATAGTGCAACGAAATTCTGCCAATTCAATGTTCGCCATGATCCATTGTGGTTGCGACATCCTGTGCTAGCTCTCTTATGTACTTTCCCTGTAGTTCACGTACTTTTGTGGATGATCTATTAGTTGCAGATGTCCTTTTCAGCTGGATGAGTGTAATGCTTGTTTGGTATCACAGAATCCTAATGTTCTGCATTTCTCTCTTTGTTCCCTTCCAATGACCACATGGGCATGGGAGAGTGTATTCCAGGATGCAGGACTGCAATGACACGCTCTCTCACTGGCGGCCGTGTTTGTGAGCCATCTGTCACTCAGTGTGCACAGGTAGGCAGCTTCGTGGTGTATATGTGTTAGATTCGGTAGGCAGTCGGGAGTCAGGTATGCAGTCTAAATCCTGAAACAGTCGGACGGTATGCCCCTACAGCATCTATAGATAGTGTAGTTGTATTCCCGGTAGGCAGTCACTGTCCTACCCAATATTGTAGACAGCAAGCTGTTTCAGCCATAAAGGCCCCATCAGTATAGATAGTGTAGTTGGATCCCCAGTATGCAGTCACTGTCCTACCCAATGTTGTAGACAGCAAGCTGTTTCGGCCATATAAGCTATCTTCTTTTTTCATTGCTTTTGCTGCGTGTTTGTGGCCGTGACGCCGAGACCTCAGGTCGCCAGAGTCATCGATGCCCCACCATCACTGCTGCGTCTCGGTGCAGCGCCTGCTCATTAGTTGTCACGTTTATCCTAGTCTCTGTACCATTGTCTTTACTTATCCTTTTCGAGCTGGTTATGTGAACATAGTAAAAAAAGAATATAGAAAAAAGCCCCATCAGTACAGCTATGAGCTTTAAAATTATTATTATTATTATAAGCACTATCGCGATGTAAGCGGGGATGCCTACTTCACTTGTGCCATCCAGGATGATGATAAAGAGAAAGACAAACAGAAAGCTCAGAATCTTGAAGAACAATGCTGTAGAGCACAATAGCTGTGATCGATAGGATGTGCTACAGAATGGTGAAAATTACTAGTTCATTGATATAATAGCTGGCGAGCCAAGACAGAAAAGGCTGGTGCACCCTGAAGGCAACTTGCTAGAACCAAACTGTTCAAACCACTCCAGACCGATTATTCAGAAATGAGCTTTAAAAGCAAAGATTAAAATCAAATTTTCACCAGTTGTAGTCTTCGGGGTGCCGCCACTGCATTATGCTGGCGTGCTGGGCGGGAAGAGCCTCTGCCAGGTCAGTCGTCCATTTGCACGGTGCTTGTTGAGCCGGTCTTAAACCAGGTGTAGCGTTGGGCGTAGCGTTGCTGGTTGAATATATCCAGCTGAAGCAGGTGTTGAGCGAGTATACCCACTCACATACGTACCATTGGAACGCGTATAGCCACCGACACTTTAGTTCCATCAGACCGAGTATAGACATCCACATGTACAAAGTCTTCAACGCCTGTTGAACGTGATGGGTTAGGTGTTGATGTGGTAGCTGTGCTTGACGATTCGCGAGTGCCGCCTGCTGGAGAAGAGGACGAGGAACATAACGTTGCCGGTCTAATAATATTATATCCAGCTGAAGAAGAATCTGACGGCGCTGTACGAGTAGGCGCTGATTGAGTAGGCGCTGAACGAGTATGTCCACTGACATACGTACCATTGGAACGCGTATAGCCACCGACACTGACGGAGCCTGCTTCCCCGCCACTAGTTGGGCGTGAAGAGGAAGAACCTGACGATGCCGAACGAGTATACCCATTTACGTACGTACCATTAGACCGGCTTCAACTCAATCTCGACTGGCTTGCCTAGCATGCATCCGGTTTTCGGCTGGGCATCTGAAGAGCCAACATGAAGACGTTGTACTAGGCCCATCTGTTCAGATGTCTGCCTGCTCAGCAAGTTGACACCACCAGTGGCAATGACCAGGATAGTGACTGGGTACTGTACATTACGGAACACAGCACAAGTGTGGAACTCACCCTGTATCGTGAGCTGGTTCCCATCAGGCCCAATCATACGTGTCTGGCACGGACTGAGTACTGGCAGTGCAGATAAAGCGTTGTAGCTGGCCTGCGTCATAATGTTGAGATCAGCTCCAGTGTCGATTTTGAAATCGAGGTGTGGGTAGAAGCAGCTCCAAGGAAATTTTCGCCGACGGGGTCCGACTGCAAGTCAAACCCAGCTACATGCACATAATCGTTGTGTGCTGCACTGGCGGAGGCAGACCGGCAGACGCTGGCGAAGTGTCCAGACTTACGACACTTGTTACAAGACTTGTCCTTGGCAGGGCATTCGTCACGGTTCGATTTGTGGTCTTTGGAGGAGCCACACCACGAGCACTTCTTACTGTTGCTCGAGTCTCGTTGGGACTTGACCTGTGGTCGCTTTCCCGTCGATCCGTAACTTGCGTAAGCAGGGGACTTGCCGTGTTTCCGTTGCGGTGAGGTAGCTGGAGCAGCTTGGCTCACCCGGGGCGTTTGCTGGGCGACCTCGGCGTTTACGGACTCCGTTTTGCGTGCCAAGCTCACGGCAGTCTCGAGTGTCAGCTGAGTGTCATCCTCGAGCTGTAGCTTCTTCGAAACTTCTCGGTTCGTCATATGGGCCACTAACCTGTCGCGGATACGCTCATCAGACTTGTCAAACGCGCAGTATTTGGCTGCGGCACCGAGACGACGCACATACTCTTCCACGGATTCACCTGGGTTCTGGACACACCTTTCAAACAATGTCCGTTGGTGGATTACGTTTACACCCGGGCGAAAATACTTGTCAAAGGCCTCCGAGTTTCTTCTTATCATCCGCGGACAGAGATAGAGACTCAAAGATTGGATCGGCTTCGGCTCCCATGGAGTAAACTAATGTGTCTACTTGGCGTTGTCCGTCCGCCTCGTCCAATTTGGACAAAGAACTAAAGCGTTCAAAACGGGTCTTCCAGAGTGGCCATGCTTCTGGGGTGGAGAAATCGAACGGGGCAGGTACAGGAAATTTGGCAGACGACATGACTAACTGGTACTTCTGACACCATGTAATGTTCCTGAGTGAACATCAAGTTAGTTCCTGCACTCCATAGATCAACTTCACTCCACAAGTCCCAGACAACAACTAAAGTTTATTTACATAGAACAACAAAAGAAAAAGATGCACAACCAGGATCCATATATGTACAGAGTACGGGAATGCATATGGGTAACCGATCCCGGAACGGATCGGGTACAACAACGGGACCACAACAGTAGCCGCTGACATTCACAGAGCCTCCTCCTCCTTTGCTACGAGGCATGCCGCAATGGAACTGCAAGGTTGGACTCTGTGAGCCCTTCGACAAGGTTTGGAATATTGATGCTCACGGTGGCCGGTGTTTTTACTAGTGATTGATTGAATGTATTTACTTCGCTACTACTACTACTACTACTACTACTACTACTACTACTACTACTACTACTACTACTACTACTACTACTACTAGTGGCCACGGGTTGTCTTAGAACTACAGCATACTTGCACGTAACTTCGGCCCGGTCCCACATGCACTTGAGAGTTGCGGATCCGCTGCAGCGGTGTCGCAACAGCGTGTATCACCATGGAAACTGCGAGTAGCGGAACTTCCGCCGTGGCAGAAAGTTCAAATCCGCTACTCCAAAAATTTTTGGAGCGTATACTCTCCTGCGGAAGTTCCGCTCCTGCGACACTCTGACATAGTGAGCGATTTGTGTTGTTCGATTTTATTTTCAATCATGAAGTGGACAGTTTGACTTTAGTCAGAGCAGCTACGGCTACAGTTGTACATGTATGTTGAAGTCAAGACTCGTTTGGCCAAGGGATGAAGAGAGATACGGAGCGATAGGTGGATAGCCGAGAAGCTGAAACCGACGGCTGCGGCGTCGGCCAAAGACCAAATCCCGGACCTGTGAGCAGCCAAGCATGGCCATCATGTAAAACCACGCAGTAGGACCACTGTGATGTAGGTCTAGCAAGAGCGATACATGTACCACTATTACCAGTATCTGTAGCAGTTATCATTGCCATTGGTTATCGTCGACGTGCTGCTCAACAAGTTCGTACTAGTTTTCAGCAACAAAATGTCGCTGCGGTCTCCATTGCCTGTCGACAACGTCTCGCCAATCGACCTCTACCCAACGGAAAATCCATTCTTTCAGATTACTAGTATAGTATACAGAACAAAGACTCAAAGTCAACAATACCGAACCCACGACATGTAGCTAATGCTTGATACTCAACAAAAACAACGACCTGTCCAACACCCAGTATCTACATCAACAGTACATCAGTGCTGCGTTGATGTGTCCACAAAGGACGAAACAGTTCTGTCCACAGACACAGTACTGACTGTACACCATCAGTACGTGCACGCGTACTTCGAAGTGAAAGCATGCTTGAGTTGCAGGAGAGCTGCACTGAATTTTTTGGAAGTCAGAGAGGCGCGCTCGCTTCGTTCGCCGTGCACGCGTGAGCATGTGAGACCACGCGAGCATTTTGTCGCAGGAGAGGTGCGACACCACTCCCGCAAGACTTGTCGCACCAGCGGATCCGCCACTGCATGTGGGACCGGGCCCTTAGATGGGAATTTGTATGCATTTTCACTAACAATGCCATTTTGTTCTTATATAAAAGCAGATGACCGCGATAGACTCATATATGAGCCCCAGCCAGCAGAAACCTGAACATGTGTAATTTTTTCAAAAATTATTTTTTCCCTCCAAATTGTTTCTACACTATTAATCATTCAAGTTATCAAGTTTGATGACAATCTGATAAGCGAAAGCATGGAAAATAGAGTTTGAAGTCACACAGGTCAAGATTCCGTACAGTTGGCGCAGCATCCATGCCTAGTGATTCCATGCAAGTTGATCCTACAGTTTCTGATTGTGATGTGGAACAGGTACATGTAAGTAAATAGAATGCAAATCAGGCTTGCCCTCTTGGTGCTGCAGGCATGAGTTGTTCAGAAGTGTGACGATATTCCGTATACATCACTACCTTCTTTACAACACCAGAGTGCAAAACGATGATTGGTGGCTGGCCTTCCAAATTGTGTTCAGGGACCTCTGTGCTGGTAGTTTGAGCGTTGTGACAAAGCTTGCCATACTGATAGATGCGCTCACCAATACCACAGACATCCACTCTCTTGCACACTTTCACTCAGACCATGATTTCAGCATAATTGTATTTCAATGATATGAGCGAATACTCGCGTTTTGTAGCACGTGAAGATGTTGCCCGAAAGCGTTCAGCCGGTTTGAGTTTTTAGGGATCCCCTTTCTCAGCACAGGCAGCAGCCAGCTTGGCGTCATCTGGCAAGGTAGAGTACTGATAATACTACGCTCTGTTTTGCGCCGTGAGAAGCCCTCCATCAGTGTCTGCAGCATCATTGTTGTCGATGTAGAAATACGGATCGCTCAGCGGGACGACATTCTGCTTCTCCTCGCAGTCGCTATTACTCCAGCACTGACTATCGTCGCCACCAGTATCCAGTGTCGATTTTATGAGGGCTCCTCGTTGCTATGCATATGAGACTCGCCACTGCTGGACAAGCTCAGCAAGATCGCCACCAAACAAATAATTCCGATCGCGAACTAACTTTCAGCGCCGCTCCGTACAGGGAGTCTCGCGCTGACAACTCTGGACCTAAGTCTTTGTCGCGACACCTGTCGCCATCGCTGTGTCTAAACTCAACCTCCGTGTGACGAGCTCTCACCTAGCGCTAAAATCAATTGACCAGAGACATTTGAAGACATTTGAAACTCCTTTGACAACAAAGACACCCACTCGATCGAAAAAGAATCTTCAAAAGCCAGCTCACTGCGCGTCCCCAACTTTGACGTCACATTTTGATGATTGATATCAAGTACACAAGTGCTGGTTTTCGCTGGCCGGGGCTCATATTGTAGTCTTTTGGATGCTGAGTCGATTTGGTTTTGGTCCAAGAAGGCTGCAGTGCAGCGCTCGGCCCTTATTCCCAATCGAACATGATTGAATAATCCATGTGCTCATGCATACACCAGTCACCTGGTCGCTGTGCCTGCAGGGTACAACTTACAGCCTGTTTGGGCGCGTTCCTGTCACTTGAGCTCAACGTTGGTGTGAAAGTTTTAGTCTGCAGGCACGGTGACTAGGTTACTGGTGTACACATGAGCACATGTTCGATTTGGAATGAGGGCCGAACGCTGCATCGCGGACTTGAAGCAGAAGTTAAAATCGAGAAGTTGAAATCATAAACTCGGATGGAGAGCCAAGGGTTAAAATTTAAAAAAAGTTTACAAGTTATCCGTTTTGTCCAACACTAACGGTTATAAGTAGAATACTGTTGAGTCAAAAATGTGCAACAATTAGCACAAAACTGACCGATTAGATCATGACATTCAACCACCTGATGAGCTGCATCACGTCTAGAATGCGCAAACCAGCAGCCTTCCAACTTGGAAGGTTCTACACTGGTGCTACACCATTTTATAAACTTGTATTTGTACCAAAGGTCTAGCGCCACACGAATTTCTTTCCTTGCCCAGAGCTAGCTGGCCCCCAAACCCTGTCAAGTTCTACCAAAATGTCTACTGACTAGGTGGTGGTGGTGGTATCATTTTCATTAGCTTCAGTTCAGCGAGCGAAAGACTCCAACGCAGCAAACTGTTCTCCTTGTGTCCTTGTGGCTACTTCCTCTGTTAAAAAAAACTTTGTGATGGATTTTTGAGGGACTGGTTTTGCGCACAAACTGCCATAAATTGAGTCGAAATCACTTTCTCGGCCTTCCCTGGCATGCCATGAAAGAGATGCGATGCAAGGAAAGCGACCTTTCACAACAAGCCGAGCGGAATCGATGGTTGCGCTGTGGCAACAAAGGTGATGACAGCCATGGCGAGCCAAACTGATATTCCACTTCTCCGAGGGCATTATGCGCTGCTTGGCCTCTCTAGTACTGAGTTTGAGAGTGATAGAGAGCGATAGACCGGAGCAGCAAGCCCACATAGTGAGCAAGTTCTGAGCTGCTCAGATCCCACAAACACAATGAAATGATTCTGAATTCAAGCTCAACCGGCACAGAGCCCAGATTCGAATGCTGATGACCATGCATTCTTTAGAAGTCTGCAGTCCGACGTGAGTCTCGTGGCTAAGGAGAATTAAAGGGACTTGCAAGCCGGTGCCGTTCAGTGCTGGCAGGAGTATCCATCAGAGAAAATGGAATCAGTTTGGCTGTGCCTTTACTCATTTTGTGTAGTTCTGGAGAGTGGAGGTGAAACCAGGAAGTCGTAAAATATTTTGAGGACGCCCTGGTGGAAACGAGTTATTGCCACAGCAGCGAACCACGCAGCTTGAATGCCAGCTAACTAGAACGACGGCGACATCACCAAAGTTCAGCGAAGTGTGATCAAAGAAGCTGAAGCAAGGCTGAAAAGAGCTGAACAAGAACTGAGAGATGACGACTCGCGTGCAGCAGATGACGACGGCGACGCAGGGTCAAAAATGAGTCAAGCGAAAGCAACGCAAACTGAACTTTCTGCTTCGCCAACAATTTCTCTTGTACAGACGCTGTACATAGGCTGAACTACCTTCATCCAGTGATTTACAGTCGATACTAACTTTTCTTCACCTGTTCTAAGTGTTTTCATATCCATCAAAATCCATCACGAAGTTTTTGTTAACGGAGGAAGTAGTTGAATTCTGAGACACAGTTAAAGCTATCCAGCGCAGTCCATGATTGCTGGATCAAGCGAACAGTTAATCTTTCCAAAAATCCAACTGACAAAAACATGGACTGCATACAGGAAACGTTTCCACTTTCTACAGGGAAAGTTCCGTAACTTCGACAGTGTCATAAAAAAATACTGCTAGGTCATGAGTTAGAATCCCTGCTGGACTTCAGCTGTTTATAGGACATCGATTGCCTGCTGATTCCAACATATTTTTGAACAGAAATGTTGAGTCCAGCGTGGATGTTATTGCACGAGGGATTCTCCTGTTGTTGTCCATCAACTCCTCATTTCCTTCTCTGGGGTTTCTCGTGCATTTGCGTTTTCACTCCAGCTATGCTCATCACCAGGTGGGTGCAGTAGACAGACGTGCAAGGATTTCCCACGGTTGGTCATTGATGATCGTCACTTATGCGCAACTTCACTATACCTGGATACCACTGATTCCTGTCAGATCATGCTCCTGACGGTACGTAGATGTCTGCTGTGCAGTTTTCTGCTGGTGTGATGGTTTTAGTGCATGTGTTGGTGATTATGTCGAACAGCACTGGTAGGCCATTATTACCTTGTTCACAAATCTAACTTCCTGCCCCCACAGATTGTCTGCATTCTACAGCTGTAGTTTTTTCATGTTTTTGGTGACCAAAATTATCAATGGGAAAGGGGAAGCCTAAAATCAAATTTTCACCAGTTGTAGTCTTCGGGGTGCTGAGTCGAATGGTCTTGGTCCGAGGAAGCTGAGACGCTCCATTCCTCCTTTATTCCCGATCAAACTCACGCACTCTCACCGAAACTGGGTGACTGCACCCTACTAGATGGGGATTTGTATGCAAATGGTCACTAAAAGCGCTATGTCGTTCTTATAAAAGCACGGATGACCGCGATTGGCCCATATGTTGTAGTCTTTTGGACGCTGAGCCGACTGGTTTTCGTCCAAGAATGCTGCGTTCATTGCAGCAGCGTTCCTCCTTTATTCCCAATCGAACATGGTTGAACAAGCGGTCACGTGCTCCTGCGTACACCAGTCACCTGGTCACCGTGCCAGCCTACCGCCTGCAAGGTACAACTTACAGCCTGTTTGACCTTTTTGGGCGCACTCCTGTCACTGGAGTTGAACTCGAGTTTTAAAAAAAAGCCGAAGCCTAAATCAAGGGGGTCTCCGAGAACAAATATACGTGTACAATAGGGTGCAATTCTTAAAAGGAAGAAAAATATTAAGATAAAAAAGAGTTGAACCTTAGTGTGAAAGTTGTCGCTTGCTGGCCCGTTGACCAGGTGACTTGGGGCCTTGCCTCATGAGTTTGAATCCACTGGTTGTCATGCTAACTGTGCACCTGCTGCTGTCGCGATACTCTGTTGCACATGATCTTCACTGTGATGCACATAGCATCCAAGCTGCGACTGCAATACTCATTCTGAATATAGTTTTCACGTGCTCCTAGCTGCCATTGGGAGTTGCACTTGGGTGTGGGGCAAGTCTGCAAAAACCCCTCCCCCTCCCATGGCTCTCCTATTCAAAGACCTTGGAATGCAACCCTGCTGTGTTTGCCAATACGCTTTTGGTCTACGCTGGCTTTAGGTATAACATGTCTGATTCTTATGTGTCAACTTGTAGATTGTCTCTTGAGGCCCTCTGGAGTGCTCCACAGTCACCAGTGGTGTGTACTGTCCAATCGAGGAGTCGCTGGAATGGATTCTTGCTAAGTACTCCCACTCTTGTGTGCAGTACCCCATATACACCACCCCTGTCTACATCTCTTCTCCACTGTTCATGGCTCTACTTAGGACAGATCATGCAAGAAATATTTGCAGCAATTGTACCATCTTGGACTGCCAAAGGGGGAGAAGGTTGGACCTATCAATCAATAATTCAGCTTACAACGATACAAAGTTCAAGGTTATTATGGCCTAGATAACTAGTCGAGGTAGACCTACTTTGTGAACCCTGTAAGTCAAATCAATAGCAGCTATGGACTACATAATGGGAAATTTCAACCTTCCATGCCATTTTTGTTTACACCTTCTCCCTATAAATGTGTGAGTTTTTTGACGGGTGGTTTCTCTTAGCTGCCAGCCACGTAATGGATGGTTCCTTGTACGGTGTGTGTGTGGGAGGGGGGGGGGGGTGAGCTATGGTGAGCTACGTTCTGTGTTGTGTGTTATGTGTGTGTGATATTCCAGGTCAACATGTCAAGTTTCCCCATCCTTCACCGTCCTCCAAAAGGGAGCAGTACATTGTGGCAATCTACGGTTGCAGCAGTGTTTTGCCAAAATAATGACAGGTGTTCCGTTCCATCCTGGGCTTGGAGGGATACTAGGCAGGGCAGGGCAGGGGGGGGGGGGGAAATGAGATCTGCTGGTGATTCCATGACAATTCCGGTTTCTGGTCTAAACAGGCTGGAAACAAAACAAATATTGCACAGATGTGTGCAAAATACTTGTGAAAACGTTGCTTGAGGTCCATGGCTATGATGTTTTCGTCACAGCAATGGGTTGTGAACAAAACAAATCTGATGTCTAAGGTGCAGACAGCGATTTTGAACAGTACAGTTGGTATTCAAAAGTTGCATACTAGAGCGATTTGTGAATGGCAGACAGGAATTGAACATAACCACCAAAGACTAAATGTTCCATCTCCATGTTTACAGTTGGTATTCAAAAGTTGCATACTAGAGCGATTTGTGAATGGCAGACAGGAATTGAACATAACCACCAAAGACTAAATGTTCCATCTCCATGTTGTATAATTATAAGGAATGCACCGTAAGTAAATAACATTTGTGCGCATGATATTGAGTTTGCTTGATACTCTGCTAATGGTTTCCCATCCTTGCATTGAACAGAACAATCCCTGATTAAAGTTGTACCTGCATGGCTGCTTTTCACTCCAAACAGATGCCATCACACTGCCGAACATTGCAGTGCTACTACATAGTTCCTGGCTTGGACTGAAGAAGCAGCCAGATGATGCGGAACAGTAACATCAACCCATTACACTCCCATAAATTTCCATCACCAATCACCACATTCTACTTGGTCTATCCTAGCATTTCATTTATTCACTTCTAAACTTTGATCTGATATATTTGATGCGTGTATTTTTTTTAAAACTTTTATCTCTATGCATGGGGAGTGTTGTCCCTGGTGCATGCTGGGTTGGCCATTAGTGCAGTGGGAGGATTTGGTCCTTGGTGCATGCAATAGGTTGGGCCCTGGGTTAGTTAGGTACAGATCAGGGACAGGTAAACCCTGTAGGTCATCTCTTCAACATCCAACACTACGCTACGACCAGATCAAGGCGCGGTGGGCCCACCTCCATTGTATTTGGTAACTATGTCGTTCTGTTTTGTACCCGGTGTATTGTACCACACCATGTTGTGTTTGTAACCTTGTTTCCTTTCTTTGCATGGGTTGGAACCTCTTGTGTGCAATGGGTTGGTCCCTGGTGCATGTGGGTGGGTTCACCTTGGGTACAAGGGAGATTTGGCCCTTGGTGCATGCAATTCTTGGGCCCTGGGTTAATTAGGTATAGATCAGGGTCAGGTAAACCCTGTAGGTCTTCCACCTTCAACATCCAGCACTACAACCAGCTCAAAGCACGGGCCCACCATCATTGTCTTTGGTAACTTTGTCGTTCTGTTTTGTACCCGGTGTATTGTACCACATCATGTTGTGTTTGTAACCTTGTTTCCCTTCTTGCATGGGCTGGAACCTCTTGTGTGCAATGGGTTGGTCCCTGGTGCATGTGGGTGGGTACACGTTGGGAGGTTTTGTCCTGGATGCATGCAATGGGTTGGCCCTGGGTTAGTTAAGTATAGATCGGGGTCAGGTAAACCCTGTAGGCCATCTCTTCAACATCCAGCGGTGCGCTACATCCTGCTCAAGGGTCTTCCGTTACTGCCGTCTTTGGGAAATAAATCCTGGTATGTATACTAATTATGCATGTCATCAAAGTGCAGGGTGCAAATCACCCATTTTTCTTCCCTATTTTTAAGGGGTTTGGTTAAATGCAAGCCAGTCCAAATTGATTAACGTGCAATACTTTTTCTTTCAACTAGGCTGAAGAGTTTTGGGGAATGTGCTCAACATGGGTGGTTGGTGGGGAGGTGAGATAAGCAAACAGCAAAAAAGCTGCAATTGGCATTGTTTATATCATGTCTTCAGCAGCTTGCTTGTGTTGGGTGCCTTCTCTTGACCTGTGCATGATGACTGTAAATTTAGTACATTGCTATTGCATGTTTCAGTGAACCTGCTAAGTCTAGGGAATTCCATGCAGCAGTGGCCATCTTAGGCCGTTGTTGCATGGGCTTGTGCTGCTAAGCGATTGTCTCATGTTTTGCTCACAACTTCCCAGGTAGGTGGTAATGGATCCATGCCGAATCTCACCCAAGATTTCTAAACCTGGCAGCATATTGCCAGATGGTAATGTATACCTTGAAAACAGGTGCGTCAGAATTGCATGTGTTGTGTGCATGTTGATCCCCTGTGCATGAGATGTATTTGCAATTAGCAGATATAAATGCATTTGCTTGCTTGAATCTGAATGACCGAGTTTTTGGGAATGTGCTCAATATAGGTAAGTGGTGGGGAGATGAGATAAGCAAACAGCAAAAAAAGCTGCAATTGGCATTGTTTATATCATGTCTCCAGATGCTTGCTTGTATTGGGTGCCTTCCTGCCTGCTCTAGTTACTTGGCAATTACAGATTTTTGTTGCCTATTTCTATCCTGCTCACAATCCTTCAAAAACATCAATGTACTGCATGTGTCTGAAAGTCTCCCCTTCTCAAAATGCTGCCGTGAGTCTGATGGTTGTGGCCACGTGTGATTCCACCCATGCATAAGGGACGTCAGCGTCAACAGCAATGCCGTCAACACCGTCACTGCTAGGCACACACACCCCTGCTATCAACACCATCAGTTTCGCTAACGCCAGGGATGGGGGCAGCGGACACAAGCCCCATCCCAACTAACTACAAGGTAAATATCACATGGTGTTGTGTGCCAGCAATTTATTACGTAGAGACTTTTGGCATTAATAGTATGGAGGATAAGTAAGACGAAAATTGCGGTCGCAAACATTTTTCAGTTCGCGAACTGGATAGCGAACTTTCGCATTTTTCGTTCGGAAAAGTTGTCGGCGATTCATGTCAGGGCGGTCATAAATTTACCACGCTGTACTGTCTGCACACAATGTACGTCATGTTAACGTCATGCATGTGCGAATTCTGTTTGCTAATCCTTCTCATAACGTGAATTCCGTCACTGAGTTCGACTTTCCTTGGAGAGCGAATGCGAACGCAAATTTCGTCTTGCTAATCCTCCGTAGCCTTACAATGAGATCGCCATTAGTTCGTTCTCATTATATTCCAAGGCGTTTATTACACATGGCCGCAGACGTCGGTGAACTGAAAGTCATGCAATGCTTTGAAATATAGAGTGATACCCTTTGCTGTGGATAGAAACCTAGCAGTAGTGATACAGTCGATATCTCCACTAGCCAAAGAGGGTGTACATAAAATTTCAAAACAGTCCTTCCTCGTCAATCCAGCTACCTATTGTCCGTTAACCCCGGTGAAATATTCCGCCCTGCACAGGTGCAACAAGTACTGTCCATTCTGAACATGTACCAGTGCAAAACGCATTGTTTATAGAAACACTGACTCATTTGCTTTTCCACGCGTGCGCTTGGAAAGAGTTTGACAGAAATGAGACACAACTTTATTGCGGGATATATTTACGGCACAGTCGACTCCGCTTATAATGAACTCGAATACTGTAAAAGCCATAATAACGAAGTGCTAACTCTAACGAGTTAACGAGGAGAAATCTGTCGTTAAAATAGAAATCGATACATATACCGTCCTATTGACCGTTGGGAATGAGTGAGAATCGTTACTTTGGGTACACGTAAACTAGTCAATTTGGGGAAATCGTTATATATGCGCCTCGTTAGAATAATGGCTTTTACAGTATAGGGAATTTCGTGATATAGCGAAACATAGTTCATGTCCATGTTTAAACCCATACAAAACTAACCCTTTATAGCGAACAGGTTTCATTTATAACGAACATTAACTTGTAGGGTCGCACGTTAGCCAAGTGCACTCAGACTGCCATGGGCCACACATGTCACTTAGAGAACTTTGGCTTACATGTATATGGGACTAATTACCTTGCACAATGGTATTTGTTATATTTGGAGTCGACTGTTATAATTATACGTGTGCAACCTTGACAGTGTATGCAATTGTGCAGTTATGACATACGCCAAGTGTTATAGTGTCTTGATGCGAAACGCTGACATTGATACTTTCCATGTCAATGTAGATTTTCCCAGTACAGGAACAGTTGCATCTCCTCGGAATCAAGCACGTCATGGAATCACCAGCATCTCCATAGTTCACTCTAAAATGCATTCTGCAGTGATAGAGAAATGGCTCTATTTTGTGGCTTTTGCAGATATTTTTCACAATTTCCTTGCTCAATAGTGCCACTTGAGGAGCCATTTTTCGGATCTGTATTATGCAAAGCCCAGATGGAACGGAACACCTGTCACCCAGGGGAAAATGAATGTGGAAATGGGGAGGCAGATAGTCTAAAAAATATCAACAGAAAATTAAAAAAAACTTGTTCTCTGGCTTTAAAACACTAAAAACTGAAAATAGGGGTGAACCTATCGCCAAATTTTTCAGGATGGTCCACCATTTTATTTGTGACGTCACTGCATGCATTGAGATATACATTACACATTGTGATGCCCACCATGGATTTGAATACCTGCCACACTTTCAGATGCCCACCACACATTCAGATGCCCACCACACATTCAGATGCCCACCACACATTCAGATGCCCACCACACATTCAGATGCCCACCACACATTCAGATGTCCAGCACACATTCAGATGCCCAACACACATTCAGATACCCACCATACATTCAGATGCCCACCATACATTCAGATACATGTACCCACCACACATTCAGATGCCCACCACACATTCAGATGCCCACCATACAGTCAGATGCCCACCATACATTCAGATGCCCACCATACAATCAGATACCCACCACACATTCAGATGCCTGCCACACATTCAGATGACCACCACACCTTCAGATGCCCAACACACATTCAGATGCCCAACACACATTCAGATGCCCAACACACATTCAGATGCCCAACACACATTCAGATGCTCACCATACATGTACATTCAGATACCCACCAAACATTCAGATACCCCCCAAAATTCAGATGCACACCAGACATTCAAATACCCACCATACATTCAGATGCCCACCACACATTCATATGCCCACCACACATTCACATACCCACTGTTGGTACGACAAAGTCACCCCGCAGATCTCCACTAGTAACTTGCTCAGTTAGACCAAGACATGAATAACTAAAGTAGTAGGAGTACATAACCTTGGGTAGTAGTAAACCTAGGTGCTGTTGTGCACATGTCTGTACTGTTCCCCGGTCCTCAGTTACCATGGTTACCTCAGCCTGCTCATGACTACTGTGTGTTGTGTCCTGTTGATGTCCCTATTCATAACTGCTGCATTGCCTTTCATACTACACCCGCTGGTTTGAAGTGTTGTGCACAGTTGCATGACCTGTAGCTTCTTGTTGTATACATTGCATGCATCATAGGAGTCAATGTGTCATATCATGTTTCTCATGCTATTCAATTATTCATCCTTGCTCACGCTAGACTAGACGTCTGCGTAGGGACAGCTTGCTGGTGTGCTGCATGCATTCATTGCTAGTTCCATGCATAGTTCTTTGCCCTACTGTGGCGGGAAGGTCGTCCCGTGCAGCCGCAATGATCAGCTGCGCTACGGAGGTTCAGTTCCGGCAAACACGCGTGCGGATTTGCATTTTGCTGCTTGATTTTGATGTATTTGTAGTTAGTACCGGGAAAGAGCTTGCTGGTGCAGTTGTTGTTTTGGTTTTGGTTCTGAGTTTAGTTTGCTCTTTGTTGTTACCTGCTTGGCACAATCCGAGTGGTGGTTGTGGTTTTCTTTCTCTTTGGCTGATTCTGTTACTACCAGGTAGTAGCTAGCCATTTTGAAGTATTGCAATCAGTTTGCAATGGATACAGTCTTCTCCTAGTGAAAATATTCTATAAACCTCAGACTCTGTGTTGTGAGCAGGGAGTAGTAAAATACAGGGAGGTGACTCGAGCATGTACGGCCAGTTTGACGATTGCCTCAGCACCGTTTTCACCCGGCGGGTGAGATTGGGGTACTATGGGTACCGAAGTGTGTAGACACGCGCGCGAATCAGGATTCTCTCGATCAGGGAGTAGTAAAATACCTACCGCCAAAGAGGCTCCTACTGCAGCCCGTAGAAACTCAGCGCTGAGAATTTCCAACAATTGTCTGCCTTCACAAAGTTTGGTAGTCGACCAAACTACCACTATGTCAGGATAGAAGTCCAGCAAGAGTGGTATCACTTTGGGAGATATCCCTGCGTGCCGTAGATTTTTCCTGTGTCGATACAAGCTGTTTACGACGACGTAGCCCGCATTTCAATCCTTGACAAACTTAGGAACATTTCATTCCGAAAAGTGAACTCCCGAATCTCTAGCATACCATAATATGAAATGCTCATCATCACAAAGAAGGTAGAGAAGTACTGGTTGATCACAACTGAGGAGAAATTAGTGCCGATCGTGTGGTGTCCTAGAGATTTTTTCGACTTCGAAATCGGTGCACTCGTTTTTCATCTCCAATCGTACACGTATTGTTCTCAAGGAAATCACCTTCGTTCTATTGCTCCATGCCGTCGATCGGGACGAATTTCGGAAGGGTGGTACCTTTCCATATGACGATGACACAGATGTATCACAAGAGCAAAACAAATGCTGTTCCATGAGATGGATAGACCTTTTCACGGATCAGTTCTTCGACAAATACTCAAGATTGATTCAGCAGATCATCTTTTTTTGCGAAAGAAAAAAAACAAGCGCGAGGCACCCATCAAAAATCACGATTAGTGGCGTGTCACCTCCCTGTATTTTACTACTCCCTGGTTGTGAGTGAGAATACCGGCGCAAACACCCACCATGTCATGTACATGTACATTCAGGTGCCCACCATACATTCACATATCCACCATACATTCACATATCCACCATACATTCAGATGCCCACCACACATTCAGATACCCACCACATATTATGATGCCCACCATACAGTCAGATGCCCGCCACAAATTCAGATGCCCACCATCGATTCAGACGCCCGCCACACATTCAGATGCCCACAATACATTCAGATACCCACCATACAATCAGATACCCACCACACATTCAGATGCCCGCCACACCTTCAGATGCCCACCACACCTTCAGATGCCCAGCACACATTCAGATGCCCAGCACACATTCAGATGCCCAGCACACATTCAGATGCCCAACACACATTCAGATGCCTACCACAAATTCAGATTCCCACCACACATTCAGATACCCATCATACATTCAGATACCCACCATACATGTACATTCAGATGCCCACCACACAGTCAGATGCTCACCACACATTCAGATGCCCACCATACATTCAGATGCCCAACACACATTCAGATGCCTACCACACATTCAGATGGCCACCATACATGTACATTCAGATGCCTGACACACATTCAGATGCCCACAATACATTCCAATGCCCACCTCACATTCAGATGCCCACAATACATTCAGATGCCCACCAGACATTTAGATGCCCACCACACATTCAGTTGCTCACCATATATTCAGATGCCCACCATACATTCAGATGCCTCCCACAAATAATTCATTCAGATGCCCACAATACATTCCAATGCCCACGATACCCACCACAGTGTTACCAAGTGCGCTCTACCCCCAAGCGTATTGCCAGTGCCATTTTTCAGTTTTGCGTACTCGTTTTTTGGGTAAACATTTTGACTGATTTGGAGTGTAATTTGGAGAATCAAACGAGATACTGTACAACTTCTTTTCCAGTCACAGAGTTCACTTGTGAACCTTACGAATTCAGTACAGTTTTCAACCTGAATTCAGTACAATGTTCAACCTTACGAATTCAGTAAATTTTTCAACCTGAATACAGTACAATTTTCAACCTCACCAGGTCCGCATAACCGTGGTCTACTTCGCTTGATTTTCACAATCTAGGGCTCGTTGGAAAGCTCTTGGCAGGAGCAACGCCAGGATACCAAGCTCCATTATGAAGCTGCCACAAATCAGGCGCCGTAACACAGCAAAGTCATCTTCAAGCATAATATGCAAGCATATTTGTCCCATCAACACCATTCCACTCTCCTTCATCACAGAACGCTGAAATGTTTTCGACGCGATTCAGACTTCAACCGGTTACGTCATTATGATGTGCTCAGTCGCTCCAAGAGCATGCAAAAAGGCATTTTCTCCAAACATGACGAAGAGATCGATCAAAAATTAGGATTTGCCGAGGTAAGAATATCGAAACACGGCGCTCGATATCTCTGGAATCCAACATCGTCACTCTTCGGCGATTGTTGCATTGGATAGCTTGGAGGTTTCGCTACCACGTATACCCTTCGAGTGTTGAATTTTCACAAGAAACGATGGAGTTACAAAGTGTTGTGATCACAGGAGTGTGATTCCCACCTACTTATACAATGTAACGTCATGTACATGTACATGTATGTGCTGTGTACATTATGCGTCATGGGTCTCTTTTTTATTATTCTGTGTTTTAGGCATGTTTTGTGAGCGGATCTTTCATGTGATCGCTGTTTTCGTACACTGTTTAGGTTTTTGGATTCGGATATTTGATTTGAGTTTGTTTTGGACAAGAACTGAAACTAGCACCAATGTTGTCTTGTCTGACTGAACCCAACACAAAGGTTTTAGTAATCTATCATACACGATAGTTTGCGCAATCCATACTGCGGACAAAACTTCGTATTTCCGTAAAAATACAAATGCGGGCGGTAGGCAACACTGCCACCATCCAGTACATTCTGTTATCGCACCCCACGTGAGTGTCTCCATGGTTTGAGCCAATCAGCGGCCTTACTGAGCGTGCAATATTCCCCAGTACACCGCCAGCCAATGATTATGTGGATGCACTGCAGTGCTATATTGCACCCCGGCGAGTGAGCGTGCAAATAACCTATTTGCACGCTCACTTCGAAGCGAGCGTGCAAATATAGGTTATTTCAATATTTGCACGCTCGCTTCGAAGTGAGCGTGCAAATATAGGTTATTTGCACGCTCACTCGCCCGGGTGCAATATCGCAATGCAGTGCATCCACATAGTCATTGGCTGGCGGTGTACTGGGGAATATTGCGAGTCGCTCCGCCAGGGAGTCGCTGCTGACTTGACTGTCGACATGATTGTCATGTTGGGCCATGGCCAGACTGGAGACTGCCTAGCCCAGTATACATGATGCCATGGTACAACTACAACTGTACAACATGACTACATCAGTACATGACTATCACTGAGTCTGTGCGTGTGGTCATGAATCTCTAGCCTGGGTCCAGCCTGGGTCTGGCCCTGGCTGGGGGGATCTGGCCTTCGCTTCCAGGAGCGGAAGTCAAAACTCAAAGTACTGGTTACCGTGTTACCATGGTTACAGACACTGCAGTGTGACTCAATCGAAGCCTGAAAAAACCAAGCTCCCCAACTAATACTTGCCCAAGCACATGCGATGCATAGGCGTAGCGCTAGCGGAGAGTGCGTGTGTGAGAGTAGATGCATGCTTCGGCCACTACCGTACCGACACCAGTCAGTGACTCACCAGGTCGCGGTGGTGACCTGGTGAGCTCGCAGCTGCACTGAGCGGGACATGCGGAAGCGTAGATCTGCGCACTAACCCATACTGTAATCATGCCCACTACGTAGACCTGGTAGACACTACAGCTCTAGCTCTGCGGACAGTCACCTGGTCACAGTGACTCACACAGACCTGCACAGCGAGCACAGCTACCATGGCTACGCCGAGCTAGCAGCAAAGCTGAGAAGTAAAAACTAAAGTCAAGAAGTAAAGACTCAAAGAGCATGGATTGGCGGAGCTGAGCGCCGTGCTTGACTCACGTAGATCAACGGACTGACTACACAGACAGTCACACTACTAATACTATCACTAGGCCATGGCATGAGTGCGGATGCAGAAAATCGCTCGTAGAATCTACTGGCGCAGACTTCTACTAGTAGTAGTAGTAGTATCAGTAGTATGGCGGTAGGACTAGGAGTAGAGCCAGAGGCTTGTCGTCGTGCTGTTTCCTGCCTTCGACCAGACTATGTCATCCTGAGTATCTACACTGCAAGCGTTTCCTCGGCGAAGCAAGTTAAAATTTATTTGTGGCGAAGCAAGCTAGAATTTATTTGCACAATCTTACTCTTTGCCTCTAAGTGACCAGAACATAGTGATCAGAACAGGCCGGCCGGTTATTGAAGCGTGGCGCATAGTCCATAAATAACGTAGTCATGAAGGGATGCCGCAGTTCGCTATTTCTACCTTCAAATGCTACATCTGTTGAAGAGGATAGGTTTCTAGCGGGTTCACGGATTTATTCAGACATGGACTTGGAAGAAAGGTGAGGTTGAAACATAGCTGTACAAATACACAACTAGTTACCTGGACATGAATGCTGCTAAATTTATCACTGGATAAATATCAAGGTCAAGCTAGCTGTTGGTATCAGCGCCGCCGCTACTGTTGCTGCTGTCACCACCAAATCACCGCTGCTGCTGCGGGTGTCGCCACCAGCACCGCCCTACTGCTGCTGTCACCACCAGCATTGCCGCTAGTGCTGCTGTCACCGCCAGCACCTCTCCTAGTCTCCCACTCTCCTAGTCTCCCACTCTCCTACTCTCCTAAGCCACCAGCGTCGCCGGCTCTGCTGCTGTCACCACCAACACAGCTGCTGCTTGAGAACGGGTTTATTCACAACACCAATTGGGCTAATCGCGTTAAACCATGAAGTAAGAGTCAAAGCAAAAAGACAACCCAAATTCGGAAATAAATAGAACACTCATTTGAAATGTAAGATTGAACACAGAAGCTGCACAATAGATCGTTATCTAATAAGATTGCCTAGCGGCATGCAAAGGCGAAGTCACGCCTCTGCCCGTGTCAGCACAGCTGGCGGCAATATGCTGCAATGGGGCTCCCGAACATGCAGCGAATGTAAGAGTAGGGATATCACCGTATTTCTTTCTTTCGTAGTAAACCAAGAATACTGTTTGTTTTCGGGAAGAACTACAGTACAGGAGATAGCACAGATAATTTGGATGAAAAATCTTGAAGGATACCAGAGATATGAGGCGTCAAAGTCATACGCCAACCTTCATCATGATGTATGCGGAATGCCATACTGATGTGGCACCAACAGGGTTTTCCGGAAAGCCTAGCAAGCGCTTAGCAACATTACAATATTGTCAGAATGCTATGAAATCTGGCTTGTAGGTGCAATATAGGTGCAATAATTATGGGTGCAATACAGGTTAGTTAGTCCTAATGTTGACCAAAATATAATATTTCGGCAAGCGATGACCAATGAGAACGAGCGCGGCGCCCGTAGCAACCACCATAGCAACAATGCTAAATCCATTGAACATGAGTTCCATTACTATGAAATTGAAGTGAGCATTGATTGCTATGGTTGTATTATACATGTACAAATAATAAATACAGCAGTTTAGTCTTCAGATGCCCAACTTTAATTTACTGCGGCAGTCACACAGTTGATCAATCATGTACATGTACATTTTACATGTAAAATGCACAATAGTGAAATACGCGTACAATCCAATCACTGACGCGATCCATGTCAGAGCACCACTCCATAGCAATTTCTTTCTGGTTTCAAGGCGACGAGTCGAATACAAAAACATAGCTCACTTTGTCGCAATAGCGAAAGTCTCCGTCAGGTGCAATCTTTCACTAGGGCCAACAAATCATCTGAAACACTCCTAGCGCTTGAACATATTGGGTCCAGAAATTCATTCATTTCGGGCGACCAGGAGGTGAACGTCTTGAAAGCGCGATCAAGAGCGATTCCCCAGCTCGAGAAGAAAGCAATATTCTACATAATTCGAGGTCGCTGAACACGATGGTGGGTGTTCCCTGGCCGTGAACTCCCTCCAAACGGATGAAAAATCCAATTGAAAACTACACTCCTCACAACAAAAAGCTCAAACTACAGTTGCCCAAGCAAGTGCAGCACCAAAACGAGCAGGAAGACCTCAGCTATCAAACGCACCAACTTTCAGCTTTGAAAAAGAAAGCAGGACAAAGTAATTCGAAAAAAACTGCAGCGCAGTCCATGGTGCCACCGCTACCATGCTAATGTACGTGACCCGCGTGAAGGCTGTTTTCAGCTGATTTGTCACGTGACTGAACTCCCTAGTAAGAGGCCCTGCACCCTCTAAAGCACGTGACTGTCCATCGCAGCAGGCAAAACGAAACCCGGGTGCGTAACTCACCCATCACGGCAGAATATACCAAGTCTTTGTTTTTGTCTACAACCAAAGCAGCTAGCGACTTCAGAAATATAGTGGCTTCCTTGCCCGCCACACCCGAGGCCGAAAACACCAGTGGGGTGAATGATGCTCTCTCCACCTGGTTTACTCTTGCACCATACGCCGCCTTCTTCATTCTCCCGTGTGTTCTCAGGTGACTAAGGATTTCCGGACGAGACAGCAAGGACGGCCCAAGGTCAGTGACCCTTACATTAAACTGCCTCTGCTGTCGCCATCAGCACCGCTGGTACATGTCAGCATGAATTTTCCTGGCTCACACCACTTCAAAATGCATGATTTAGGTTGGGTTTAGTGTCAGTGTACCCGATGATCCCAGCAAGTTGAAAGCACTGGTACTGATCTCTATCTACGTTTACACTACAACAATATTAGGAGGATGAAAAAGTGTTTTACTCCGAGTTTCACGCACTAAGCGATCATCAGAAAACAGTAGGGGTGAAATGATTACGCTTTTTGACTATCGAATAAGTTCGGAATAACCTGAACCACTATCGATCGGTTATTGGTTAATTTTTCGATTGTTTCTTCTCGTACAGACAAAAGCCATATTAGAAGCTGAAAATGCGAAAATTAACTTACAAATTTAGAATTTTAAAATAGATCCTGGGGAGAAGAGAATTTTTCCTCGCACATTGGTCTATCTACAATCATACGTGTATAATCATGTATACTGTATGCACAATTGAGTAATCGAAACGTTTCCAATAATCAATTTGTTAGCTTGTAACGAAATCTATTTCGAGTATCCGGTATAATCGATTAAGGGGTAGAAATCAACACAGTCAAAGCACACAAATATGTACTTTTCTTTTTCTGGTGTACAGTCAACTTTGCGAATAACGACATTCGGCGGGGCATCCGAAAAGTGTCCTTATTCGCAAAGTGTCCTTATACCCGAAGTCCCATTTGAATGTATGTGAACCCATATTGTTGTATAGTATGATATGCATATCAAAACGAATCTCTTTTCATGGTCTATGTCAAAGTGTACTTTATTTTCATATTACAAATGAAAGGAACTATAAAGTCAATATGGAAGGGAAATAGATTGAAAAGTTGGCCTTTGGAGCCATCTACATGTACATATACAAGGACATGTACTGTACATATACAGGGACATGTGCTGTACGTATACAGGGACATGTACTGTACATATACAGGGACATGTACTGTACGTATACAGGGACATGTACTGTACATATACAGGGACATGTACTGTACATATACAGGGACATGTACTGTACGTATACAGGGACATGTACTGTACGTATACAGGGACATGTACTGTACATATACAGGGACATGTACTGTACGTATACAGGGACATGTGCTGTACGTATACAGGGACATGTACTGTACATATACAGGGACATGTACTGTACGTATACAGGGACATGTACTGTACATATAATTATGATGATTACTGTACAATCATGTACACCATACAACTACATGTATATGTAGCTGTGCCGATCACTACAACTGCATGTATTTACATGTAGAAGCAAAAAGTAACAATAATAAAAGCACCCCCCACCCCCCTTGGCTGCATCTTCTTGCATGTGTACCTTTATCCATCGCCATGGGTTCTGGTACTTCTGCATGACAGGTACTTGAAGTAGCTGTCAAAAGCCCAGAAAGTCGTTATTCAAGCAGTGGATATGACCTCGGGGCACTAAAAGCTTGTTGTTATTCACGAATTGTCGTTATTCAGATAGTCGTTGTATCCGAAATTAAATGTATACAGTTAGATGGGACTTTGCTCTGGGCATGGAAATTCTGTCGTTATTCGCGAATTGTCGTTATATCCGCAGTCGTTATTAGCCAAGTTGACTGTACTTGTGAACCACTCTATCACCACTGCCGTGTTCCTCCATGCATTGATCTGCAGCTGGGGGCGGAGCTGTTTTAGAGCGGTATCGAGTATGGACTTGGAGACTATGCCAATCTCACTCTTTGAGGGATTAATGAGCCGGCATGGTAGGGACCGGGAAAGGTGTCCTTAGGAACCTTCAGCGTGATGTATGCGTCCTTCTTTGCCTTGCGTCCCATCTGGCGTCCAGCTCCAGAGTACGTGTACACCCCCAAGGTTTTGAGTAGTGAGAAAGATTCTACTTGGTCCGCGTCATCAATATTATTGTCGCTTATCTTTCAGCTTGGTTTATATGTCGGGGATGCTCACTTGGCAGCCCATTTCATCCCATTATTGGTTAGTAAGTTAGTTTACTAGTACCTGAAAGGTCTAGCTAGATTTGGAGTTGATTTCGAGAGCGACGGGTGGGTGATTCTGATTGATACCACGCCGCATAAAATATATTTTCTTGTCACACTGCACAGGTAAGAGCAGCGCGACGCACAATAAAGTAATCGGCTACTATACTCGAAATCAGTTCCATTTTGCAAAACGGCTGAGAAGGCTCACCTCGGGGATCGCTCGACAAGCTGAGATCGTAGTTCCCTCACCTCCAGCTCAACGCTCGGGGTATCCAGCGCCCGTGGAGATTTACTCAGTACTGTACGCGTCGTCGTCGTTCAATATAAAATCTTGCAAAGAACGGCGACTGATTTGAACCACACAGGTAGTCGTGTTGCCCACGCGAAGTCATATAGAGAAGGCAACCGTCACGATCGACTTCCCTTTAGAAAGTAGCCAGGCAGCGGAGAGGAATAGAGATGAGCTTGCAAAAGCGAGAGAGCAATCCAGAGCCGAGAGCAGCGAGGAGGAGGACCAACAAAAGTATGAACACTTCCTTGGACAATACATTCCTCATGGCTAGTTGTCATTCTATACCTTACCTTCTATCGTACCACGTTTTATCACCTCAAGTGCACACGTTGTTGTCCAAAGTCTAATTTCAAATTGTCGAAAGATAAGCGACAATATTGCTGACGCTGACCAAGTATCTAAATGTACATTGCCAAGGTTTTGAGTAGTGCTCAAACGAGCACTCTATGCTATCGAACGAGTAGTGCCACTATCGAGTTGAGTACCCTATAACACAACCTAGTCGCTCTAATGTGCACATTCCCAGCACGCCAACTTTAGCTTCAAATTGAGCACACATGTTCATTGTACAGGGTAGGTCAAGTTTCGCCCAAAGTCAGTGACATCTCTCGGACTGATTTTTCTCTCTTTCACTTGCATCTACATACCTAAACACTTCCAGTAATAGAGGCACAGCTCTCAGGCGCATACGCAGGGTCACCTCTAGGGGGGTTTCCAACCGAATCCCAAACAACGAGTAACAAAGTGTGTGTAAGTGTGTTAGTTTTAACCCTTCCTAAAGAGCCGCAGGAAATTTTCAAAATTATGCATTTTTTCGTGTTGTTTGGATCATAACTTCAGTTCTACTCACTGAATCTTCAGTATCTTGGGCTTCCTGGAAGTGGAAAGGTATCAGGGAGAGAATGAGGTCGACCATCATAGCCAGGACACAGTACAGTCATATACATATCCAGCGCTATAGGCTATAGCGGTAGAGTGCAGCGACGGTGCGAAAAATGCCCCAAACAGGCCCAAACGCGTCCTGCTCCAGCGATTTCGTTTTTCTTGATCGCAGAGTTTCGACTTTTTCCTGTGTACTCTTGAAAATATCACAAGGGAAGCCCCTGCAAATTTGAGCAAATCAGCGCGACGAAAATCTCAAATTCTCGATACTCAAGTCGCACTGCGCGCTTTTGAAATTGCCAAGATCGCGGCTCAATTTACGAATGATTTATCTCACGATACATTGCTCGCAGCGCTTCACAAATTGTTTCAACCGACAGCTGAGAGTTTTCTATTCGACCTGGATATTTGGATCGTTGGATTTGAGCGAGATTTGACTGAGTTACGATCTTTTGAAGTTTTGCATTCTTGCCAGATCGATCATGCGCCCTACCAATAAATGCCCAAAAACGTTGCTCGTTTGGAACATTTGGGGGGTTTACGGGCAACGGGAACCCCCCTGCGTACGCGCCTGGCTCTGACTTCGTCGAGAGGAACTACATAAATAGACTTTGTCAGTTTGTGCTGCACAAAAAAGTCATGACAGCATACATTCCTCTACTATACGTGTATGCTATCGAGTATCGAGCCCCTTTTGAATTCAAGTCAAGTACTCAGCGAGCGTGTACTCGAGTACTCGGTGTATTCCTTTGAGCACTAGCGTTGAGAACTGGAAAAGCTTTCTATCTACATGTACCAGGCTGTAACTGTTCTTCTATCATGACATCATGACACTACGGAGAATTAGCAAGACGGAATCCGCGTTCGTGTTCGCACTCCAAGCAAAGTCGAACTCAGTAATGGAATTTTGCATTGAGAAGGATTAGCAAACAGAATTCACACATGCATGACGTTGACACGTCGTACATTGCTCACAGACAGTACGGCATTGTAAATTGATGACTGTCCTGACACGAATCCGCGATTTGTGTTTCGACTACTTTTCCAAACGAAAAATGCGAAAGTTTGCAATCCAGTTTGCGAACCGAAAAATGTTCGTGAACACGAATGCGAATTTCGTCTTGCTAATCCTCCGTATTGTAGGTGTCTCTTTCCCCGCTGCTGCTGCTGCTGCTGCTGGTGCTGCTGCTATGGTGCGTATTTATGTTTTGGTATACAGGTGGTGGAAGGTGGAGCTGCCCAGCCCGTTCGTCGACGCGTCCACGACTTGCCGACATGGCTGGAGGCATGGACTCTCTTCATGAACATCGTGTGTTCTGCCAACCCGCCTGCAGGAGATGCTCTCATACCAAGCCACCATTGTTGCAGCCAACAGGCAATACTATCCGGAGGCTTGGCTGTCGTACGACACCCAGTTTCGCTCTGCCATTTCTGCTCAGCCAGGCAAGCGCTTTGACGTCATCGACATCAATCTGTGGCAAATGTCCGTGACTAGCCAATCAAGGCCCACATGTGAGTCCTGCCGCCTCGTCCATCCCGGAGGCGGCCAGTGTCCCTTTCGTCCACAACGTAACAACCAGCAAGCCTTCAATGGGGTCCGTACGGTGTCTAATGGCCAACCGATCTGCCGGAACTTCAACGCTGGGCGTTGCAGTCTCAGCACGTGCAAGTACGCCCATGTCTGCACCCGCTGCGGGTCCAAGGACCACAACGGATCTAAGTGCGGTAGGCGCCAGTAACTGTGCTGCTTTGGCTGCAGCTCCCGCGATTGTACATATTTCTCCCTGCACTTCACGTTCTACTGATTTCACAAGCGCATGTCCTGCTGTCCACACGCCCTCTCTGTTTCTCGCTTCGAATCACTGCTTCGTAACCACCCTGACAGTTCATTGGCTTCGTATGTTATTAACGGCCTCCGCTGCGGCTTTGACATTGGCTTTACCGGCAACCGCATAACTAACCAACACTAGTCCAACCTCTCATCAGCATTCCAGCACTCTGCATTTGTGTCTGCACAGCTCACCGCTTCCTGCAACGCCGGCTACACGGCTGGCCCATTTGACTCGCCCCCATTCTCATTTATGTACTGCTCTGGCATTGGCGCCGTTCCGAAAAAGAATGGCAAGCTACGCTTGATACACCACCTGTCCAGCCCTGCCGGCTCCAGCGTTGATGACGGGATCCCTGCCGAACCTTTCTCTTTGCAGTACATCAGCATTGATGAAGCCATTAGCATCATTATGTCCTCCCCGTCTCCTGTCTATCTCTCTAAACTCGATGTGAAGAGCGCTTTTCGTCAAATACCTGTCCGCCCACAGGATTGGCATCTCCTAGGCATCCTGTGGCAGGGTAAGTACTACTACGACCGTGTCTTGCCATTTGGGCTTCGCTCTAGCCCAGCGGTATTTGATGCAGTGGCAGCCACCATCGAATGGATAATGCACCACGAATTCTCCATCCCTAAATTGCTGCATTTCCTGGACGACTACTTGTGCGTGAGCGTGGGCCAGGCAGTGGCGAATCGGCAGCTGGCCATTCTTCTCCGTGCATTCTCATACCTCGGAGTCCCGCTCGCGCCTGCGAAGGTGGAAGGCCCGTCTCGTACCCTGACATTCCTGGGCATTATCCTGGATTGTGAGAAGATGGAAGCCCGGCTCCCTGACGACAAATTGGCTGACATCAAGCGCCTGTTGACTGCTGCGAGCATCAACCCTACCATGTCTCCCTCGAACTCGAATCTCTTCTGGGGAAACTCTCCTTCGCTGCAAGAGTCATCGTACCCGGTCGGACATTTATGCGGCGCCTGTGGTCTATTTGCAGTCGCTACCAGCAGCCTCACTACCGCATCAGTCTGACTACCGAGTGCCAGGAAGATATCCAATGGTGGCTAGGGCTCCTGGAAGAATGGAACGGAAAATCATTCTTCCTGTTCCCAGATTGGACACCATCTCCAGACTTGGAGCTGTTCACTGATGCCAGTGGCACCCTGGGCTGGGGCGCATTCAACAGCGGCCGCTGGCTTCAAGGGACCTGGTCGCCTGAGCAACTCGCTCACAGCATTGAGTGGAAGGAGCTCTACGCGTTGGTCACAGCGTGCTGCACGTGGGGCAAGGAATGGCGCCAGCTTCGTATCACAATGCACTGTGACAACAAGGCTGTGGTAGATTGCATCCGCTCCGGCACATCCAAGTCACCGCCAGTGATGACCCTGATCAGGGAGCTGTTCTTTGTGTGCGCTCGCTTCAATTTCACCGTCGCTGCTGCTCACATTGCTGGCCAGTCTAACTGCATTGCCGATTCGCTGTCTCGTTTCCGCATGGAGGAATTTCGGCGTCTCGCCCCAGCTGCTCAAGCACAACCAGACCAAGCAGTGCTGCCATTCCAGTCGATGCAATATAGCCTTGACATACAGGTACCGATTGTCATTGCTAAATTGTCGTATTGAGAACCTGCGTTGGATTTCATCCATCTGCATGCCTACCTTTATCCATCTCGTGCCTTAATTCACTTGTTCTGAGCTCTCGTGCATTGGTGGTGAACGCTTGCTGGGGTGCCGTGTGCTGGTTTTCTGGGAACAGCTTCCTTCAACTGGTTGCTTTGCTGCTACTATCTCTGCTTAAAATTGCATACTATTGGTCGGCTGTTTGCGACGCCAATCAGTAGTCATTGCACCCGGTCGTGGGTACTATTGCCGCTCAAGCATGAGCGATTGCTTTGGCCGTTTGCAACGCCAACTGCTTCACCCTGGTTGGCTGTTTGCAACGTCGATCAGGGAACTTTGCACCCGGTCGCGGGTACTGCTGCGGCTCAGTCGTGAGCGATCACTTTGGCTGTTTGCAACGCCAATCGCTTCACCAGTTGATCGAAACCAGCACACTGGTGTACCCCAATCATCCTTGTGCGGTGTTGTGAGAATACGTGGGTATGCATGCAGCTTTGCTCTGTGACTTTCCATTGCATGTAGTCACTTGGCTCTCCCATTTCCTATACACTGTTCTGATGCATTCGGGTGCAAGCGCTAAGGGGTGTTGGCCACGCTCATTTCCGGATACTCAGGGCTATGGGTCATCGTCCTGCTGACATTTCTAGACTCTCTTGGCTTTGCCAAGATCCTGCTCCGGCAGTTGACAAGTCTCTCGTGGATTCTTCTCCGGCAGTGTCCACCCTGCCGACCCTGAATCTCTCTCTATGTAGCCTCTCACTCCGCTGGCCAGCACTCCCTCGTAGCTCAAGTCGCATTTTGTTGTAGTTTATATGTGTGTGTGTGTGTGTGTGTGTGTGTGTGTGTGTGTGTGCGTGCGTGTGCGCGTACATGTTTGTGTGCATGCAGTCATGCGTTGTGTGTGTGTGTGTGTGTGTGTGTGTGTGTGTTTGTGTGTGTCCCATATGGTGCAGTGGTATGTGCAGCGATTTCCAATCGATAGGTTGCGGGTTCAATTCCCGACAATTATGGTCACACACGTCATTCTTCTGTTTCTTAGACTATTCCTGACTTTTCTTTCATTCTCCTAGGTGGTTACCAACAGCCAGTGCATGCCGGAGTATGTGGTGTGATGTGTGTGTGTGAAAAAAAAGCAAAAAGATAAAGACCCGAAAGTAGGGATTCACTGGCCAGAAAAAGCCACTTCATAACTGTGCGGTGTAGACCAGGCTGAATAGTGGCGGTCAATTCTTCAGCCTTGCAAGCAGTTGAATGGTGCAATCCCAGCACAAGCTGCTATGGCTTCTGCTGTAGCATTCGCTATCATCGCCTCCGGCGATGGGCGTCAAATGGTAAAATGGTGTGTGTGTGTGTGTGTTATGTGTATGTGTGTTTGTGTGTGTGTTTGTGTGTGTGTGTGCCATATGGTGCAGTGGTTTGTGCAGCGATTTCCAATCGATAGATTGCGGGTTCGTGTGTATGTGTGTGTGTTTCTGTGTTATACATCTGCTGCTTTTCTTTAGACTTTGTGTACGGTTGGCTCATCTCATAGTCTAACTGACATACTTCGATCAGTGCTTTCAAAGAGAACATCTCCTCTCGCAGATAGAGTCCTTCTAGACCAGAGGTAAGCCACAATGCAAATTTGGGTCTGCAGGTGCGTGGGCGCGCGAGCGCGCGGGTGTGTGTGTGTATGTGTGTCAGCTAGTTCGGTAATCAATGGTGCTAGTGAAGCTTATATCAGATCCACTCTGATTTAGTCACCCACACTAGTAGCAAGTATTACCTTCACTGGGGTCAGGGGTAACTGCAGTTGGATCCCAGGACGTATACTCTGATGCCGTCAATCCTTTTTCTGCACCTTGTCCTTACCCACTTACTGAGGTGTGGTGAGCCCATAAGTGGGATCATTTTCAAGTCCACCCAGAGTTTTGGGGATTTGAGGGGGTGTCGGCTGTTGGGCGGTTCAATAGCCAATTGAGTCATCTTTCCAAGATTCCTTTTGAGTCTCTCTTCCCTCTCCCGGGGAGACCCACGTGACCAGTTTTGGCAGTGAGCAACAAGCACAAGTACAAGTGTGTGTGTGTGTGTGTGTGTGTCCCATATGGTGCAGTGGTATGTGCAGCGATTTCCAATCGATAGGTTGCGGGTTCGATTCCGGACGATTATGGTCACACACTTCTTTCTTCTCTTTCTCAGACTCCTCCTGACTTTTCTTTCATTCTCCTGGGTGGTTACCAACAGCCAGTGCATGCCGGAGTATATGGTGTGATGTGTGTGCGTGAAAAAAAAGTAGTGATTCACTGGCCAGAAAAGCCACTTCATACCTGTGTGGTGTAGACCAGGCTGAATAGTGGTGGTCAATTCTTCAGCCTTGCAAGCTGTTGAATGGTACCATCCCAGCACAAGCTGCTATGGCTTCTGCTGTAGCATCGCTATCATCGCCTCTGGCGATGGGCGTCCAATGGTCCAATGGTGTGTGTATCAGTATGGTGATAATTAGGCAGATTAATGGGTGCACGCAGCTTCGTGCTACCGCTCAAACTATGCTGCTATGTTTGCTGTTGCTGTATACTCATGCTTTCCTTCTGTCTACGGTCGTGTGCACTGCACTTCACAGTGACGAAGTCGGCCAAACAGCATTGTGCATGCACGCGTGGTACTCTAGGTGACGTGACACTCTCCGTGCCATTGAACGTGACATTTACCGTGTCGGCAACGTGCGACGTGGCATTTGCCATGGCATATACCGTAAAGTCCGCTGCAAACGCCCACCCCATTTTTGCAAGATCTGCTGGCCTATATGCACTGACCCCATGCACTTTCACCCCTACTGTACGAAAGTGCATCTCACACCGTAGCGTGAGGAATGCTTTGCTACGGTAAACTATGTCCATTTTCTGGGTTTCAAAATGTTTTTGGGCACTAGTTACGAGCTAGCTCCTAGTGATTTTATGATGTTGGTTGTTAAATTTCGAAAATCCAAACGGGAGTTGCTTCGGAATAAACAGGTGAGGTAGCGAAGAACAGACTATTGCAGGAACCAAATACACTTCTGACGGTGTTTCAAGCCATCATTTCCAAATCACGCAAAGCGCAATGGCAAGGGTTTTTCTCGAGCACTTCAGAGTTTTCAACAAGTTAGCAGCGACTTTGTAGGTGTAGCTTCTGTGACATCCCCCCCCCCCCTGTTCGACTTGCAACTGCAATACTGCGACCGGTCAAGTCGTTGAATGACGCTTCGTCAGAACAATCACCGTTCCATTCTGAAAGCGCGACATCGTGGCAATGCAGAAATTTTATGATTTGAAAACCAGATGGATTCTACGGCATTACTTCATGAAGAACGAACTAATAACAAAGACAACTCATTCATCGTGTTGAGTTCGAAACAGGACGACTGACGACACATTATCCAGACATTACAACGGGAACAGGTAGGTTGGGGGAACGACATTTATTATAGACGACGAGACAAGAGACCAAGACGAACGAAACGACTACATTGAAGAGTGAGAAAAGAGAGAATGAAAGAAAGTCTGAATCATAGCCAGCAATCGCATGTCACCACGTACATTGAAAATCAACATAATTTTGCGAATCGACCTTTTTTCAGGATCACTTTTCAACTAGGACGAAGCAAAGTCGGCCGAACGAAGCCTAGAGGAAGAAAATCACCCTCTCCACTTCACCATCACGATACTGACATAGATACGATATGAAACAACTAAAAAATCCACAAGAAAACTGTACGGCCATCATCGCGCTGACTTTGGTCTGACTTTGGTCTGAGAATTTCTATCACGATCAAAAATGTACGAGGAGCACTCAAAAATAAGCCACAGACGTACCTTACTCGCTCTCTACTCCTTTTTCAAGGCACAAACGTCGACTCTCCACTTTCAAACCAGGAACCAGACATACCAGTGGTCCTTTTCAGCTGCTCCACGAGCGCAGGAAAGGTTCACCAAGGGGCGCAGAGCAGCATCCATTCCAGAAAAATAGCTAAAATACGAGTGAGACTGCATGCCTGAGCGCTACGGATTTTTTCCAGGCGTGCTCCATACGATTTTTCGGCACGGAGAATCCGTGTGGACTGGCTTTCATACGAACCATATTTCGTATGGAGATTTTGCGCCATCGACCATCGGGTGCAGAAAGATTTTTCGCGTACAAATTTGGTACGAGAAACATCGATTTTTCGCGGGAAGTTTTGATTTCGGTACAAATTTTCAAAATAAAAAGGCATAGCGCGGGGATGTGACGTGTTTGCGATCGTAACCTAGGCAATGACGGCAAACACATAAGTTCCGTACCCCGGAACTTTTCACTGCTCGAAAACGACGTATAAAAAATCCGTAGAGCCTCCACGGATTTTGGCACGAAAAATCGTACTCCGGAACCTCCCTAATATTATTATTATTCTGTCCCTCCTGGAAATCACGATTCCACGGACGCAACAAATTTCGCGATTTCCCGCGTTTTTGTTGTTTTCTGCACTTCTTTTGACATTTTTCTGCACTTTTCATGCAGTATACAGTGCTTTCCATGATCCTGCTTGTAGCTTATTTCCACAGTACGCAAATAGCGATTCTAAGGATACAACAAATTTCGTGACTTGGCCCAAATCCGCAATTTTCTGCCAATAATTCCGGGAGTTCCTGGCAAGTTCCGAACTTTTCGCCGCATTTTTTGTTGTTTTCCACCGCAATTTCTTGCACAAGTTTTCGAGGATTTTTTCCGCAAATTCCCGCAGGGACAGATTATTATTATTATTACTTCAAGTACCGGTATATGCATTTCCGCGGCAATGTCAACCGCACAATGGCAACCCACATATTCGCATATGCCGGAAATAGAATGTTCTGCCAAAAACATAAATCAAATGGCATCATATATTATAATTATATCCGTTCTGTGTAATCCAGTCAAGAGGAACATACGACTATGTTGATTAGGAATGATAAAAAAAGGTCAGTGTTTGGTTGTGAATTTGGTATTCCTCTTGCATAATTATTATTGTCCTGTACTTCCACAAAGCTCCCAGTCCACATCATGAGAATGGTCTGAGTCCTTTATTCATGACGATTATAATTATGTTCTTTTGGTCTTTCTAGTGAAGCGTATAAAAAACATAATTGGCTGTTTTCTCGAGCATTCTGCAAACATCCGCTAGAGCATAATCTGCTCATTTCCAGAGCATATACCGCTTACCCCTAGAGATGGTCCAGGTCTGGCAGCCATAGAGCACAGTAGCAAGAACAGATACCGAGCGTATTTTTTACTTTTTAATGCTAATAACTGGGCTATTATTGTGCATGCACCTGTCTAAGTGTAGATCTACAGGCAAGAGTACATAACCCCTGGGGTTATCATGGATGCTCTTCGTAGATCTACAGGCTTACGCGCATGCTATGCAGTACGGTAAATTCATGCCAGGGAGTCGTTAAAAACCGGTATTTTTTACGACTCCCTCATTCGTGTAGTCATAAAATTTATGGCAAATTCTGGCACCATATTGGTTACCATGGCAGCAAAGCGAATTTTCCTTGCATTTTGGGTGAAATTTTGAATTTATGACAACAATTCGGCGATATCCTTTGACTTTTGCATGCGAAGTTTAATAGGGCTTGAAAGTGCTACGTCACAGCATAGCAACAATTTCAAAAATTCAAAAATTGGATCCACTTGGATCCAGTTTTTGTATGGATCCAAGCACATTTCAAGCCGTCTTACTCAGTCCGTGCGCCAGACCCTGTTTTGGCCCGATTTTTATTTTCTGCGCGGGAACCATACATGCAGACGTTATGCAGGGAAAGATGACGACGCCGGTCAGTAAATTGTTGGTCGATTTGTTGCCTACCTCGAGGCCAGTCGGTGAAATGAGGGCTTCCTTCTTCAAGAAATATGTTGCCAGTCGTTAGTCGGATGCCACTCGTCTTCTAAACATCGTACTTGATGCAACCAGCGCAGTTGGATGGACGGGAGGCGAGGAATTTATCGTTTTCGATTTTCACCCTATTCTGGGTTGCCATTACATTGCAGCTGGCAGCACCACGAGCGAATTTTTTGCACAAGGGAGACTAGGTGAATTCAACTCCTCAGAGATATCGCCATGACAGGGTAAGGTTATTTTAGCCCTGAAATTGTGTACAAACCAACGGCACGAAATTATGGAAATATTTATTTTTTCGCAATAATTGCATGTTGGTTGAAAAGATGTAGCCATCTTTGTATTGTGGCATCCTGGCGGTGTATTTCGTAACTATACTGCATGACAATATTATTTATGAGAAATGGCAGCGATTGTGAACAATGTACAATCAACAGCATTGGCAAAATTGATGCAGAGCTGTACGGTACTTTAGTACAATTTGGCTGTATATTGAAATTTTACACACAATGCATGAAACAGAAGAGCAAAATTATTATTGACTTATCAATTTATAGTTAGGACATGAATATGAAACCCATGACCAATGCCAATGACCCAGGGTCTGTGCACCTGCATTCAAATAATTATATAAAAAATCCCTTGTGGCATAATCATGTACTCTGTGCATACACATGCTTGGGGGGCGATACTTGCTGCTTTACATGGTGGAAATTGTGGTGCTATGCTGCTTGGTATGTGTGTGCGTGCGTGTGTGTGTGTCTGTGTGCGTGCGTGTGTGTGTGTGTCTGTGTGCGTGTGTGTGTGTCACTGTGTGTGTGTGTGTGTGTGTGTGTGTGTGTGTGTGTGTGTGTGAGTCTGTGTGTGCACACTTCACTTTCCGGCTGTGTATTGATGCCTATGTAGATATCACCATGATCAACAGGGTCAAACGCTTCCAGCGGACAACAGTGGATCACCTCATTTCTCCCACTGAAGTGGTCCTAGCTTGAAGTGATGTATGACTTTCAATTCTATTGACTAGCCTTGAGGCATGTACCAAACGTCAGCATGTCTGTGATATCAATACATCACACTTACATTTGAAAGCTATATGCTGGAAGGCAGTCAAGTGGGCTTTTCGTCAAACACAACCCTACCAATAAAATGAAGGCAACGGGCAGAGACCACTAATGGTAGGGCCACACCAGGTGGCTGTGCCAGTGGGGAAGACCCAGTTCAACAAGGTGTTATTTCAAGTTTGATCGGAACAGCACCCTGGTCCAAATCCTCAATATCAGTGAATCTTACTGGTCCATGTGGCTGCTGCCTTGACTCGTGATGCCTACGATTGGATGCAAGCTGCACGAAGTATGTTGCAAAGAAGAGTACAATGGATCTTGAACTTGGCACGAGAGGCGTGCACTTCGTTGATAACAGCAGAACCTTTGCATGACTATCATAACACTCTCCTTATTGCAATATTTAGCCAATGCTCCATTTTGTTGTAGCAGCTACCACACAACTACAAGTATGCATTCATTACCTGGCTGTCTTGTATAAACTTGTGAATGCAATCACGTGATGCTTTGTGCACATATGCTCCCATACTTTAGCGGATGTGCGCGTGTGTGTGTATGTGTGTGCATGTTTATGGGTGTGTATGTTCGTGCACGTACGTACGTATACATGTCTGTGCGTTTACATGTACATGCAGACGTGTGTGGGTCTGTCGAAAAAAGCGCATGAAAACGTGATGTATGTACGGGTGTATGGTAAACGTATTATTTGCTCCATGCGTCCGCCGTGAATGAAGGTACAAGACTTTATGTGTCATAGCTTGTGGCGGTTGTTCTGTACATAGTAGCAACGTATCCAGGCCATCCGCAGATGCCATTTTTTCACTTCAATTCTGCATTGGCTCGGGTGCTGTGTTTGTAGTGTCATCCTCTCTGCATGAATTATTTATATTTCTTTCCCACCTCCGTACTGTATTTGGCTTGATATTGTTGCTGTTGTACATACAAGTATAGGCACATGCATTGATCTACGAGGGTTTGTGTTTGGAGCTCCAGCAACCTGTTGAGGTTCGTGTTGTTTATAAATTCGTGGTCTACGGATACAATGGTCTGGCTGGTACATCGCAGAATACTAGGACCCCTTGAACGATTCTGTCGGTCGTTCCTAAGTTCACCAATTGAAGACATGTGTGTCTCAAAATGTGTCAAAAATACAGTGTTGACAAAACGGTTGGTACCACCGCTGTCGGATATTTTGCACAAGCCAAAATTGGAGGATGCACTGTTGGCTAATATCTCTTTCTAAATAAATAAGCAGGAAATAGCGAAACCCTTGTACAAACCAACGGCACGAAATTATAGCATGTTCAACCAAAATATCAGCGACATAACGAAAACGCAAGCGACGAGCGAGAACTCAACTTCTCGATATTTGTTATCGCCACGGACAAAACTTAGGGCAGAGAACAACTATTAGGTTGGATTTCGACAACGATCTGAGACAAAGAACTCACGGGGGACGTAAACCAAAGGACGACGAAGGAGACGCCATTGAGTATTCGTCTCGCGATATCTTGAGAAAACTGCGAAATCTGGCAAATCTGGAAAATAAAAGTGCAACTTTTAGACGACTTTTTCTGAACTGGCGCACGGACTGTACTCACAGCAAGGTGATGTAACCAGTGAAACTGACTGATTTGGCTACTGGGGGCGGGGTTACAACTGGGGCGAAGTAAAAGTCACCCCTGCATACGACATGAGTGGGTTGCTATGCACCCACATACTGAGGCAATAGCAAAGTCACACCTTTGTGGATCCAAAATAGAAATCTGATGTCAACTTAGTACTCCCTGGCCGTTTTTGACGTCATCACTTTCAAGAGAACAAGTATAGTTGCAGTACTAGTACATGTAGTACAGTGCTGGCAACTGAAATCCGACCCCTGAGCGCCCGCTCAGGGGGTCGAATTTCAGTTGCCAGCACTGTTGTAGACCTACAACTACAAGGTCAATGATTATGATTGTACTGAGTCCGTACTGCATCATGAATGCATGCACCCCGGCCCGATCGATCCGAGACTGGCGGGAAGCTGTGCAACGCACATGCGTTGATGTTCGCATTGATTGGCATGTGCTGCATCATGCATGCATGCACCCCGATCCGAGAAAGGCGGGAAGCTATGCAACGCACATGCGTCGATGTTGGCATTTGCATAGGCTCTGTATGTATGTATCGTCACACGTACACATACATACATACAGTCATCATTGTACTACAGTGCTGGCAACTGAAATCCGACCCCCCTCCCCCTAGCGTCTCGTACGAATCGCTAAGGCGGCTAGCGCACCGCTAGGGGGTCGGATTTCAGTTGCCAGCACTGTCGTACTTGTACAGTAACTCCTACAGTTGTCGGCAAAAAGATCGTCCACGAGCTGTTGATCTGATGCAGTCATGATGTCTGAATCGATGATGGTAATCTTCATGGAGCTAGCACGGGAGAGCGAATCACATTTGCTGCATTCACTAAAACATTCCCTTTAGAAGCCGAGTAAAAACATTGAAAGCAGCTTAGAGTTTTGTGACAGCCTCGGTTGTGAACCACAATGCTGCCGACATCGCCAAGTCCAAGACGGGTGTTGAAATGTCACGCTAGCTAGCCCCTAGCGCGCGACGCAGGGACATGCAGGCTCATCGAGCAGCTAGGACGATGGATATACTTGCAAGAGGAAATTATGGTTCTACGAACTGTAACTTTGTAAGTGAATCAGATTCAATCTGGTAGTTTGCACTTACCACACCCATACCGATAACGCCAATGAAGAGTGACGAACCGTATTCTGAAGGGCATGATGTCAGACGTTGTATTGTGACTATGCTGGACGTTAGTGATTTGTAACTCACACAGTACTATAGTACATGTGAGCAGTGCTCTGCAAAACCAACCTTAGGTGCTATTTTGGCGAAATTGAGATTTTGCTGGAGTGTTGAACCATGACCCTTTCTTCAACTTCTGGTGAAGTTTCAGGTGGATTGCATTCATATTCAGGTAGATACAATGACAATTTCTTTGTAATTGTCCTGTAAATTGTGCAGGAAACGTAGCAAAAATCCTGGATTTTATGCTACAGTTTGGAACAAATGCTGTGAGAATTGCAGCAGCATGATTGCAACCAAAGTTTGAAGAATAAACCTGGTTGTCGTATTCTTCAAAAGGAAAAGTTAAAGGGGAAGCTAAGCCTACAGTCCGTTTCAAAAAGATTTACAATCCTGGCGATCGCCCGCGGAGTTTGGTGTCTTACCGTATGAGCACTCGAGCGCTGCCTGGAAAAACTCACTGTGAACTCGAAGAAATATTCCGCGCGAAAGCAGGAAAAATGACAACTCACACACGTCGTTGACACAGTCATGTACGTCTGGTTTACAACAAACGAGTTCTTCCTCGTATCAATAATGGAGTCAGAGAGAGGACATGTCGAAACGAAAGTGTTGTAAATGTTGACGAGCTGCCCTGCATGGGTCCGTTTTGTGACCAAAATAGTTTCTTTGAGCTGCGATGCAATTTACTCACCGTGTGACGAAAACGACATCGACACGGACTCATTCCCAAGGCCATGACTTGGCAAAGCTATCCGTGTGACTTCGACGACATTTTGAGAAAAGCAGACGCTTGTGAACGCTGATAGAAGACGGCGTTGACTGCTAAAATTCAAATAAATTGGCGATCTTGAAATACTAAAATAAATCTCAAAAAGCTACAGCGCGATGACTTCCATTATAATTCATTCACACCATTGCAGTGTTGTGGGTGTGTTCACATGGCGTGAGCCAGTCAAGTGTCAGTTAGTTCGGCAGGAAGCGCGAGCTCCAACAACAAGTCGTTTGGTGCAGCCATCTTCATTGTCTTGTACCAGCTTGATCACCAAAACAATGAAAAAAAAGTTTGACTTGAGGATAGGTTGGGATTTGAACTCACAGCTTCATGGTCAGCAGACAGCATTCATAACCACAAGGCCAAAAAGGAAAGGATAAATCGTGGGTTTTGATAAAAAATCGATACTGGCTTCCTGGGCAAATTGTAAACCATGGGAAAAGGCCGGAAACCTGGCCGAAATTCTAACTCCTTAACGGTGGGTCCAATTGTTCCGAAACCTTCACAGAACAATTTGCCGTGTCCTAACAAGCCATTCTATGTACTTTGTTGTCCAAATTTCCCTTATCTTCATACTTTTTAAGACCCAAACCTGATTGTAAATCTTTTTGAAACAGACTATAAAATCAAATTTTCACCAGTTGTAGTCTTCAGGGTGCTGAGTCGAATGGTCTTGGTCCGAGGAAGCTGAGACGCTCCCTTCCTCCTTTATTCCCAATCGAACTCGCGCACTTCCACCGAGACTGGGTGACTGCGCCCTACTATATGGGGATTTGTATGCAAAATGTCACTAAAAGCGCCATTTCGTTCTTATAAAAGCACGGATGACCACGATTGGCCCATATATTGTAGTCTTTTGGACGCTGAGTCGACTGGTTATGGTCCGAGAAAGCTGCGATGCAGCGTTCCTCCTTTATTCCCAATCGAACATGGTGGAACAAGCGATCACGTGCTCCTGCGTGCCAAGTCATCTGGTCAACGCGCCAGCAGGCAACAACTTTCACACCAAGGTTCAACTCGAGTTCAACTCGAGTGACAGGACTGCATCTAAAAAAGGTCAAACAAGTGGTAAGTTGTACCCTGCAGGCACGGTGACCAGGTGACTGGTGTACGCAGGAGCACGTGACCGCTTGTTCAACCATGTTCGATTGGGAATAAAGGAGGAACGCTGCATCGCAGCCTTTTCGGACCAGAATCAGTTCTTTAAACTTTTCACAGCAGTGCCAAATTATTGGGGTCACTGAATGTGGGTGCCAGCAGCCTACAAGCACAAAGCCTGGTGGCAAAGCTGCATATACCGTATTTCCACAAATAGTAGGCCGGTCTACTATTTTTTCAACCTCGTCCTAACCCGGCCTTATAATCGAGGACGGTCTTGTATTCGAGGACGGTCTCTTATTCTTTCAACCCAGTTTGACCCCGGTCTTCTATTTTTCGCCACACAGTTTTAACCCCATTCTTCCATTTTCTTCTACACAGTTTGAGCACGGTCTTCTAATTTTACCCACAGTTTGAACACGGTCTTCTGTTTTTAACACAAGTTTGAGACTCATTTAGTGGGCCCGGTCTTCTAATCGGAGACGGTCTTTTATTTTTTCAATCGCCCTCTGCCCCGGCCTTGTATACGAGGAAGGCGTTGTATACGAGGACGGCCTTTTAGTTGCGGAAATGCGGTAGTACGTTAGGCAAGATTTGGAAAAGAGACTGCCAAAATATCATTGTTATGAAACCTTAGAAGGATTTGTGCGGCCGATGCATACATCACTAGGCGTTCTAACTCCCAGATAAAACTATCAACATCTAACTCGGCATTGATCTTAGCTTCCTCTCTGGAAGATCGTTAAAGAGGAAGTTAAGCCTAAAATCAAATTTTCACAAGTTGTAGTCTTCGGGGTGCTGAGTCGAATGGTCTTGGTCAGAGGAAGCTGAGATGCTCCCTTCCTCCTATATTCCCAATCGACCTGGCGTACTTCCACCGAAACTGGATGACTGCGCCCTACTAGATGGGAATTTGTATGGAAAATGTCACTAAAAGCGCCATTTCGTTCTTCGTGCACTTCCCTGTGTCCAGCAATACAACAAGATCAGAGTAGTCATGGTCAGTTCTTGAGCTTCGAACGGGCAGAAAGGTGAGACATTGTCGCCTTTTGACCATTTGTGCCCACGTGTCACTTTCAACGTACCTCTGTATAACATAACCCGGCTGTAATATGAATGGTCGCATTGATTTGATTTTGGGTTTCCTTGTAGGCCGCTAGCATCCGCATTCAGTGAATCTAAAATTTTGGAACTCCTGTGAAAGGTTTAGTCGCAAAGTGAAGAATCACGGGCAAAAAGGCCCAAAACTTCGAGATTGTTTGATTTCAGCTTTGAGCAACCCTGGGCGAAGTGTTTATTGAAATGTGGAATTTTTTCTTGGTTCACTTCCCTATGTCCAGCTAAACAACAAGATCAGGGTGGCTATGGTCAGTTCTTGAGCTTCGAACGGGCAGAAAGGTGAGAAAGGTGAATAGTTTAGTCGCAAAGTGAAGAATCACGGGGAAAAAGGCCCAAAACTTCGAGATAGTTTGATATCAGCTTTGAGCAGCCCTGGGCGAGTTGTTTATTGAAATGTGGAATTTTTTCTTGGTTCACTTCCCTATGTCCAGCCAAACAACAAGATCAGGGTGGTGATTGTCAGTTCTTGAGCTTCGAACGGGCAGAAAGGTGAGAAATTGTCGCTTTTTTGCCATTTGTGCCCACGTGTCACTTTCAACGTACCTCTCTATAACATGACCCACTTGTGATGTGAGTGGTCGCATTGATTTGATTTTTGGTTTGCTTGTAGGCCGCTGGCACCCACATTCAGTGACGCCTAAAATTTGGCACTGCTGTGAATAGATTAGTCGCAAAGTGAAGAATCACGGGCAAAAAGGCCCAAAACTTCGAGATAGTTTGAAATCAGCATTGAGCAGCCCTGGGCGAGTTGTTTATTGAAATGTGGAATTTTTTCTTGGTTCACTTCCCTATGTCCAGCCAAACCGCAAGATCAGGGTGGCTATGGTCAGTTCTTGAGCTTCGAACGGGCAGAAAGGTGAGAAATTGTCATTTTTTGCCCATTTGTGCCCACGTGTCACTTTCAAGTACCTCTCTATAACATGATCCAGCTGTGATATGAGTGGTCGCATTGATTTGATTTTTGGTTTGCTTGTAGGCCGCTGGCACCCGCATTCAGTGACGCTTAAAATTTGGCACTGCTGTGAATAGTTTAGTCGCAAAGTGAAGAATCACGGGCAAAAAGGCCCAAAACTTCGAGATAGTTTGATATCAGCTTTGAGCAGCCCTGGGCGAGTTGTTTATTGAAATGTGGAATTTTTTCTTTGTTAACTTCCCTATGTCCAGCTAAACAACAAGATCAGGGTGGCTATGGTCAGTTCATGAGCTTCGAATGGGCAGAAAGATGAGAAATTGTCGGTTTTTGCCCATTTGTGCCCACATGTCACTTTCAACGTGAGTGGTCGCATTGATTTGATTTTTGGTTTGCTTGTAGGCCGCTGGCACCCGCATTCAGTGACGCTTAAAGTTTGCCACTGCTGTGAATAGATTAGTCGCAAAGTGAAGAATCACGGGCAAAAAGGCCCAAAACTTCGAGATAGTTTGATATCAGCTTTGAGCAGCCCTGGGCGAGTTGTTTATTGAAATGTGGAATTTTTTCTTTGTTCACTTCCCTATGTCCAGCTAAACAACAAGATCAGGGTGGCTATGGTCAGTTCTTGAGCTTCGAACGGGCAGAAAGGTGAGAACTTTTCGCTTTTTGGCCATTTGTGCTCACGTGTCACTTTCAACGTACCTCTCTATAACATGACCCAGCTGTGATGTGAGTGGTCGTATTGATTTGATTTTTGGTTTGCTTGTAGGCCGCTGGCAGCCGCATTCAGTGACGCTTATAATTTGGCACTGCTGTGAATAGATTAGTCGCAAAGGGAAGAATCATGGGCAAAAAGGCCCAAAACTTCGAGATATTTTGATATCAGCTTTGAGCAGCCCTGGGCGAGTTGTTTATTGAAATGTGGAATTTTTTCTTTGTTCACTTCCCTATGTCCAGCTAAACAACAAGATCAGGGTGGGTATGGTCAGTTCATGAGCTTCGAATGGGCAAAAAGGTGAGAAATTGTTGGTTTTTGCCCTTTTTGCCCACATGTCACTTTCAACGTACCTCTCTATAACATGACCCAGCTGTGATGTGAGTGGTCGCATTGATTTGATTTTTGGTTTGCTTGTAGGCCGCTGGCACCCGCATTCAGTGACGCCTAAAATTTGGCACTGCTGTGAATAGTTTAGTCGCAAAGTGAAGAATCACGGGCAAAAAGGCCCAAAACTTCGAGATAGTTTGATATCAGCTTTGAGCAGCCCTGGGCGAGTTGTTTATTGAAATGTGGAATTTTTTCTTGGTTCACTTCCCTATGTCCAGCTAAACAACAAGATCAGGGTGGCTATGGTCAGTTCTTGAGCTTCGAAGGGGCAGAAAGGTGAGAACTTTTCGCTTTTTGCCCATTTGTGCCCACGTGTCACTTTCAAGTACCTCTCTATAACATGACCCAGCTGTGATGTGAGTGGTCGCATTGATTTGATTTTTGGTTTGCTTGTAGGCCGCTGGCACCCGCATTCAGTGACGCTTAAAGTTTGCCACTGCTGTGAATAGATTAGTCGCAAACTGAAGAATCACGGGCAAAAAGGCCCAACACTTCGAGATAGTTTGATATCAGCTTTGAGCAGCCCTGGTCGAGTTGTTTATTGAAATGTGGAATTTTTTCTTGGTTCACTTCCCTATGTCCAGCTAAACAACAAGATCAGGGTGGCTATGGTCAGTTCATGAGCTTCGAATGGGCAGAAAGGTGAGAAATTGTCGCTTTTTGCCCATTTTTGCCCACATGTCACATTCAACGAACCTCTCTATTACATGACCCAGCTGTGATGTGAGTGGTCGCATTGATTTGATTTTTGGTTTGCTTCTAGGCCGCTGGCACTCGCATTCAGTGACGCCTAAAATTTGGCACTCCTGTGAATAGTTTAGTCGAAAAATGAAGAATCACGGGCAAAAAGGCCCAAAACTTCGAGATAGTTTGATATCAGCTTTGAGCAGCCCTGGGCGAGTTGTTTATTGAAATGTGGAATTTTTTCTTGGTTCACTTCACTATGTCCAGCTAAACAACAAGATCAGGGTGGCTATGGTCAGTTCTTGAGCTTCGAACGGGCAGAAAGGTGAGAACTTTTCGCTTTTTGCCCATTTGTGCCCACGTGTCACTTTCAAGTACCTCTCTATAACATGACCCAGCTGTGATGTGAGTGGTCGCATTGATTTGATTTTTGGTTTGCTTGTAGGCCGCTGGCACCCGCATTCAGTGACGCTTAAAGTTTGCCACTGCTGTGAATAGATTAGTCGCAAACTGAAGAATCACGGGCAAAAAGGCCCAACACTTCGAGATAGTTTGATATCAGCTTTGAGCAGCCCTGGTCGAGTTGTTTATTGAAATGTGGAATTTTTTCTTGGTTCACTTCCCTATGTCCAGCTAAACAACAAGATCAGGGTGGCTATGGTCAGTTCATGAGCTTCGAATGGGCAGAAAGGTGAGAAATTGTCGCTTTTTGCCCATTTTTGCCCACATGTCACATTCAACGAACCTCTCTATTACATGACCCAGCTGTGATGTGAGTGGTCGCATTGATTTGATTTTTGGTTTGCTTCTAGGCCGCTGGCACTCGCATTCAGTGACGCCTAAAATTTGGCACTGCTGTGAATAGTTTAGTCGAAAAATGAAGAATCACGGGCAAAAAGGCCCAAAACTTCGAGATAGTTTGATATCAGCTTTGAGCAGCCCTGGGCGAGTTGTTTATTGAAATGTGGATTTTTTTCTTGGTTCACTTCCCTATGTCCAGCTAAACAACAAGATCAGCGTGGCTATGGTCAGTTCATGAGCTTCGAACGGGCAGAAAGGTGAGAAATTGTCGCTTTTTGCCCATTTGTGCCCACGTGTCACTTTCAAGTACCTCTCTATAACATGATCCAGCTGTGATGTGAGTGGTCGCATTGATTTGATTTTTGGTTTGCTTGTAGGCCGCTGGCACCCGCGTTTAGTGACACTTAAAATTTGGCACTGCTGTGAATAGTTTAGTCGCAAAGTGAAGAATCACGGGCAAAAAGGCCCAAAACTTCGAGATAGTTTGATATCAGCTTTGAGCAGCCCTGGGCGAGTTGTTTATTGAAATGTGGAATTTTTTCTTGGTTCACTTCCCTATGTCCAGCTAAACAACAAGATCAGGGTGGCTATGGTCAGTTCATGAGCTTCGAACGGGCAGAAAGGTGAGAAATTGTCGCTTTTTGCCCATTTGTGCCCACGTGTCACTTTCAACGTACCTCTCTATAACATGACCCAGCTGTGATGTGAGTGGTCGCATTGATTTGATTTTTGGTTTGCTTGTAGGCCGCTGGCACCCGCATTCAGTGACGCTTATAATTTGGCACTGCTCTGAATAGATTAGTCGCAAAGTGAAGAATCTAGGGCAAAAAGGCCCAAAACTTCGAGATAGTTTGATATCAGCTTTGAGCAGCCCTGGGCGAGTTGTTTATTGAAATGTGGAATTTTTTCTTGGTTCACTTCCCTATGTCCAGCCAAACAACAAGATCAGGGTGGTGATTGTCAGTTCTTGAGCTTCGAACGGGCAGAAAGGTGAGAAATTGTCGCTTTTTCCCATTTGTGCCCACGTGTCACTTTCAACGTACCTCTCTATAACATGACCCAGCTGTGATGTGAGTGGTCGTATTGATTTGATTTTTGGTTTGCTTGTAGGCCGCTGGCACCCGCATGCAGTGGCGCTTATAATTTGGCACTGCTGTGAATAGATTAGTCGCAAAGTGAAGAATCACGGGCAAAAAGGCCCAAAACTTCGAGATAGTTTTATATCAGCTTTGAGCAGCCCTGGGCGAGTTGTTTATCGAAATGTCGAATTTTTTCTTGGTTCACTTCCCTAGGTCCAGCCAAACAACAAGATCAGGGTGGTGATTGTCAGTTCTTGAGCTTCGAACTGGCAGAAATGTGAGAAATTTTCGCTTTTTGCCCATTTGTGCCCACGTGTCACTTTCAACGCACCTCTCTATAACATGACCCAGTTGTGATGTGAGTGGTCGCATTGATTTGATTTTTGGTTTGCTTGTAGGCCGCTGGCAGTCGGATGCAGTGACGCTTAAAATTTGGCACTGCTGTGAATAGTTTAGTCGCAAAGTGAAGAATCACGGGCAAAAAGGCCCAAAACTTCGAGATAGTTTGATATCAGCTTTGAGCAGCCCTGGGCGAGTTGTTTATTGAAACGTGGAATTTTTCCTTGGTTCACTTCCCTATGTCCAGCCAAACAACAAGATCAGGGTGGTGATTGTCAGTTCTTGAGCTTCGAACGGGCAGAAAGGTGAGAAATTATCGCTTTTGCCCATTTGTGCCCACGTGTCACTTTGAACGTACTTCTCTATAACATGACCCAGTTGTGATGTGAGTGGTCGCAATAATATGATTTTTGGTTTGCTTGTAGGCCGTTGGCAGCCGCATTCAGTGACGCTTAAAATTTGGCACTGCTGAGAATAGATTAGTCGCAAAGTGAAGAATCACGGGCAAAAAGGCCCAAAACTTCGAGATAGTTTGATATCAGCTTTGAGCAGCCCTGGGCGAGTTGTTTATTGAAATGTGGAATTTTTTCTTGGTTCACTTCCCTATGTCCAGCTAAACAACAACATCAGGGTGGCTATGGTCAGTTCTTGAGCTTCGAACGAGCAGAAAGGTGAGAAATTGTCGCTTTTTGCCCATTTGTGCCCACGTGTCACTTTCAACGTACCTCTCTATAACATGACCCAGCTGTGATGTGAGTGGTCGCATTGATTTGATTTTTGGTTTGCTTGTAGGCCGCTGGCACCCGCATTCAGTGACGCTTAAAATTTGGCACTGCTGTGAATAGATTATTCGCAAAGTGAAGAATCACGGGCAAAAAGGCCCACAACTTCGACATAGTTTGATATCAGCTTTGAGCAACCCTGGGCGAGTTGTTTATTGAAATGTGGAAATTTTCTTGGTTTACTTCCCTATGTCCAGCTAAACAACAAGATCAGGGTGGAGATGGTCAGTTCTTGATCTTCGAACGGGCAGAAAGGTGAGAAATTGTCGCTTTTTGCCCATTTGTGCCCACGTGTCACTTTCAACTTACCTCTGTTATCCGGACCCCGAAGTTACGGGTACTTCGGTCTACCGGGCATTATTTGGGCGAGTTTCATGGGAAATATTACTACTCTTTAGTCACTTTTCGTAGAATTAATGACGTCATATGCCACATCGATGGCCTTTTCCCCATCAAGATGTATATGATTCGGAGTTACGGACATTTCAAAGTTACGGGCAGTGTAAAGTCCCGGACTGCCCGGATAAACGAGGTATGAGTGTAGTTGAAAAAAACCAAACTTCTCGATAGGTTCTTTTTCAGCTTTCAGCAGCCCTGGGCGAGTTCTTTAGAGAAATGTGGCTCTTTTTCAAGGTGCTATTTTCTATGTCCAGCTACACAACGAGATGAGGATGGTCATTGTCATTTTCTGAGCTGCCAACGGGCAGAGAGGTGAGAAAATGTCGGATTTTGACCATTTGTGCTGACCTTTCAATTTCAACGTACCTCTCTATAACATGACCCAGCTGTAATTTCAGTGGTCGCATTGATTTCATTTTTGGTTTGCTTGTAGGGCGCTGGCACCCGCATTCAGTGACCCAGGAAATTTGGCACTGCTGTGAATAGTTTAGTCGCAAAGTGAAGATTCACGGGTAAAAAGCCCCAAACTTCTAGATAGGTTCTTTTTCAGCTTTCAGCAGCCCTGGGTGAGTTCTTTAGAGAAATGTGGCTCTTTTTCATGGTGCTGTTTTCTATGTCCAGCTACACAACGAGATGAGGATGGTCATTGTCATTTGAGCCAGGGACTATAGAAACCGCCCTACGACGTTTGATATCAAAATCAAGTTATGACGTTTCAAAGTCACGCGACTCAAAGTTACGCGAAGCGCAGAACTCGTCACTTTTGTTTTGACAAGACTCAAGAGCTGTCCTCTTGTTAGGTGTTCGGGGAAGCATTCCGAGCTCGAGCGATTGTCAAGTAACTCATGAGGCTCCACTTACTGTGATTGATTATGGCAACAACATCTAGTAGACGACGCAGCTCGATTCTGTGTGTAGTCGACTAGTCCCTGATGCGAAGGCGCTTGAATCGGACGACGAGAATTTTTACGGATTCAGCGCTGGCACCCGCGAGTCGTCCGCGAGCGATTCCGACGCCGATGCTGACAGCGACGGCGATGATATGCCACCCAGAAGGAGAAGAAGACGTATGGAGTCACAGCAAGCTCGAGTGCTGCTAGTGTTGTGTCGAAAACGCCAAGCCCCGACAGCTCGGAAATTTCAAACGCGGAGAGTGACACCGACTACTCGGAATCGGATGACGAACCAGATACCCCCGCACCTGAGCCACCGACGACGGAGCAGGTGAAGAGTGGTCTCCTCGGACATACGCGATGGGATTGAGAGAGGCTGTGGATGCAAGTCGAAGAATCATTGGAAAGTCATCCCAGAGCAGCAGCTCGAGGACTACATATTTGAAGTCTCTAAACTGCGAGAATCGAAAAAGCGCTTCAACAGTTCAAGCAGTTTGTTCTGGGCGCACTGACTGGAAGCATGCGAAAGTCGATGACTGGCGGTGGTGATCGACCTTTCTATTTCCGCTATCATGTACGTGGTTACGAGTTGTGCAAAGACGTGTTCATGGCAGTTCCTGCTGTTGGAAGTCATGTAACGAAACGCCTTCAAAAAAAGCAAACAAAGGAGTCGTTCAACTGGCACAACATGGCTTGACTGGGAGAACACCAGAGCACTTGGCCATTTCAGCAGACATGGAGCAGGATGTAGTGCAGTTTATTTAGTCATAATTAACAACCACACAAGCCGACCTGTTTGGGAGCTATTACGCGTTGTATTATCAGGGCATAGGCAACAATTGCCGCATGCAGTATGCAATACTATGGACCAATGCCGTAGTATCGCAGGCAACAATTGCCGCATGCAGTATGCAATACTATGGACCAATGCCGTAGTATCGCAGGCAACAATTGCCGCATGCAGTATGCAATACTATGGACCAATGCCGTAGTATCGCAAGCACCAATGTGCGTTAGACTGGCCAATGCCAGGGCTAATGGGGGCAACAATTGCCCGGCGTGTCAATACACGAATACGGTAGGGATGCACTTGTGAGCACATGTAGGCGCACTTGGCTCAATGCCGGCCTGACCCACGATCCCTACCGTCCTCCCTTCCGGGATGGCTTAGAATAGAATGATGGTTAGAGATGATGGGGTGGGTGGTGGTGCTCAAAAACTGGCCAAGGTTGTCAAGCGATCTGACTGTTGGCGCAGCAAGGATGAAGAAGAAGCAGCATCGAGAGCCGGAGTAATGCGCATGCTCCGCGTGGTCCCGTTCCGGGGCGCGGGAGTTCGGAGTGCGTGTTCTGCACGGGCACGTGATGCGCTATGGCAAGTACGTGCAAATTATGTTAGGAATGTAATTGTTGGTGGGTTGCTAACTTCACTTACCGTGCCATGCACGGAAACTTATATTTAACAACCACACAAGCCGATCTGTTTGGGAGCTATTACGCGTTGTATTATCAGGGCATAGGCAACAATTGCCGCATGCAGTATGCAATACTATGGACCAATGCCGTAGTATCGCAGGCAACAATTGCCGCATGCAGTATGCAATACTATGGACCAATGCCGTAGTATCGCAGGCAACAATTGCCGCATGCAGTATGCAATACTATGGACCAATGCCGTAGTATCGCAAGCACCAATGTGCGTTAGACTGGCCAATGCCAGGGCTAATGGGGGCAACAATTGCCCGGCGTGTCAATACACGCATACGGTAGGGATGCACTTGTGAGCACATGTAGGCGCACTTGGCTCAATGCCGGCCTGACCCACGATCCCTACCGTTCTCCCAAAATACAACATGACCCAAACAGGAATTATCGGCATTACTATAGTTATAGTAGCGTTACTATAGTTATAGTATAATAGGTATATCATATGTACACTACAGCTGTTGCTAGGGCCGTCCAATGCGGCTACCCATTAGCATAACGGGCAGAGACTAGAACAATGCCGCTGGCAATGCTCTGTCTGCGACAGGGGTGCGGACATAGCGGAGGTAGGCAGAGCTTTGCCACCTGCCGGCGGTCTTCAGCACGTACTCAGGCACGCCAGCTTTGCCTGCCAGCGTTGCAGCGCCTCGTCTGAGGCTGTGGCTGCGCACGTCTTTGTTAGGCAAGGCTGTTTGTAGTAGCCTGTTGATGTTATGCGGCTTCAGGGGCGTGCCGTCATCATAGCGATAGAGCGGGCCAGGTGCCGAGCCACGGGCTGCTAGGTAGCTGGTGGCTGCCGTGTGCGGGCATGTCGGCGAGCCTGTCCTCCTGACGCTAATGTCCTGGCCGCTGCCGTATTGGCTCGTCTTTGTCACACGCAGGCGCAGCTCCACGCGGTCTGGGTACATGGTCGCATCGCTGTACTCAAGGCCGGCGCCCCGTGCCGTGAAGGTGTACTCGTTGACTCTGAGCAGCCCGTGGAAGGCCAGAGTCACGGCGCTCCAGAGCATGGCGCGGTTGTGCGGGCTAGGCACGGTGGACTGCAGGTAGTGCTGTACGCCAGCCAGATCGTCCAAAGTTGCGGCCCGCGTCGTCAACTGCTGAAGGGTGGACTGCGCTGGTTGTGTCGGCACTGCGTCGGCAGTTGGGCTGCGAGTCCAGAAGCGTCGACAACCTGACCCAAACAGGATTTATCTACATTACTATTACACTACAATTGATGTGAGTGCCGTCCAATGCGGCTGCCCATTAGCATAGTGGGCAATGCGCTCAACGTACCGGATATGGAACAATGCTGCTGGCACTGATCAGTCACTGGGTATGGCTTGCCCTAGTGCGGGGTGACAAGCGTTCGGAGCGCTGCAGCGAAGCGTATGTTGTGCTGGAGCTGCCCGCCAGGCCCTGGCGGATGAGGTCCATGGTTGCGTCATCAACTGCTGAAGGGTGAACTGCGCTGGTTGTGCCGGCACCGCTTCGGCAGTTGGGCTGCAAGTCCAGACGCGCTGACAACCGGACCCAGACAGGATTTATCTGCATTACTATTACACTGCAATTTATGTGAGTGCCGTCCAATGCGGCTGCCCATTAGCATAGTGGGCGATGTGCTCGAAGTACAGGATCTGGAACAATGCTGCCGGCACTGATCAGTCCCTGAGGTTGGCTTGCCCTGGCGCAGGGCGACAAGCGTTCGGAGTGCTGCGGCGAAGCGCATGCCATGCTGGAGCTGTCCGCCAGGCCTTGGCGGATGAGGTCCATGGTTGCGTCGTCAACTGCTGGAGGGTGGACTGCGCTGGTTGTGTCTGCACCACTTCGGCAGTTGGGATGCGAGTCCGGCAGCGCTGACAACCTGACCCAAACAGGATTTATCTGCATTACTATTACACTGCATTTGATGTGAGTGCTGTCCAATGCGGCTAGCCATTAGCACAGTGGGCAATGCACTCAAAGTACAGGATCTGGAACAATGCTGCCGGCACTGATCAGTCCCTGAGTGTGGCTTGCCCTGGCGCAGGGCGACAAGTGTTCGGAGCGCGGCAGCGAAGCGCATGTTATGCTGGAACTGGCCGCCAGGCCCTGGCGGATGAGGTCCATGGTTGCGTCGTCAACTGCTGGAGGGTGGACTGTGCAGGGTGTGTCAGCACTGCGTCGGTAGATGGGCTGAGAGTCCGGAAGCGCTGTACTCGAAGACGAGTAAGAGACTTAGCAGGATCATTGCAGAGTCGCCGTTGGGCTGAGAGTCCACATCAGCCGGTCTGTTGAACGGAAGGGGGAGGATCTAAGGCCAAATGGTGGTGCCTTATCTACATGGTACGAACCTTCCAAAAAATGCCAAGCCGGGGCCAGACATGAGGGGAAACAGACCAAAGCCGCCAGGCATACTTCGTGTCAGCTTTAGAGAGGAGAGCTCAGCATCAGGGACCTAAATTTCCGAGCCATCTTCAAGATTATGGGCTGGTGCGAAAACAGCTCCGGGGGCCCTGGAGGGGTGTGCTGCTGCGTCAGTCGCACAATACGTGCTCCAAGCATCGCGAACCTCCTCCCGACTAAAGTCTCCCAGGCCAGGGATGGGGCTGCAGTTGCCTCGGCTAGGTTCTGCTCCGCTGCCGGAGCGGCCAAGTCCTCGCGTACAGTAGTCTGGAGCCAACTTCAACTCGAGCAGGCGAGTCCGCGGAGTAGGTTTTGTTCCTGTCGGGTCTAAATAATTGCGGGATTCCAGTGCGTTTCGCAGCTCAGCAGAGCGCATTTTGACTGGACATCGCTCACTGACAGAGACATGGTTGATCGGATATTGATCAGAAACTGGCCGCGATTGTCAAACAATTTGACCGTCAAGGCAGCAAAGCAAAGAGCGTTATGGCTGGACATCGCTCACTGACAGAGACATGGTTGATCGGATATTGATCAGAAACTGGCCGCGATTGTCAAACAATTTGACCGTCACTGCATCAGCGCAGCAAAGCAAACAGAGCGTTTTGGCTGGACATCGCTCACTGACAGAGACCTGGTTGATCGGATATTGATCAGAAACTGGCCGCGATAGTCAAACAATTTGACCGTCAGCACAGCAAAGCGAAGAGCAAGCTCAAAAACTGGCCAAGGTTGTCAAGCGATCTGACTGTTGGCGCAGCAAGGATGAAGAAGAAGCAGCATCGAGAGCCGGAGTAATGCGCATGCTCCGCGTGGTCCCGTGCCGGGGCGCGGGAGTTCGGAGTGCGTGTTCTGCACGGGCACGTGATGCGCTATGGCAAGTACGTGCAAATTATGTTAGGAATGTAATTGTTGGTGGGTTGCTAACTTCACTTACCGTGCCATGCACGGAAACTTATATTTATGCTAAAATGTACGGTCTACGTCAACCTGCAGCGGAGCGAGGTCGTGCTGAGGACCCTCCAGTATACTTACCAGCATCCGAGAACAAGAAGTCTGCATACAACATCTACACCAAGACCGTCACACAGTATTCGCCTGTTCATTACAGGTCATTTTGCCACATTTGGAGGAGACAGGCAGCACATATCAAAGTGATGAAGCCAAGGACAGACGTATGCGCATTGTGTCACAATTTGTGTAACAATCTGCGGTACAAAATTCGTGTCGCCCGTACAGAGGAAGAGACGGAATGTAGTGTCCAGGCGCTGCGTTCGCACACATCGCTAGCACAAGAGGAGCGGCAGTACTACCGAGATTTAGTGGACGGCGCGCAGGCGTCACTGGATGAAGCTGAGGGCATAGTTCACTATACATTTGAACTGCCTAACTAGCAAGAATGAAGATATACAAAGAACATTACATACTGTGTACATAAATTTGCTCTATATCGCTCAATTGATATGCCATTATTAAATAGGTGGTTAGGCACATTTTACCATCGCAGATCGACTTGAAATTTTGTTTGAGCACATTACCATACCATACCAACTTTTTGAGAGAAAATTTTTTTTTTCTCCAAAAGTGCCATAGGGTGGTTTCTGTAGTCCCTGGCTCATTTTCTGAGCTGCGAACGGGCAGAAAGGTGAGAAAATGTCGGATTTTGACCATTTGTGCTGACCTTTCAATTTCAACGTACCTCTCTATAACATGACCCAGCTGTAATTTCAGTGGTCGCATTGATTTCATTTTTGGTTTGCTTGTAGGGCGCTGGCACCCGCATTCAGTGACCCTAAAAATTTGGCACTGCTGTGAATAGTTTAGTCGCAAAGTGAATATTCACGGGTAAAAAGCCCCAAACTTCTAGATAGGTTCTTTTTCAGCTTTCAGCAGCCCTGGGTGAGTTCTTTAGAGAAATGTGGGTCTTTTTCTTGGTGCTCTTGTCTATGTCCAGCTATACAACGAGATGAGGATGGTCATTGTCATTTTCTGAGCTGCGAACGGGCAGAAAGGTGAGAAAATGTCGGATTTTGACCATTTGTGCTGACCTTTCAATTTCAACGTACCTCTGTATAACATGACCCAGCTGTAATTTCAGTGGTCGCATTGGTTTGATTTTTGGTTTGCTTGTAGGGCGCTGGCACCCGCATTCAGTGACCCAGAAAATTTGGCACTGCTGTGAATAGTTTAGTCGCAAAGTGAAGATTCACGGGTAAAAAGCCCCAAACTTCTAGATAGGTTCTTTTTCAGCTTTCAGCAGCCCTGGGCGAGTTCTTTAGAGAAATGTGGCTCTTTTTCATGGTGCTATTTTCTATGTCCAGCTACACAACAAGATGAGGATGGTCATTGCCATTTTCAGAGCTGCGAACGGGCAGAAAGGTGAGAAAATGTCGGATTTTGACCATTTGTGCTGACCTTTCAATTTCAACGTACCTCTCTATAACATGACCCAGCTGTAATTTCAGTGGTCGGATTGGTTTCATTTTTGGTTTGCTTGTAGCGCGCTGGCACCCGCATTCAGTGACCCAGAAAATTTGGCACTGCTGTGAATATTTTATTCGCAAAGTGAAGATTCACGGGTAAAAAGCCCCAAACTTCTAGATAGGTTCTTTTTCAGCTTTCAGCAGCCCTGGGTGAGTTCTTTAGAGAAATGTGACTCTTTTTCATGGTGCTCTTGTCTATGTCCAGCTAACCAACGAGATGAGGATGGTCATTGTCATTTTCTAAGCTGCGAACGGGCAGAAAGGTGAGAAAATGTCTGACTTTGACCATTTGTGCTGACCTTCCAATTTTAACGTACCTCTCTATAACATGACCCAGCTGTAATGTCAGCGGTCGCATTGGTTTCATATTTGGTTTGCTTGTAGGGCGCTGGCACCCACAATCAGTGACCCTAAAAAATTGGCACTGCTGTGAATAGTTTAGTCGCAAAGTGAAGATTCACGGGTAAAAAGCCCCAAACTTCTAGATAGGTTCTTTTTCAGCTTTCAGCAGCCCTGGGCGAGTTCTTTAGAGAAATGTGGGTCTTTTTCATGGTGCTATTTTCTATGTCCAGCTACACAACAAGATGAGGATGGTCATTGTCATTTTCTGAGCTGCGAACGGGCAGAAAGGTGAGAAAATGTCGGATTTTGACCATTTGTGCTGACCTTTCAATTTCAACGTACCTCTCTGTAACATGACCCAGGTGTATTTTCAGTGGTCGCATTGGTTTCATTTTTGGTTTGCTTGTAGGGCGCTGGCACCCGCATTCAGTGACCCAGAAAATTTGGCACAGCTGTGAATAGTTTAGTCGCAAAGTGAAGATTCACGGGTAAAAAGCCCCAAACTTCTAGATAGGTTATTTTCCAGCTTTCAGCAGCCCTGGGCGAGTTCTTTAGAGAAATGTGGGTCTTTTTCTTGGTGCTCTTGTCTATGTCCCGCTATACAACGAGATGAGGATGGTCATTGTCATTTTCTGAGCTGCGAACGGGCAGAAAGGTGAGAAAATGTCGGATTTTGACCATTTGTGCTGACCTTTCAATTTCAACGTACCTCTCTAAAACATGACCCAGCTGTAATTTCAGTGGTCGCATTGGTTTGATTTTTGGTTTGCTTGTAGGGCGCTGGCACCCGCATTCCGTGACCCAGAAAATTTGGCACTGCTGTGAATAGTTTAGTCACAAAGTGAAGATTCACGGGTAAAAAGCCCCAAACTTCTAGATAGGTTCTTTTTCAGCTTTTAGCAGCCCTGGGCGAGTTCTTTAGAGAAATGTGGGTCTTTTTCATGGTGCTCTTGTCTATGTCCAGCTATACAACGAGATGAGCATGGTCATTGTCATTTTCTGGGCTGCAAACGGGCAGAAAGGTGAGAAAATGTCGGATTTTGACCATTTGTCCTGACCTTTCAATTTCAACGTACCTCTCTATAACATGACCCAGCTGTAATTTCAGTGGTCGCATTGGTTTGATTTTTGGTTTGCTTGTAGGGCGCTGGCACCCGCATTCAGTGACCCAGAAAAGTTGGCACTGCTGTGAATAGTTTAGTCGCAAAGTGAAGATTCACGGGTAAAAAGCCCCAAACTTCTAGATAGGTTCTTTTTCAGCTTTCAGCAGCCCTGGGCGAGTTCTTTAGAGAAATGTGGGTCTTTTTCATGGTGCTATTTTCTATGTCCAGCTACACAACAAGATGAGGATGGTCATTGTCATTTTCTGAGCTGCGAACGGGCAGAAAGGTGAGAAAATGTCGGATTTTGACCATTTGTGCTGACCTTTCAATTTCAACGTACCTCTCTATAACATGACCCAGGTGTATTTTCAGTGGTCGCATTGGTTTGATTTTTGGTTTGCTTGTAGGGCGCTGGCACCCGCATTCAGTGACCCAGAAAATTTGGCACTGCTGTGAATAGTTTAGTCGCAAAGTGAAGATTCACGGGTAAAAAGCCCCAAACTTCTAGATAGGTTCTTTTTCAGCTTTCAGCAGCCCTGGGCGAGTTCTTTAGAGAAATGTGGGTCTTTTTCTTGGTGCTCTTGTCTATGTCCAGCTATACAACGAGATGAGCATGGTCATTGTCATTTTCTGAGCTGCAAACGGGCAGAAAGGTGAGAAAATGTCGGATTTTGACCATTTGTGCTGACCTTTCAATTTCAACGTACCTCTCTATAACATGACCCAGGTGTATTTTCAGTGGTCGCATTGGTTTCATTTTTGGTTTGCTTGTAGGGCGCTGGCACCCGCATTCAGTGACCTAGAAAATTTGGCACTGCTGTGAATAGTTTAGTCGCAAAGTGAAGATTCACGAGTAAAAAGCCCCAAACTTCTAGATAGGTTCTTTTTCAGCTTTCAGCAGCCCTGGGTGAGTTCTTTAGAGAAATGTGGCTCTTTTTCATGGTGCTATTTTCTATGTCCAGCTACACAACGAGATGAGGATGGTCATTGTCATTTTTTGAGCTGCGAACGGGCAGAAAGGTGAGAAAATGTCGGATTTTGACCATTTGTGCTGACCTTTCAATTTCAACGTACCTCTCTATAACATGACCCAGGTGTATTTTCAGTGGTCGCATTGGTTTCATTTTTGGTTTGCTTGTAGGGCGCTGGCACCCGCATTCAGTGACCCAGAAAATGTGGCACTGCTGTGAATAGTTTAGTCGCAAAGTGAAGATTCACGAGTAAAAAGCCCCAAAATTCTAGATAGGTTCTTTTTCAGCTTTCAGCAGCCCTGGGTGAGTTCTTTAGAGAAATGTGGCTCTTTTTCATGGTGCTATTTTCTATGTCCAGCTACACAACGAGATGAGGATGGTCATTGTCATTTTCTGAGCTGCGAACGGGCAGAAAGGTGAGAAAATGTCGGATTTTGACCATTTGTGCTGACCTTTCAATTTCAACGTACCTCTCTATAACATGACCCAGCTGTAATTTCAGTGGTCGCATTGGTTTGATTTTTGGTTTGCTTGTAGGGCGCTGGCACCCGCATTCAGTGACCCAGAAAAGTTGGCACTGCTGTGAATATTTTAGTCGCAAAGTGAAGATTCACGGGTAAAAAGCCCCAAACTTCTAGATAGGTTCTTTTTCAGCTTTCAGCAGCCCTGGGCGAGTTCTTTAGAGAAATGTGGGTCTTTTTCTTGGTGCTCTTGTCTATGTCCAGCTACACAACGAGATGAGGATGGTCATTGTCATTTTCTGAGCTGCGAACGGGCAGAAAGGTGAGAAAATGTCGGATTTTGACCATTTGTGCTGACCTTTCAATTTCAACGTACCTCTCTATAACATGACCCAGCTGTATTTTCAGTGGTCGCATTGGTTTCATTTTTGGTTTGCTTGTAGGGCGCTGGCACCCGCATTCAGTGACCCAGAAAATGTGGCACTGCTGTGAATAGTTTAGTCGCAAAGTGAAGATTCACGGGTAAAAAGCCCCAAACTTCTAGATAGGTTCTTTTTCAGCTTTCAGCAGCCCTGGGCGAGTTCTTTAGAGAAATGTGGGTCTTTTTCTTGGTGCTTTTGTCTATGTCCAGCTATACAACGAGATGAGCATGGTCATTGTCATTTTCTGAGCTGCAAACGGGCAGAAAGGTGAGAAAATGTCGGATTTTGACCATTTGTGCTGACCTTTCAATTTCAACGTACCTCTCTATAACATGACCCAGCTGTATTTTCAGTGGTCGCATTGGTTTCATTTTTGGTTTGCTTGTAGGGCGCTGGCACCCGCATTCAGTGACCCAGAAAATGTGGCACTGCTGTGAATAGTTTAGTCGCAAAGTGAAGATTCACGGGTAAAAAGCCCCAAACTTCTAGATAGGTTCTTTTTCAGCTTTCAGCAGCCCTGGGCGAGTTCTTTAGAGAAATGTGGGTCTTTTTCTTGGTGCTTTTGTCTATGTCCAGCTATACAACGAGATGAGCATGGTCATTGTCATTTTCTGAGCTGCAAACGGGCAGAAAGGTGAGAAAATGTCGGATTTTGACCATTTGTGCTGACCTTTCAATTTCAACGTACCTCTCTATAACATGACCCAGCTGTAATTTCAGTGGTCGCATTGGTTTGATTTTTGGTTTGCTTGTAGGGCGCTGGCACCCGCATTCAGTGACCCAGAAAATTTGGCACTGCTGTGAATAGTTTAGTCGCAAAGTGAAGATTCACGGGTAAAAAGCCCCAAACTTCTAGATAGGTTCTTTTTCAGCTTTCAGCAGCCCTGGGTGAGTTCTTTAGAGAAATGTGGCTCTTTTTCATGGTCCTATTTTCTATGTCCAGCTACACAACAAGATGAGGATGGTCATTGTCATTTTCTGAGCTGCGAACGGGCAGAAAGGTGAGAAAATGTCGGATTTTGACCATTTGTGCTGACCTTTAAATTTCAACGTACCTCTCTATAACAGGACCCAGCTGTAATTTCAGTGGTCGCATTGGTTTCATTTTTGGTTTGCTTGTAGGGCGCTGGCACGCGCATTCAGTGACCCAGAAAATTTGGTACTGCTGTGAATAGTTTAGTCGCAAAGTGAAGATTCACGGGTAAAAAGCCCCAAACTTCTAGATAGGTTCTTTTTCAGCTTTCAGCAGCCCTGGGTGAGTTCTTTAGAGAAATGTGGCTCTTTTTCATGGTGCTATTTTCTATGTCCAGCTACACAACGAGATGAGGATGGTCATTGTCATTTTCTGAGCTGCGAACGGGCAGAAAGGTGAGAAAATGTCGGATTTTGACCATTTGTGCTGACCTTTCAATTTCAACGTACCTCTCTATAACATGACCCAGGTGTATTTTCAGTGGTCGCATTGGTTTGATTTTTGGTGTGCTTGTAGGGCGCTGGCACCCGCATTCAGTGACCCAGAAAAGTTGGCACTGCTGTCAATATTTTAGTCGCAAAGTGAAGATTCACGGGTAAAAAGCCCCAAACTTCTAGGTAGGTTCTTTTTCAGCTTTCAGCAGCCCTGGGTGAGTTCTTTAGAGAAATGTGGCTCTTTTTCACGGTGTTATTTTCTATGTCCAGCTACACAACAAGATGAGGATGGTCATTGTCATTTTCTGAGCGGCGAACGGGCAGAAAGGTGGGAAAATGTCGGATTTTGACCATTTGTGCTGACCTTTCAATTTCAACGTACCTCTCTATAACATGACCCAGCTGTAATTTCAGTGGTCGCATTGGTTTGATTTTTGGTGTGCTTGTAGGGCGCTGGCACCCGCATTCAGTGACCCAGAAAAGTTGGCACTGCTGTCAATATTTTAGTCGCAAAGTGAAGATTCACGGGTAAAAAGCCCCAAACTTCTAGGTAGGTTCTTTTTCAGCTTTCAGCAGCCCTGGGTGAGTTCTTTAGAGAAATGTGGCTCTTTTTCACGTAGTTATTTTCTATGTCCAGCTACACAACAAGATGAGGATGGTCATTGTCATTTTCTGAGCGGCGAACGGGCAGAAAGGTGGGAAAATGTCGGATTTTGACCATTTGTGCTGACCTTTCAATTTCAACGTACCTCTCTATAACATGACCCAGCTGTAATTTCAGTGGTCGCATTGGTTTCATTTTTGGTTTGCTTGTAGGGCGCTGGCACCCGCATTCAGTGACCCAGAAGAGTTGGTACTGCTGTGAATATTTTAGTCGCAAATTGAAGATTCACGGGTAAAAAGCCCCAAACTTCTAGATAGGTTCTTTTTCAGCTTTCAGCAGCCCTGGGTGAGTTCTTTAGAGAAATGTGACTCTTTTTCATGGTGCTCTTGTCTATGTCCAGCTAACCAACGAGATGAGGATGGTCATTGTCATTTTCTAAGCTACGAACGGGCAGTAAGGTGAGAAAATGTCGGACTTTGACCATTTGTGCTGACCTTCCAATTTTAACGTACCTCTCTATAACATGACCCAGCTGTAATGTCAGCGGTCGCATTGGTTTAATATTTGGTTTGCTTGTAGGGCGCTGGCACTCAAAATCAGTGACCCTAAAAATTTGGCACTGCTGTGAATAGTTTAGTCGCAAAGTGAAGATTCACGGGTAAAAACCCCAAACTTCTAGATAGGTTCTTTTTCAGCTTTCAGCAGCCCTGGGCGAGTTCTTTAGAGAAATGTGGCTCTTTTTCACGGTGTTATTTTCTATGTCCAGCTGCACAACAAGATGAGGATGGTCATTGTCATTTTCTGAGCGGCGAACGGGCAGAAAGGTGAGAAAATGTCGGATTTTGACCATTTGTGCTGACCTTTCAATTTCAACGTACCTCTCTATAACATGACCCAACTGTATTTTCAGTAGTCACATCGGTGTCATTTTTGGTTTGCTTGTAGGGCGCTGGCAACCGCATTCAGTGACCCAGAAAATTTGGCACTGCTGTGAATAGTTTAGTCGCAAAGTGAAGATTCACGGGTAAAAAGCCCCAAACTTCTAGATAGGTTATTTTTCAGCTTTCAGCAGCCCTGGGTGAGTTCTTTAGAGAAATGTGGCTCTTTTTCATGGTGCTATTTTCTATGTCCAGCTACACAACGAGATGAGGATGGTCATTGTCATTTTCTGAGCTGCGAACGGGCAGAAAGGTGAGAAAATGTCGGATTTTGACCATTTGTGCTGACCTTCCAATTTCAACGTACCTCTCTATAACATGACCCAGCTGTATTTTCAGTAGTCCCATCGGTGTCATTTTTGGTTTGCTTGTAGGTCGCTGGCAACCGCATTCAGTGACCCAGAAAATTTGGCACTGCTGTGAATAGTTTAGTCGCAAAGTGAAGATTCACGGGTAAAAAGCCCCAAACTTCTAGATAGGTTATTTTTCAGCTTTCAGCAGCCCTGGGTGAGTTCTTTAGAGAAATGTGGCTCTTTTTCATGGTGCTATTTTCTATGTCCAGCTACACAACGAGATGAGGATGGTCATTGTCATTTTCTGAGCTGCGAACGGGCAGAAAGGTGAGAAAATGTCGGATTTTGACCATTTGTGCTGACCTTTCAATTTCAACGTACCTCTCTATAACATGACCCAGCTGTAATTTCAGTGATCGCATTGGTTTGATTTTTGGTTTGCTTGTAGGGCGCTGGCACCCGCATTCAGTGACCCAGAAAAGTTGGCACTGCTGTGAATATTTTAGTCGCAAAGTGAAGATTCACGGGTAAAAAGCCCCAAACTTCTAGATAGGTTCTTTTTCAGCTTTCAGCAGCCCTGGGCGAGTTCTTTAGAGAAATGTGGTTCTTTTTCTTGGTGCTCTTATCTTTGTCCAGCTACACAACGAGATGAGGATGGTCATTGTCATTTTCTGAGCTGCGAACGGGCAGAAAGGTGAGAAAATGTCGGATTTTGACCATTTGTGCTGACCTTTCAATTTCAACGTACCTCTCTATAACATGACCCAGCTGTATTTTCAGTGGTCGCATTGGTTTCATTTTTGGTTTGCTTGTAGGGCGCTGGCACCCGCATTCAGTGACCCAGAAAATTTGGCACTGCTGTGAATAGTTTAGTCGCAAAGTGAAGATTCACGGGTAAAAAGCCCCAAACTTCTAGATAGGTTATTTTTCAGCTTTCAGCAGCCCTGGGTGAGTTCTTTAGAGAAATGTGGCTCTTTTTCACGGTGTTATTTTCTATGTCCAGCTACACAACAAGATGAGGATGGTCATTGTCATTTTCTGAGCGGCGAACGGGCAGAAAGGTGGGAAAATGTCGGATTTTGACCATTTGTGCTGACCTTTCAATTTCAACGTACCTCTCTATAACATGACCCAGCTGTAATTTCAGTGGTCGCATTGGTTTCATTTTTGGTTTGCTTGTAGGGCGCTGGCACCCGCATTCAGTGACCCAGAAGAGTTGGTACTGCTGTGAATATTTTAGTCGCAAAGTGAAGATTCACGGGTAAAAAGCCCCAAACTTCTAGATAGGTTCTTTTTCAGCTTTCAGCAGCCCTGGGTGAGTTCTTTAGAGAAATGTGACTCTTTTTCATGGTGCTCTTGTCTATGTCCAGCTAACCAACGAGATGAGGATGGTCATTGTCATTTTCTAAGCTGCGAACGGGCAGTAAGGTGAGAAAATGTCGGACTTTGACCATTTGTGCTGACCTTCCAATTTTAACGTACCTCTCTATAACATGACCCAGCTGTAATGTCAGCGGTCGCATTGGTTTCATATTTGGTTTGCTTGTAGGTCGCTGGCACCCACAATCAGTGACCCTAAAAATTTGGCACTGCTGTGAATAGTTTAGTCGCAAAGTGAAGATTCACGGGTAAAAAGCCCCAAACTTCTAGATAGGTTCTTTTTCAGCTTTCAGCAGCCCTGGGCGAGTTCTTTAGAGAAATGTGGGTCTTTTTCTTGGTGCTCTTGTCTATGTCCAGCTATACAACGAGATGAGGATGGTCATTGTCATTTTCTGAGCTGCGAACGGGCAGAAAGGTGAGAAAATGTCGGATTTTGACCATTTGTGCTGACCTTTCAATTTCAACGTACCTCTCTATAACATGACCCAGCTGTATTTTCAGTGGTCGCATTGGTTTCATTTTTGGTTTGCTTGTAGGGCGCTGGCACCCGCATTCAGTGACCCAGAAAATTTGGTACTGCTGTGAATACTTCCTCCGTATACAAAAACTTCGTGACTTTTTTTGAACGGTGTTTTTGAGAAAGAACCTGCTCAACGAACGTCGCCAAAGGCTGTCATCGACAACCCACGTCCATGTCGAGGTTAGTTTGGTTGATCCCGAACAGATTCTCCACGGACGCCATCCGTGTGAGGACGTTGCCGACAGAAACTCAAGGGTCAAATGAAAAAAACTAACACTTACTTGCTCGAAACTGACACAATGACGAAGTGTAGTTCGTGGCTGGAACACGGAGTCACGCGGCACTCGCTGCACTGAAACTGGCCAGGCTCGTAGATCTACGTCGTACTTGCGGTGCGCGGCCCCATAGATCTGCGCAGCGTGAGAACATAGATTTGTTTTCGCTCGCACGGCAAGATGAAACATTTCAGTCGTCGTGCAACCAGCGCAGACTCAGGATCAGAATGTCGATGGCCTGGCTTTCTTCGCCTCTCTCCAGTCAGACGTCTCCTTTGTCGCCAAGGGGAATCGCAGGGACCTCCTCGAAGCCATTGTAGAATGCTTGGGAGGATTATCCTGGCGAGAAAATGCGAAGCGTGTGGATGTGCTTGTACGACTCGTTTCACGGCATAATGGAGGTCGCGGGTTGGAACGACTGAATATAGTCGACAACGATTCGTACACAGCTCTAGAGATGAAGAGGACGTAGCCAAAGTCCAGCGTCGGACCATCACTGCAGGTGACAAGAATCTGAACGAAATGCGAGCGGAAGCAGCGACTGTTGGCGATGCGGAGTCATCGTCGTCAGGTGACAATGACATGAGCGACGAAGACTCTGAAAATACTCAATCTCATTCGTCTGAGTTGCTTTTTTTCTTTGTATATAGCTTGTAAACAGGTTAGACAATGCCACGAGTGTTATTCCGAGTCAAACGGAACCATTCCAGAGCTGTGCGCAGCTTTCAAAAAAAAGTCACGAAGTTTTTGTATACGGAGGAAGTAGTTTAGTCGCAAAGTGAAGATTCACGGGTAAAAAGCCCCAAACTTCTAGATAGGTTCTTTTTCAGCTTTCAGCAGCCCTGGGTGAGTTCTTTAGAGAAATGTGGCTCTTTTTCATGGTGCTATTTTCTATGTCCAGCTACACAACGAGATGAGGATGGTCATTGTCATTTTCTGAGCTGCGAACGGGCAGAAAGGTGAGAAAATGTCGGATTTTGACCATTTGTGCTGACCTTTCAATTTCAACGTACCTCTCTATAACATGACCCAGCTGTAATTTCAGTGGTCGCATTGGTTTGATTTTTGGTTTGCTTGTAGGGCGCTGGCACCCGCATTCAGTGACCCAGATAATTTGGCACTGCTGTGAATAGTTTAGTCGCAAAGTGAAGATTCACGGGTAAAAAGCCCCAAACTTCTAGATAGGTTCTTTTTCAGCTTTCAGCAGCCCTGGGTGAGTTCTTTAGAGAAATGTGGGTCTTTTTCTTGATGCTCTTGTCTATTTCCAGCTACACAACGAGATAAGGATGGTCATTGTCATTTTCTGAGCTTCGAACGGGCAGAAAGGTGAGAAAATGTCGGATTTTGACCATTTGTGCTGACCTTTCAATTTGAACGTACCTCTCTATAACATGACCCAGCTGTATTTTCAGTGGTCGCATTGGTTTCATTTTTGGTTTGCTTGTAGGGCGCTGGCACCCGCATTCAGTGACCCAGAAAATTTGGCACTGCTGTGAATAGTTTAGTCGCAAAGTGAAGATTCACGGGTAAAAAGCCCCAAACTTCTAGATAGGTTCTTTTTCAGCTTTCAGCAGCCCTGGGTGAGTTCTTTAGAGAAACGTGGCTCTTTTTCACGGTGTTATTTTCTATGTCCAGCTACACAACAAGATGAGGATGGTCATTGTCATTTTCTGAGCGGCGAACGGGCAGAAAGGTGGGAAAATGTCGGATTTTGACCATTTGTGGTGAACTTTCAATTTCAACGTACCTCTCTATAACATGACCCAGCTGTAATTTCAGTGGTCGCATTGGTTTCATTTTTGGTTTGCTTGTAGGGCGCTGGCACCCGCATTCAGTGACCCAGAAGAGTTGGTACTGCTGTGAATATTTTAGTCGCAAAGTGAAGATTCACGGGTAAAAAGCCCCAAACTTCTAGATAGGTTATTTTTCAGCTTTCAGCAGCCCTGGGTGAGTTCTTTAGAGAAATGTGACTCTTTTTCTTGGTGCTCTTGTCTATGTCCAGCTAACCAACGAGATGAGGATGGTCATTGTCATTTTCTAAGCTGCGAACGGGCAGTAAGGTGAGAAAATGTCGGACTTTGACCATTTGTGCTGACCTTCCAATTTTAACGTACCTCTCTATAACATGACCCAGCTGTAATGTCAGCGGTCGCATTGGTTTCATATTTGGTTTGCTTGTAGGGCGCTGGCACCCACAATCAGTGACCCTAAAAATTTGGCACTGCTGTGAATAGTTTAGTCGCAAAGTGAAGATTCACGGGTAAAAAGCCCCAAACTTCTAGATAGGTTCTTTTTCAGCTTTCAGAAGCCCTGGGCGAGTTCTTTAGAGAAATGTGGGTCTTTTTCTTGGTGCTCTTGTCTATGTCCAGCTATACAACGAGATGAGGATGGTCATTGTCATTTTCTGAGCTGCGAACGGGCAGAAAGGTGAGAAAATGTCGGATTTTGACCATTTGTGCTGACCTTTCAATTTCAACGTACCTCTCTATAACATGACCCAGCTGTATTTTCAGTGGTCGCATTGGTTTCATTTTTGGTTTGCTTGTAGGGCGCTGGCACCCGCATTCAGTGACCCAGAAAATTTGGTACTGCTGTGAATACTTCCTCCGTATACAAAAACTTCGTGACTTTTTTTGAACGGTGTTTTTGAGAAAGAACCTGCTCAACGAACGTCGCCAAAGGCTGTCATCGACAACCCACGTCCATGTCGAGGTTAGTTTGGTTGATCCCGAACAGATTCTCCACGGACGCCATCCGTGTGAGGACGTTGCCGACAGAAACTCAAGGGTCAAATAAAAAAAACTAACACTTACTTGCTTGAAACTGACACAATGACGAAGTGTAGTTCGTGGCTGGAACACGGAGTCACGCGGCACTCGCTGCACTGAAACTGGCCAGGCTCGTAGATCTACGTCGTACTTGCGGTGCGCGGCCCCATAGATCTGCGCAGCGTGAGAACATAGATTTGTTTTCGCTCGCACGGCAAGATGAAACATTTCAGTCGTCGTGCAACCAGCGCAGACTCAGGATCAGAATGTCGATGGCCTGGCTTTCTTCGCCTCTCTCCAGTCAGACGTCTCCTTTGTCGCCAAGGGGAATCGCAGGGACCTCCTCGAAGCCATTGTAGAATGCTTGGGAGGATTATCCTGGCGAGAAAATGCGAAGCGTGTGGATGTGCTTGTACGACTCGTTTCACGGCATAATGGAGGTCGCGGGTTGGAACGACTGAATATAGTCGACAACGATTCGTACACAGGTCTAGAGATGAAGAGGACGTAGCCAAAGTCCAGCGTCGGACCATCACTGCAGGTGACAAGAATCTGAACGAAATGCGAGCGGAAGCAGCGACTGTTGGCGATGCGGAGTCATCGTCGTCAGGTGACAATGACATGAGCGACGAAGACTCTGAAAATACTCAATCTCATTCGTCTGAGTTGCTTTTTTTCTTTGTATATAGCTTGTAAACAGGTTAGACAATGCCACGAGTGTTATTCCGAGTCAAACGGAACCATTCCAGAGCTGTGCGCAGCTTTCAAAAAAAAGTCACGAAGTTTTTGTATACGGAGGAAGTAGTTTAGTCGCAAAGTGAAGATTCACGGGTAAAAAGCCCCAAACTTCTAGATAGGTTCTTTTTCAGCTTTCAGCAGCCCTGGGTGAGTTCTTTAGAGAAATGTGGCTCTTTTTCATGGTGCTATTTTCTATGTCCAGCTACACAACGAGATGAGGATGGTCATTGTCATTTTCTAAGCTGCGAACGGGCAGGAAGGTGAGAAAATGTAGGATTTTGACCATTTGTGCTGACCTTTCAATTTCAACGTACCTCTCTATAACATGACCCAGCTGTAATGTCAGCGGTCGCATTGGTTTCATTTTTGGTTTGCTTGTAGGGCGCTGGCACCCACAATCAGTGACCCTAAAAATTTGGCACTGCTGTGAATAGTTTAGTCGCAAAGATAAGATTCACGGGTAAAAAGCCCCAAACTTCTAGATAGGTTCTTTTTCAGCTTTCAGCAGCCCTGGGCGAGTTCTTTAGAGAAATGTGGGTCTTTTTCTCGGTACTCTTGTCTATGTCCAGCAACCCAATGAGATGAGGATGGTCATTGTCATTTTCTGAGCTGCGAACGGGCAGAAGGTTAGAAAATGTCGGATTTTGACCATTTGTGCTGACCTTTTAATTTCAACGTACCTCTCTATAACATGACCCAGCTGTAATTTCAACGGTCGCATTGGTTTCATATTTGGTTTGCTTGTAGGGCGCTAGCACCCACAATCAGTGACCCTAAAAAATTGGCACTGCTGTGAATAGTTTAGTCGCAAAGTGAAGATTCACGGGTAAAAAGCCCCAAACTTCTAGATAGGTTCTTTTTCAGCTTTCAGCAGCCCTGGGCGAGTTCTTTAGAGAAATGTGGGTCTTTTTCTTGGTGCTCTTGTCTATGTCCAGCTATACAACGAGATGAGGATGATCATTGTCATTTTCTGAGCTGCGAACGGGCAGAAAGGTGAGAAAATGTCGGATTTTGACCATTTGTGCTGACCTTTCAATTTCAACGTACCTCTCTATAACATGACCCAGCTGTAATTTCAGTGGTCGCATTGGTTTCATTTTTGGTTTGCTTGTAGGGCGCTGGCACCCGCATTCAGTGACCCTAAAAATTTGGCACTGCTGTGAATAGTTTAGTCGCAAAGTGAAGATTCACGGGTAACAAGCCCCAAACTTCTAGATAGGTTCTTTTTCAGCTTTCAGCAGCCCTGGGCGAGTTCTTTAAAGAAATGTGGGCCTTTTTCTTGGTGCTCTTGTCTATGTCCAGCTATACAATGAGATGAGGATGGTCATTGTCATTTTCTGAGCTGCGAACGGGCAGAAAGGTGAGAAAATGTCGGATTTTGACCATTTGTGCTGACCTTTCAATTTCAACGTACCTTTCTATAACATGAACCAGCTGTAATTTCAGTGGTCGCATTGGTTTGATTTTTGGTTTCCTTGTAGGGCGCTGGCACCCGCATTCAATGACCCAGAAAATTTCGCACTGCTGTGAATAGTTTAGTCGCAAAGTGAAGATTCACGGGCAAAAAGCCCCAAACTTCTAGATAGGTTCTTTTTCAGCTTTCAGCAGCCCTGGGCGAGTTCTTTAGAGAAATGTGGGTCTTTTTCTTGGTGCTTTTGTCTATGTCCAGCTATACAACGAGATGAGGATGATCATTGTCATTTTCTGAGCTGCGAACGGGAAGAAAGGTGAGAAAATGTCGGATTTTGACCATTTGTGCTGACCTTTCAATTTCAACGTACCTCTCTATAACATGACCCAGCTGTAATGTCAGCGGTCGCATTGGTTTCATATTTGGTTTGCTTGTAGGGCGCTGGCACCCACAATTAGTGACCCTAAAAATTTGGCACTGCTGTGAAGAGTTTAGTCGCAAAGTGAAGATTCACGGGTAAAAAGCTCCAAACTTCTAGATAGGTTCTTTTTCAGCTTTCAGCAGCCCTGGGCGAGTTCTTTAGAGAAATGTGGGGTTTTTTCTTGGTGATCTTGTCTATGTGCAGCTATACAACGAGATGAGAATGGTCATTGTCATTTTCTGAGCTGCCAACGGGCAGTAAGGTGAGATAATGTCGGATTTTGACCATTTGTGCTGACCTTTCAATTTCAACGTACCTCTCTATAACATGACCCAGCTGTAATTTCAGTGGTCGCATTGGTTTCATTTTTGGTTTGCTTGTAGGGCGCTGGCACCCGCATTCCGTGACCCAGAAAATTTGGCACTGCCGTGAATAGTTTAGTCGCAAAGTGAAGATTCACGGGTAAAAAGCCCCAAACTTCTAGATAGGTTCTTTTTCAGCTTTCAGCAGCCCTGGGCGAGTTCTTTAGAGAAATGTGACTATTTTTCATGGTGCTCTTGTCTATGTCCAGCCAACCAACGAGATGAGGATGGTCATTGTCATTTTCTAAGCTGCTAACGGGCAGAAAGGTGAGAAAATGTCGGATTTTGACCATTTGTGCTGACCTTCCAATTTCAACGTACCTCTGTATAACATGACTCAGCTGTAATTTCAGCGGACGCATTGGTTTCATATTTGGTTTGCTTGTAGGGCGCTGGCACCCACAATCAGTGACCCTAAAAATTTGGCACTGCTGTGAATGGTTTAGTCGCAAAGTGAAGATTCACGGGTAAAAAGCCCCTAACTTCTAGATAGGTTCTTTTCCAGCTTTCAGCTGCCCTGGGCGAGTTCTTTAGAGAAATGTGGGTCTTTTTCTTGGTGCTCTTGTCTATGTCCAGCTACACAACGAGATGAGGATGGTCATTGTCATTTTCTGAGCTGCGAACGGGCAGAAAGGTGAGAAAATGTCGGATTTTGACCATTTGTGCTGACCTTTCAATTTCAACGTACCTCTCTATAACATGACCCAGCTGTAATTTCAGTGGTCGCATTGGTTTCATTTTTGGTTTGCTTGTAGGGCGCTGCCACCCGCATTCAGTGACCAAGAAAATTTGGCACTGCTGTGAATAGTTTAGTCGCAAAGTGAAGATTCACGGGTAAAAAGCCCCAAACTTCTAGATAGGTTCTTTTTCAGCTTTCAGCAGCCCTGGGCAAGTTCTTTAGAGAAATGTGGGTCTTTTTCGTGGTGCTCTTGTCTATGTCCAGATACAAAACGAAATGAGGATGGTCATTGTCATTTTCTGAGCTGTGAACGGGCAGAAAGGTGAGAAAATGTCGGATTTTGACCATTTGTGCTGACCTTTCAATTTCAACGTACCTCTCTATAACATGACCCAGCTGTATTTTCAGTGGTCGCATTGGTTTCATTTTTGGTTTGCTTGTAGGGCGCTGGCACCCGCATTCAGTGACCCAGAAAATTTGGCACTGCTGTGAATAGTTTAGTCGCAAAGTGAAGATTCACGGGTAAAAAGCCCCAAACTTCTAGATAGGTTCTTTTTCAGCTTTCAGCAGCCCTGGGTGAGTTCTTTAGAGAAATGTGGGTCTTTTTCATGGTGCTTTTTTCTATGTCCAGCTACACAACGAGATGAGGATGGTCATTGTCATTTTCTAAGCTGCGAACGGGCAGAAAGGTGAGAAAATGTCGGATTTTGACCATTTGTGCAGACCTTTCAATTTCAACGTACCTCTCTATAACATGACCCAGCTGTAATTTCAGTGGTCGCATTGGTTTCATTTTTGGTTTGCTTGTAGGGCGCTGGCACCCGCATTCAGTGACCCAGAAAATTTGGCACTGCTGTGAATAGTTTAGTCGCAAAGTGAAGATTCACGGGTAAAAAGCCCCAAACTTCTAGATAGGTTCTTTTTCAGATTTCAGCAGCCCTGGGCAAGTTCTTTAGAGAAATGTGGCTCTTTTTCTTGGTGCTCTTGTCTATGTGCAGCTAGACAACGAGATGAGGGTGGTCATTGTCATTTTCTGAGCTGCGACCGGGCAGAAAGGTGAGAAAATGTGCGATTTTGACCATTTGTGGTGACCTTTCAATTTCAACGTACCTCTCTATAACATGACCCAGCTGTAATTTCAGTGGTCGCATTGGTTTCATTTTTGGTTTGCTTGTAGGGCGCTGGCACCCGAATTCAGTGACCCTGAAAATTTGGCACTGCTGTGAATAGTTTAGTCGCAAAGTGAAGATTCACGGGTAAAAAGCCCCAAACTTCTAGATAGGTTCTTTTTCAGCTTTCAGAAGCCCTGGGCAAGTTCTTTAGAGAAATGTGAGTCTTTTTCTTGGTGCTCTTGTCTATGTCCAGCTAACAAACGAGATGAGGATGGTCATTGTCATTTTCTGAGCTGCGAACGGGCAGAAAGGTGAGAAAATGTCGGATTTTGATCATTTGTGCTGACCTTTCAATTTCAACGTACCTCTCTATAACATGACCCAGCTGTAATTTCAGTGGTCGCATTGGTTTGATTTTTGGTTTGCTTGTAGGGCGCTGGCACCCGCATTCAGTGACCAAGAAGAGTTGGCACTGCTGTGAATATTTTAGTCGCAAAGTGAAGATTCACGGGTAAAAAGCCCCAAACTTCTAGATAGGTTCTTTTTCAGCTTTTAGCAGCCCTGGGTGAGTTCTTTAGAGAAATGTGACTCTTTTTCATGGTGCTCTTGTCTATGTCCAGCTAACCAACGAGATGAGGATGGTCATTGTCATTTTCTGAGCTGCGAACGGGCAGAAAGGTGAGAAAATGTCGGACTTTGACCATTTGTGCTGACCTTCCAATTTTAACGTACCTCTCTATAATATGACCCAGCTGTAATGTCAGCGGTCGCATTGGTTTCATATTTGGTTTGCTTGTAGGGCGCTGGCACCCACAATCAGTGACCCTAAAAATTTGGCACTGCTGTGAATAGTTTAGTCGCAAAGTGAAGATTCACGGGTAAAAAGCCCCAAACATCTAGATAGGTTCTTTTTCAGCTTTCAGCAGCCCTGGGCGAGTTCTTTAGAGAAATGTGGGTCTTTTTCTTGGTGCTCTTGTCTATGTCCAGCTATACAACGAGATGAGGATGGTCATTGTCATTTTCTGAGCTGCGAACGGGCAGAAAGGTGAGAAAATGTCGGATTTTGACCATTTGTGCTGACCTTTCAATTTCAACGTACCTCTCTATAACATGACCCAGCTGTATTTTCAGTGGTCGCATTGGTTTCATTTTTGGTTTGCTTGTAGGGCGCTGGCACCCGCATTCAGTGACCCAGAAAATTTGGCACGGCTGTGAATAGTTTAGTCGCAAAGTGAAGATTCACGGGTATAAAGCCCCAAACTTCTAGATAGGTTCTTTTTCAGCTTTCAGCAGCCCTGGGTGAGTTCTTTAGAGAAATGTGGCTCCTTTTCATGGTGCTATTTTCTATGTCCAGCTACACAACGAGATGAGGATGGTCATTGTCATTTTCTGAGCTGCGAACGGGCAGAAAGGTGAGAAAATGTCGGATTTTGACCATTTGTGCTGACCTTTCAATTTCATTGTACCTCTCTATAACATGACCCAGCTGTCATTTCAGTGGTCGCATTGGTTTGATTTTTGGTTTGCTTGTAGGGCGCTGGCACCCGCATTCAGTGACCCAGAAAATGTGGCACTGCTAGGAATAGTTTAGTCGCAAAGTGAAGATTCACGGGTAAAAAGCCCCAAACTTCTAGATAGGTTCTTTTTCAGCTTTCAGCAGCCCTGGGTGAGTTCTTTAGAGAAATGTGGCTCTTTTTCATGGTGCTATTTTCTATGACCAGCTACACAACGAGATGAGGATGGTCATTGTCATTTTCTGAGCTGCGAACGGGCAGAAAGGTGAGAAAATGTCGGATTTTGACCATTTGTGCTGACCTTTCAATTTCAACGTACCTCTCTATAACATGAACCAGCTGTAATTTCAGTGGTCGCATTGGTTTGATTTTTGGTTTGCTTGTAGGGCGCTGGCACCCGCATTAAGTGACCCAGAAAATTTGGCACTGCTGTGAATAGTTTAGTCGCAAAGTGAAGATTCACGGGCAAAAAGCCCCAAACTTCTAGATAGGTTCTTTTTCAGCTTTCAGCAGCCCTGGGCGAGTTCTTTAGAGAAATGTGGGTCTTTTTCTTGGTGCTCTTGTCTATGTCCTGCTATACAACGAGATGAGGATGGTCATTGTCATTTTCTGAGCTGCGAACGGGAAGAAAGGTGAGAAAATGTCGGATTTTGACCATTTGTGCTGACCTTTCAATTTCAACGTACCTCTCTATAACATGAACCAGCTGTAATTTCAGTGGTCGCATTGGTTTCATTTTTGGTTTGCTTGTAGGGCGCTGGCACCCGCATTCAGTGACCCAGAAAATTTGGCACTGCTGTGAATAGTTTAGTCGCAAAGTGAAGATTCACGGGTAAAAAGCCCCAAACTTCTAGATAGGTTCTTTTTCAGCTTTCAGCAGCCCTGGGCGAGTTCTTTAGAGAAATGTGGGTCTTTTTCTTGGTGCTCTTGTCTATGTCCAGCTATACTAAGAGATGAGGATGGTCATTGTCATTTTCTGAGCTGCGAACGGGCAGAAAGGTGAGAAAATGTCGGATTTTGACCATTTGTGCTGACCTTTCAATTTCAACGTACCTCTCTATAACATGACCCAGCTGTAATTTCAGTGGTCGCATTGGTTTCATTTTTGGTTTGCTTTTAAGGCGCTGGCACCAGCATTCAGTGACCCAGAAAATTTGGCACTGCTGTGAATAGTTTAGTCGCAAAGTGAAGATTCAGGGGTAAAAAGCCCCAAACTTCTAGATAGGTTCTTTTTCAGCTTTCAGCAGCCCTGGGCGAGTTCTTTAGAGAAATGTGGCTCTTTTTCATGGTGCTATTTTCTATGTCCAGCTACACAACGAGATGAGGATGGTCATTGTCATTTTCTGAGGTGCGAACTGGCAGAAAGGTGAGAAAATGTCGGATTTTGACCATTTGTGCTGACCTTCCAATTTCAACGTACCTCTCTATAACATGACCCAGCTGTAATGTCAGCGGTCGCATTGGTTTCATATTTGGTTTGCTTGTAGGGCGCTGGCACCCGCATTCAGTGACCCAGAAAATTTGGCACTGCTGTGAATAGTTTAGTCGCAAAGTGAAGATTCACGGGTAAAAAGCCCCAAACTTCTAGATAGGTTCTTTTTCAGCTTTCAGCAGCCCTGGGCGAGTTTTTTTAGAGAAATGTGGGTCTTTTTCTTGGTGCTCTTGTCTATGTCCAGCTATACTAAGAGATGAGGATGGTCATTGTCATTTTCTGAGCTGCGAACGGGCAGAAAGGTGAGAAAATGTCGGATTTTGACCATTTGTGCTGACCTTTCAATTTCAACGTACCTCTCTATAACATGACCCAGCTGTAATTTCAGTGGTCGCATTGGTTTGATTTTTGGTTTGCTTGTAGGGCGCTGGCACCCGCATTCAGTGACCCAGAAAATTTGGCACTGCTGTGAATAGTTTAGTCGCAAAGTGAAGATTCACGGGTAAAAAGCCCCAAACTTCTAGATAGGTTCTTTTTCAGCTTTCAGCAGCCCTGGGCGAGTTCTTTAGAGAAATGTGACTCTTTTTCATGGTGCTATTTTCTATGTCCAGCTACACAACAAGATGAGGATGGTCATTGTCATTTTCTGAGCTGCGAACGGGCAGAAAGGTGAGAAAATGTCGGATTTTGACCATTTGTGCTGACATTTCAATTTCAACATACCTCTCTAAAACATGACCCAGCTGTAATTTCAGTGGTCGCATTGGTTTCATTTTTGGTTTGCTAGTAGTGCGCTGGCACTAGCATTCAGTGACCCAGAAAATTTGGCACTGCTGTGAATAGTTTAGTCGCAAAGTGAAGATTCACGGGTAAAAAGCCCCAAACTTCTAGATATGTTCTTTTTCAGCTTTCAGCAGCCCTGGGCGAGTTCTTTAGAGAAATGTGGGTCTTTTTCTTGGTGCTCTTGTCTATGTCCAGCTACACAACGAGATGAGGATGGTCATTGTCATTTTCTGAGCTGCGAACGGGCAGAAAGGTGAGAAAATGTCGGATTTTGACCATTTGTGCTGACCTTTCAATTTCAACGTACCTCTCTATAACATGACCCAGCTGTATTTTCAGTAGTCACATTGGTTTCATTTTTTGTTTGCTTGTAGGGCGCTGCCACCCGCATTCAGTAACCCAGAAAATTTGGCACTGCTGTGAATAGTTTAGTCGCAAAGTGAAGATTCACGGGTAAAAAGCCCCAAACTTCTAGATAGGTTCTTTTTCAGCTTTCAGCAGCCCTGGGCGAGTTCTTTAGAGAAATGTGACTCTTTTTCATGGTGCTCTTGTCTATGTCCAGCTAACCAACGAGATGAGGATGGTCATTGCCATTTTCTAAGCTGCGAACGGGCAGAAAGGTGAGAAAATGTCGGATCGTCAGGCGAAATTACTGGTCAGTCGGCGTCACGCATTTTTCACAAAAATTTGCGTTTCACCTGCTGGGAGAGTATGCGTGTACTCGAGTCTCATCCTGAGCACGTTTTTTCTTTCTTTTTTCAGCTCCAGTATAGCTGTATTTTTCGTTGCAAAGCCCTCCTCGATTGATGTGTTCGTTGTTCAAACGAAGTGGACATTCAATCATGAAGGCAGAGGAGTTTCTCGTGGCATAGGACGGCCACACAGAAACACTTTGGGATTTTCTGAATATAAAATACCGTACGCACGATGCTGAGATCAATTTGTGCGATATAAAATTGTTTGTGATCTGCCACATCGAGCAGAACGGGATCCAAACACAAGCTTACCGACGGTTGGGCTGCCGACCTGACTGGACAAATGATCCCTGGCTTCACCAGACGCCAGAAGTCGGACACCATGTCCTTTGCCGCGACGTCCATCTCCAAAAAGAACTACATCTTCGTCGTGAAAAGGCTTGAAATACTCAATATTCAACCGAGATTCGCGGTCTCACCCTTTCTCAGATCGAATCATTTTTTGTTGTAGCAGTTGCAGGGCAGATCCCTGCCACTACTTCAACAGAAGATGGCTCCAAAGCATGCCTGGAACAAGCCATATCGAGGTTGCAAGCCACCCCTCTCAGCACTTTTTTCGAAGAAATTCGAAATTTCAGTGGTGGAAGATATACTATGAAGAGAATTTCAAAAAGTATGTTTCGCGGAGCGATCGCTCAACCTACGTCATTCAAACTTTGCAGGATGGTTCAGACGTACATGCTAGGCATGGAACCACAGAAGATGATATCATAGGTGACATACAGAGTCACACACACAGCAGATTCGTGTGCACAGATACTAAATTAGTGGACGTCGTCATCTTCTTCTCGCTGATCTCAAATGTACTATGACGTGCTATTTCGCCTGACGTTTGACCATTTGTGCTGACCTTTCAATTTCAACGTACCTCTCTATAACATGACCTAGCTGTAATGTCAGCGGTCGCATTGGTTTCATTTTTGGTTTGCTTGTAGGGCGCTGGCAGCCACAATCAGTGACCCAGAAAATTTGGCACTGCTGTGAATAGTTTAGTCGCAAAGTGAAGATTCACGGGTAAAAAGCCCCAAACTTCTAGATAGGTTCTTTTTCAGATTTCAGCAGCCCTGGGCGAGTTCTTTAGAGAAATGTGGCTCTTTTTCTTGGTGCTCATGTCTATGTCCAGCTACACAACGAGAGGAGGATGGTCATTGTCCTTTTCTGAGCTGCGAACGGGCGAAAAGGTGAGAAAATGTCGGATTTTGACCATTTGTGCTGACCTTTCAATTTCAACGTACCTCTCTATAACATGACCCAGCTGTAATTTCAGCGGTCGCATTGGTTTCATTTTTGGTTTGCTTGTAGGGCGCTGGCACCCGCATTCCGTGACCCAGAAAATTTGGCACTGCCGTGAATAGTTTAGTCGCAAAGTGAAGATTCACGGGTAAAAAGCCCCAAACTTCTAGATAGGTTCTTTTTCAGCTTTCAGCAGCCCTGGGCGAGTTCTTTAGTGAAATGTGACTCTTTTTCATGGTGCTCTTCTCTATGTCCAGCTAACCAACGAGATGAGGATGGTCATTGTCATTTTCTAAGCTGCTAACGGGCAGAAAGGTGAGAAAATGTCGGATTTTGACCATTTGTGCTGACCTTCCAATTTCAACGTACCTCTCTATAACATGACTCAGCTGTAATGTCAGCGGCCGCATTGGTTTCATATTTGGATTGCTTGTAGGGCGCTGGCACCCACAATCAGTGACCCTAAAAATTTGGCACTGTTGTGAATGGTTTAGTCGCAAAGTGAAGAATCACGGGTAAAAAGCCCCAAACTTCTAGATAGGTTCTTTTTCAGCTTTCAGCAGCCCTGGGCGAGTTCTTTAGAGAAATGTGGGTCTTTTTCTTGGTGCTCTTGTCTATGTCCAGCTATACAACGAGATAAGGATGGTCATCGTCATTTTCTCAGCTGCGAACGGGCAGAAAGGTGAGAAAATGTCGGATTTTGACCATTTGTGCTGACCTTTCAATTTCAACGTACCTCTCTATAACATGACCCAGCTGTAATTTCAGTGGTCGCATTGGTTTCATTTTTGGTTTGCTTGTAGGGCGCTGGCACCCGCATTCAGTGACCCTAAAAATTTGGCACTGCTGTGAATAGTTTAGTCGCAAAGTGAAGATTCACGGGTAAAAAGCCCCAAACTTCTAGATAGGTTCTTTTTAAGCTTTCAGCAGCCCTGGGCGAGTTCTTTAGAGAAATGTGGGTCTTTTTCTTGGTGCTCTTGTCTATGTCCAGCTATACAACGAGATAAGGATGGTCATCGTCATTTTCTCAGCTGCGAACGGGCAGAAAGGTGAGAAAATGTCGGATTTTGACCATTTGTGCTGACCTTTCAATTTCAACGTACCTCTCTATAACATGACCCAGCTGTAATTTCAGTGGTCGCATTGGTTTCATTTTTGGTTTGCTTGTAGGGCGCTGGCACCCGCATTCAGTGACCCTAAAAATTTGGCACTGCTGTGAATAGTTTAGTCGCAAAGTGAAGATTCACGGGTAAAAAGCCCCAAACTTCTAGATAGGTTCTTTTTAAGCTTTCAGCAGCCCTGGGCGAGTTCTTTAGAGAAATGTGGGTCTTTTTCTTGGTGCTCTTGTCTATGTCCAGCTATACAACGAGATGAGGATGGTCATTGTCATTTTCTGAGCTGCGAACGGGCAGAAAGGTGAGAAAATGTCGGATTTTGACTATTTGTGCTGACCTTTCAATTTCAACGTACCTCTCTGTAACATGAACCAGGTGTAATTTCAGTGGTCGCATTGGTTTGATTTTTGGTTTCCTTGTAGGGCGCTGGCACCCGCATTCAGTGACCCAGAAAATTTGGCACTGCTGTGAATAGTTTAGTCGCAAAGTGAAGATTCACGGGTAAAAAGCCCCAAACTTCTAGATAGGTTCTTTTTCAGCTTTCAGCAGCCCTGGGCGAGTTTTTTTAGAGAAATGTGGGTCTTTTTCTTGGTGCTCTTGTCTATGTCCAGCTATACTAAGAGATGAGGATGGTCATTGTCATTTTCTGAGCTGCGAACGGGCAGAAAGGTGAGAAAATGTCGGATTTTGACCATTTGTGCTGACCTTTCAATTTCAACGTACCTCTCTATAACATGACCCAGCTGTAATTTCAGTGGTCGCATTGGTTTGATTTTTGGTTTGCTTGTAGGGCGCTGGCACCCGCATTCAGTGACCCAGAAAATTTGGCACTGCTGTGAATAGTTTAGTCGCAAAGTGAAGATTCACGGGTAAAAAGCCCCAAACTTCTAGATAGGTTCTTTTTCAGCTTTCAGCAGCCCTGGGCGAGTTCTTTAGAGAAATGTGGCTCTTTTTCATGGTGCTATTTTCTATGTCCAGCTACACAACAAGATGAGGATGGTCATTGTCATTTTCTGAGCTGCGAACGGGCAGAAAGGTGAGAAAATGTCGGATTTTGACCATTTGTGCTGACATTTCAATTTCAACATACCTCTCTAAAACATGACCCAGCTGTAATTTCAGTGGTCGCATTGGTTTCATTTTTGGTTTGCTAGTAGTGCGCTGGCACTAGCATTCAGTGACCCAGAAAATTTGGCACTGCTGTGAATAGTTTAGTCGCAAAGTGAAGATTCACGGGTAAAAAGCCCCAAACTTCTAGATATGTTCTTTTTCAGCTTTCAGCAGCCCTGGGCGAGTTCTTTAGAGAAATGTGGGTCTTTTTCTTGGTGCTCTTGTCTATGTCCAGCTACACAACGAGATGAGGATGGTCATTGTCATTTCCTGAGCTGCGAACGGGCAGAAAGGTGAGAAAATGTCGGATTTTGACCATTTGTGCTGACCTTTCAATTTCAACGTACCTCTCTATAACATGACCCAGCTGTATTTTCAGTAGTCACATTGGTTTCATTTTTTGTTTGCTTGTAGGGCGCTGCCACCCGCATTCAGTAACCCAGAAAATTTGGCACTGCTGTGAATAGTTTAGTCGCAAAGTGAAGATTCACGGGTAAAAAGCCCCAAACTTCTAGATAGGTTCTTTTTCAGCTTTCAGCAGCCCTGGGCGAGTTCTTTAGAGAAATGTGACTCTTTTTCATGGTGCTCTTGTCTATGTCCAGCTAACCAACGAGATGAGGATGGTCATTGCCATTTTCTAAGCTGCGAACGGGCAGAAAGGTGAGAAAATGTCGGATTTTGACCATTTGTGCTGACCTTTCAATTTCAATGTACCTCTCTATAACATGACCTAGCTGTAATGTCAGCGGTCGCATTGGTTTCATTTTTGGTTTGCTTGTAGGGCGCTGGCAGCCACAATCAGTGACCCAGAAAATTTGGCACTGCTGTGAATAGTTTAGTCGCAAAGTGAAGATTCACGGGTCAAAAGCCCCAAACTTCTAGATAGGTTATTTTTCAGCTTTCAGCAGCCCTGGGCGAGTTCTTTAGAGAAATGTGGCTCTTTTTCTTGGTGCTCATGTCTATGTCCAGCTACACAACGAGAGGAGGATGGTCATTGTCCTTTTCTGAGCTGCGAACGGGCGAAAAGGTGAGAAAATGTCGGATTTTGACCATTTGTGCTGACCTTTCAATTTCAACGTACCTCTCTATAACATGACCCAGCTGTAATTTCAGCGGTCGCATTGGTTTCATTTTTGGTTTGCTTGTAGGGCGCTGGCACCCGCATTCCGTGACCCAGAAAATTTGGCACTGCCGTGAATAGTTTAGTCGCAAAGTGAAGATTCACGGGTAAAAAGCCCCAAACTTCTAGATAGGTTCTTTTTCAGCTTTCAGCAGCCCTGGGCGAGTTCTTTAGTGAAATGTGACTCTTTTTCATGGTGCTCTTCTCTATGTCCAGCTAACCAACGAGATGAGGATGGTCATTGTCATTTTCTAAGCTGCTAACGGGCAGAAAGGTGAGAAAATGTCGGATTTTGACCATTTGTGCTGACCTTCCAATTTCAACGTACCTCTCTATAACATGAATTAGCTGTAATGTCAGCGGCCGCATTGGTTTCATATTTGGATTGCTTGTAGGGCGCTGGCACCCACAATCAGTGACCCTAAAAATTTGGCACTGTTGTGAATGGTTTAGTCGCAAAGTGAAGAATCACGGGTAAAAAGCCCCAAACTTCTAGATAGGTTCTTTTTCAGCTTTCAGCAGCCCTGGGCGAGTTCTTTAGAGAAATGTGGCTCTTTTTCATGGTGCTAATTTCTATGTCCAGCTACACAACGAGATGAGGATGGTCATTGTCATTTTCTGAGCTGCGAACGGGCAGAAAGGTGAGAAAATGTCGGATTTTGACCATTTGTGCTGACCTTTCAATTTCAACGTACCTCTCTATAACATGACCCAGCTGTAATTTCAGTGGTCGCATTGGTTTCATTTTTGGTTTGCTTGTAGGGCGCTGCCACCCGCATTCAGTGACCCAGAAAATTTGGCACTGCTGTGAATAGTTTAGTCGCAAAGTGAAGATTCACGGGTAAAAAGCCCCAAACTTCTAGATAGGTTCTTTTTCAGCTTTCAGCAGCCCTGGGCGAGTTCTTTAGAGAAATGTGGGTCTTTTTCTTGGTGCTCTTGTCTATGTCCAGCTACACAACGAGATGAGTATGGTCATTGTCATTTTCTGAGCTGCGAACGGGCAGAAAGGTGAGAAAATGTCGGATTTTGACGATTTGTGCTGACCTTTCAATTTCAACGTACCTCTCTATAACATGACCCAGCTGTATTTTCAGTGGTCGCATTGGTTTCATTTTTGGTTTGCTTGTAGGGCGCTGGCACCCGCATTCAGTGACCCAGAAAATTTGGCACTGCCGGGAATAGTTTAGTCGCAAAGTGAAGATTCACGGGTAAAAAGCCCCAAACTTCTAGGTAGGTTCTTTTCCAGCTTTCAGCTGCCCTGGGTGAGTTCTTTAGAGAAATGTGGCTCTTTTTCATGGTGCTGTAATATTATTCTATGTCCAGCTACAAAACGAGATAAGGATGGTCATTGTCATTTTCTGAGCTGTGAACGGGCAGAAAGGTGAGAAAATGTCGGATTTTGACCATTTGTGCTGACCTTTCAATTTCAACGTACCTCTCTATAACATCACCCAGCTGTATTTTCAGTGGTCGCATTGGTTTCATTTTTGGTTTGCTTGTAGGGCGCTGGCACCCGCATTCAGTGACCCAGAAAATTTGGCACTGCTGTGAATAGTTTAGTCGCAAAGTGAAGATTCACGGGTAAAAAGCCCCAAACTTCTAGATAGGTTCTTTTTCAGCTTTCAGCAGCCCTGGGCAAGTTCTTTAGAGAAATGTGGCTCTTTTTCTTGGTGCTCTTGTCTATGTCCAGCTAGACAACGAGATGAGGATGGTCATTGTCATTTTCTGAGCTGCGACCGGGCAGAAAGGTGAGAAAATGTCTGATTTTGACCATTTGTGCTGACCTTTCAATTTCAACGTACCTCTCTATAACATGACCCAGCTGTAATTTCAGTGGTCGCATTGGTTTCATTTTTGGTTTGCTTGTAGGGTGCTGGCACCCGCATTCAGTGACCCAGAAAATTTGGCACTGCTGTGAATAGTTTAGTCGCAAAGTGAAGATTCACGGGTAAAAAGCCCCAAACTTCTAGATAGGTTCTTTTTCAGCTTTCAGCAGCCCTAGGCAAGTTCTTTAGAGAAATGTGAGTCTTTTTCTTGGTGCTCTTGTCTATGTCCAGCTAACCAACGAGATGAGGATGTTCATTGTCATTTTCTGAGCTGCGAACGGGCAGAAAGGTGAGAAAATGTCGGATTTTGACCATTTGTGCTGACCTTTCAATTTCAACGTACCTCTCTATAACATGACCCAGCTGTAATGTCAGCGGTCGCATTGGTTTCATATTTGGTTTGCTTGTAGGGCGCTGGCACCCACAATCAGTGACCCTAAAAATTTGGCACTGCTGTGAATAGTTTAGTCGCAAAGTGAAGATTCACGGGTAAAAAGCCCCAAACTTCTAGATAGGTTCTTTTTCAGCTTTCAGCAGCCCTGGGCGAGTTCTTTAGAGAAATGTGGGTCTTTTTCGTGGTGCTCTTGTCTATGTCCAGCTACAAAACGAGATGAGGATGGTCATTGTCATTTTCTGAGCTGTGAACGGGCAGAAAGGTGAGAAAATGTCGGATTTTGAACATTTGTGCTGACCTTTCAATTTCAACGTACCTCTCTATAACATGACCCAGCTGTATTTTCAGTGGTCGCATTGGTTTCATTTTTGGTTTGCTTGTAGGGCGCTGGCACCCGCATTCAGTGACCCAAAAAATTTTGCACTGCTGTGAATAGTTTAGTCGCAAAGTGAAGATTCACGGGTAAAAAGCCCCAAACTTCTAGATAGGTTCTTTTTCAGCTTTCAGCAGCCCTGGGTGAGTTCTTTAGAGAAATCTGGGTCTTTTTCATGGTGCTATTTTCTATGTCCAGCTACAAAACGAGATGAGGATGGTCATTGTCATTTTCTGAGCTGTGAACGGGCAGAAAGGTGAGAAAATGTCGGATTTTGAACATTTGTGCTGACCTTTCAATTTCAACGTACCTCTCTATAACATGACCCAGCTGTATTTTCAGTGGTTGCATTGGTTTCATTTTTGGTTTGCTTGTAGGGCGCTGGCACCCGCATTCAGTGACCCAGAAAATTTGGCACTGCTGTGAATAGTTTAGTCGCAAAGTGAAGATTTACGGGTAAAAAGCCCCAAACTTCTAGATAGGTTCTTTTTCAGCTTTCAGCAGCCCTGGGTGAGTTCTTTAGAGAAATGTGGGTCTTTTTCAGGGTGCTATTTTCTATGTCCAGCTACACAACGAGATGAGGATGGTCATTGTCATTTTCTAAGCTGCGAACGGGCAGAAAAGTGAGAAAATGTCGGATTTTGACCATTTGTGCTGACCTTTCAATTTCAACGTACCTCTCTATAACATGACCCAGCTGTAATTTTAGTGGTCGCATTGGTGTCATTTTTGGTTTTCTTGTAGGGCGCTGGCACCCGCATTCAGAGACCCAGAAAATTTGGCACTGCTGTGAATAGTTTAGTCGCAAAGTGAAGATTCACGGGTAAAAAGCCCCAAACTTCTAGATAGGTTCTTTTTCAGCTTTCAGCAGCCCTAGGGAAGTTCTTTAGAGAAATGTGAGTCTTTTTCTTGGTGCTCTTGTCTATGTCCAGCTAACCAACTAGATGAGGATGGTCATTGTCATTTTCTGAGCTGCGAACGGGCAGAAAGGTGAGAAAATGTCGGATTTTGACCATTTGTGCTGACCTTTCAATTTCAACGTACCTCTCTATAACATGACCCAGCTGTAATGTCAGCGGTCGCATTGGTTTCATATTTGGTTTGCTTGTAGGGCGCTGGCACCCACAATCAGTGACCCTAAAAATTTGGCACTGCTGTGAATAGTTTAGTCGCAAAGTGAAGATTCACGTGTAAAAAGCCCCAAACTTCTAGATAGGTTCTTTTTCAGCTTTCAGCAGCCCTGGGCGAGTTCTTTAGAGAAATGTGGGTCTTTTTCGTGGTGCTCTTGTCTATGTCCAGCTACAAAACGAGATGAGGATGGTCATTGTCATTTTCTGAGCTGTGGACGGGCAGAAAGGTGAGAAAATGTCGGATTTTGACCATTTGTGCTGACCTTTCAATTTCAACGTACCTCTCTATAACATGACCCAGCTGTATTTTCAGTGGTCGCATTGGTTTCATTTTTGGTTTGCTTGTAGGGCGCTGGCACCCGCATTCAGTGACCCAGAAAATTTGGCACTGCTGTGAATAGTTTAGTCGCAAAGTGAAGATTCACGGGTAAAAAGCCCCAAACTTCTAGATAGGTTCTTTTTCAGCTTTCAGCAGCCCTGGGTGAGTTCTTTAGAGAAATGTGGGTCTTTTTCATGGTGCTATTTTCTATGTCCAGCTACACAACGAGATGAGGATGGTCATTGTCATTTTCTAAGCTGCGAACGGGCAGAAAGGTGAGAAAATGTCGGATTTTGACCATTTGTGCTGACCTTTCAATTTCAACGTACCTCTCTATAACATGACCCAGCTGTAATTTCAGTGGTCGCATTGGTTTCATTTTTGGTTTGCTTGTAGGGCGCTGGCACCCGCATTAAGAGACCCAAAAAATTTGGCACTGCTGTGAATAGTTTAGTCGCAAAGTGAAGATTCACGGGTAAAAAGCCCCAAACTTCTAGATAGGTTCTTTTTCAGCTTTCAGCAGCCCTGGGTGAGTTCTTTAGAGAAATGTGTGTCTTTTTCATGGTGCTATTTTCTATGTCCAGCTATACAACGAGATGAGGATGGTCATTGTCATTTTCTGAGCTGCGAACGGGCAGAAATGTGAGAAAATGTCGGATTTTGACCATTTGTGCAGACCTTTCAATTTCAACGTACCTCTCTATAACATAACCCAGCTGTAATTTTAGTGGTCGCATTGGTTTGATTTTTGGTTTGCTTGTAGGGCGCTGGCACCCGCATTCAGTGACCCAGAAAATTTGGCACTGCTGTGAATAGTTTAGTCGCAAAGTGAAGATTCACGGGTAAAAAGCCCCAAACTTCTAGATAGGTTCTTTTTCAGCTTTCAGCAGCCCTGGGCAAGTTCTTTAGAGAAATGTGGCTCTTTTTCTTGGTGCTCTTGTCTATGTCAAGCTAGACAACGAGATGAGGATGGTCATTGTCATTTTCTGAGCTACGACCGGGCAGAAAGGTGAGAAAATGTCTGATTTTGACCATTTGTGCTGACCTTTCAATTTCAACGTACCTCTCTATAACATAACCAAGCTGTAATTTCAGTGGTCGCATTGGTTTCATTTTTGGTTTGCTTGTAGGGCGCTGGCCCCCGCATTCAGAGGCCCAGAAAATTTGGCACTGCTGTGAATAGTTTAGTCGCAAAGTGAAGATTCACGGGTAAAAAGCCCCATACTTCTAGATAGGTTCTTTTCAGCTTTCAGCAGCCCTAGGGAAGTTCTTTAGAGAAATGTGAGTCTTTTTCTTGGTGCTCTTGTCTATGTCCAGCTAACCAACGAGATGAGGATGGTCATTGTCATTTTCTGAGCTGCGAACGGGCAGAAAGGTGAGAAAATGTCGGATTTTGATCATTTGTGCTGACCTTTCAATTTCAACGTACCTCTCTATAACATGACCCAGCTGTAATGTCAGCGGTCGCATTGGTTTCATATTTGGTTTGCTTGTAGGGCGCTGGCACCCACAATCAGTGACCCTAAAAATTTGGCACTGCTGCGAATAGTTTAGTCGCAAAGTGAAGATTCACGGGTAAAAAGCCCCAAACTTCTAGATAGGTTCTTTTTCAGCTTTCAGCAGCCCTGGGTGAGTTCTTTAGAGAAATGTGTGTCTTTTTCATGGTGCTATTTTCTATGTCCAGCTATACAACGAGATGAGGATGGTCATTGTCATTTTCTGAGCTGCGAACGGGCAGAAAGGTGAGAAAATGTCGGATTTTGACCATTTGTGCAGACCTTTCAATTTCAACGTACCTCTCTATAACATAACCCAGCTGTAATTTTAGTGGTCGCATTGGTTTGATTTTTGGTTTGCTTGTAGGGCGCTTGCACCCGCATTCAGTGACCCAGAAAATTTGGCACTGCTGTGAATAGTTTAGTCGCAAAGTGAAGATTCACGGGTAAAAAGCCCCAAACTTCTAGATAGGTTCTTTTTCAGCTTTCAGCAGCCCTGGGCAAGTTCTTTAGAGAAATGTGGCTCTTTTTCTTGGTGCTCTTGTCTATGTCCAGCTAGACAACGAGATGAGGATGGTCATTGTCATTTTCTGAGCTGCGACCGGGCAGAAAGGTGAGAAAATGTCTGATTTTGACCATTTGTGCTGACCTTTCACTTTCAACGTACCTCTCTATAACATAACCAAGCTGTAATTTCAGTGGTCGCATTGGTTTGATTTTTGGTTTGCTTGTAGGGCGCTGGCACCCGCATTCAGAGGCCCAGAAAATTTGGCACTGCTGTGAATAGTTTAGTCGCAAAGTGAAGATTCACGGGTAAAAAGCCCCAAACTTCTAGATAGGTTCTTTTTCAGCTTTCAGCAGCCCTAGGGAAGTTCTTTAGAGAAATGTGAGTCTTTTTCTTGGTGCTCTTGTCTATGTCCAGCTAACCAACGAGATGAGGATGGTCATTGTCATTTTCTGAGCTGCGAACGGGCAGAAAGGTGAGAAAATGTCGGATTTTGACCATTTGTGCTGACCTTTCAATTTCAACGTACCTCTCTATAACATGACCCAGCTGTAATGTCAGCGGTCGCATTGGTTTCATATTTGGTTTGCTTGTAGGGCGCTGGCACCCACAATCAGTGACCCTAAAAATTTGGCACTGCTGCGAATAGTTTAGTCGCAAAGTGAAGATTCACGGGTAAAAAGCCCCAAACTTCTAGATAGGTTCTTTTTCAGCTTTCAGCAGCCCTGGGCGAGTTCTTTAGAGAAATGTGGGTCTTTTTCGTGGTGCTCTTGTCTATGTCCAGCTACAAAACGAGATGAGGATGGTCATTGTCATTTTCTGAGCTGTGAACGGGCAGAAAGGTGAGAAAATGTCGGATTTTGACCATTTGTGCTGACCTTTCAATTTCAACGTACCTCTCTATAACATGACCCAGCTGTATTTTCAGTGGTCGCATTGGTTTCATTTTTGGTTTGCTTGTAGGGCGCTGGCACCCGCATTCAGTGACCCAGAAAATTTGGCACTGCTGTGAATAGTTTAGTCGCAAAGTGAAGATTCACGGGTAAAAAGCCCCAAACTTCTAGATAGGTTCTTTTTCAGCTTTCAGCAGCCCTGGGTGAGTTCTTTAGAGAAATGTGGGTCTTTTTCATGGTGCTATTTTCTTTGTCCAGCTACACAACGAGATGAGGATGGTCATTGTCATTTTCTAAGCTGCGAACGGGCAGAAAGGTGAGAAAATGTCGGATTTTGACCATTTGTGCTGACCTTTCAATTTCAACGTACCTCTCTATAACATGACCCAGCTGTAATTTCAGTGGTCGCATTGGTTTCATTTTTGGTTTGCTTGTAGGGCGCTTGCACCCGCATTCAGAGACCCAGAAAATTTGGCACTGCTGTGAATAGTTTAGTCGCAAAGTGAAGATTCACGGGTAAAAAGCCCCAAACTTCTAGATAGGTTCTTTTTCAGCTTTCAGCAGCCCTGGGCGAGTTCTTTAGAGAAATGTGGGTCTTTTTCGTGGTGCTCTTGTCTATGTCCAGCTACAAAACGAGATGAGGATGGTCATTGTCATTTTCTGAGCTGTGAACGGGCAGAAAGGTGAGAAAATGTCGGATTTTGACCATTTGTGCTGACCTTTCAATTTCAACGTACCTCTCTATAACATGACCCAGCTGTATTTTCAGTGGTCGCATTGGTTTCATTTTTGGTTTGCTTGTAGGGCGCTGGCACCCGCATTCAGTGACCCAGAAAATTTGGCACTGCTGTGAATAGTTTAGTCGCAAAGTGAAGATTCACGGGTAAAAAGCCCCAAACTTCTAGATAGGTTCTTTTTCAGCTTTCAGCAGCCCTGGGTGAGTTCTTTAGAGAAATGTGGGTCTTTTTCATGGTGCTATTTTCTTTGTCCAGCTACACAACGAGATGAGGATGGTCATTGTCATTTTCTAAGCTGCGAACGGGCAGAAAGGTGAGAAAATGTCGGATTTTGACCATTTGTGCTGACCTTTCAATTTCAACGTACCTCTCTATAACATGACCCAGCTGTAATTTCAGTGGTCGCATTGGTTTCATTTTTGGTTTGCTTGTAGGGCGCTTGCACCCGCATTCAGAGACCCAGAAAATTTGGCACTGCTGTGAATAGTTTAGTCGCAAAGTGAAGATTCACGGGTAAAAAGCCCCAAACTTCTAGATAGGTTCTTTTTCAGCTTTCAGCAGCCCTGGGTGAGTTCTTTAGAGAAATGTGGGTCTTTTTCATGGTGCTATTTTCTATGTCCAGCTACACAACGAGATGAGGATGGTCATTGTCATTTTCTAAGCTGCGAACGGGCAGAAAGGTGAGAAAATGTCGGATTTTGACCATTTGTGCTGACCTTTCAATTTCAACGTACCTCTCTATAACATGACCCAGCTGTAATTTCAGTGGTCGCATTTCTTTCATTTTTGGTTTTCTTGTAGGGCGCTGGCACCCGCATTCAGAGACCCAGAAAATTTGGCACTGCTGTGATTAGTTTAGTCGCAAAGTGAAGATTCACGGGTAAAAAGCCCCAAACTTCTAGATAGGTTCTTTTTCAGCTTTCAGCAGCCCTAGGCAAGTTCTTTAGAGAAATGTGAGTCTTTTTCTCGGTGCTCTTGTCTATGTCCAGCTAACCAACGAGAAGAGGATGGTCATTGTCATTTTCTGAGCTGCGAACGGGCAGAAAGGTGAGAAAATGTCGGATTTTGACCATTTGTGCTGACCTTTCAATTTCAACGTACCTCTCTATAACATGACCCAGCTGTAATGTCAGCGGTCGCATTGGTTTCATATTTGGTTTGCTTGTAGGGCGCTGGCACCCACAATCAGTGACCCTAAAAATTTGGCACTGCTGTGAATAGTTTAGTCGCAAAGTGAAGATTCACGGGTAAAAAGCCCCAAACTTCTAGATAGGTTATTTTTCAGCTTTCAGCAGCCCTGGGCGAGTTCTTTAGAGAAATGTGGGTCTTTTTCGTGGTGCTCTTGTCTATGTCCAGCTACAAAACGAGATGAGGATGGTCATTGTCATTTTCTGAGCTGTGAACGGGCAGAAAGGTGAGAAAATGTCGGATTTTGACCATTTGTGCTGACCTTTCAATTTCAACGTACCTCTCTATAACATGACCCAGCTGTATTTTCAGTGGTCGCATTGGTTTCATTTTTGGTTTGCTTTTAGGGCGCTGGCACCCGCATTCAGTGACCCAGAAAATTTGGCACTGCTGTGAATAGTTTAGTCGCAAAGTGAAGATTCACTGGTAAAAAGCCCCAAACTTCTAGATAGGTTCTTTTTCAGCTTTCAGCAGCCCTGGGTGAGTTCTTTAGAGAAATGTGGGTCTTTTTCATGGTGCTATTTTCTATGTCCAGCTACACAACGAGATGAGGATGGTCATTGTCATTTTCTAAGCTGCGAACGGGCAGAAAGGTGAGAAAATGTCGGATTTTGACCATTTGTGCTGACCTTTCAATTTCAACGTACCTCTCTATAACATGACCCAGCTGTAATTTCAGTGGTCGCATTGGTTTCATTTTTGGTTTGCTTGTAGTACGCTGGCACCCGCATTCAGAGACCCAGAAAATTTGGCACTGCTGTGAATAGTTTAGTCGCAAAGTGAAGATTCACGGGTAAAAAGCCCCAAACTTCTAGATAGGTTCTTTTTCAGCTTTCAGCAGCCCTGGGCGAGTTCTTTAGAGAAATGTGGGTCTTTTTCATGGTGCTATTTTCTATGTCCAGCTACACAACGAGATGAGGATGGTCATTGTCATTTTCTAAGCTGCGAACGGGCAGAAAGGTGAGAAAATGTCTGATTTTGACCATTTGTGCTGACCTTTCAATTTCAACGTACCTCTCTATAACATGACCCAGCTGTAATTTCAGTGGTAGCATTGGTTTCATTTTTGGTTTGCTTGTAGGGCGCTGTCACTCGCATTCAGAGACCCAGACAATTTGGCACTGCTGTGAATAGTTTAGTCGCAAAGTGAAGATTCACGGGTAAAAAGCCCCAAACTTCTAGATAGGTTCTTTTTCAGCTTTCAGCAGCCCTGGGCGAGTTCTTTAGAGAAATGTGGGTCTTTTTCGTGGTGCTCTTGTCTATGTCCAGCTACAAAACGAGATGAGGATGGTCATTGTCATTTTCTGAGCTGTGAACGGGCAGAAAGGTGAGAAAATGTCGGATTTTGACCATTTGTGCTGACCTTTCAATTTCAACGTACCTCTCTATAACATGACCCAGCTGTATTTTCAGTGGTCGCATTGGTTTCATTTTTGGTTTGCTTTTAGGGCGCTGGCACCCGCATTCAGTGACCCAGAAAATTTGGCACTGCTGTGAATAGTTTAGTCGCAAAGTGAAGATTCACTGGTAAAAAGCCCCAAACTTCTAGATAGGTTCTTTTTCAGCTTTCAGCAGCCCTGGGTGAGTTCTTTAGAGAAATGTGGGTCTTTTTCATGGTGCTATTTTCTATGTCCAGCTACACAACGAGATGAGGATGGTCATTGTCATTTTCTAAGCTGCGAACGGGCAGAAAGGTGAGAAAATGTCGGATTTTGACCATTTGTGCTGACCTTTCAATTTCAACGTACCTCTCTATAACATGACCCAGCTGTAATTTCAGTGGTCGCATTGGTTTCATTTTTGGTTTGCTTGTAGTACGCTGGCACCCGCATTCAGAGACCCAGAAAATTTGGCACTGCTGTGAATAGTTTAGTCGCAAAGTGAAGATTCACGGGTAAAAAGCCCCAAACTTCTAGATAGGTTCTTTTTCAGCTTTCAGCAGCCCTGGGCGAGTTCTTTAGAGAAATGTGGGTCTTTTTCATGGTGCTATTTTCTATGTCCAGCTACACAACGAGATGAGGATGGTCATTGTCATTTTCTAAGCTGCGAACGGGCAGAAAGGTGAGAAAATGTCTGATTTTGACCATTTGTGCTGACCTTTCAATTTCAACGTACCTCTCTATAACATGACCCAGCTGTAATTTCAGTGGTAGCATTGGTTTCATTTTTGGTTTGCTTGTAGGGCGCTGTCACTCGCATTCAGAGACCCAGACAATTTGGCACTGCTGTGAATAGTTTAGTCGCAAAGTGAAGATTCACGGGTAAAAAGCCCCAAACTTCTAGATAGGTTCTTTTTCAGCTTTCAGCAGCCCTGGGTGAGTTCTTTAGAGAAATGTATGTCTTTTTCATGGTGCTATTTTCTATGTTCAGCTATACAACGAGATGAGGATGGTCATTGTCATTTTCTGAGCTGCGAACAGGCAGAAAGGTGAGAAAATGTCGGATTTTGACCATTTGTGCTGACCTTTCAATTTCAACGTACCTCTCTATAACATAACCCAGCTGTAATTTTAGTGGTCGCATTGGTTTGATTTTTGGTTTGCTTGTAGGGCGCTGGCACCCGCATTCAGAGACCCAGAAAATTTGGCACTGCTGTGAATAGTTTAGTCGCAAAGTGAAGATTCACGGGTAAAAAGCCCCAAACTTCTAGATAGGTTCTTTTTCAGCTTTCAGCAGCCCTGGGCGAGTTCTTTAGAGAAATGTGGGTCTTTTTCATGGTGCTATTTTCTATGTCCAGCTACACAACGAGATGAGGATGGTCATTGTCATTTTCTAAGCTGCGAACGGGCAGAAAGGTGAGAAAATGTCTGATTTTGACCATTTGTGCTGACCTTTCAATTTCAACGTACCTCTCTATAACATGACCCAGCTGTAATTTCAGTGGTAGCATTGGTTTCATTTTTGGTTTGCTTGTAGGGCGCTGTCACTCGCATTCAGAGACCCAGACAATTTGGCACTGCTGTGAATAGTTTAGTCGCAAAGTGAAGATTCACGGGTAAAAAGCCCCAAACTTCTAGATAGGTTCTTTTTCAGCTTTCAGCAGCCCTGGGTGAGTTCTTTAGAGAAATGTATGTCTTTTTCATGGTGCTATTTTCTATGTTCAGCTATACAACGAGATGAGGATGGTCATTGTCATTTTCTGAGCTGCGAACAGGCAGAAAGGTGAGAAAATGTCGGATTTTGACCATTTGTGCTGACCTTTCAATTTCAACGTACCTCTCTATAACATAACCCAGCTGTAATTTTAGTGGTCGCATTGGTTTGATTTTTGGTTTGCTTGTAGGGCGCTGGCACCCGCATTCAGTGACCCAGAAAATTTGGCACTGCTGTGAATAGTTTAGTCGCAAAGTGAAGATTCACGGGTAAAAAGCCCCAAACTTCTAGATAGGTTCTTTTTCAGCTTTCAGCAGCCCTGGGCGAGTTCTTTAGAGAAATGTGAGTCTTTTTCTTGGTGCTCTTGTCTATGTCCAGCTAACCAACGAGATGAGGATGGTCATTGTCATTTTCTGAGCTGCGAACGGGCAGAAAGGTGAGAAAATGTCGGATTTTGACCATTTGTGCTGACCTTTCAATTTCAACGTACCTCTCTATAACATGACCCAGCTGTAATGTCAGCGGTCGCATTGGTTTCATATTTGGTTTGCTTGTAGGGCGCTGGCACCCACAATCAGTGACCCTAAAAATTTGGCACTGCTGCGAATAGTTTAGTCGCAAAGTGAAGATTCACTGGTAAAAAGCCCCAAACTTCTAGATAGGTTCTTTTTCAGCTTTCAGCAGCCCTGGGCGAGTTCTTTAGAGAAATGTGGGTCTTTTTCGTGGTGCTCTTGTCTATGTCCAGCTACAAAACGAGATGAGGATGGTCATTGTCATTTTCTGAGCTGTGAACGGGCAGAAAGGTGAGAAAATGTCGGATTTTGACCATTTGTGCTGACCTTTCAATTTCAACGTACCTCTCTATAACATGACCCAGCTGTATTTTCAGTGGTCGCATTGGTTTCATTTTTGGTTTGCTTGTAGGGCGCTGGCACCCGCATTCAGTGACCCAGAAAATTTGGCACTGCTGTGAATAGTTTAGTCGCAAAGTGAAGATTCACGGGTAAAAAGCCCCAAACTTCTAGATAGGTTCTTTTTCAGCTTTCAGCAGCCCTGGGTGAGTTCTTTAGAGAAATGTGGGTCTTTTTCATGGTGCTATTTTCTTTGTCCAGCTACACAACGAGATGAGGATGGTCATTGTCATTTTCTAAGCTGCGAACGGGCAGAAAGGTGAGAAAATGTCGGATTTTGACCATTTGTGCTGACCTTTCAATTTCAACGTACCTCTCTATAACATGACCCAGCTGTAATTTCAGTGGTCGCATTGGTTTCATTTTTGGTTTGCTTGTAGGGCGCTTGCACCCGCATTCAGAGACCCAGAAAATTTGGCACTGCTGTGAATAGTTTAGTCGCAAAGTGAAGATTCACGGGTAAAAAGCCCCAAACTTCTAGATAGGTTCTTTTTCAGCTTTCAGCAGCCCTGGGTGAGTTCTTTAGAGAAATGTGGGTCTTTTTCATGGTGCTATTTTCTATGTCCAGCTACACAACGAGATGAGGATGGTCATTGTCATTTTCTAAGCTGCGAACGGGCAGAAAGGTGAGAAAATGTCGGATTTTGACCATTTGTGCTGACCTTTCAATTTCAACGTACCTCTCTATAACATGACCCAGCTGTAATTTCAGTGGTCGCATTGGTTTCATTTTTGGTTTTCTTGTAGGGCGCTGGCACCCGCATTCAGAGACCCAGAAAATTTGGCACTGCTGTGATTAGTTTAGTCGCAAAGTGAAGATTCACGGGTAAAAAGCCCCAAACTTCTAGATAGGTTCTTTTTCAGCTTTCAGCAGCCCTAGGCAAGTTCTTTAGAGAAATGTGAGTCTTTTTCTCGGTGCTCTTGTCTATGTCCAGCTAACCAACGAGAAGAGGATGGTCATTGTCATTTTCTGAGCTGCGAACGGGCAGAAAGGTGAGAAAATGTCGGATTTTGACCATTTGTGCTGACCTTTCAATTTCAACGTACCTCTCTATAACATGACCCAGCTGTAATGTCAGCGGTCGCATTGGTTTCATATTTGGTTTGCTTGTAGGGCGCTGGCACCCACAATCAGTGACCCTAAAAATTTGGCACTGCTGTGAATAGTTTAGTCGCAAAGTGAAGATTCACGGGTAAAAAGCCCCAAACTTCTAGATAGGTTATTTTTCAGCTTTCAGCAGCCCTGGGCGAGTTCTTTAGAGAAATGTGGGTCTTTTTCGTGGTGCTCTTGTCTATGTCCAGCTACAAAACGAGATGAGGATGGTCATTGTCATTTTCTGAGCTGTGAACGGGCAGAAAGGTGAGAAAATGTCGGATTTTGACCATTTGTGCTGACCTTTCAATTTCAACGTACCTCTCTATAACATGACCCAGCTGTATTTTCAGTGGTCGCATTGGTTTCATTTTTGGTTTGCTTTTAGGGCGCTGGCACCCGCATTCAGTGACCCAGAAAATTTGGCACTGCTGTGAATAGTTTAGTCGCAAAGTGAAGATTCACTGGTAAAAAGCCCCAAACTTCTAGATAGGTTCTTTTTCAGCTTTCAGCAGCCCTGGGTGAGTTCTTTAGAGAAATGTGGGTCTTTTTCATGGTGCTATTTTCTATGTCCAGCTACACAACGAGATGAGGATGGTCATTGTCATTTTCTAAGCTGCGAACGGGCAGAAAGGTGAGAAAATGTCGGATTTTGACCATTTGTGCTGACCTTTCAATTTCAACGTACCTCTCTATAACATGACCCAGCTGTAATTTCAGTGGTCGCATTGGTTTCATTTTTGGTTTGCTTGTAGTACGCTGGCACCCGCATTCAGAGACCCAGAAAATTTGGCACTGCTGTGAATAGTTTAGTCGCAAAGTGAAGATTCACGGGTAAAAAGCCCCAAACTTCTAGATAGGTTCTTTTTCAGCTTTCAGCAGCCCTGGGCGAGTTCTTTAGAGAAATGTGGGTCTTTTTCATGGTGCTATTTTCTATGTCCAGCTACACAACGAGATGAGGATGGTCATTGTCATTTTCTAAGCTGCGAACGGGCAGAAAGGTGAGAAAATGTCTGATTTTGACCATTTGTGCTGACCTTTCAATTTCAACGTACCTCTCTATAACATGACCCAGCTGTAATTTCAGTGGTAGCATTGGTTTCATTTTTGGTTTGCTTGTAGGGCGCTGTCACTCGCATTCAGAGACCCAGACAATTTGGCACTGCTGTGAATAGTTTAGTCGCAAAGTGAAGATTCACGGGTAAAAAGCCCCAAACTTCTAGATAGGTTCTTTTTCAGCTTTCAGCAGCCCTGGGTGAGTTCTTTAGAGAAATGTATGTCTTTTTCATGGTGCTATTTTCTATGTTCAGCTATACAACGAGATGAGGATGGTCATTGTCATTTTCTGAGCTGCGAACAGGCAGAAAGGTGAGAAAATGTCGGATTTTGACCATTTGTGCTGACCTTTCAATTTCAACGTACCTCTCTATAACATAACCCAGCTGTAATTTTAGTGGTCGCATTGGTTTGATTTTTGGTTTGCTTGTAGGGCGCTGGCACCCGCATTCAGAGACCCAGAAAATTTGGCACTGCTGTGAATAGTTTAGTCGCAAAGTGAAGATTCACGGGTAAAAAGCCCCAAACTTCTAGATAGGTTCTTTTTCAGCTTTCAGCAGCCCTGGGCGAGTTCTTTAGAGAAATGTGGGTCTTTTTCATGGTGCTATTTTCTATGTCCAGCTACACAACGAGATGAGGATGGTCATTGTCATTTTCTAAGCTGCGAACGGGCAGAAAGGTGAGAAAATGTCTGATTTTGACCATTTGTGCTGACCTTTCAATTTCAACGTACCTCTCTATAACATGACCCAGCTGTAATTTCAGTGGTAGCATTGGTTTCATTTTTGGTTTGCTTGTAGGGCGCTGTCACTCGCATTCAGAGACCCAGACAATTTGGCACTGCTGTGAATAGTTTAGTCGCAAAGTGAAGATTCACGGGTAAAAAGCCCCAAACTTCTAGATAGGTTCTTTTTCAGCTTTCAGCAGCCCTGGGTGAGTTCTTTAGAGAAATGTATGTCTTTTTCATGGTGCTATTTTCTATGTTCAGCTATACAACGAGATGAGGATGGTCATTGTCATTTTCTGAGCTGCGAACAGGCAGAAAGGTGAGAAAATGTCTGATTTTGACCATTTGTGCTGACCTTTCAATTTCAACGTACCTCTCTATAACATAACCCAGCTGTAATTTTAGTGGTCGCATTGGTTTGATTTTTGGTTTGCTTGTAGGGCGCTGGCACCCGCATTCAGTGACCCAGAAAATTTGGCACTGCTGTGAATAGTTTAGTCGCAAAGTGAAGATTCACGGGTAAAAAGCCTCAAACTTCTAGATAGGTTCTTTTTCAGCTTTTAGCAGCCCTGGGCGAGTTCTTTAGAGAAATGTGAGTCTTTTTCTTGGTGCTCTTGTCTATGTCCAGCTAACCAACGAGATGAGGATGGTCATTGTCATTTTCTGAGCTGCGAACGGGCAGAAAGGTGAGAAAATGTCGGATTTTGACCATTTGTGCTGACCTTTCAATTTCCACGTACCTCTCTATAACATGACCCAGCTGTAATTTCAGTTGTCGCATTGGTTTGATTTTTGGTTTGCTTGTAGGGCGCTGGCACCCGCATTCAGCGACCCAGAAGAGTTGGCACTCCTGTGAATATTTTAGTCGCAAAGTGAAGATTCACGGGTAAAAAGCCCCAAACTTCTAGATAGGTTCTTTTTCAGCTTTCAGCAGCCCTGGGTGAGTTCTTTAGAGAAATGTGACTCTTTTTCATGGTGCTCTTGTCTATGTCCAGCTAACCAACGAGATGAGGATGGTCATTTTCATTTTCTAAGCTGCGAACGGGCAGAAAGGTGAGAAAATGTCGGACTTTGACCATTTGTGCTGACCTTCCAATTTCAACGTACCTCTCTATAACATGACCCAGCTGTAATGTCAGCGGTCGCATTGGTTTCAAATTTTGTTTGCTTGTAGGGCGCTGGCACCCACAATCAGTGACCCTAATAATTTGGCACTGCTGTGAATAGTTTAGTCGCAAAGTGAAGATTCATGGGTAAAAAGCCCCAAACTTCTAGATAGGTTCTTTTTCAGCTTTCAGCAGCCCTGGGCGAGTTCTTTAGAGAAATGTGGGTCTTTTTCTTGGTGCTCTTGTCTATGTCCAGCTATAAAACGAGATGAGGATGGTCATTGTCATTTTCTGAGCTGCGAACGGGCAGAAAGGTGAGAAAATGTCGGATTTTGACCATTTGTGCTGACCTTTCAATTTCAACGTACCTGTCTATAACATGACCCAGCTGTATGTTCAGTGGTCGCATTGGTTTCATTTTTGGTTTGCTTGTAGGGCGCTGGCACCCGCATTCAGTGACCCAGAAAATTTGGTCCTGCTGTGAATAGTTTAGTCGCAAAGTGAAGATTCACGGGTAAAAAGCCCCAAATTTCTAGATAGGTTCTTTTTCAGCTTTCATCAGCCCTGGGTGAATTCTTTAGAGAAATGTGGCTCTTTTTCATGGTGCTATTTTCTATGTCCAGCTACACAACGAGATGAGGATGGTCATTGTCATTTTCTGAGCTGCGAACGGGCAGAAAGGTGAGAAAATGTCGGATTTTGACCATTTGTGCTGACCTTTCAATTTCAACGTACCTCTCTATAACATGACCCAACTGTAATTTCAGTGGTCGCATTGGTTTCATTTTTGGTTTGCTTGTAGGGCGCTGGCACCAGCATTCAGTGACCCAGAAAATTTGGCACTGCTGTGAATAGTTTAGTCGCAAAGTGAAGATTCATGGGTAAAAAGCCCCAAACTTCTAGATAGGTTCTTTTTCAGCTTTCAGCAGCCCTGGGTGAGTTCTTTAGAGAAATGGGGCTCTTTTTCATGGTGCTATTTTCTATGTCCAGCTACACAACGAGATGAGGATGGTCATTGTCATTTTCTGAGCTGCGAACGGGCAGAAAGGTGAGAAAATGTCTGATTTTGACCATTTGTGCTGACCTTTCAATTTCAACGTACCTCTCTATAACATGACCCAGCTGTAATTTCAGTGGTCGCATTGGTTTCATTTTTGGTTTGCTTGTAGGGCGCTGGCACCCGCATTCAGTGACCCAGAAAATTTGGCACTGCTGTGAATAGTTTAGTCGCAAAGTGAAGATTCACGGGTAAAAAGCCCCAAACTTCTAGATCGGTTCTTTTTCAGCTTTCAGCAGCCCTGGGTGAGTTCTTTAGAGAAATGTGGGTCTTTTTCATGGTGCTATTTTCTATGTCCAGCTACACAACGAGATGAGGATGGTCATTGTCATTTTCTAAGCTGCGAACGGGCAGAAAGGTGAGAAAATGTCGGATTTTGACCATTTGTGCTGACCTTTCAATTTCAACGTACCTCTCTATAACATGACCCAGCTGTAATTTCAGTGGTCGCATTGGTTTCATTTTTGGTTTGCTTGTAGTGCGCTGGCACCCGCATTCAGAGGCCCAGAAAATTTGGCACTGCTGTGAATAGTTTAGTCGCAAAGTGAAGATTCACGGGTAAAAAGCCCCAAACTTCTAGATAGGTTCTTTTTCAGCTTTCAGCAGCCCTAGGCAAGTTCTTTAGAGAAATGTGAGTCTTTTTCTTGGTGCTCTTGTCTATGTCCAGCTAACCAACGAGATGAGGATGGTCATTGTCATTTTCTGAGCTGCGAACGGGCAGAAAGATGAGAAAATGTCGGATTTTGACCATTTGTGCTGACCTTTCAATTTCAACGTACCTCTCTATAACATGACCCAGCTGTAATGTCAGCGGTCGCATTGGTTTCATATTTGGTTTGCTTGTAGGGCGCTGGCACCCACAATCAGTGACCCTAAAAATTTGGCACTGCTGTGAATAGTTTAGTCGCAAACTGAAGATTCACGGGTAAAAAGCCCCAAACTTCTAGATAGGTTCTTTTTCAGCTTTCAGCAGCCCTGGGCGAGTTCTTTAGAGAAATGTGGGTCTTTTTCGTGGTGCTCTTGTCTATGTCCAGCTACAAAACGAGATGAGGATGGTCATTGTCATTTTCTGAGCTGTGAACGGGCAGAAAGTTGAGAAAATGTCGGATTTTGACCATTAGTGCTGACCTTTCAATTTCAACGTACCTCTCTATAACATGACCCAGAAATATTTTCAGTGGTCGCATTGGTTTCATTTTTGGTTTGCTTGTAGGGCGCTGGCACCCGCATTCAGTGACCCAGAAAATTTGGCACTGCTGTGAATAGTTTAGTCGCAAAGTGAAGATTCAGGGGTAAAAAGCCCCAAACTTCTAGATAGGTTCTTTTTCAGCTTTCAGCAGCCCTGGGTGAGTTCTTTAGAGAAATGTGTGTCTTTTTCATGGTGCTATTTTCTATGTTCAGCTATACAACGAGATGAGGATGGTCATTGTCATTTTCTGAGCTGCGAACGGGCAGAAAGGTGAGAAAATGTCGGATTTTGACCATTTGTGCAGACCTTTCAATTTCAACGTACCTCTCTATAACATAACCCAGCTGTAATTTTAGTGGTCGCATTGGTTTGATTTTTGGTTTGCTTGTAGGGCGCTGGCACCCGCATTCAGTGACCCAGAAAATTTGGCACTGCTGTGAATAGTTTGGTCGCAAAGTGAAGATTCACGGGTAAAAAGCCCCAAACTTCTAGATAGGTTCTTTTTCAGCTTTCAGCAGCCCTGGGTGAGTTCTTTAGAGAAATGTGGGTCTTTTTCATGGTGCTATTTTCTATGTCCAGCTACACAACGAGATGAGGATGGTCATTGTCATTTTCTAAGCTGCGAACGGGCAGAAAGGTGAGAAAATGTCGGATTTTGACCATTTGTGCTGACCTTTCAATTTCAACGTACCTCTCTATAACATGACCCAGCTGTAATTTCAGTGGTCGCATTGGTTTCATTTTTGGTTTGCTTGTAGGGCGCTGGCACCCGCATTCAGAGACCCAGAAAATTTGGCACTGCTGTGAATAGTTTAGTCGCAAAGTGAAGATTCACGGGTAAAAAGCCCCAAACTTCTAGATAGGTTCTTTTTCAGCTTTCAGCAGCCCTAGGCAAGTTCTTTAGAGAAATGTGAGTCTTTTTCTTGGTGCTCTTGTCTATGTCCAGCTAACCAACGAGATGAGGATGGTCATTGTCATTTTCTGAGCTGCGAACGGGCAGAAAGGTGAGAAAATGTCGGATTTTGACCATTTGTGCTGACCTTTCAATTTCAACGTACCTCTCTATAACATGACCCAGCTGTAATTTCAGTGGTCGCATTGGTTTCATTTTTGGTTTGCTTGTAGGGCGCTGGCACCCGCATTCAGAGACCCAGAAAATTTGGCACTGCTGTGAATAGTTTAGTCGCAAAGTGAAGATTCACGGGTAAAAAGCCCCAAACTTCTAGATAGGTTCTTTTTCAGCTTTCAGCAGCCGTAGGCAAGTTCTTTAGAGAAATGTGAGTCTTTTTCTTGGTGCTCTTGTCTATGTCCAGCTAACCAACGAGATGAGGATGGTCATTGTCATTTTCTGAGCTGCGAACGGGCAGAAAGGTGAGAAAATGTCGGATTTTGACCATTTGTGCTGACCTTTCAATTTCAACGTACCTCTCTATAACATGACCCAGCTGTAATGTCAGCGGTCGCATTGGTTTCATATTTGGTTTGCTTGTAGGGCGCTGGCACCCACAATCAGTGACCCTAAAAATTTGGCACTGCTGTGAATAGTTTAGTCGCAAAGTGAAGATTCACGGGTAAAAAGCCCCAAACTTCTAGATAGGTTCTTTTTCAGCTTTCAGCAGCCCTGGGCGAGTTCTTTAGAGAAATGTGGGTCTTTTTCGTGGTGCTCTTGTCTATGTGCAGCTACAAAACGAGATGAGGATGGTCATTGTCATTTTCTGAGCTGTGCAGCAGCAGCAGCAGCAGAATGCAAGAGCGCTCTTGCCTTCTGCTGCCGCTGCTGCTGCCCTCTTGCCTTCTGCTGCCGCTGCTGCTGCGCTCTTGCCTTCTGCTTCTGCCGCGGCTGCTGCGCTCTTGCCTTCTGCTGCCGATGCTGCTGCGCTCTTGCCTTCTGCTGCCGCTGCTGCTGCACTCTTGTCTTCTGCTGCCGCTCCTGCTGCGCTCTTGCCTTCTGCTTCCGCTGCTGCTGCGCTCTTGCCTTCTGCTGCCGCTGCTGCTGCGCTCTTGCCTTCTGCTGCCGCTGCTGCTGCTGCGCTCTTGCCTTCTGCTGGCGCTGCTGCTGCGCTCTTGCCTTCTGCTGCCGCTGCTGCTGCGCTCTTGCCTTCTGCTGCCGCTGCTGCTGCGCTCTTGCATTCTGCTGCCGCCGCCGCTGCGCTCTTGCCTTCTGCTGCCGCTGCTGCTGTGCTCTTGCCTTCTGCTGCCGCTGCTGCTGCGCTCTTGCCTTCTGCTGCCGCTGCTGCTGCGCTCTTGCCTTCTGCTTCTGCCGCGGCTGCTGCGCTCTTGCCTTCTGCTGCCGCTGCTGCTGCGCTCTTGCCTTCTGCTGCCGCTGCTGCTGCGCTCTTGCCTTCTGCTGCCGCTGCTGCTGCGCTCTTGCCTTCTGCTGCCGCTGCTGCTGCGCTTTTGCCGCTGCTGCTGCGCTCTTGCCTTCTGCTGCCGCTGCTGCGCTCTTGCCTTCTGCTGCCGCTGCTGCTGCGCTCTTGCCTTCTGCTGCCGCTGCCCTCTTGCCTTCTGCTGCTGCTGCTGCTGCTGCGCTCTTGCCTTCTGCTGCCGCTGCTGCTGCCCTCTTGCCTTCTGCTGCCGCTGCTGCTGCGCTCTTGCCTTCTGCTGCCGCTGCTGCTGCGCTTTTGCATTCTGCTGCCGATGCTGCTGCGCTCTTGCCTTCTGCTGCCGCTGCTGCTGCACTCTTGTCTTCTGCTGCCGCTCCTGCTGCGCTCTTGCCTTCTGCTCCCGCTGCTGCTGCGCTCTTGCCTTCTGCTGCCGCTGCTGCTGCGCTCTTGCCTTCTGCTGCCGCTGCTGCTGCTGCGCTCTTGCCTTCTGCTGGCGCTGCTGCTGCGCTCTTGCCTTCTGCTGCCGCTGCTGCTGCGCTCTTGCCTTCTGCTGCCGCTGCTGCTGCGCTCTTGCATTCTGCTGCCGCCGCCGCTGCGCTCTTGCCTTCTGCTGCCGCTGCTGCTGCGCTCTTGCCTTCTGCTGCCGCTGCTGCTGCGCTCTTGCCTTCTGCTGCCGCTGCTGCTGCGCTCTTGCCTTCTGCTTCTGCCGCGGCTGCTGCGCTCTTGCCTTCTGCTGCCGCTGCTGCTGCGCTCTTGCCTTCTGCTGCCGCTGCTGCTGCGCTCTTGCCTTCTGCTGCCGCTGCTGCTGCGCTCTTGCCTTCTGCTGCCACTGCTGCTGCGCTTTTGCATTCTGCTGCCGCTGCTGCTGCGCTCTTGCCTTCTGCTGCCGCTGCTGCTGCGCTCTTGCCTTCTGCTACCACTGCTGCTGCGCTCTTGCCTTCTGCTGCCGCTGCTGCTGCGCTCTTGCCTTCTGCTGCCGCTGCTGCTGCACTCTTGCCTTCTGCTGCCGCTGCTGCTGCGCTCTTGCCTTCTGCTGCCGCTGCTGCTGCGCTCTTGCCTTCTGCTGCCGCTGCTGCTGCGCTCTTGCCTTCTGTTGCCGCTGCTGCTGCGCTCTTGCCTTCTTCTGCCGCTGCTGCTGCGCTCTTGCCTTCTGCTGCTGCTGCGCTCTTGCCTTCTGCTGCCGCTGCTGCTGCGCTCTTGCCTTCTGCATCCGCTGCTGCTGCGCTCTTGCCTTCTGTTGCCGCTGCTGCTGCGCTCTTGCCTTTTTCTGCTGCCGCTGCTGCTGCGCTCTTGCCTTCTGCTGCCGCTGCTGCTGCGCTCTTGCCTTCTGCTGCTGCTGCGCTCTTGCCTTCTTCTGCCGCTGCTCTCTTGCCTTCTGCTGCTGCTGCTGCTGCGCTCTTGCCTTCTGCTGCCGCTGCTGCTGCGCTCTTGCCTTCTGCTGCCGCTGTTGCTGCGCTCTTGCCTTCTGGTGCCGCTGCCGCTGCGCTCTTGCCTTCTGCTGCCGCTGCTGCTGCGCTCTTGCCTTCTGCTGCCGCTGCTGCTGCGCTCTTGCCTTCTGCTGCTGCTGCTGCTGCGCTCTTGCCTTCTGCTGCCGCTGCTGCTGCGCTCTTGCCTTCTGCTGCCGCCGCTGCTGCGCTCTTGCCTTCTGCTGCCGCTGCTGCTGGTCTCTTGCCTTCTCCTGCTGCTGCTGCGCTCTTGCCTTCTGCTGCCGCTGCTGCTGCCCTCTTGCCTTCTGCTGCCGCTGCTGCGTTCTTGCCTTCTGCTGCCGCTGCTGCTGCACTCTTGCCTTCTGCTGCCGCTGCTGCTGCGCTCTTGCATTCTGCTGGCGCTTCTGCTGCGCTCTTGCCTTCTGGTGCCGCTGCTGCTGCGCTCTTGCCTTCTGCTGCCGCTGCTGCTGCGCTCTTGCCTTCTGCTGCCGCTGCTGCTGCTGCTGCGCTCTTGCCTTCTGCTGCCGCTGCTGCTGCTGCGCTCTTGCCTTCTGCTTGCGCTGCTGCTGCGCTCTTGCCTTCTGCTGGCGCTGCAGCTGCGCTCTTGCCTTCTGCTGGCGCTGCTGCTGCGCTCTTGCCTTCTGCTGCCGCTGCTGCTGCGCTCTTGCCTTCTGCTGCCGCTGCTGCTGCGCTCTTGCATTCTGCTGCCGCTGCTGCGTCGCTCTTGCCTTCTGCTGCCGCTGCTGCTGCGCTCTTGCCTTCTGCTGACGCTGCTACTGCGCTCTTGCCTTCTGCTGCCGCTGCTGCTGCGCTCTTGCCTTCTACTGCCGCTGCTGCTGCGCTCTTGCATTCTGCTGCCGCTGTTGCTGCTCTCTTGCCTTCTGCTGCCGCTGCTGCTGCGCTCTTGCCTTCTGCTGCCGCTGCTGCTGGGCTCTTGCCTTCTGCTGCCGCTGCTGCCGCTGCTGCTGCGCTCTTGCCTTCTGCTGCCGCTGCTGCTGCTGCGCTCTTGCCTTCTGCTGGCGCTGCTGCTGCACTCTTGCCTTCTGCTGCCGCTGCTGCTGCGCTCTTGCCTTCTGCTGCCGCTGCTGCTGCGCTCTTGCATTCTGCTGCCGCCGCCGCTGCGCTCTTGCCTTCTGCTGCCGCTGCTGCTGCGCTCTTGCCTCCTGCTGCCGCTGCTGCTGCGCTCTTGCCTTCTGCTGCCGCTGCTGCTGCGCTCTTGCCTTCTGCTGCTGCTGCTGCTGCTGCGCTCTTGCCTTCTGCTGCCGCTGCTGCTGCGCTCTTGCCTTCTGCTGCCGCTGCCCTCTTGCCTTCTGCTGCTGCTGCTGCTGCTGCGCTCTTGCCTTCTGCTGCCGCTGCTGCTGCCCTCTTGCCTTCTGCTGCCGCTGCTGCTGCGCTCTTGCCTTCTGCTGCCGCTGCTGCTGCGCTTTTGCATTCTGCTGCCGATGCTGCTGCGCTCTTGCCTTCTGCTGCCGCTGCTGCTGCACTCTTGTCTTCTGCTGCCGCTGCTGCTGCGCTCTTGCCTTCTGCTGCCGCTGCTGCTGCGCTCTTGCCTTCTGCTGCCGCTGCTGCTGCGCTCTTGCCTTCTGCTGCCGCTGCTGCTGCGCTCTTGGCTTCTGCTGCCGCTGCTGCTGCGCTTTTGCCTGCTGCTGCCGCTGCTGCTGCGCTCTTGCCTTCTGCAGCTGCTGCTGCTGCGCTCTTGCCTTCTGCGGCCGCTGCTGCTGCGCTCTTGCCTTCTGCTGCCGCTGCTGCTGGGCTCTTGCCTTCTGCTGCCGCTGCTGCTGCGCTCTTGCCTACTGCTGCCGCTTCTGCTGCGCTCTTGCCTTCTTCTTCTGCCGCGGCTGCTGCGCTCTTGCCTTCTGCTGCCGCTGCTGCTGGGCTCTTGCCTTCTCCTGCCGCTGCTGCTGCGCTCTGGCCTTCTGCTACCGCTGCTGCTGCGCTCTTGCTTTCTGCTGCCGTTGCTGCTGCGTTCTTGCCTTCTGCTGCCGCTGCTGCTGCTGCGCTCTTGCCTTCTGTTTGCGCTGCTGCTGCGCTCTTGCCTTCTGCTGGCGCTGCTGCTGCGCTCTTGCCTTCTGCTGGCGCTGCTGCTGCGCTCTTGCCTTCCGCTGCCGCTGCTGCTGCGCTCTTGCCTTCTGCTGCCGCTGCTGCTGCGCTATTGCATTCTGCTGTTGCTGCTGCTGCGCTCTTGCCTTCTGCGTCCGCTGCTGCTGCGCTCTTGCCTTCTGCTGCCGCTGCTGCTGCGCTCTTGCCTTCTGCTGCCGCTGCTGCTGAGCTCTTGCCTTCTGCTGCCGCTGCTGCTGCGCTCTTGCATTCTGCTGCCGCTGCTGCTGCGCTCTTGCCTTCTGCTGCCGCTGCTGCTGCGCTCTTGCATTCTGCTGCCGCTGCTGCTGCGCTCTTGCCTTCTGCTGCCGCTGCTGCTGCGCTCTTGCCTTCTGCTGCCGCTGCTGCTGGGCTCTTGCCTTCTGCTGCCGCTGCTGCCGCTGCTGCTGCGCTCTTGCCTTCTGCTGCCGCTGCTGCTGCTGCGCTCTTGCCTTCTGCTGGCGCTGCTGCTGCGCTCTTGCCTTCTGCTGCCGCTGCTGCTGCGCTCTTGCCTTCTGCTGCCGCTGGTGCTGCGCTCTTGCCTTCTGCTGCCGCTGCTGCTGCGCTCTTGCCTTCTGCTGCCGCTGCTGCTGCGCTCTTACATTCTGCTGCCGCCGCCGCTGCGCTCTTGCCTTCTGCTGCCGCTGCTGCTGCGCTCTTGCCTTCTGCTGCCGCTGCTGCTGCGCTCTTGCCTTCTTCTGCTGCCGCGGCTGCTGCGCTCTTGCCTTCTGCTGCCGCTGCTGCTGCGCTCTTGCCTTCTGCTGCCGCTGCTGCTGCACTCTTGCCTTCTGCTGCTTTCTGCTGCCGCTGCTGCTGCGCTCTTGCCTTCTGCTGCTGCCGCGGCTGCTGCGCTCTTGCCTTCTGCTGCCGCCGCTGCTGCTCTCTTGCCTTCTGCTTCCGCTGCTGCTGCGCTCTTGCCTTCTGCTGCCGCTGCTGCTGCGCTCTTGCCTTCTTCTGCTGCCGCGGCTGCTGCGCTGTTGCCTTCTGCTGCCGCTGCTGCTGCACTCTTGCCTTCTGCTGCCGCTGCTGCTGCACTCTTGCCTTCTGCTGCCGCTGCTGCTGCGCTCTTGCCTTCTTCTGCCGCTGCGCTCTTGCCTTTTGCTGCTGCTGCTGCAGCGCTCTTACCTTCTGCTGCCGCTGCTGCTGCCCTCTTGCCTTCTGCTGCCGCTGCTGCTGCGCTCTTGTATTCTGCTGCCGCTGCTGCTGCGCTTTTGCCTTCTGCTGCCGCTGCTGCTGAGCTCTTGCCTTCTGCTGCCGCTGCTGCTGCGCTCTTGCGTTCTGCTGCCGCTGTTGCTGCGCTCTTGCCTTCTGCTGCCGCTGCTGCTGCGCTCTTGCCTTCTCCTGCCGCTGCTGCTGCGCTCTTGCCTTCTGCTGCCACTGCTGCTGCCCTCTTGCCTTCTGCTGCCACTGCTGCTGCGCTCTTGCCTTCTGCTGCCGCTGCTGCTGCGCTCTTGACTTCTGCTGCCGCTGCTGCTGCGCTCTTGCCTTCTGCTGCTGCGCTCTTGCCTTCTGCTGCCGCTGCCCTCTTGCCTTCTGCTGCTGCTGCTGCTGCTGCGCTCTTGCCTTCTGCTGCCGCTGCTGCTGCCCTCTTGCCTTCTGCTGCCGCTGCTGCTGCGCTTTTGCCTTCTGCTGCCGCTGCTGCTGCGCTTTTGCATTCTGCTGCTGCTGCTGCTGCTGCGCTCTTGCCTTCTGCTGCCGCTGCTGCTGCCCTCTTGCCTTCCGCTGCCGCTGCTGCTGCGCTCTTGCCTTCTGCTGCCGCTGCTGCTGCGCTTTTGCATTCTGCTGCCGATGCTGCTGCGCTCTTGCCTTCTGCTGCCGCTGCTGCTGCACTCTTGTCTTCTGCTGCCGCTCCTGCTGCGCTCTTGCCTTCTGCTTCCGCTGCTGCTGCGCTCTTGCCTTCTGCTGCCGCTGCTGCTGCGCTCTTGCCTTCTGCTGCCGCTGCTGCTGCTGCGCTCTTGCCTTCTGCTGGCGCTGCTGCTGCGCTCTTGCCTTCTGCTGCCGCTGCTGCTGCGCTCTTGCCTTCTGCTGCCGCTGCTGCTGCGCTCTTGCCTTCTGCTGCCGCTGCTGCTGCGCTCTTGCCTTCTGCTGCCGCTGCTGCTGCGCTCTTGCATTCTGCTGCCGCCGCCGCTGCGCTCTTGCCTTCTGCTGCCGCTGCTGCTGCGCTCTTGCCTTCTGCTGCCGCTGCTGCTGCGCTCTTGCCTTCTGCTGCCGCTGCTGCTGCGCTCTTGCCTTCTGCTGCCGCTGCTGCTGCGCTCTTGCCTTCTGCTGCCGCTGCTGCTGCGCTCTTGCCTTCTGCTGCCGCTGCTGCTGCGCTCTTGCCTTCTGCTGCCGCTGCTGCTGCGCTCTTGCCTTCTGCTGCCGCTGCTGCTGCGCTCTTGCCTTCTGCTGCCGCCGCTGCTGCTCTCTTGCCTTCTGCTTCCGCTGCTGCTGCGCTCTTGCCTTCTGCTGCCGCTGCTGCTGCGCTCTTGCCTTCTTCTGCTGCCGCGGCTGCTGCGCTCTTGCCTTCTGCTGCCGCTGCTGCTGCGCTCTTGCCTTCTGCTGCCGCTGCTGCTGCACTCTTGCCTTCTGCTGCCGCTGCTGCAGCGCTCTTGCCTTCTTCTGCCGCTGCGCTCTTGCCTTTTGCTGCTGCTGCTGCTGCGCTCTTACCTTCTGCTGCCGCTGCTGCTGCCCTCTTGCCTTCTGCTGCCGCTGCTGCTGCGTTTCTTGCCTTCTGCTGCCGCTGCTGCTGCGCTCTTGCCTTCTGCTGCCGCTGCTGCTGAGCTCTTGCCTTCTGCTACCGCTGCTGCTGCGCTCTTGCATTCTGCAGCCGCTGTTGCTGCGCTCTTGCCTTCTGCTGCCGCTGCTGCTGCGCTCTTGCCTTCTCCTGCCGCTGCTGCTGCGCTCTTGCCTTCTGCTGCCACTGCTGCTGCCCTCTTGCCTTCTGCTGCCGCTGCTGCTGCGCTCTTGCCTTCTGCTGCTGCTGCTACTGCGCTCTTGGCTTCTTTTGCCGCTGCTGCTGCGCTCTTGGCTTCTGCTGCCGCTGCTGCTGCGCTCTTGCATTCTGCTGCCGCTGCTGCTGCGCTCTTACCTTCTGCTGCCGCTGCTGCTGCCCTCTTGCCTTCTGCTGCCGCTGCTGCTGCGCTCTTGCCTTCTGCTGCCGCTGCTGCTGCGCTCTTGCCTTCTGCTGCCGCTGCTGCTGCGCTCTTGCATTCTGCTGCCGCTGTTGCTGCGCTCTTGCCTTCTGCTGCCGCTGCTGCTGCGCTCTTGCCTTCTGCTGCCACTGCTGCTGCCCTCTTGCCTTCTGCTGCCGCTGCTGCTGCGCTCTTGCCTTCTGCTGCTGCTGCTACTGCGCTCTTGGCTTCTTTTGCCGCTGCTGCTGCGCTCTTGCCTTCTGCTGCCGCTGCTGCTGCGCTCTTGCATTCTGCTGCCGCTGCTGCTGCGCTCTTGCCTTCTCCTGCCGCTGCTGCAGCGCTCTTGCCTTCTTCTGCCGCTGCGCTCTTGCCTGGTGCTGACCTTCCAATTTCAACGTACCTCTCTATAACATGACCCAGCTGTAATGTCAGCGGTCGCATTGGTTTCATTTTTGGTTTGCTTGTAGGGCGCTGGCAACCGCATTCAGTGAACCAGAAAATTTGGCACTGCTGTGAATAGTTTAGTCGCAAAGTGAAGATTCACGGGTAAAAAGCCCCAAACTTCTAGATAGGTTCTTTTTAAGCTTTCAGCAGCCCTGGGCGAGTTCTTTAGAGAAATGTGGCTCTTTTTCATGGTGCTATTTTCTATGTCCAGCTACACAACGAGATGAGGATTGTCATTGTCATTTTCTGAGCTGCGAACGGGCAGAAAGGTGAGAAAATGTCGGATTTTGACCATTTGTGCTGACCTTTCAATTTCAACGTACCTCTCTATAACATGACCCAGCTGTAATTTCAGTGATCACATTGGTTTCATTTTTGGTTTGCTTGTAGGGCGCTAGCACCCGCATTCAGTGACCCAGAAAATTTGGCACCGCTGTGAATAGTTTAGTCGAAAAGTGAAGATTCACGGGTAAATAGCCCCAAACTTCTAGATAGGTTCTTTTTCAGCTTTCAGCAGCCCTGGGTGAGTTCTTCAGAGAAATGTGGCTCTTTTTCATGGTGCCATTTTGTATGTCCAGCTACACAACGAGATGAGGATGGTCATTGTCATTTTCTGAGCTGCGAACGGGCAGAAAGGTGAGAAAATGTCGGATTTTGACCATTTGTGCTGACCTTTCAATTTCAACGTACCTCTCTATAACATGACCCAGCTGTAATTTCAGTGGTCGCATTGGTTTGATTTTTGGTTTGCTTGTAGGGCGCTAGCACCTGCATTCAGTGACCCAGAAAATTTGGCACTGCTGTGAATAGTTTAGTCGCAAAGTGAAGATTCACGGTTAGAAAGCCCCAAACTTCTAGAAAGGTTCTTTTTCAGCTTTCAGCAGCCCTGGGTGAGTTCTTTAGAGAAATGTGGCTCTTTTTCATGGTGCTATTTTCTATGTCCAGCTACACAAGGAGATGAGGATGGTCATTGTCATTTTCTGAGCTGCGAACGTGCAGAAAGGTGAGAAAATGTCGGATTTTGACCATTTGTGCTGACCTTTCAATTTCAACGTACCTCTCTATAACATGACCCAGCTGTAATTTCAGTGGTCGCATTGGTTTCATTTTTGGTTTGCTTGTAAAGCGCTGGCACCCGCATTCAGTGACCCAGAAAATTTGGCACTGCTGTGAATAGTTTAGTCGCAAAGTGAAGATTCACGGGTAAAAAGCCCCAAACTTCTAGATAGGTTCTTTTTCAGCTTTCAGCAGCCCTGGGTGAGTTCTTTAGAGAAATGTGGCTCTTTTTCATGGTGCTATTTTCTATGTCCAGCTACACAACGAGATGAGGATGGTCATTGTTATTTTCTGAGCTGCGAACGGGCAGAAAGGTGAGAAAATGTCGGATTTTGACCATTTGTGCTGACCTTTCAATTTCAACGTACCTCTCTATAACATGACCCAGCTGTAATTTCAGTGGTCGCATTGGTTTGATTTTTGGTTTGCTTGTAGGGCGCTGGCACCCGCATTCAGTGACCCAGATAATTTGGCACTGCTGTGAATAGTTTAGTCGCAAAGTGAAGATTCACGGGTAAAAAGCCCCAAACTTCTAGATAGGTTCTTTTTCAGCTTTCAGCAGCCCTGGGTGAGTTCTTTAGAGAAATGTGGGTCTTTTTCTTGATGCTCTTGTCTATGTCCAGCTACACAACGAGATAAGGATGGTCATTGTCATTTTCTGAGCTTCGAACGGGCAGAAAGGTGAGAAAACGTCGGATTTTGACCATTTGTGCTGACCTTTCAATTTGAACGTACCTCTCTATAACATTACCCAGCTGTATTTTCAGTGGTCGCATTGGTTTCATTTTTGGTTTGCTTGTAGGGCGCTGGCACCCGATTCAGTGACCCTGAAAATTTGGCACTGCTGTGAATAGTTTAGTCGCAAAGTGAAGATTCACGGGTAAAAAGCCCCAAACTTCTAGATAGGTTCTTTTTCAGATTTCAGCAGCCCTGGGTGAGTTCTTTAGAGAAATGTGGCTCTTTTTCATGGTGCTATTTTCTATGTCCAGCTACACAACGAGATGAGGATGGTCATTGTCATTTTCTGAGCTGCGAACGGGCAGAAAGGAGAGAAAATGTCGGATTTTGACCATTTGTGCTGACCTTTCAATTTCAACGTACCTCTCTATAACATGACCCAGCTGTAATTTCAGTGGTCGCATTGGTTTCATTTTTGGTTTGCTTGTAGGGCGCTGGCACCCGCATTCAGTGACCCAGAAAATTTGGCACTGCTGTGAATAGTTTATCCCGCAAAGTGAAGATTCACGGGTAAAAAGCCCCAAACTTCTAGATAGGTTCTTTTTCAGCTTTCAGCAGCCCTGGGTGAGTTCTTTAGAGAAATGGGGCTCTTTTTCATGGTGCTATTTTCTATGTCCAGCTACGCAACGAGATGAGGATGGTCATTGTCATTTTCTGAGCTGCGAACGGGCGGAAAGGTGAGAAAATGTCGGATTTTGACCATTTGTGCTGACCTTTCAATTTCAACGTACCTCTCTATAACATGACCCAGCTGTAATTTCAGTGGTCGCATTGGTTTGATTTTTGGTTTGCTTTTAGGGCGCTGGCACCCGCATTCAGTGACCCAGAAAATTTGGCACTGCTGTGAATGGTTTAGTCGCAAAGTGAAGATTCACGGGTAAAAAGCCCCAAACTTCTAGATAGGTTCTTTTTCAGCTTTCATTAGCCCTGGGTGAGTTCTTTAGAGAAATTGGGCTCTTTTTCATCGTGCTATTTTCTATGTCCAGCTACACAACGAGATGGGGATGGTCATTGTCATTTTCTGAGCTGCGAACGGGCAGAAAGGTGAAAAAATGTCGGATTTTGACCATTTGTGCTGACCTTTCAATTTTAACGTACCTCTCTATAACATGACCCAGCTGTAATGTCAGTGGTCGCATTGGTTTGATTTTTGGTTTGCTTTTAGGGCGCTGGCACCCGCATTCAGTGACCCAGAAAATTTGCCACTGCTGTGAATAGTTTAGTCGCAAAGTGAAGATTCACGGGTAAAAAGCCCCAAACTTCTAGATAGGTTCTTTTTCAGCTTTCAGCAGCCCTGGGTGAGTTCTTTAGAGAAATGTGGCTCTTTTTCATGGTGCTATTTTCTATGTCCAGCTAACCAACGAGATGAGGATGGTCATTGTCATTTTCTAAGCTGCGAACGGGCAGAAAGGTGAGAAAATGTCGGATTTTGACCATTTGTGCTGACCTTTCAATTTCAACGTACCTCTGTATAACATGACCCAGCTATAATTTCAGTGTTCGCATAGGTTTCATTTTTGGTTTGCTTGTAGGGCGCTGCCACCCGCATTCAGTAACCGAGAAAATTTGGCACTGCTGTGAATAGTTTAGTCGCAAAGTGAAGATTCACGGGTAAAAAGCCCCAAACTTCTAGATAGGTTCTTTTTCAGCTTTCAGCAGCCCTGGGTGAGTTCATTAGCGAAATGGGGCTCTTTTTCATGGTGCTATTTTCTATGTCCAGCTACACAACGAGATGAGGATAGTCATTGTCATTTTCTAAGCTGCGAACGGGCAGAAAGGTGAGAAAATGTCGGATTTTGACCATTTGTGCTGACCTTCCAATTTCAACGTACCTCTCTATAACATGACCCAGCTGAAATGTCAGTGGTCGCATTGGTTTCATTTTTGGTTTGCTTGTAGGGCGCTGGCACCCGCATTCAGTGACCTAGAAATTTTGGCACTGCTGTGAATAGTTTAGTCGCAAAGTGAAGATTCACGGGTAAAAAGCCCCAAACTTCTAGATAGGTTCTTTTTCAGCTTTCAGCAGCCCTGGGTGAGTTCATTAGCGAAATGGGGCTCTTTTTCATGGTGCTATTTTCTATGTCCAGCTACACAACGAGATGAGGATAGTCATTGTCATTTTCTAAGCTGCGAACGGGCAGAAAGGTGAGAAAATGTCGGATTTTGACCATTTGTGCTGACCTTTCAATTTCAACGTACCTCTATATAACATGACCCAGCTGTAATTTCAGTGGTCGCATTGGTTTGATTTTTGGTTTGCTTTTAGGGCGCTGGCACCCGCATTCAGTGACCCAGAAAATTTGGCACTGCTGTGAATGGTTTAGTCGCAAAGTGAAGATTCACGGGTAAAAAGCCCCAAACTTCTAGATAGGTTCTTTTTCAGCTTTCATTAGCCCTGGGTGAGTTCTTTAGAGAAATTGGGCTCTTTTTCATCGTGCTATTTTCTATGTCCAGCTACACAACGAGATGGGGATGGTCATTGTCATTTTCTGAGCTGCGAACGGGCAGAAAGGTGAAAAAATGTCGGATTTTGACCATTTGTGCTGACCTTTCAATTTTAACGTACCTCTCTATAACATGACCCAGCTGTAATGTCAGTGGTCGCATTGGTTTGATTTTTGGTTTGCTTTTAGGGCGCTGGCACCCGCATTCAGTGACCCAGAAAATTTGCCACTGCTGTGAATAGTTTAGTCGCAAAGTGAAGATTCACGGGTAAAAAGCCCCAAACTTCTAGATAGGTTCTTTTTCAGCTTTCAGCAGCCCTGGGTGAGTTCTTTAGAGAAATGTGGCTCTTTTTCATGGTGCTATTTTCTATGTCCAGCTACACAACGAGATGAGGATGGTCATTGTTATTTTCTGAGCTGCGAACGGGCAGAAAGGTGAGAAAATGTCGGATTTTGACCATTTGTGCTGACCTTTCAATTTCAACGTACCTCTCTATAACATGACCCAGCTGTAATTTCAGTGGTCGCATTGGTTTCATTTTTGGTTTGCTTGTAGGGCGCTGGCACCCGCATTCAGTGACCCAGATAATTTGGCACTGCTGTGAATAGTTTAGTCGCAAAGTGAAGATTCACGGGTAAAAAGCCCCAAACTTCTAGATAGGTTCTTTTTCAGCTTTCAGCAGCCCTGGGTGAGTTCTTTAGAGAAATGTGGGTCTTTTTCTTGATGCTCTTGTCTATGTCCAGCTACACAACGAGATAAGGATGGTCATTGTCATTTTCTGAGCTTCGAACGGGCAGAAAGGTGAGAAAACGTCGGATTTTGACCATTTGTGCTGACCTTTCAATTTGAACGTACCTCTCTATAACATTACCCAGCTGTATTTTCAGTGGTCGCATTGGTTTCATTTTTGGTTTGCTTGTAGGGCGCTGGCACCCGATTCAGTGACCCTGAAAATTTGGCACTGCTGTGAATAGTTTAGTCGCAAAGTGAAGATTCACGGGTAAAAAGCCCCAAACTTCTAGATAGGTTCTTTTTCAGATTTCAGCAGCCCTGGGTGAGTTCTTTAGAGAAATGTGGCTCTTTTTCATGGTGCTATTTTCTATGTCCAGCTACACAACGAGATGAGGATGGTCATTGTCATTTTCTGAGCTGCGAACGGGCAGAAAGGAGAGAAAATGTCGGATTTTGACCATTTGTGCTGACCTTTCAATTTCAACGTACCTCTCTATAACATGACCCAGCTGTAATTTCAGTGGTCGCATTGGTTTCATTTTTGGTTTGCTTGTAGGGCGCTGGCACCCGCATTCAGTGACCCAGAAAATTTGGCACTGCTGTGAATAGTTTATCCCGCAAAGTGAAGATTCACGGGTAAAAAGCCCCAAACTTCTAGATAGGTTCTTTTTCAGCTTTCAGCAGCCCTGGGTGAGTTCTTTAGAGAAATGTGGCTCTTTTTCATGGTGCTATTTTCTATGTCCAGCTACGCAACGAGATGAGGATGGTCATTGTCATTTTCTGAGCTGCGAACGGGCAGAAAGGTGAGAAAATGTCGGATTTTGACCATTTGTGCTGACCTTTCAATTTCAACGTACCTCTCTATAACATGACCCAGCTGTAATTTCAGTGGTCGCATTGGTTTGATTTTTGGTTTGCTTTTAGGGCGCTGGCACCCGCATTCAGTGACCCAGAAAATTTGGCACTGCTGTGAATGGTTTAGTCGCAAAGTGAAGATTCACGGGTAAAAAGCCCCAAACTTCTAGATAGGTTCTTTTTCCGCTTTCATTAGCCCTGGGTGAGTTCTTTAGAGAAATTGGGCTCTTTTTCATCGTGCTATTTTCTATGTCCAGCTACACAACGAGATGGGGATGGTCATTGTCATTTTCTGAGCTGCGAACGGGCAGAAAGGTGAAAAAATGTCGGATTTTGACCATTTGTGCTGACCTTTCAATTTTAACGTACCTCTCTATAACATGACCCAGCTGTAATGTCAGTGGTCGCATTGGTTTGATTTTTGGTTTGCTTTTAGGGCGCTGGCACCCGCATTCAGTGACCCAGAAAATTTGCCACTGCTGTGAATAGTTTAGTCGCAAAGTGAAGATTCACGGGTAAAAAGCCCCAAACTTCTAGATAGGTTCTTTTTCAGCTTTCAGCAGCCCTGGGTGAGTTCTTTAGAGAAATGTGGCTCTTTTTCATGGTGCTATTTTCTATGTCCAGCTAACCAACGAGATGAGGATGGTCATTGTCATTTTCTAAGCTGCGAACGGGCAGAAAGGTGAGAAAATGTCGGATTTTGACCATTTGTGCTGACCTTTCAATTTCAACGTACCTCTGTATAACATGACCCAGCTGTAATTTCAGTGTTCGCATAGGTTTCATTTTTGGTTTGCTTGTAGGGCGCTGCCACCCGCATTCAGTAACCGAGAAAATTTGGCACTGCTGTGAATAGTTTAGTCGCAAAGTGAAGATTCACGGGTAAAAAGCCCCAAACTTCTAGATAGGTTCTTTTTCAGCTTTCAGCAGCCCTGGGTGAGTTCATTAGCGAAATGGGGCTCTTTTTCATGGTGCTATTTTCTATGTCCAGCTACACAACGAGATGAGGATAGTCATTGTCATTTTCTAAGCTGCGAACGGGCAGAAAGGTGAGAAAATGTCGGATTTTGACCATTTGTGCTGACCTTCCAATTTCAACGTACCTCTCTATAACATGACCCAGCTGAAATGTCAGTGGTCGCATTGGTTTCATTTTTGGTTTGCTTGTAGGGCGCTGGCACCCGCATTCAGTGACCTAGAAATTTTGGCACTGCTGTGGATAGTTTAGTCGCAAAGTGAAGATTCACGGGTAAAAAGCCCCAAACTTCTAGATAGGTTCTTTTTCACGTGGCCAGCAATCGAGGACATCTGAGAGTTGTAATTTTTGTACTCCTCCGAGGTGTGATTTTTGGCGTGCTGGGCCAAGCACAAGGAAGCTATCTGCAAAAAAACTGCAGAAAATGGTTGTTGTTTGATCCTTTGGTGTAATCTTTGTTTCTAGTCGAAGGTAGTTGCTGTTTGGAGCAGAAACGCTGAAATTGACTATTTTCTGCATGTACTCACTCATGTACTCATGTACTCAGGCATGCAGTCTCACTCGTATTTTAGCTGTTTTTCTGGAATGGATGCTGCTCTGCGCCCCTTGGTGAACATTTCCTGCGCTCGTGGAGCAGCTGAAAAGGACCACTGGTATGTCTGGCTCCTGGTTTGAAAGTGGAGAGTCGACTTTTGTGCCTTGAAAAAGGAGTAGAGAGCGATAAAGGTACGTCTGTGGCTTATTTTGAGTGCTCCTCGTACATTTTTGATCATGATCGAAATTCTCAGACCAAAGTCAGATCAAAGTCAGCGCGATGATGGCCGTACAGTTTTCTTGTGGATTTTTTAGTTGTTTCATCTCGTATCTATGTCAGTATCGTGATGGTGAGGGTGATTTTCTTCCTCTAGGCTTCGTTCGGCCGACTTTGCTTCGTCCTCGTTGAAAAGTGATCCTGAAAAAAAGATCGATTCGCAAAATTATGTTGATTTTCAAAGTACGTGATGACATGCGATTGCTGGCTATGCAGCTTTCAGCAGCCCTGGGTGAGTTCTTTAGAGAAATATGGCTCTTTTTCATGGTGCTCTTGTCTATGTCCCGCTAACCAACGAGATGAGGATGGTCATTGTCATTTTCTAAGCTGCGAACGGGCAGAAAGGTGAGAAAATGTCGGATTTTGACCATTTGTGCTGACCTTTCAATTTCAACGTACCTCTCTATAACATGACCCAGCTGTAATTTCAGTGGTCGCATTGGTTTCATTTTTGGTTTGCTTGTAGGGCGCTGGCACCCGCATTCAGTGACCTAGAAAATTTGGCACTGCTGTGAATAGTTTAGTCGCAAAGTGAAGATTCACGGGTAAAAAGCCCCAAACTTCTAGATAGGTTCTTTTTCAGCTTTCAGCAGCCCTGGGTGAGTTCTTTAGAGAAATGTGACTCTTTTTCATGGTGCTCTTGTCTATGTCCAGCTAACCAACGAGATGAGGATGGTAATTGTCATTTTCTAAGCTGCGAACGGGTAGAAAGATGAGAAAATGTCGGATTTTGACCATTTGTGCTGACCTTTCAATTTCAACGTACCTCTCTATAACATGACCCAGCTGTAATGCCAGCGGTCGCATTGGTTTCATTTTTGGTTTGCTTGTAGAGCGCTGGCACCCGCATTCAGTGACCTAGAAAATTTGGCACTGCTGTGAATAGTTTAGTCGCAAAGTGAAGATTCACGGGTAAAAAGCCCCAAACTTCTAGATAGGTTCTTTTTCAGCTTTCAGCAGCCCTGGGCGAGTTTAAAGAAATGTGGCTCTTTTTCATGGTGCTTTTTTCTATGTCCAGCTACACAACGAGATGAGGATGGTCATTGTCATTTTCTAAGCTGCGAACGGGCAGAAAGGTGAGAAAATGTCGGATTTTGACCATTTTTGCTGACCTTTCAATTTCAACGTACCTCTCTATAACATGACCCAGCTGTTATTTCAGTGGTCGCATTGGTTTCATTTTTGGTTTGCTTGTAGGGCGCTGGCACCCGCATTCCGTAACCGAGAAAATTTGGCACTGCTGTGAATAGTTTAGTCGCAAAGTGAAGATTCACGGGTAAAAAGCCCCAAACTTCTAGATAGATTCTTTTTCAGCTTTCAGCAGCCCTGGGCGAGTTCTTTAGAGAGATGTGACTCTTTTTCATGGTGCTCTTGTCTATGTCCAGCTAACCAACGAGATGAGGATAGTCATTGTCATTTTCTAAGCTGCGAACGGGCAGAAAGGTGAGAAAATGTCGGATTTTGACCATTTGTGCTGACCTTCCAATTTCAACGTGCCTCTCTATAACATGACCCAGCTGTAATGTCAGCGGTCGCATTGGTTTCATTTTTGGTTTGCTTGTAGGGCGCTGGCAGCCACAATCAGTGACCGAGAAAATTTGGCACTGCTGTGAATAGTTTAGTCGCAAAGTGAAGATTCACGGGTAAAAAGCCCCAAACTTCTAGATAGGTTCTTTTTCAGCTTTCACCAGCCCTGGGCGAGTTCTTTAGAGAAATGTGACTCTTTTTCATGGTGCTCTTGTCTATGTCCAGGTACACAACGAGATAAGGATGGTCATTGTCATTTTCTAAGCTGCGAACGGGCAGAAAGGAGAGAAAATGTCGGATTTTGACCATTTGTGCTGACCTTTCAATTTCAACGTACCTCTCTATAACATGACCCAGCTGTAATTTCAGGGGTCGCATTGGTTTGATTTTTGGTTTGCTTGTAGGGCGCTGGCACCCGCACTCAGTGACACAGAAAATTTGGCACTGCTGTGAATAGTTTAGTCGCAAAGTGAAGATTCACGGGTAAAAATCCCCAAAATTCTAGATAGGTTCTTTTTCAGCTTTTAGCAGCCCTGGGTGAGTTCTTTAGAGAAATGTGGCTATTTTTCATGGTGCTCTTGTCTATGTCCAGCTAACCAACGAGATGAGGATGGTCATTGTCATTTTCTAAGCTGAGAACGGGCAGAAAGGTGAGAAAATGTCGGATTTTGACCATTTGGCCTGACCTTACAACTTCAACGTACCTCTCTATAACATGACCCAGCTGTAATGTCAGCGTTCGCATTGGTTTCTGTTTTGGCTTGCTTTTAGGGCGCTGGCACCCACAATCGGTGACCCTAAACATTTGGCACTGCTGTGAATAGTTTAGTCGCAAAGTGAAGATTCACGGGTAAAAAGCCCCAAACTTCTAGATAGGTTCTTTTTCAGCTTTTAGCAGCCCTGGGCGAGTTCTTTAGAGAAATGTGGTTCTTTTTCTTGATGCTCTTGTCTATGTCCAGGTACACAACGAGATAAGGATGGTCATTGTCATTTTCTGAGCTGCGAACGGGCAGAAAGGTGAGAAAATGTCGGATTTTTAAGATTTGTGCTGACCTTTCAATTTCAACCTACCTCTCTATAACATTACCCAGCTGCATTTTCAGTGGTCGCATTGGTTTCATTTTTGGTTTGCTTGTAGGGCGCTGGCACCGGATTCAGTGACCCAGAAAATTTGGCACTGCTGTGAATAGTTCAGTCGCAAAGTGAAGATTCACGGGTAAAAAGCCCCAAACTTCTAGATAGGTTCTTTTTCAGATTTCAGCAGCCCTGGGTGAGTTCTTTAGAGAAATGTGGCTCTTTTTCATGGTGCTCTTGTCTATGTCCAGCTAACCAACGAGATGAGGATGGTCATTGTCATTTTCTAAGCTGCGAACGGGCAGAAAGGTGAGAAAATGTCGGATTTTGACCATTTGTGCTGACCTTCCAATTTCAACGTACCTCTCTATAACATGACCCAGCTGTAATGTCAGCGGTCGCATTGGTTTCATATTTGGTTTGCTTATAGGGCGCTGGCACCCACAATCAGTGACCCTAAAAATTTGGCACTGCTGTGAATAGTTTAGTCGCAAAGTGAAGATTCACGGGTAAAAAGCCCCAAACTTCTAGATAGGTTCTTTTTCAGCTTTCAGCAGCCCTGGGCGAGTGCTTTACGGAAATGTGGGTCTTTTTCTTGGTGCTCTTGTCTATGTCCAGCTACACAACGAGATGAGGATGGTCATTGTCCTTTTCTGAGCTGCGAACGGGCAGAAAGGTGAGAAAATGTCGGATTTTGACCATTTGTGCTGACCTTTCAATTTCAACGTACCTCTCTATAACATGACCCAGCTGTAATTTCAGTGGTCGCATTGGTTTCATTTTGGTTTGCTTGTAGGGTTGTTTGGAGAGCGAGTGACGCCGCTCGGTCATGGCCGTCAGCTTCGGTTGGCCCATGGGTAATGTCTTCTTCGCCAGGAAACAGGCAAGCTTGTGGAAGTATTTTGAGTAGTGGAGCAAAAGGCGAGGGCTTGTTTCGCATTGGTACGTTCAACGTCCGTGGACTTACTTCAAATTTCAAAAAAAATCAACTTATTTCAGACCTCAATAAATACAGAGTTGGACTCTGCTGTCTTCAGGAGACTAAAATCTCCGAAGGCTACGATGGAAATATTGACAACTACCGTCTACTGTGTCTCTCGTCGTCGTGTCGACATTATGGACTCGGATTCGTGGTGGAAAAGCAGTTACTGCACCGAATATATAGATATTGGCAGGTGTCGGACCGTATCGCCGTGCTACAGTTATGGCTCTCCGGGAGAACGCTGTGCTCATTTGTAAATGTCTACGTCCCGACGTCAACACCCTGGGCGAGTTCTTTAGAGAAATGTGGCTCTTTTTCATGGTGCTATTTTCTATGTCCAGCTACACAACGAGATGAGGACGGTCATTGTCATTTTCTGAGCTGCGAGCGGGCAGAAAGAAGAGAAAATTTCGAATTTTGACCATTTGTGCTGACCTTTCAATTTCAACGTACCTCTCTATAACATGACCCAGCTGTAATTTCATTGGTCGCATTGGTTTCATTTTTGGTTTGCTTGTGGGGCGCTAACACCCGCATTCAGTGACCCAGAAAATTTGGCACTGCTGTGAATAGTTTAGTCGCAAAGTGAAGATTCACGGGTAAAAAGCCCCAAACTTCTAGATAGGTTCTTTTTCAGCTTTCAGCAGCCCTGGGCGAGTTCTTTAGAGAAATGTGACTCTTTTTCATGGTGCTCTTGTCTATGTCCAGCTACACAACGAGATGAGGATGGTCATTGTCATTTTCTAAGCTGAGAACAGGCAGAAAGGAGAGAAAATGCCGGATTTTGACCATTTGTGCAGACCTTTCAATTTCAACGTACCTCTCTATAACATGACCCAGCTGTAATTTCCGTGATCGCATTGGTTTCAATTTTGGTTTGCTTGTAGGGCGCTGGCACCCGCATTCAGTGACCCAGAAAATTTGGCACTGCTGTGAATAGTTTAGTCGCAAAGTGAAGATTCACGGGTAAAAAGCCCCAAACTTCTAGATAGGTTCTTTTTCAGCTTTCAGCAGCCCTTAGAGAAATGTGGCTCTTTTTCATGGTGCTATTTGCTATGTCCAGCTACACAACGAGGTATGGATGGTCATTGTCATTTTCTAAGCTGCGAACGGGCAGAAAGGTGAGAAAATGTCGGATTTTGACCATTTGTGCTGACCTTTCAATTTCAACGTACCTCTCTATAACATGAACCAGCTGTAATGTCAGTGGTCGCATTGATTTGATTTTTGGTTTGCTTTTAGGGCGCTGGCACCCGCATTCATTGACCCTGAAAATGTGGCACTGCTGTAAATAGTTTAGTCGCAAAGTGAAGATTCACGGGTAAAAAGCCCCAAACTTCTAGATAGGTTCTTTTTCAGCTTTCAGCAGCCCTGGGCGAGTACTTTACGGAAATGTGGGTCTTTTTCTTGGTGCTCTTGTCTATGTCCAGCTACACAACGAGATGAGGATGGTCATTGTCCTTTTCTAAGCTGCGAACGGGCAGAAAGGTGAGAAAATGTCGGATTTTGACCATTTGTGCTGACCTTCCAATTTCAACGTGCCTCTCTATAACATGACCCAGCTGTAATGTCAGCGGTCGCATTGGTTTCATTTTTGGTTTGCTTGTAGGGCGCTGGCAGCCACAATCAGTGACCGAGAAAATTTGGCACTGCTGTGAATAGTTTAGTCGCAAAGTGAAGATTCACGGGTAAAAAGCCCCAAACTTCTAGATAGGTTCTTTTTCAGCTTTCACCAGCCCTGGGCGAGTTCTTTAGAGAAATGTGACTCTTTTTCATGGTGCTCTTGTCTATGTCCAGCTACACAACGAGATAAGGATGGTCATTGTCATTTTCTAAGCTGCGAACGGGCAGAAAGGAGAAAAAATGTCGGATTTTGACCATTTGTGCTGACCTTTCAATTTCAACGTACCTCTCTATAACATGACCCAGCTGTAATTTCAGTGGTCGCATTGGTTTGATTTTTGGTTTGCTTGTAGGGCGCTGGCACCCGCATTCAGTGACCCAGAAAATTTGGCACTGCTGTGAATAGTTTAGTCGCAAAGTGAAGATTCACGGGTAAAAATCCCCAAACTTCTAGATAGGTTCTTTTTCAGCTTTCAGTAGCCCTGGGCGAGTTCTTTAGAGAAATGTGAGTCTTTTTCTTGGTGCTCTTGTCTATGTCCAGCTACACAACGAGATGAGGATGGTCATTGTCATTTTCTAAGCTGCGAACGGGCAGAAAGGTGAGAAAATGTCGGATTTTGACCATTTGTGCTGACCTTCCAATTTCAACGTACCTCTCTATAACATGACCCAGCTGTAATGTCAGCGGTCGCATTGGTTTCATTTTTGGTTTGCTTGTAGGGCGCTGGCACCCACAGCTACACAACGAGATGAGGATGGTCATTGTCATTTTCTGAGCTGCGAAAGGTGAAAAAATGTCGGATTTTGACCATTTGTGCTGACCTTTCAATTTCAACGTACCTCTCTATAACATGACCCAGCTGTAATGTCAGTGTTCGGATTGGTTGGATTTTTGGTTTGCTTGTAGAGCGCTGGCACCCGCATTCAGTGACCAAGAAAATTTGGCACTGCTGTGAATAGTTTAGTCGCAAAGTGTAATGTCAGCGGTCGCATTGGTTTCTGTTTTGGCTAGCTTTTAGGGCGCTGGCACCCACAATCGGTGACCCTAAACATTTGGCACTGCTGTGAATAGTTTAGTCGCAAAGTGAAGATTCACGGGTTAAAAGCCCCAAACTTCTAGATAGGTTCTTTTTCAGCTTTTAGCAGCCCTGGGCGAGTTCTTTAGAGAAATGTGGTTCTTTTTCTTGATGCTCTTGTCTATGTCCAGCTACACAACGAGATAAGGATGGTCATTGTCATTTTCTGAGCTGCGAACGGGCAGAAAGGTGAGAAAATGTCGGATTTTGAAGATTTGTGCTGACCTTTCAATTTCAACCTACCTCTCTATAACATCACCCAGCTGCATTTTCAGTGGTCGCATTGGTTTCATTTTTGGTTTGCTTGTAGGGCGCTGGCACCGGATTCAGTGACCCAGAAAATTTGGCACTGCTGTGAATAGTTCAGTCGCAAAGTGAAGATTCACGGGTAAAAAGCCCCAAACTTCTAGATAGGTTCTTTTTCAGATTTCAGCAGCCCTGGGTGAGTTCTTTAGAGAAATGTGGCTCTTTTTCATGGTGCTCTTGTCTATGTCCAGCTAACCAACGAGATGAGGATGGTCATTGTTATGTTCTAAGCTGCGAACGGGCAGAAAGGTGAGAAAATGTCGGATTTTGACCATTTGTGCTGACCTTCCAATTTCAACGTACCTCTCTATAACATGACCCAGCTGTAATGTCAGCGGTCGCATTGGTTTCATATTTGGTTTGCTTATAGGGCGCTGGCACCCACAATCAGTGACCCTAAAAATTTGGCACTGCTGTGAATAGTTTAGTCGCAAAGTGAAGATTCACGGGTAAAAAGCCCCAAACTTCTAGATAGGTTCTTTTTCAGCTTTCAGCAGCCCTGGGCGAGTACTTTACGGAAATGTGGGTCTTTTTCTTGGTGCTCTTGTCTATGTCCAGCTACACAACGAGATGAGGATGGTCATTGTCCTTTTCTGAGCTGCGAACGGGCAGAAAGGTGAGAAAATGTCGGATTTTGACCATTTGTGCTGACCTTTCAATTTCAACGTACCTCTCTATAACATGACCCAGCTGTAATTTCAGTGGTCGCATTGGTTTCATTTTGGTTTGCTTGTAGGGCGCTGGCACCCGCATTCAGTGACCTAGAAAATTTGGCACTGCTGTGAATAGTTTAGTCGCAAAGTGAAGATTCACGGGTAAAAAGCCCCAAACTTCTAGATAGGTTATTTTTCAGCTTTCAGCAGCCCTGGGCGAGTTCTTTAGAGAAATGTGGCTCTTTTTCATGGTGCTATTTTCTATGTCCAGCTACACAACGAGATGAGGATGGTCATTGTCATTTTCTAAGTGGCGAACGGGCAGAAAGGTGAGAAAATGTCGGATTTTGACCATTTGTGCTGGCCTTTCAATTTCAACGTACCTCTCTATAACATGACCCAGCTGTAATTTCAGTGGTCGCATTGGTTTCATTTTTGGTTTGCTTGTGGGGCGCTAGCACCCGCATTCAGTGACCCAGAAAATTTGGCACTGCTGTGAATAGTTTAGTCGCAAAGTGAAGATTCACGGGTAAAAAGCCTCAAACTTCTAGATAGGTTCTTTTTCAGCTTTCAGCAGCCCTGGGCGAGTTCTTTAGAGAAATGTGGTGCTTTTTCATGGTGCTCTTGTCTATGTCCAGCTACACAACGAGATGAGGATGATCATTGTCATTTTCTAAGCTGCGAACGGGCAGAAAGGTGAGAAAATGTCGGATTTTGACCATTTGTGCTGACCTTTCAATTTCAACGTACCTCTCTATAACATGACCCAGCGGTAATTTCAGTGGTCGCATTGGTTTCATTTTTGGTTTGCTTGTAGGACGCTGGCACCCGCATTCAGTGACCCAGAAAAGTTGGCATTGCTGTGAATAGTTTAGTCGCAAAGTGAAGATTCATGGTAAAAAGCCCCAAACTTCTAGATAGGTTCTTTTTCAGCTTTCAGCAGCCCTGAATGAGTTCTTCAGAGAAATGTGGCTCTTTTTGATGTTGCTATTTTCTATGTCCAGCTACACAACGAGATAAGGATGGTCATTGTCATTTTCTGAGCTGCGAACGGGCAGAAAGGTGAGAAAATGTCGGATTTTGACCATTTGTCCTGACCTTTCAATTTCAACGTACCTCTCTATAACATGACCCAGCTGTAATTTCAGTGGTCGCATTGGTTTCATTTTTGGTTTGCTTGTAGGGCGCTGGCACCCGCATTCAGTGACCCAGAAAATTTGCCACTGCTGTGAATAGTTTAGTCGAAAAGTGAAGATTCACGGGTAAGAAGCCCCAAACTTCTAGATAGGTTCTTTTTCAGCATTCAGCAGCCCTGGGCGAGTTCTTTAGAGAAATGTGGCTCTTTTTCATGGTGCTATTTCCTATGTCCAGCTACACAACGAGATGAGGATGGTCATTGTCATTTTCTGAGCTGCGAACGGGCAGAAAGGTGGAAAAATGTCGGATTTTGACCATTTGTGCTGACCTTTCAATTTCAACGTACCTCCCTATAACATGACCCAGCTGTAATTTCATTGGTCGCATTAGTTTCATTTTTGGTTTGCTTGTAGGGCGCTGGCACCCGCATTCAGTGACCCAGAAAATTTGGCACTGCTATGAATAGTTTAGTCGCAAAGTGAAGATTCACGGGTAAAAAGCCCCAAACTTCTAGATAGGTTCTTTTTCAGCTTTCAGCAGCCCTGGGCGAGTTCTTTAGAGAAATGTGGCTCTTTTTCATGGTGCTATTTTCTATGTCCAGCTACACAATGAGATGAGGATGGTCATTGTCATTTTCTGAGCTGCGAAGGGGCAGAAAGGTGAGAAAATGTCGGATTTTGACCATTTGTGCTGACCTTTCAATTTCAACGTACCTCTCTATAACATGAACCAGCTGTAATATCAGTGGTCGCATTGATTTGATTTTTGGTTTGCTTTTAGGGCGCTGGCACCCGCATTCATTGACCCAGAAAATGTGGCACTGCTGTGAATAGTTTAGTCGCAAGGTGAAGATTCAGGGGTAAAAAGCCCCAAACTTCTAGAAAGGTTCTTTTTCAGCTTTCAGCAACCCTGGGCGAGTTCTTTAGAGAAATGTGACTATTTTTCATGGTGCTCTTGTCTATGTCCAGCTAACCAACGAGATGAGGATGGTCATTGTCATGTTCTAAGCTGCGAACGGGCAGAAAGGTGAAAAAATGTCGGATTTTGACCATTTGTGCTGACCTTCCAATTTCAACGTACCTCTCTATAACATGACCCAGCTGTAATGTCAGCGGTCGCATTGGTTTCATATTTGGTTTGCTTATAGGGCGCTGGCACCCACAATCAGTGACCCTAAAAATTTGGCACTGCTGTGAATAGTTTAGTCGCAAAGTGAAGATTCACGGGTAAAAAACCCAAACTTCTAGATAGGTTCTTTTTCAGCTTTCAGCAGCCCTGGGCGAGTTCTTTAGATAAATGTGGCTCTTTTTCATGGTGCTATTTTCTATGTCCAGCTACACAACGAAATGAGGATGGTCATTGTCATTTTCTGAGCTGCGAACGGGCAGAAAGGTGAGAAAATGTCGGATTTTGACCATTTGTGCTGACCTTTCAATTTCAACGTACCTCTCTATAACATGACCCAGCTGTAATTTCAGTGGTCGCATTGGTTTCATTTTTGGTTTGCTTGTAGGGCGCTGGCACCCGCATTCAGTGACCCAGAAAAATTGGCACTGCTGTGAATAGTTTAGTCGCAAAGTGAAGATTCACGGGTAAAAAGCCCCAAACTTCTAGATAGGTTCTTTTTCAGCTTTCAGCAGCCCTGGGCGAGTTTTTTGGAGAAATGTGAGTCTTTTTCTTGGTGCTCTTGTCCATGTCCAGCTACACAACGAGATGAGGATGGTCATTGTTATTTTTTGAGCTGCAAACGGGCAGAAAGGTGAGAAAATGTCGGATTTTGACCATTTGTGCTGACCTTTCAATTTCAACGTAGCCCTCTATAACATGACCCAGCTGTAATTTCAGTGGTCGCATTGGTTTCATTTTTGGTTTGCTTGTAGGGCGCTGGCACCCGCATTCAGTGACCCAGAAAATTTGGCACTGCTGTGAATAGTTTAGTCGCAAAGTGAAGATTCACGGGTAAAAAGCCCCAAACTTCTAGATAGGTTCTTTTTCAGCTTTCAGCAGCCCTGGGCGAGTTCTTTGGAGAAATGTGAGTCTTTTTCTTGGTGCTCTTGTCCATGTCCAGCTACACAACGAGATGAGGATGGTCATTGTTATTTTTTGAGCTGCGAACGGGCAGAAAGGTGAGAAAATGTCGGATTTTGACCATTTGTGCTGACCTTTCAATTTCAACGTACCCCTCTATAACATGACCCAGCTGTAATTTCAGTGGTCGCATTGGTTTCATTTTTGGTTTGCTTGTAGGGCGCTGGCACCCGCATTCAGTGACCCAGAAAATTTGGCACTGCTGTGAATAGTTTAGTCGCAAAGTGAAGATTCACGGGTAAAAAGCCCCAAACTTCTAGATAGGTTCTTTTTCAGCTTTCAGCAGCCCTGGGCGAGTTCTTTGGAGAAATGTGGCTCTTTTTCTTGGTGATCTTGTCCATGTCCAGCTACACAACGAGATGAGGATGGTCATTGGTATTTTTTGAGCTGCGAACTGGCAGAAAGGTGAGAAAATGTCGGATTTTGACCATTTGTGCTGACCTTTCAATTTCAACGTACCTCTCTATAACATGACCCAGCTGTAATTTCAGTGGTCGCATTGGTTTGATTTTTGGTTTGCATGTAGGGCGCTGCCACCCGCATTCAGTAACCCAGAAAATTTGGCACTGCTGTGAATAGTTTAGTCGCAAAGTGAAGATTCACGGGTAAAAAGCCCCGAACTTCTAGATAGGTTCTTTTTCAGCTTTCAGCAGCCCTGGGCGAGTTCTTTAGAGAAATGTGGCTCTTTTTCATGGTGCTATTTTCTATGTCCAGCTACACAACGAAATGAGGATGGTCATTGTCATTTTCTGAGCTGCGAACGGGCAGAAAGGTGAGAAAATGTCGGATTTTGACCATTTGTGCTGACCTTTCAATTTCAACGTACCTCTCTATAACATGACCCAGCTGTAATTTCAGTGGTCGCATTTGTTTCATTTTTGGTTTGCTTGTAGGGCGCTGGCACCCGCATTCAGTGACCCAGAAAAATTGGCACTGCTGTGAATAGTTTAGTCGCAAAGTGAAGATTCACGGGTACAAAGCCCCAAACTTCTAGATAGGTTCTTTTTCAGCTTTCAGCAGCCCTGGGCGAGTTCTTTGGAGAAATGTGAGTCTTTTTCTTGGTGCTCTTGTCCATGTCCAGCTACACAACGAGTTGAGGATGGTCATTGTTATTTTTTGAGCTGCGAACGGGCAGAAAGGTGAGAAAATGTCGGATTTTGACCATTTGTGCTGACCTTTCAATTTCAACGTACCTCTCTATAACATGACCCAGCTGTAATTTCAGTGGTCGCATTGGTTTCATTTTTGTTTTGCTTGTAGGGCGCTGGCACCCGCATTCAGTGACCCAGAAAAATTGGCACTGCTGTGAATAGTTTAGTCGCAAAGTGAAGATTCACGGGTAAAAAGCCCCAAACTTCTAGATAGGTTCTTTTTCAGCTATCAGCAGCCCTGGGCGAGTTCTTTGGAGAAATGTGAGTCTTTTTCTTGGTGCTCTTGTCCATGTCCAGCTACACAACGAGATGAGGATGGTCATTGTTATTTTTTGAGCTGCGAACTGGCAGAAAGGTGAGAAAATGTCGGATTTTGACCATTTGTGCTGACCTTTCAATTTCAACGTACCTCTCTATAACATGACCCAGCTGTAATTTCAGTGGTCGCATTGGTTTCATTTTTGGTTTGCATGTAGGGCGCTGCCACCCGCATTCAGTAACCCAGAAAATTTGGCACTGCTGTGAATAGTTTAGTCGCAAAGTGAAGATTCACGGGTAAAAAGCCCCAAACTTCTAGATAGGTTCTTTTTCAGCTTTCAGAAGCCTTGGGCGAGTTCTTTAGAGAAATGTGGGTCTTTTTCTTGGTGCTCATGTCTATGTCCAGCTACACAACGAGATGAGGATGGTCATTGTCCTTTTCTGAGCTGTGAACGGGCAGAAAGGTGAGAAAATGTCGGATTTTGACCATTTGTGCTGACCTTTCAATTTCAACGTACCTCTCTATAACATGACCTGTGGTAGTCATGCATTGTACATCACGGCTGTAGTACTGATGTGCACAGTCATGGTAACAGTGCATTGCGTAATGCTCTTGGCCATATGCTGCTGTTGAGCTGGTTTTACAGATGAAGAATCTGAGAGACACAATGGCTAGTTGTCTATTCTTTCCGTGTGCTTAGTCTGGCTTCTTGCATGCCTACATTGGCGCAGTGAACAGGCACGGATTTGTCGCCATGTCCGCTCCCAAAGGCAGAGCGCCGAAGGAATTTGTACCTGACTTTTCCAGCAACATCGGAGCCGATTTCGAATTGTGGCTCGAGGACGTTGATGATTACCTGAAAATTTGTGGAGTTACGACGGCAGCTGATAAGAAGAGGCTGTTTCTGAACCTTGCAGGCCTCGCTTTCAGGCGTATTGTTAAAGGAATCGTAGTTCCTACTCCACCAGCTCAGGCTGATGGCAGTGCCGGATGTGAGTACAAAGCTCTGACGGATGCTGTGATTGCTCATTTTCGTCCTGCCACAAACACAACGTCGGAACGCCACCGGTTCCGTCAGCTTCGCCAGAATGAGGGTGAGTCTGTCACATCGTTTGTGGGACGCCTGCGCGAAGCAGCTGATCGCTGTGAATTTGCGTCTACTGCCGTGGACACCATTGATCAGGGACAAATCCGTGACCAGTTGATCGAGGGCCTGCGATCCCAGGAGCTACGTAAAGAACTTCTCAAAGAGTCAAAGTTGACACTAGCCAATGCTGTGAGCAAAGCTGTGGCACTCGAGTCCTCTATCACGGACAGCAAGCTTTATGGTGACGCTGCAGCTACTCCATTGTCGAATTCATTCTCTCACATTCACCGTGTTTCACACTCCCAGCCTGCCTCTGCGCACAAGAAGTTTGGGAAGTGCAAGTACTGTGGCCGCTCGCATCCAATAGGCAAGCAGCATTGCCCTGCAGCGGATGCTACTTGTGGCAACTGCTCGAAAGTCGGCCACTTTAAAACAGTATGCCTGTCGCGCAAGTCTGATAATGCGCGCATGACATCCGAACAGGTGGAGGAGGATGACGCCAACTATTTCTGTGATTACGCATTCTCAGTGGATACTTCTCAGCACCAGCAATTGTTTCGTAAGACGCTGATCGTCAACGGCCGTCCCTGTGAAGGACTACTGGATACCGGTGCTACCCGATCAGTGCTAACCGATGATGTTGTCCAGCCAACGCGAAAGAGTGATCGAATCTTGAAAGCGTACAATGGCGGTGTCATCTCAACACTCGGTATGGCTGATGTGACGGTCTCTGTTGGATCACGCAGCATCGTATGTAGTTGTTTTGTTGTCCCAGTCGCGTCTGGCCGCCAAATCCTGTATGGCCAGGACGTCATCTCCGAACTGGAGTTGCTGACCTCTGCTGAAGTCAATGTGGTGAACGTGACGCCCATCTCTATCACAGTGGACCCTGACACCACTCCAACAGCACTCCCACCCCGTCGGCATGCTTTCAGCATCCGGGATGAAATTGCCAAGGAGTTGGATCGTCTGGTGAAGCATGACATAATCGAGCCAGTGCGAGAAGCTACTCCGTGGGTCTCACCGTTGGTGCCGGTCAGGAAATCAAGCGGTGCTTTGCGTCTCTGCGTGGACTACCGCGTCCTAAACAAGAGCGTAGTCCGGGAGCGTCACCTACTTCCCACCGTTGACGAAATCAATGCGCAGCTGGACGGTGCAACAGTGTTCTCCGTTCTGGATGCTGAATCTGGCTTTCACCAGCTCCCTTTGGCCGATGAATCTCGTCCGTTCACCACTTTCGCCACTCACAAGGGCCTCTTTAGATTCAAGAGACTCCCGTTTGGCATTGCTTGCGCACCGGAGATATTTCAACGTGTGGTGTCTGACATCCTTGCCAGCCTACCGGGAGTCGTTGTCTATATTGATGACATTCTCATCTATGCCCGCAACCGACAGGAACACGACGAGCGCATGGCTGCCGTACTCCGTCGTTTGAGCGAAGCCAACCTGCGCTTAAACTGGGAGAAGTGTCGCGTACGCCAGTCAGAAATCAAGTACTTGGGACACTGGCTGAGCAAGGATGGTGTGCGTCCTGACGGTGACAAGCTGCTGGCAATCCAACAGTTGCAGCTGCCGCAGACGTTGACAGATGTACGTCGTTTCCTTGGTATGGTGACGTACCTTGGTAAATTCATACCGCAGCTCTCACAGACAACTGAGCCGCTGAGGAAACTGGCTCAGCGACAACCGTTCGTCGTTGATGATGAGCTGACGGCCGCGTTCACCGATGCGAAGACAGCCGTGGCCTCTTCGCTAGAGTGCTTAGCGTACTTTAAGCCATCCTTGGACGTCCCAACCAAGGTAACATGTGACGCATCTCCACTTGGTCTGGGTGCTATTCTGTGGCAGCAAGACAAGAGTGGCACTTGGTTACCTGTCACCTGCGCCAGCCGTTCATTGTCCGATGTTGAATCTCGTTATTCCCAGTTGGAGCGCGAGATGCTTGGTATCGTATTCTCTCTGACTCGATTCCGACAGTACGTCCTGGGGAGATCTGTTCAAGTTGTGACCGACCACAAGCCCCTGATCTCAATCGTCCAGAAGCCGTTTGACGAAGTACCACCACGGCTGCAGCGCTGGATGGTCGCTCTCATGCCATACCAGTACACCTTGTCACATGCACCTGGGAAGCAGATGGTGTGTGAAGACACATTGTCAAGAGCGCCTGTCCAAGACTCAACTGCCTCACCAGAAGAAGCCCGCTCTATGGCTGAGTTCATTGGCCTGGTCTTGGAAGAGTGCCCAGTCAATATCGACGATATCGCCAAGGCGACTAGTGATGACCCACTGTTGCGCAGCATACAGCAGCGCGTCTTGATGCAATCATGGTCCCAAGTCACACCCGCTGAAGAGCCATACTACCTTATCCGAGATCAGCTGACGACCATTGACGGCATCCTGCTATTCGGTAACCGCTGTGTAATACCAGAAGCTCTCCGACATGCCGTACTGCAGTTGGCCCATGAAGGTCATCCAGGTCGGGACATATTCAAGGATGCTTTGCGACGACGAGTATGGTGGACCGGCATGTCTAAAGATGCCGACAAGTTCGCCGAGCAGTGTTCAGAGTGTTGGCGCCGTCATACAAACCCCGCACAAGAGCTGCTGCCATCAGAAATTGAAGGAGTGTGGCAGAAACTGGCGGTTGATCTGGTGTGTATCGAGGATCAACAAGTATTATCCATCGTCGACTACGGTTCACGCTATCCGGAGCTACTTCCCTTGTCAGCTACCACAACCGCAGCTGTCATTGACCGGCTGATGGAAGTGTTCGCGAGGTTCGGCCTGCCTAGCGTGTTGGTGTCCGACAATGGCCCCCAGTTTGCCTCAGCCGAAATGGCCCAGTTCCTGCAGCGGTTGGGTATCCAGCACAATCGATCAAGCCCACGCTACCCCAGATCTAATGGCATGGTGGAACGTCTTCATCGAGTCGTCAAAGAGAGAATTCAATCTCTACGACCGTCCCTGTCTTTGCAACGCCGTTTGCAACAAGTTCTCTTTGATATTCGCAACTCAGTGCACCGAATGCTGGGCATGTCACCCAATGAGGCTTTCTTCGGTCGCATGGTTCGCACCCGTCTACCTCACCATTCTACCCCACGCATTGTGAATGCTTCTCATCAGATTCGCGCCAAAGCTGACATGGCAGTCTCGCATGATAGTCGCCGCGGTGTCCGCCAGTTGCCTATGCTGCGTCCTGGCACAATGGTAGTCTTGCAGGATGGCTATTCCGACCCAACTACCCCTTGGCGTGTTGTGGAGCAATATGGCAGACAAGTCGGCGTCACTGATGGCAGGCGGATACTGCTCCGAAATCGGCAGCATGTGCGAGAACATGCTTCACCTGCATCATCAACTGCCACCTCTTCTCGGTCTTTGGATCTCCAGCCAGTTCCGACGCCAGATCCCCAGCCAGCTACCGAGTCAGAAGTGAAATCCTCGGCACCTAATGCAGATGTGCCGCCTGCTACGCCTACTGCTCCGTGTGAAGCAGGAGTGGAATCTGAGATCAAAGAGGCTGATGCTCATATTCATCCCGAGTCCAGTGACCAATCACGTCGTCAATCACGCCTACCACGGCCCGATGCCCAGTCTGGCTCGCTCTATCGCGAGGGCTATGTCACCCGCGCTGGCCGCACTGTCAAGCTCACTGAGAAAGCTGCTGGTGCATTGATGTAATATCTCCATTTTGACTGACCATGTTGCATAACTATGCCAATTTGCGATTTAGTTGCTGGTTTGGTTTGTTCTGTTTGTATCGTGGTACAGGTTTGATGTATCTTCAGTGAGTTGACCCGTCAGTGTCAGGGTGTATCGAATTTGTTGCTTTGAATTGATTCTTTGCTCGTTTCCTCTGCAATTTTATTGTTCTTTTCTTGTCTGCAATTTTCTCCTTTTTTCTTTTTCCTTTTTTTCTCTCCTTTTTTTTCTCAAACAGGTTTGCATTTGCAGACAATTTCTTTTCTTAGGGAAGGGGGGTAATGTGGTAGTCATGCATTGTACATCACGGCTGTAGTACTGATGTGCACAGTCATGGTAACAGTGCATTGCGTAATGCTCTTGGCCATATGCTGCTGTTGAGCTGGTTTTACAGATGAAGAATCTGAGAGACACAATGGCTAGTTGTCTATTCTTTCCGTGTGCTTAGTCTGGCTTCTTGCATGCCTACATGACCCAGCTGTAATTTCAGTGGCCGCATTGGTTTCATTTTTGGTTTGCTTGTAGGGCGCTGGCACCCGCATTCAGTGACCCAAAAAATTTGGCACTGCTGTGAATAGTTTAGTCGCAAAGTGAAGATTCACGGGTAAAAAGCCCCGAACTTCTAGATAGGTTCTTTTTCAGCTTTCAGCAACCCTGGGCGAGTTCTTTAGAGAAATGTGAGTCTTTTTCTTGGTGCTCTTGTCTATGTCCAGCTACACAACGAAATGAGGATGGTCATTGTCATTTTCTGAGCTGCGAACGGGCAGAAAGGTGAGAAAATGTCGGATTTTGACCATTTGTGCTGACCTTTCAATTTCAACGTACCTCTCTATAACATAACCCAGCTGTAATTTCAGTGGTCGCATTGGTTTCATTTTTGGCTTGCTTTTAGGGCGCTGGCACCCGCATTCAGTGACCCTGAAAATTTGGCACTGCTGTGAATAGTTTAGTCGCAAAGTGAAGATTCACGGGTAAAAAGCCCCAAACTTCTAGATAGGTTCTTTTTCAGCTTTCAGCAGCCCTGGGCGAGTTCTTTAGAGAAATGTGGTGCTTTTTCATGGTGCTCTTTTCTATGTCCAGCTAACCAACGAGATGAGGATGGTCATTGTCATTTTCTAAGCTGCGAACGGGCAGGAAGGTGAGAAAAGGTCGGATTTTGACCATTTGTGCTGACCTTCCAATTTCAACGTACCTCTCTATAACATGACCCAGCTGTAATGTCAGCGGTCGCATTGGTTTCATATTTGGTTTGCTTGTTGGGCGCTGGCACCCACAATCAGTGACCCTAAAAATTTGGCACTGCTGTGAATAGTTTAGTCGCAAAGTGAAGATTCACGGGTAAAAAGCCCCAAACTTCTAGATAGGTTCTTTTTCAGCTTTCAGCAGCCCTGGGCGAGTTCTTTAGAGAAATGTGGCGCTTTTTCATGGTGCTATTGTCTATGTCCAGCTACACAACGAGATGAGGATTGTCATTGTCATTTTCTAAGCTGCGAACGGGCAGAAAGGTGAGAAAAATCGGATTTTGACCATTTGTGCTGACCTTTCAATTTCAACGTACCTCTCTATAACATGACCCAGCTGTAATGTCAGCGGTCGCATTGGTTTCATTTTTGGTTTGCTTTTAGGGCGCTTGCACCCACAATCAGTGACCCTAAAAATTTGGCACTACTGTGAATAGTTTAGTCGCAAAGTGAAGATTCACGGGTAAAAAGCCCCAAACTTCTAGATAGGTTCTTTTTCAACTTTCAGCAGCCCTGGGCTAGTTATTTAGAGAAATGTGGGTCCTTTTCTTGATGCTTTTGTCTATGTCCAGCTACAAAACGAGATGAGGATGGTCATTGTCATTTTCTGAGCTACGAACGGGCAGAAAGGTGAGAAAATGTCGGATTTTGACCATTTGTGCTGACCTTTCAATTTCAACGTACCTATAACATGACCCAGCTGTAATTTCAGTGGTCGCATTGGTTTCATTTTTGGTTTGCTTGTAGGGCGCTGGCACCCGCATTCAGTGACCCAGAAAAGTTGGCACTGCTGTGAATAGTTTAGTCGCAAAGTGAAGATTCACGGGTAAAATGCCCCAAACTTCTAGATAGGTTCTTTTTCAGCTTTCAGCAGCCCTGGGTGAGTTCTTTAGAGAAATGTGGCTCTTTTTCATGGTGCTATTTTCTATGTCCAGCTACACAACGAGATGAGGATGGTCATTGTCATTTTCTGAGCTGCGAACGGGCAGAAAGGTGAGAAAATGTCGGATTTTGACCGTTTCTGCTGACCTTTCAATTTCAACGTACCTCTCTATAACATGACCCAGCTGTAATTTCAGTGGTCGCATTGGTTTCATTTTTGGTTTGCTTGTAGGGCGCTGGCACCCGCATTTAGTGACCCAGAAAATTTGCCACTGCTGTGAATAGTTTAGTCGCAAAGTGAAGATTCACGGGTAAGAAGCCCCAAACTTCTAGATAGGTTCTTTTTCAGCTTTCAGCAGCCCTGGGCGAGTTCTTTAGAGAAATGTGGCTCTTTTCATGGTGCTATTTTCTATGTCCAGCTACAGAACGAGATGAGGATGGTCATTGTCATTTTCTGAGCTGCGAACGGGCAGAAAGGTGAGAAAATGTCGGATTTTGACCATTTGTGCTGACCTTTCAATTTCAACGTACCTCTCTATAACATGAACCAGCTGTAATGTCAGTGGCCGCATTGATTTGATTTTTGGTTTGCTTTTAGGGCGCTGGCACCCGCATTCATTGACCCAGAAAATGTGGCACGGCTGTAAATAGCTTAGTCGCAAAGTGAAGATTCACGGGTAAAAAGCCCCAAACTTCTAGATAGGTTCTTTTTCAGCTTTCAGCAACCCTGGGCGAGTTCTTTAGAGAAATGTGACTCTTTTTCATGGTGCTCTTGTCTATGTCCAGCTAACCAACGAGATGAGGATGGTCATTGTCATGTTCTAAGCTGCGAACGGGCAGAAAGGTGAGAAAATGTCGGATTTTGACCATTTGTGCTGACCTCCCAATTTCAACGTACCTCTCTATAACATGACCCAGCTGTAATTTCAGCGGTCGCATTGGTTTCATATTTGGTTCGCTTATAGGGCGCTCGCACCTACAATCAGTGACCCTAAAAATTTGGCACTGCTGTGAATAGTTTAGTCGCAAAGTGAAGATTCACGGGTAAAAAGCCCCAAACTTCTAGACAGGTTCTTTTTCAGCTTTCAGCAGCCCTGGGCGAGTTCTTTAGAGAAATGTGGCTCTTTTTCATGGTGCTATTTTCTATGTCCAGCTACACAACGAGATGAGGATGGTCATTGTCATTTTCTGAGCTGCGAACGGGCAGAAAGGTGAGAAAATGTCAGATTTTGACAATTTGTGCTGACCTTCCAATTTCAACGTACCTCTCTATAAGATGACCCAGCTGTAATGTCAGCGGTCGCATTGGTTTCATATTTGGTTTGCTTGTAGGGCGCTGGCACCAACAATCAGTGACCCTAAAAATTTGGCACTGCTGTGAATAGTTTAGTCGCAAAGTGAAGATTCACGGGTAAAAAGCCCCAAACTTCTAGATAGGTTCTTTTTCAGATTTCAGCAGCCCTGGGCGAGTTCTTTAGAGAAATGTGACTCTTTTTCATGGTGCTCTTGTCTATGTCCAGCTTACCAACGAGATGAGGATGGTCATTGTCATTTTCTGAGCTGCGAACGGGCAGAAAGGTGAGAAAATGTCAGATTTTGACAATTTGTGCTGACCTTCCAATTTCAACGTACCTCTCTATAAGATGACCCAGCTGTAATGTCAGCGGTCGCATTGGTTTCATTTTTGGTTTGCTTGTAGGGCGCTGGCAGCCACAATCAGTGACCCAGAAAATTTGGCACTGCTGTGAATAGTTTAGTCGCAAAGTGAAAATTCACGGGTAAAAAGCCCCAAACTTCTAGATAGGTTCTTTTTCAGCTTTCAGCACCCCTGGGCGAGTTCTTTAGAGAAATGTGACTCTATTTCATGGTGCTCTTGTCTATGTCCAGCTACACAACGAGATGAGGATGGTCATTGTCATTTTCTAAGCTGCGAACGAGCAGAAAGGAGAGAAAATGTCGGATTTTGACCATTTGTGCTGACCTTTCAATTTCAACGTACCTCTCTATAACATGACCCAGCTGTAATTTCATTGGTCGCATCGGTTTCATTTTTGGTTTGCTTGTAGGGCGCTGGCACCCGCATTCAGTGACCGAGAAAATTTGGCACCGCTGTGAATAGTTTAGTCGCAAAGTGAAGATTCACGGGTAAAAAGCTCCAAACTTCTAGATAGGTTCTTATCCAGCTTTCAGCAGCCCTGGATGAGTTCTTTAGAGAAATGTGGCTATTTTTCATGGTGCTATTTTCTATGTCCAGCTACACAGCAAGATGAGGATGGTCATTGTCATTTTCTGAGCTGCAAACGGGCAGAAAGGTGAGCAAATGTCGGATTTTGACCATTTTTGCTGACCTTTCAATTTCAACATACCTCTCTATAACATGACAGAGCTGTATTGTCAGTGGTCGCATTGGTTTGATTCTTGGTTTGCTTGTAGGGCGCTGGCACCCGCATTCAGTGACCCAGAAATTTTGGCACTGCTGTGGATAGTTTAGTCGCAAAGTGAAGATTCACGGGTAAAAAGCCCCAAACTTCTAGATAGGTTCTTTTTCAGCTTTCAGCAGCCTTGGGTGAGTTCTTTAGAGAAATGTGGCTCTTTTTCATGGTGCTCTTGTCTATGTCCTGCTAACCAACGAGATGAGGATGGTCATTGTCATTTTCTAAGCTTCGAACGGGCAGAAAGGTGAGAAAATGTAGGATTTTGACCATTTGTGCTGACCTTTCAATTTCAACGTACCTCTCTATAACATGACCCAGCTGTAATTTCAGTGGTCGCATTGGTGATTATTTTTGGTTTGCTTGTAGGGCGCTGCCACCCGCATTCAGTAACCCAGAAAATTTGGCACTGCTGTGAATAGTTTAGTCGCAAAGTGAAGATTCACGGGTAAAAAGCCCCAAACTTCTAGATAGGTTCTTTTTCAGCTTTCAGCAGCCCTGGGCGAGTTCTTTAGAGAAATGTGACTCTTTTTCATGGTGCTCTTGTCTATGTCCAGCTAACCAACGAGATGAGGATGGTCATTGTCATTTTCTGAGCTGCGAACGGGCAGAAAGGTGAGAAAATGTCGGATTTTGACCATTTGTGCTGACCTTTCAATTTCAACGTACCTCTCTATAACATGACCCAGCTGTAATTTCAGTTGTCGCATTGGTTTCATTTTTGGTTTGCTTGTAGGGCGCTGGCACCCGCATTCAGTGACCTAGAAAATTTGGCACTGCTGTGAATAGTTTAGTCGTAAAGTGAAGATTCACGGGTAAAAAGCCCCAAACTTCTAGATAGGTTCTTTTTCAGCTTTCAGCAGCCCTGGGCGAGTTCTTTAGAGAAATGTGGCTCTTTTTCATGGTGCTATTTCCTATGTCCAGCTACACAACGAGATGAGGATGGTCATTGTTATTTTTTAAGCTGCGAACGGGCAGAAAGGTGAGAAAATTTAGGATTTTGACCATTTGTGCTGGCCTTTCAATTTCAACGTACCTCTCTTTAACCTGACCCAGCTGTAATTTCAGTGGTCGCATTGGTTTCATTTTTGGTTTGCTTGTGGGGCGCTAGCACCCGAAATTAGTGACCCAGAAAATTTGGCACTGCTGTGAATAGTTTAGTCGCAAAGTGAAGATTCACGGGTAAGAAGCCCCAAACTTCTAGATAGGTTCTTTTTCAGCTTTCAGCAGCCCTGGACGAGTTCTTTAGAGAAATGTGACTCTTTTTCATGGTGCTCTTGTCTCTGTCCAGCTACACAACGAGATGAGGATGGTCATTGTCATTTTCTGAGCTGTGAACGGGCAGAAAGGTGAGAAAATGTCGGATTTTGACCATTTGTGCTGACCTTTCAATTTCAACGTACCTCTCTATAACATGACCCAGCTGTAATTTCATTGGTCGCATTGGTTTCATTTTTGGTTTGCTTGTAGGGCGCTGGCACCCGCATTCAGTGACCTAGAAAATTTGGCACTGCTGTGAATAGTTTAGTCGCAAAGTGAAGATTCACGGGTAAGAAGCCCCAAACTTCTATATAGGTTCTTTTTCAGCTTTCAGCAGCCCTGGGTGAGTTCTTTAGAGAAATGTGGTTCTTTTTCATGGTGCTATTTTCTATGTCCAACTACACAACGAGATGAGGATGGTCATTGCTATTTTCTGAGCTGCGAACGGGCAGAAAGGTGAGAAAATGTCGGATTTTGACCATTTGTGCTGACCTTTCAATTTCAACGTACCTCTCTATAACATGACCCAGCTGTAATTTTAGTGGTCGCATTGGTTTCATTTTTGGTTTGCTTGTAGGGCGCTGGCACCCGCATTCAGTGACCAACAAAATTTGGCACTGCTGGGAATAGTTTAGTCGCAAAGTGAAGATTCACGGGTAAAAAGCCCCAAACTTCTAGATAGGTTCTTTTTCAGCTTTCAGCAGCCCTGGGTGAGTTTTTTAGAGAAGTGTGACTCTTTTCATGGTGCTCTTGTCTATGTCCAGCTACACAACAAAATGAGGATGGTCATTGTCATTTTCTGAGCTGCGAACGGGCAGAAAGGTGAGAAAATGTCGGATTTTGACCATTTGTGCTGACCTTTCAATTTCAACGTACCTCTCTATAACATGACCCAGCTGTAATTTCAGTGGTCGCATTGGTTTCATTTTTGATTTGCATGTAGGGCGCTGCTACCCGCATTCAGTAACCCAGAAAATTTGGAACTGCTGTGAATAGTTTAGTCGCAAAGTGAAGATTCACGGGTAAAAAGCCCCAAACGTCTAGATGGGTTCTTTTTCAGCTTTCAGCAGCCCTGGGCGAGTTCTTTAGAGAAATGTGGGTCTCTTTCTTGGTGCTCATGTCTATGTCCAGCTACACAACGAGATGAGGATGGTCATTGTCCTTTTCTGAGCTGCGAACGGGCAGAAAGGTGGGAAAACGTCGGATTTTGACCATTTGTGCTGACCTTTCAATTTCAACGTGCCTCTCTATAACATGACCCAGCTGTAATGTCAGCGGTCGCATTGGTTTCATTTTTGGTTTGCTTGTAGGGCGCTGGCACCCGCAATCAGTGACCCAGAAAAATTGGCACTGCTGTGAATAGTTTAGTCGCAAAGTGAAGATTCACGGGTAAAAAGCCCCAAACTTCTAGATAGGTTCTTTTTCAGCTTTCAGCAGCCCTGGGCGAGTTCTTTAGAGAAATGTGGGTCTCTTTCTTGGTGCTCATGTCTATGTCCAGCTACACAACGAGATGAGGATGGTCATTGTCCTTTTCTGAGCTGCGAACGGGCAGAAAGGTGGGAAAATGTCGGATTTTGACCATTTGTGCTGACCTTTCAATTTCAACGTGCCTCTCTATAACATGACCCAGCTGTAATGTCAGCGGTCGCATTGAATTCATTTTTGGTTTGCTTGTAGGGCGCTGGCACCCGCATTCAGTGACCCAGAAAAATTGGCACTGCTGTGAATAGTTTAGTCGCAAAGTGAAGATTCACGGGTAAAAGCCCCAAACTTCTAGATCTGTTCTTTTTCAGCTTTCAGCAGCCCTGGGCGAGTTCTTTAGAGAAATGTGACTCTTTTTCATGGTGCTCTTGTCTATGTTCAGCTAACCAACGAGATGAGGATGGTCATTGTCATATTTCTAAGCTGCGAACGGGCAGAAAGGTGAGAAAATGTCGGATTTTGACCATTTGTGCTGACCTTTCAATTTCAACGTACCTCTCTATAACATGACCCAGCTGTAATTTCAGTGGTCGCATTGGTTTGATTTTTGGTTTGCATGTAGGGCGCTGCCACCCGCATTCAGTAACCCAGAAAATTTGGCACTGCTGTGAATAGTTTAGTCGCAAAGTGAAGATTCACGGGTAAAAAGCCCCAAACTTCTAGATAGGTTCTTTTTCAGCTTTCAGCAGCCCTGGGCGAGTTCTTTAGAGAAATGTGGGTCTTTTTCTTGGTGCTCTTGTCTATGTCCAGTTACACAACGAGATGAGGATGGTCATTGTCATTTTCTGATCTGCGAACGGGCAGAAAGGTGAGAAAATGTCGGATTTTGCCCATTTGTGCTGACATTTCAATTTCAACGTACCTCTCTATAACATGACCCAGCTGTAATTTCAGTGGTCGCATTGGTTTCATTTTTGGTTTGCTTGTAGGGCGCTGGCACCCGCATTCAGTGACCCAGAAAATTTGGCACTGCTGTGAATAGTTTAGTCGCAAAGTGAAGATTCACGGGTAAAAAGCCCCAAACTTCTAGATAGGTTCTTTTTCAGCTTTCAGCAGCCCTGGGTGAGTTCTTTAGAGAAATGTGGCTCTTTTTCATGTTGCTATTTTCTATGTCCAGCTACACAACGAGATGAGGATGGTCATTGTCATTTTCTGAGCTGCGAACGGGCAGAAAGGTGAGACAATGTCGGATTTTGACCATTTGTGCTGACATTTCAATTTCAACGTACCTCTCTATAACATGACCCAGCGGTAATTTCAGTGGTCGCATTGGTTTCATTTTTGGTTTGCTTGTAGGGCGCTGGCACCCGCATTCAGTGACCCAGAAAATTTGGCACTGCTGTGAATAGTTTAGTCGCAAAGTGAAGATTCACGGGTAAAAAGCCCCAAACTTCTAGATAGGTTCTTTTTCAGCTTTCAGCAGCCCTGGGTGAGTTCTTTAGAGAAATGTGGCTCTTTTTCATGGTGCTATTTTCTATGTCCAGCTACACAACGAGATGAGGATGGTCATTGTCATTTTCTGAGCTGCGAACGGGCAGAAAGGAGAGAAAATGTCGGATTTTGACCATTTGTGCTGACCTTTCAATTTCAACGTACCTCTCTATAACATGACCCAGCTGTAATTTCAGTGGTCGCATTGGTTTCATTTTTGGTTTGCTTGTAGGGCGCTGGCACCCGCATTCAGTGACCCAGAAAATGTGGTTGCTGTGAATAGTTTAGTCGCAAAGTGAAGATTCACGGGTAAAAAGCCCCAAACTTCTAGATAGGTTCTTTTTCAGCTTTCAGCAGCCCTGGGCGAGTTCTTTAGAGAAATGTGGCTCTTTTTCATGGTGATATTTTCTATGTCCAGCTACACAACGAGATGAGGATGGTCATTGTCATTTTCTGAGCTGCCAACGGGCAGAAAGGTGAGAAAATGTCGGATTTTGACCATTTGTGCTGACCTTTCAATTTCAACGTACCTCTCTATAACATGACCCAGCTGTAATTTCAGTGGTCGCATTGGTTTCATTTTTGATTTGCATGTAGGGCGCTGCCACCCGCATTCAGTAACCCAGAAAATTTGGAACTGCTGTGAATAGTTTAGTCGCAAAGTGAAGATTCACGGGTAAAAAGCCCCAAACGTCTAGATGGGTTCTTTTTCAGCTTTCAGCAGCCCTGGGCGAGTTCTTTGGAGAAATGTGGGTCTCTTTCTTGGTGCTCATGTCTATGTCCAGCTACACAACGAGATGAGGATGGTCATTGTCCTTTTCTGAGCTGCGAACGGGCAGAAAGGTGGGAAAACGTCGGATTTTGACCATTTGTGCTGACCTTTCAATTTCAACGTACCTCTCTATAACATGACCCAGCTGTAATGTCAGCGGTCGCATTGGTTTCATTTTTGGTTTGCTTGTAGGGCGCTGGCACCCGCAATCAGTGACCCAGAAAAATTGGCACTGCTGTGAATAGTTTAGTCGCAAAGTGAAGATTCACGGGTAAAAAGCCCCAAACTTCTAGATAGGTTCTTTTTCAGCTTTCAGCAGCCCTGGGCGAGTTCTTTAGAGAAATGTGGGTCTCTTTCTTGGTGCTCATGTCTATGTCCAGCTACACAACGAGATGAGGATGGTCATTGTCCTTTTCTGAGCTGCGAACGGGCAGAAAGGTGGGAAAATGTCGGATTTTGACCATTTGTGCTGACCTTTCAATTTCAACGTGCCTCTCTATAACAAGACCCAGCTGTAATGTCAGCGGTCGCATTGAATTCATTTTTGGTTTGCTTGTAGGGCGCTGGCACCCGCATTCAGTGACCCAGAAAATTTGGCACTGCTGTGAATAGTTTAGTCGCAAAGTGAAGATTCACGGGTAAAAAGCCTCAAACTTCTAGATAGGTTCTTTTTCAGCTTTCACCAGCCCTTGGCGAGTTCTTTAGAGAAATGTGACTCTTTTTGATGGTGCTCTTGTCTATGTCCAGCTACACAACGAGATGAGGATGGTCATTGTCATTTTCTAAGCTGCGAACGGGCAGAAAGGTGAGAAAATGTCGGATTTTGACCATTTGTGCTGACCTTTCAATTTCAACGTACCTCTCTATAACATGACCCAGCGGTAATTTCAGTGGTCGCATTGGTTTCATTTTTGGTTTGCTTGTAGGGCGCTGGCACCCGCATTCAGTGACCCAGAAAAGTTGGCACTGCTGTGAATAGTTTAGTCGCAAAGTGAAGATTCACGGGTAAAAAGCCCCAAACTTCTAGATAGGTTCTTTTTCAGCTTTCAGCAACCCTGGGTGAGTTCTTTAGAGAAATGTGGCTCTTTTTCAAGGTGCTATTTTCTATGTCCAGCTACACAACGAGATGAGGATGGTCATTGTCATTTTCTGAGCTGCCAACGGGCAGAAAGGTGAGAAAATGTCGGATTTTGACCATTTGTGCTGACCTTTCAATTTCAACGTACCTCTCTATAACATGACCCAGCTGTAATTTCAGTGGTCGCATTGGTTTGATTTTTGGTTTGCTTGTAGGGCGCTGGCACCCGCATTCAGTGACCCAGAAAATTTGGCACTGCTGTGAATATTTTAGTCGCAAAGTGAAGATTCACGGGTAAAAAGCCCCAAACTTCTAGATAGGTTCTTTGTCAGCTTTCAGCAGCCCTGGGTGAGTTCTTTAGAGAAATGTGGCTCTTTTTCATGGTGATATTTTCTATGTCCAACTACACAACGAGATGAGGATGGTCATTGTCATTTTCTGAGCTGCAAACGGGCAGAAAGGTGAGAAAATGTCGGATTTTGACCATTTGTGCTGACTTTTCAATTTCAACGTACCTCTCTATAACATGACCCAGCTGTAATTTCAGTGGTCGCATTGGTTTCATTTTTGGTTTGCTTGTAGGGCGCTGGCAGCCGCATTCAGTGACCCAGAAAATTTGGAACTGCTGTGAATAGTTTAGTTTAAAAGTGAAGATTCACGGGTAAAAAGCCCCAAACTTCTAGATAGGTTCTTTTTCAGCTTTCAGCAGCCCTGGGTGAGTTCTTTAGAGAAATGGGGCTCTTTTTCATGGTGCTATTTTCTATGTCCAGCTACACAACGAGATGAGGATGGTCATTGTCATTTTCTGAGCTGCGAACGGGCAGAAAGGTGAAAAAATGTCGGATTTTGACCATTTGTGCTGACCTTTCAATTTCAACGTACCTCTCTATAACATGACCCAGCTGTAATGTCAGTGGTCTTATTGGTTTGATTTTTGGTTTGCTTGTAGGGCGCTGGCACCCGCATTCAGTGACCCAGAAAAGTTGGCACTGCTGTGAATAGTTTAGTCGCAAAGTGAAGATTCACGGGTAAAAAGCCCCAACATTCTAGATAAGTTCTTTTTCAGCCTTCAGCAGCCCTGGGCGAGTTCTTTAGAGAAATGTAGCTCTTTTTCATGGTGCTCTTGTCTATGTCTAGGTACCCAACGAGATGAGGATGGTCATTGTCATTTTCTGACCTGCGAACGGGCAGAATGGAGAGAAAATGTCGGATTTTGACCATTTGTGCTGACCTTTCAATTTCAACGTACCTCTCTATAACATGATCCAGCTGTAATTTCAGTGGTCACATTGGTTTCATTTTTGGTTTGCTTGTAGGGCGCTAGAACCCGCATTCAGTGACCCAGAAAATTTGGCACTGCTGTGAATAGTTTAGTCGAAAAGTGAAGATTCACGGGTAAAAGCCCCAAACTTCTAGATAGGTTCTTTTTCAGCTTTCAGCAGCCCTGGGTGAGTTCTTTAGAGAAATGTGGCTCTTTTTCATGGTGCTATTTTCTATGTCCAGCTACACAACGAGATGAGGATGGTCATTGTCATTTTCCGAGCTGCGAACGGGCAGAAAGGTGAGAAAATGTCGGATTTTGACCATTTGTGCTGACCTTTCAATTTCAACGTACCTCTCTATAACATGACCCAGCTGTAATTTCAGTGGTCGCATTGGTTTCATTTTTGGTTTGCTTGTAGGGCGCTGGCACCCGCATTCAGTGACCCAGAAAATTTGGCACTGCTGTGAATAGTTTAGTTGAAAAGTGAAGATTCACGGGTAAAAAGCCTCAAACTTCTAGATAGGTTATTTTTTAGCTTTCAGCAGCCCTGGGTGAGTTCTTTAGAGAAATGTGGCTCTTTTCATGGTGCTATTTTCTATGTTCAGCTACACAACGAGATGAGGATGGTCATTGTCATTTTCTGAGCTGCGAACGGGCAGAAAGGTGAGAAAATGTCGGATTTTGACCATTTGTGCTGACCGTTCAATTTCAACGTACCTCTCTATAACATGACCCAGCTGTAATTTCAGTGGTCGCATTGGTTTGATTTTTGGTTTGCTTGTAGGGCGCTGGCACCCGCATTCAGTGACCCAGAAAATTTGGCACTGCTGTGAACAGTTTAGTCGCAAAGTGAAGATTCACGGGTAAAAAGCCCCAAACTTCTAAATAGGTTCTTTTTCAGCTTTCAGCAGCCCTGGGTGAGTTCTTTAGAGAAATGTGGCTCTTTTTCATGGTGCTATTTTCTATGTCCAACTACACAACGAGATGAGGATGGTCATTGTCATTTTCTGAGCTGCGAACGGGCAGAAAGGTGAGAAAATGTCGGATTTTGACCATTTGTGCTGGCCTTTCAATTTCAACGTACCTCTCTATAACATGACCCAGCTGTAATTTCAGTGGTCGCATTGGTTTGATTTTTGGTTTGCTTGTAGGGCGCTTGCACCCGCATTCAGTGACCCAGAAAATTTGGCACTGCTGTGAATCATAGCCAGCAATCGCATGTCATCACGTACATTCAAAATCAACATAATTTTTCGAATCGACCTTTTTTTCAGGATCCCTTTTCAACGAGGACGAAGCAAAGTCGGCCGAACGAAGCCTAGAGGGAGAAAATCACCCTCTCCACTTCACCATCACGATACTGACATAGATACGAGATGAAACAACTAAAAAATCCACAAGAAAACTGTACGGCCATCATCGCGCTGACTTTGGTCTGACTTTGGTCTGAGAATTTCTATCACGATCAAAAATGTACGAGGAGCACTCAAAAATAAGCAACAGACGTACCTCTATCGCTCTCTACTCCTTTTTCAAGGCACAAAAGTCGACTCTCCACTTTCAAACCAGGAACCAGACATACCAGTGGTCCTTTTCAGCTACTCCACGAGCGCAGGAAATGTTCACCAAGGGGCGCAGAGCAGCATCCATTCCAGAAAAAGAGCTAAAATACGAGTGAGACTGCATGCCTGAGTACATGAGTACATGTATGAGTACATGCAGAAAATAGTCAATTTCAGCGTTTCTGCTCCAAACAGCAACTAGCTTCGACTAGAAACAAAGATTACACCAAAGGATCAAACAACAACCATTTTCTGCAGTTTTTTTGCAGATGGCTTCCTTGTGCTGGGCCCAGCACGCCAAAAATCACACCTCGGAGGAGTACAAAAATTACAACTCTCAGATGTCCTCGATTGCTGGCCATGTAGTTTAGTTGAAAAGTGAAGATTCACGGGTAAAAAGCCCCAAACTTCTAGATAGGTTCTTTTTCAGCTTTCAGCAGCCCTGGGTGAGTTCTTTAGAGAAATGGGGCTCTTTTTCATGGTGCTATTTTCTATGTCCAGCTACACAACGAGATGAGGATGGTCATTGTCATTTTCCGAGCTGCGAACGGGCAGAAAGGTGAGAAAATGTCGGATTTTGACCATTTGTGCTGACCTTTCAATTTCAACGTACCTCTCTATAACATGACCCAGCTGTAATTTCAGTGGTCGCATTGGTTTGATTTTTGGTTTGCTTGTAGGGCGCTGGCACCCGCATTCAGTGACCCAGAAAATTTGGCACTGCTGTGAACAGTTTAGTCGCAAAGTGAAGATTCACGGGTAAAAAGCCCCAAACTTCTAAATAGGTTCTTTTTCAGCTTTCAGCAGCCCTGGGTGAGTTCTTTAGAGAAATGTGGCTCTTTTTCATGGTGCTATTTTCTATGTCCAACTACACAACGAGATGAGGATGGTCATTGTCATTTTCTGAGCTGCGAACGGGCAGAAAGGTGAGAAAATGTCGGATTTTGACCATTTGTGCTTGCCTTTCAATTTCAACGTACCTCTCTATAACATGACCCAGCTGTAATTTCAGTGGTCGCATTGGTTTGATTTTTGGTTTGCTTGTAGGGCGCTTGCACCCGCATTCAGTGACCCAGAAAATTTGGCACTGCTGTGAATAGTTTAGTTGAAAAGTGAAGATTCACGGGTAAAAAGCCCCAAACTTCTAGATAGGTTCTTTTTCAGCTTTCAGCAGCCCTGGGTGAGTTCTTTAGAGAAATGGGGCTCTTTTTCATGGTGCTATTTTCTATGTCCAGCTACACAACGAGATGAGGATGGTCATTGTCATTTTCCGAGCTGCGAACGGGCAGAAAGGTGAGAAAATGTCGGATTTTGACCATTTGTGCTGACCTTTCAATTTCAACGTACCTCTCTATAACATGACCCTGCTGTAATTTCAGTGGTCGCATTGGTTTGATTTTTGGTTTGCTTGTAGGACGCTGGCACCCGCATTCAGTGACTCAGCAAATTAGGCACTGCTGTGAATAGTTTAGTCGAAAAGTGAAGATTCACGGGTAAAAAGCCTCAAACTTCTAGATAGGTTCTTTTTCAGCTTTCAGCAGCCCTGGGTGAGTTCTTTAGAGAAATGTGGCTCTTTTCATGGTGCTATTTTTTTATGTTCAGCTACACAACGAGATGAGGATGGTCATTGTCATTTTCTGAGCTGCGAACGGGCAGAAAGGTGAGAAAATGTCGGATTTTGACCATTTGTGCTGACCTTTCAATTTCAACGTACCTCTCTATAACATGACCCAGCTGTAATTTCAGTGGTCGCATTGGTTTCATTTTTGGTTTGCTTGTAGGGCGCTGGCACCCGCATTCAGTGACCCAGAAAATTTGGCACTGCTGTGAATAGTTTAGTTGAAAAGTGAAGATTCACGGGTAAAAAGCCCCAAACTTCTAGATAGGTTCTTTTTCAGCTTTCAGCAGCCCTGGGTGAGTTCTTTAGAGAAATGGGCTCTTTTTCATGGTGCTATTTTCTATGTCCAGCTACACAACGAGATGAGGATGGTCATTGTCATTTTCTGAGCTGCGAACGGGCAGAAAGGTGAAAAAATGTCGGATTTTGACCATTTGTGCTGACCTTTCAATTTCAACGTACCTCTCTATAATATGACCCAGCTGTAATGTCAGTGGTCTTATTGGTTTGATTTTTGTTTTGCTTGTAGGGCGCTGGCACCCGCATTCAGTGTCCCAGAAAAGTTGGCACTGCTGTGAGTAGTTTAGTCGCAAAGTGAAGATTCACGGGTAAAAAGCCCCAAAATTCTAGATAGGTTCTTTTTCAGCTTTCAGCAGCCCTGGGCGAGTTCTTTAGAGAAATGTAGCTCTTTTTCATGGTGCTCTTGTCTATGTCTCGCTAACCAACGAGATGAGGATGGTCATTGTCATTTTCTGAGCTGCGAACGGGCAGAAAGGTGAGAAAATGTCGGATTTTGACCATTTGTGCTGACCTTTCAATTTCAACGTACCTCTCTATAACATGACCCAGCTGTAATTTCAGCGGTCGCATTGGTTTCATTTTTGGTTTGCTTGTAGGGCGCTGGCACCCGCATTCAGTGATCCAGAAAATTAGGCACTGCTGTGAATAGTTTAGTGGCAAAGTGAAGATTAACGGGTAAAAAGCCCCAAACTTCTAGATAGGTTCTTTTTCAGCTTTCTGCAGCCCTGGGTGAGTTCTTTAGAGAAATGTGGCTCTTTTTTATGGTGCTATTTTCTATGTCCAACTACACAACGAGATGAGGATGGTCATTGTCATTTTCTGAGAGAAAATGTCGGATTTTGACCATTTGTGCTGACCTTTCAATTTCAACGTACCTCTCTATAACATGACCCAGCTGTAATTTCAGTGGTCGCATTGGTTTCATTTTTGGTTTGCTTGTAGGGCGCTGGCACCCGCATTCAGTGACCCAGAAAATTTGGAACTGCTGTGAATAGTTTAGTTGAACAGTGAAGATTCACGGGTAAAAAGCCCCACACTTCTAGATAGGTTCTTTTTCAGCTTTCAGCAGCCCTGGGTGAGTTCTGTAGAGAAATAGGGCTCTTTTTCATGGTGCTATTTTCTATGTCCAACTACACAACGAGATGAGGATGGTCATTGTCATTTTCTGAGCTGCGAACGGGCAGAAAGGTGAGAAAATGTCGGATTTTGACCATTTGTGCTGACCTTTCAATTTCAACGTACCTCTCTATAACATGACCCAGCTGTAATTTCAGTGGTCGCATTGGTTTCATTTTTGGTTTGCTTGTAGGGCGCTGGCTCCCGCATTCAGTGACCCAGAAAATTTGGCACTGCTGTGAATAGTTTAGTTGAAAAGTGAAGATTCACGGGTAAAAAGCCCCAAACTTCTAGATAGGTTCTTTTTAAGCTTTCAGCAGCCCTGGGTGAGTTCTGTAGAGAAATGGGGCTCTTTTTCATGGTGCTATTTTCTATGTCCAGCTACACAACGAGATGAGGATGGTCATTGTCATTTTCTGAGCTGCGAACGGGCAGAAAGGTGAAAAAATGACGGATTTTGACCATTTGTGCTGACCTTTCAATTTCAACGTACCTCTCTATAACATGACCCAGCTGTAATTTCAGTGGTCGCATTGGTTTGATTTTTGGTTTGCTTGTAGGGCGTTGGCACCCGCATTCAGTGACCCAGAAAATTTGGCACTTCTGTGAATAGTTTAGTTGAAAAGTGAAGATTCACATGTAAAAAGCCTCAAACTTCTAGATAGGTTCTTTTTCAGCTTTCAGCAGCCCTGGGTGAGTTCTTTAGAGAAATGTGGCTCTTTTCATGGTGCTATTTGTTATGTTCAGCTACACAACGAGATGAGGATGGTCATTGTCATTTTCTGAGCTGCGAACGGGCAGAAAGGTGAGAAAATGTCGGATTTTGACCATTTGTGCTGGCCTTTCAATTTCAACGTACCTCTCTATAACATGACCCAGCTGTAATTTCAGTGGTCGCATTGGTTTGATTTTTGGTTTGCTTGTAGGGCGCTTGCACCCGCATTCAGTGACCCAGAAAATTTGGCACTGCTGTGAATAGTTTAGTTGAAAAGTGAAGATTCACGGGTAAAAAGCCCCAAACTTCTAGATAGGTTCTTTTTCAGCTTTCAGCAGCCCTGGGTGAGTTCTTTAGAGAAATGGGGCTCTTTTTCATGGTGCTATTTTCTATGTCCAGCTACACAACGAGATGAGGATGGTCATTGTCATTTTCCGAGCTGCGAACGGGCAGAAAGGTGAGAAAATGTCGGATTTTGACCATTTGTGCTGACCTTTCAATTTCAACGTACCCTCTCTATAACATGACCCTGCTGTAATTTCAGTGGTCGCATTGGTTTGATTTTTGGTTTGCTTGTAGGACGCTGGCACCCGCATTCAGTGACTCAGCAAATTAGGCACTGCTGTGAATAGTTTAGTCGAAAAGTGAAGATTCACGGGTAAAAAGCCTCAAACTTCTAGATAGGTTCTTTTTCAGCTTTCAGCAGCCCTGGGTGAGTTCTTTAGAGAAATGTGGCTCTTTTCATGGTGCTATTTTTTATGTTCAGCTACACAACGAGATGAGGATGGTCATTGTCATTTTCTGAGCTGCGAACGGGCAGAAAGGTGAGAAAATGTCGGATTTTGACCATTTGTGCTGACCTTTCAATTTCAACGTACCTCTCTATAACATGACCCAGCTGTAATTTCAGTGGTCGCATTGGTTTCATTTTTGGTTTGCTTGTAGGGCGCTGGCACCCGCATTCAGTGACCCAGAAAATTTGGCACTGCTGTGAATAGTTTAGTTGAAAAGTGAAGATTCACGGGTAAAAAGCCCCAAACTTCTAGATAGGTTCTTTTTCAGCTTTCAGCAGCCCTGGGTGAGTTCTTTAGAGAAATGGGGCTCTTTTTCATGGTGCTATTTTCTATGTCCAGCTACACACCGAGATGAGGATGTTCATTGTCATTTTCTGAGCTGCGAACGGGCAGAAAGGTGAAAAAATGTCGGATTTTGACCATTTGTGCTGACCTTTCAATTTCAACGTACCTCTCTATAATATGACCCAGCTGTAATGTCAGTGGTCTTATTGGTTTGATTTTTGTTTTGCTTGTAGGGCGCTGGCACCCGCATTCAGTGTCCCAGAAAAGTTGGCACTGCTGTGAGTAGTTTAGTCGCAAAGTGAAGATTCACGGGTAAAAAGCCCCAAAATTCTAGATAGGTTCTTTTTCAGCTTTCAGCAGCCCTGGGCGAGTTCTTTAGAGAAATGTAGCTCTTTTTCATGGTGCTCTTGTCTATGTCTAGCTAACCAACGAGATGAGGATGGTCATTGTCATTTTCTGAGCTGCGAACGGGCAGAAAGGTGAGAAAATGTCGGATTTTGACCATTTGTGCTGACCTTTCAATTTCAACGTACCTCTCTATAACATGACCCAGCTGTAATTTCAGCAGTCGCATTGGTTTCATTTTTGGTTTGCTTGTAGGGCGCTGGCACCCGCATTCAGTGATCCAGAAAATTAGGCACTGCTGTGAATAGTTTAGTGGCAAAGTGAAGATTAACGGGTAAAAAGCCCCAAACTTCTAGATAGGTTCTTTTTCAGCTTTCTGCAGCCCTGGGTGAGTTCTTTAGAGAAATGTGGCTCTTTTTCATGGTGCTATTTTCTATGTCCAACTACACAACGAGATGAGGATGGTCATTGTCATTTTCTGAGAGAAAATGTCGGATTTTGACCATTTGTGCTGACCTTTCAATTTCAACGTACCTCTCTATAACATGACCCAGCTGTAATTTCAGTGGTCGCATTGGTTTCATTTTTGGTTTGCTTGTAGGGCGCTGGCACCCGCATTCAGTGACCCAGAAAATTTGGAACTGCTGTGAATAGTTTAGTTGAAAAGTGAAGATTCACGGGTAAAAAGCCCCACACTTCTAGATAGGTTCTTTTTCAGCTTTCAGCAGCCCTGGGTGAGTTCTGTAGAGAAATGGGGCTCTTTTTCATGGTGCTATTTTCTATGTCCAACTACACAACGAGATGAGGATGGTCATTGTCATTTTCTGAGCTGCGAACGGGCAGAAAGGTGAGAAAATGTCGGATTTTGACCATTTGTGCTGACCTTTCAATTTCAACGTACCTCTCTATAACATGACCCAGCTGTAATTTCAGTGGTCGCATTGGTTTCATTTTTGGTTTGCTTGTAGGGCGCTGGCTCCCGCATTCAGTGACCCAGAAAATTTGGCACTGCTGTGAATAGTTTAGTTGAAAAGTGAAGATTCACGGGTAAAAAGCCCCAAACTTCTAGATAGGTTCTTTTTAAGCTTTCAGCAGCCCTGGGTGAGTTCTGTAGAGAAATGGGGCTCTTTTTCATGGTGCTATTTTCTATGTCCAGCTACACAACGAGATGAGGATGGTCATTGTCATTTTCTGAGCTGCGAACGGGCAGAAAGGTGAAAAAATGACGGATTTTGACCATTTGTGCTGACCTTTCAATTTCAACGTACCTCTCTATAACATGACCCAGCTGTAATTTTAGTGGTCGCATTGGTTTGATTTTTGGTTTGCTTGTAGGGCGCTGGCACCCGCATTCAGTGACCCAGAAAATTTGGCACTTCTGTGAATAGTTTAGTTGAAAAGTGAAGATTCACGGGTAAAAAGCCCCAAACTTCTAGATAGGTTCTTTTTCAGCTTTCAGCAGCCCTGGGTGAGTTCTTTAGAGAAATGTGGCTCTTTTTCATGGTGCTATTTTCTATGTCCAGCTACACAACGAGATGAGGATGGTCATTGTCATTTTCTGAGCTGCGAACGGGCAGAAAGGTGAAAAAATGTCGGATTTTGACCATTTGTGCTGACCTTTCAATTTCAACGTACCTCTCTATAACATGACCCAGCTGTAATGTCAGTTGTCTTATTGGTTTGATTTTTGGTTTGCTTGTAGGGTGCTGGCACCCGCATTCATTGACCCAGAAAAGTTGGCAGTGCTGTGAATAGTTTAGTCGCAAAGTGAAGATTCACGGGTAAAAAGCCCCAAAATTCTAGATAGGTTCTTTTTCAGCTTTCAGCAGCCCTGGGCGAGTTCTTTAGAGAAATGTAGCTCTTTTTCATGGTGCTCTTGTCTATGTCTAGGTACCCAACGAGATGAGGATGGTCATTGTCATTTTCTGAGCTGCGAACGGGCAGAAAGGTGAGAAAATGTCGGATTTTGACCATTTGTGCTGACCTTTCAATTTCAACGTACCTCTCTATAACATGACCCAGCTGTAATTTCAGTGGTCGCATTGGTTTGATTTTTGGTTTGCTTGTAGGGCGCTGGCACCCGCATTCAGTGACCGAAAAAAGTTGGCACTGCTGTGAATAGTTTAGTCGCAAAGTGAAGATTCACGGGTAAAAAGCCCCAAACTTCTAGATAGGTTCTTTTTCAGCTTTCAGCAGCCCTGGGTGAGTTCTTTAGAGAAATGTGACTCTTTTTCATGGTGCTATTTTCTATGTCCAACTACACAACGAGATGAGGATGGTCATTGTCATTTTCTGAGCTGCGAACGGGCAGAAAGGTGAGAAAATGTCGGATTTTGACCATTTGTGCTGACCTTTCAATTTCAACGTACCTCTCTATAACATGACCCAGCTGTAGTTTCAGTGGTCGCATTGGTTTGATTTTTGGTTTGCTTGTAGGGCGCTGGCACCCGCATTCAGTGACCCAGAAAATTTGGCACTGCTGTGAATAGTTTAGTTGAAAAGTGAAGATTCACGGGTAAAAAGCCCCAAACTTCTAGATAGGTTCTTTTTCAGCTTTCAGCAGCCCTGGGTGAGTTCTGTAGAGAAATGGGGCTCTTTTTCATGGTGCTATTTTCTATGTCCAGCTACACAACGAGATGAGGATGGTCATTGTCATTTTCTGAGCTGCGAACGGGCAGAAAGGTGAAAAAATGTCGGATTTTGACCATTTGTGCTGACCTTTCAATTTCAACGTACCTCTCTATAACATGACCCAGCTGTAATTTCAGTCGTCGCATTGGTTTGATTTTTGGTTTGCTTGTAGGGCGCTGGCACCCGCATTCAGTGACCGAAAAAAGTTGGCACTGCTGTGAATAGTTTAGTCGCAAAGTGAAGATTCACGGGTAAAAAGCCCCAAACTTCTAGATAGGTTCTTTTTCAGCTTTCAGCAGCCCTGGGTGAGTTCTTTAGAGAAATGTGACTCTTTTTCATGGTGCTTTTTTCTATGTCCAACTACACAACGAGATGAGGATGGTCATTGTCATTTTCTGAGCTGCGAACGGGCAGAAAGGTGAGAAAATGTCGGATTTTGACCATTTGTGCTGACCTTTCAATTTCAACGTACCTCTCTATAACATGACCCAGCTGTAATTTCAGTGGTCGCATTGGTTTGATTTTTGGTTTGCTTGTAGGGCGCTGGCACCCGCATTCAGTGACCCAGAAAATTTGGCACTGCTGTGAATAGTTTAGTTGAAAAGTGAAGATTCACGGGTAAAAAGCCCCAAACTTCTAGATAGGTTCTTTTTGAGCTTTCAGCAGCCCTGGGTGAGTTCTGTAGAGAAATGGGGCTCTTTTTCATGGTGCTATTTTCTATGTCCAACTACACAACGAGATGAGGATGGTCATTGTCATTTTCTGAGCTGCGAACGGGCAGAAAGGTGAAAAAATGTCGGATTTTGACCATTTGTGCTGACCTTTCAATTTCAACGTACCTCTCTATAACATGACCCAGCTGTAATTTCAGTGGTCGCATTGGTTTGATTTTTGGTTTGCTTGTAGGGCGCTGGCACCCGCATTCAGTGACCCAGAAAAGTTGGCACTGCTGTGAATAGTTTAGTCGCAAAGTGAAGATTCACGGGTAAAAAGCCCCAAACTTCTAGATAGGTTCTTTTTCAGCTTTCAGCAGCCCTGGGTGAGTTCTTTAGAGAAATGGGGCTCTTTTTCATGGTGCTATTTTCTATGTCCAGCTACACAACGAGATGAGGATGGTCATTGTCATTTTCTGAGCTGCGAACGGGCAGAAAGGTGAAAAAATGTCGGATTTTGACCATTTGTGCTGACCTTTCAATTTCAACGTACCTCTCTATAACATGACCAAGCTGTAATGTCAGTGGTCTTATTGGTTTGATTTTTGGTTTGCTTGTAGGGCGCTGGCACCCGCATTCAGTGACCCAGAAAAGTTGGCAGTGCCGTGAATAGTTTAGTCGCAAAGTGAAGATTCACGGGTAAAAAGCCCCAAAATTCTAGATAGGTTCTTTTTCAGCTTTCAGTAGCCCTGGGCGAGTTATTTAGAGAAATGTACCTCTTTTTCTTGGTGCTCTTGTCTATGTCTAGGTACCCAACGAGATGAGGATGGTCATTGTCATTTTCTGAGCTGCGAACGGGCAGAAAGGTGAGAAAATGTCGGATTTTGACCATTTGTGCTGACCTTTCAATTACAACGTACCTCTCTATAACATGACCCAGCTGTAATTTCAGTGGTCACATTGGTTTCATTTTTGGTTTGCTTGTAGGGCGCTAGCACCCGCATTCAGTGACCCAGGAAATTTGACACTGCTGTGAATAGTTTAGTCGAAAAGTGAAGATTCACGGGTAAAAGCCCCAAACTTCTAGATAGGTTCTTTTTCAGCTTTCAGCAGCCCTGGGTGAGTTCTTTAGAGAAATGTGGCTCTTTTTCATGGTGCTATTCTCTATGTCCAGCTACACAACGAGATGAGGATGGTCATTGTCATTTTGCGAGCTGCGAACGGGCAGAAAGGTGAGAAAATATCGGATTTTGACCATTTGTGCTGACCTTTCAATTTCAACGTACCTCTCTATAATATGACCCAGCTGTTATGTCAGTGGTTTTATTGGTTTGATTTTTGGTTTGCTTGTAGGGCGCTGGCACCCGCATTCAGTGACCCAGAAAATTTGGCACTGCTGTGAATAGTTTAGTCGCAAAGTGAAGATTCATGGGTAAAAAGCCCCAAAATTCTAGATAGGTTCTTTTTCAGCTTTCAGCAGCCCTGGGCGAGTTCTTTAGAGAAATGTAGCTCTTTTTCATGGTGCTCTTGTCTATGTCTAGCTAACCAACGAGATGAGGATGGTCATTGTCATTTTCTGAGCTGCGAACGGGCAGAAAGGTGAGAAAATGTCGGATTTTGATCATTTGTGCTGACCTTTCAATTTCAACGTACCTCTCTATAACATGACCCAGCTGTAATTTCAGTGGTCACATTGGTTTCATTTTTGGTTTGCTTGTAGGGCGCTAGCACCCGCATTCAGTGACCCAGAAAATTTGGCACTGCTGTGAATAGTTTAGTCGCAAAGTGAAGATTCACGGGTAAAAAGCCCCAAACTTCTAGATAGGTTCTTTTTCAGCTTTCAGCAGCCCTGGGTGAGTTCTTTAGAGAAATGGGGCTCTTTTTCATGGTGCTATTTTCTATGTCCAGCTACACAATGAGATGAGGATGGTCATTGTCATTTTCTAAGCTGCGAACGGGCAGAAAGGTGAGAAAATGTCGGATTTTGACCATTTGTGCTGACCTTTCAATTTCAACGTACCTCTCTATAACATGACCCAGCTGTAATTTCAGTGGTCGCATTGGTTTCAATTTTGGTTTGCTTGTAGGGCGCTGGCACCCGCATTCAGTGACCCAGAAAATTTGGCACTGCTGTGAATAGTTTAGTCGCAAAGTGAAGATTCACGGGTAAAAAGCCCCAAACTTCTAGATAGGTTCTTTTTCAGCTTTCAGCAGCCCTGGGTGAGTTCTTTAGAGAAAGGTGGCTCTTTTTCATAGTGCTATTTTCTATATCCAGCTAACCAACGAGATGAGGATGGTCATTGTCATTTTCTAAGCTGGGAACGGGCAGAAAGGTGAGAAAATGTCGGATTTTGACCATTTGTGCTGACCTTCCAATTTCAACGTACCTCTCTATAACATGACCCAGCTGTAATGTCAGCGGTCGCATTGGTTTCATATTTGGTTTGCTTGTAGGGCGCTGGCACTTACAATCAGTGACCCTAAAAATTTGGCACTGCTGTGAATAGTTTAGTCGCAAAGTGAAGATTCACGGGTAAAAAGCCCCAAACTTCTAGATAGGTTCTTTTTCAGCTTTCAGCAAACCTGGGCGAGTTCTTTAGAGAAATGTGACTCTTTTTCATGGTGCTCTTGTCTATGTCCAGCTAACCAACGAGATGAGGATGGTCATTGTCATTTTCTAAGCTGCGAACGGGCAGAAAGGTGAGAAAATGTCGGATTTTGACCATTTGTGCTGACCTTCCAATTTCAACGTACCTCTCTCTAACATGACCCAGCTGTTATGTCAGCGGTCGCATTGGTTTCATTTTTGGTTTGCTTGTAGGGTGCTGGCAGCCACAATCAGTGACCCAGAAAATTTGGCACTGCTGTGAATAGTTTAGTCGCAAAGTGAAGATTCACGGGTAAAAAGCCCCAAACTTCTAGATAGGTTCTTTTTCAGCTTTCAGCAGCCCTGGGCGAGTTCTTTAGAGAAATGTGACTCTTTTTATGGTGCTCTTGTCTATGTCCAGCTACACAACGAGATGAGGATGGTCATTGTCATTTTCTGAGCTGCGAACGGGCAGAAAGGAGAGAAAATGTCGGATTTTGACCATTTGTGCTGACCTTTCAATTTCAACGTACCTCTCTATAACATGACCCAGCGGTAATTTCAGTGGTCGCATTGGTTTCATTTTTGGTTTGCTTGTAGGGCGCTAGCACCCGCATTCAGTGACCCAGAAAAGTTGGCACTGCTGTGAATAGTTTAGTCGCAAAGTGAAGATTCACGGGTAAAAAGCCCCAAACTTCTAGATAGGTTCTTTTTCAGCTTTCAGCAGCCCTGGGTGAGTTCTTTAGAGAAATGTGGCTCTTTTTCATGGTGCTATTTTCTATGTCCAGCTACACAACGAGATGAGGTTGGTCATTGTCATTTTCTGAGCTGCGAACGGGCAGAAAGGTGAGAAAATGTCGGATTTTGACCATTTGTGCTGACCTTTCAATTTCAACGTACCTCTCTATAACATGACCCAGCTGTATTTTCAGTGGTCGCATTGGTTTGATTTTTGGTTTGCTTGTAGGGCGCTGGCACCCGCATTCAGTGACCCAGAAAATTTGGCACTGCTGTAAATAGTTTAGTCGCAAAGTGAAGATTCACGGGTAAAAAGCCCCAAACTTCTAGATAGGTTCTTTTTCAGCTTTCAGCAACCCTGGGCGAGTTCTTTAGAGAAATGTGACTCTTTTTCATGGTGCTCTTGTCTATGTCCAGCTAACCAACGAGATGAGGATGGTCATTGTCATGTTCTAAGCTGCGAACGGGCAGAAAGGTGAGAAAATGTCGGATTTTGACCATTTGTGCTGACCTTCCAATTTCAACGTACCTCTCTATAACATGACCCAGCTGTAATGTCAGCGGTCGCATTGGTTTCATATTTGGTTTGCTTACAGGGCGCTGGCACCCACAATCAGTGACCCTAAAAATTTGGCACTACTGTGAATAGTTTAGTCGCAAAGTGAAGATTCACGGGTAAAAAGCCCCAAACTTCTAGATAGGTTCTTTTTCAGCTTTCAGCAGCCCTGGGCGAGTTATTTAGAGAAATGTGGGTCTTTTTCTTGATGCTCTTGTCTATGTCCAGCTACACAACGACATGAGGATGGTCATTGTCCTTTTCTGAGCTGCGAACGGGCAGAAAGGTGAGAAAATGTCGGATTTTGACCATTTGTGCTGACCTTTCAATTTCAACGTACCTCTCTATAACATGACCCAGCTGTATTTTCAGTGGTCGCATTGGTTTCATTTTTGGTTTGCTTGTAGGGCGCTGGCACCCGCATTCAGTGACCCAGAAAATTTGGCACTGCTGTGAATAGTTTAGTCGCAAAGTGAAGATTCACGGGTAAAAAGCCCCAAACTTCTAGATAGGTTCTTTTTCAGCTTTCAGCAGCCCTGGATGAGTTCTTTAGAGAAATGTGGCCCTTCTTCATGGTGCTATTTTCTATGTCCAGCTACACAACTAGATGAGGATGGTCATTGTCATTTTCCAAGCTGCGAACGGGCAGAAAGGTGAAAAAATGACGGATTTTGACCATTTGTGCTGACCTTTCAATTTCAACGTACCTCTCTATAACATGACCCAGCTGTAATTTTAGTGGTCGCATTGGTTTGATTTTTGGTTTGCTTGTAGGGCGCTGGCACCCGCATTCAGTGACCCAGAAAATTTGGCACTTCTGTGAATAGTTTAGTTGAAAAGTGAAGATTCACGGGTAAAAAGCCCCAAACTTCTAGATAGGTTCTTTTTCAGCTTTCAGCAGCCCTGGGTGAGTTCTTTAGAGAAATGTGGCTCTTTTTCATGGTGCTATTTTCTATGTCCAGCTACACAACGAGATGAGGATGGTCATTGTCATTTTCTGAGCTGCGAACGGGCAGAAAGGTGAAAAAATGTCGGATTTTGACCATTTGTGCTGACCTTTCAATTTCAACGTACCTCTCTATAACATGACCCAGCTGTAATGTCAGTTGTCTTATTGGTTTGATTTTTTGTTTGCTTGTAGGGTGCTGGCACCCGCATTCATTGACCCAGAAAAGTTGGCAGTGCTGTGAATAGTTTAGTCGCAAAGTGAAGATTCACGGGTAAAAAGCCCCAAAATTCTAGATAGGTTCTTTTTCAGCTTTCAGCAGCCCTGGGCGAGTTCTTTAGAGAAATGTAGCTCTTTTTCATGGTGCTCTTGTCTATGTCTAGGTACCCAACGAGATGAGGATGGTCATTGTCATTTTCTGAGCTGCGAACGGGCAGAAAGGTGAGAAAATGTCGGATTTTGACCATTTGTGCTGACCTTTCAATTTCAACGTACCTCTCTATAACATGACCCAGCTGTAATTTCAGTGGTCGCATTGGTTTCATTTTTGGTTTGCTTGTAGGGCGCTGGCACCCGCATTCAGTGACCCAAAAAAGTTGGCACTGCTGTGAATAGTTTAGTCGCAAAGTGAAGATTCACGGGTAAAAAGCCCCAAACTTCTAGATAGGTTCTTTTTCAGCTTTCAGCAGCCCTGGGTGAGTTCTTTAGAGAAATGTGACTCTTTTTCATGGTGCTATTTTCTATGTCCAACTACACAACGAGATGAGGATGGTCATTGTCATTTTCTGAGCTGCGAACGGGCAGAAAGGTGAGAAAATGTCGGATTTTGACCATTTGTGCTGACCTTTCAATTTCAACGTACCTCTCTATAACATGACCCAGCTGTAGTTTCAGTGGTCGCATTGGTTTGATTTTTGGTTTGCTTGTAGGGCGCTGGCACCCGCATTCAGTGACCCAGAAAATTTGGCACTGCTGTGAATAGTTTAGTTGAAAAGTGAAGATTCACGGGTAAAAAGCCCCAAACTTCTAGATAGGTTCTTTTTCAGCTTTCAGCAGCCCTGGGTGAGTTCTGTAGAGAAATGTGGCTCTTTTTCATGGTGCTATTTTCTATGTCCAGCTACACAACGAGATGAGGATGGTCATTGTCATTTTCTGAGCTGCGAACGGGCAGAAAGGTGAAAAAATGTCGGATTTTGACCATTTGTGCTGACCTTTCAATTTCAACGTACCTCTCTATAACATGACCCAGCTGTAATTTCAGTCGTCGCATTGGTTTGATTTTTGGTTTGCTTGTAGGGCGCTGGCACCCGCATTCAGTGACCGAAAAAAGTTGGCACTGCTGTGAATAGTTTAGTCGCAAAGTGAAGATTCACGGGTAAAAAGCCCCAAACTTCTAGATAGGTTCTTTTTCAGCTTTCAGCAGCCCTGGGTGAGTTCTTTAGAGAAATGTGACTCTTTTTCATGGTGCTTTTTTCTATGTCCAACTACACAACGAGATGAGGATGGTCATTGTCATTTTCTGAGCTGCGAACGGGCAGAAAGGTGAGAAAATGTCGGATTTTGACCATTTGTGCTGACCTTTCAATTTCAACGTACCTCTCTATAACATGACCCAGCTGTAATTTCAGTGGTCGCATTGGTTTGATTTTTGGTTTGCTTGTAGGGCGCTGGCACCCGCATTCAGTGACCCAGAAAATTTGGCACTGCTGTGAATAGTTTAGTTGAAAAGTGAAGATTCACGGGTAAAAAGCCCCAAACTTCTAGATAGGTTCTTTTTGAGCTTTCAGCAGCCCTGGGTGAGTTCTGTAGAGAAATGGGGCTCTTTTTCATGGTGCTCTTTTCTATGTCCAACTACACAACGAGATGAGGATGGTCATTGTCATTTTCTGAGCTGCGAACGGGCAGAAAGGTGAAAAAATGTCGGATTTTGACCATTTGTGCTGACCTTTCAATTTCAACGTACCTCTCTATAACATGACCCAGCTGTAATTTCAGTGGTCGCATTGGTTTGATTTTTGGTTTGCTTGTAGGGCGCTGGCACCCGCATTCAGTGACCCAGAAAAGTTGGCACTGCTGTGAATAGTTTAGTCGCAAAGTGAAGATTCACGGGTAAAAAGCCCCAAACTTCTAGATAGGTTCTTTTTCAGCTTTCAGCAGCCCTGGGTGAGTTCTTTAGAGAAATGGGGCTCTTTTTCATGGTGCTATTTTCTATGTCCAGCTACACAACGAGATGAGGATGGTCATTGTCATTTTCTGAGCTGCGAACGGGCAGAAAGGTGAAAAAATGTCGGATTTTGACCATTTGTGCTGACCTTTCAATTTCAACGTACCTCTCTATAACATGACCAAGCTGTAATGTCAGTGGTCTTATTGGTTTGATTTTTGGTTTGCTTGTAGGGCGCTGGCACCCGCATTCAGTGACCCAGAAAAGTTGGCAGTGCCGTGAATAGTTTAGTCGCAAAGTGAAGATTCACGGGTAAAAAGCCCCAAAATTCTAGATAGGTTCTTTTTCAGCTTTCAGTAGCCCTGGGCGAGTTATTTAGAGAAATGTACCTCTTTTTCTTGGTGCTCTTGTCTATGTCTAGGTACCCAACGAGATGAGGATGGTCATTGTCATTTTTTGAGCTGCGAACGGGCAGAAAGGTGAGAAAATGTCGGATTTTGACCATTTGTGCTGACCTTTCAATTTCAACGTACCTCTCTATAACATGACCCAGCTGTAATTTCAGTGGTCACATTGGTTTCATTTTTGGTTTGCTTGTAGGGCGCTAGCACCCGCATTCAGTGACCCAGGAAATTTGACACTGCTGTGAATAGTTTAGTCGAAAAGTGAAGATTCACGGGTAAAAGCCCCAAACTTCTAGATAGGTTCTTTTTCAGCTTTCAGCAGCCCTGGGTGAGTTCTTTAGAGAAATGTGGCTCTTTTTCATGGTGCTATTCTCTATGTCCAGCTACACAACGAGATGAGGATGGTCATTGTCATTTTGCGAGCTGCGAACGGGCAGAAAGGTGAGAAAATATCGGATTTTGACCATTTGTGCTGACCTTTCAATTTCAACGTACCTCTCTATAATATGACCCAGCTGTTATGTCAGTGGTTTTATTGGTTTGATTTTTGGTTTGCTTGTAGGGCGCTGGCACCCGCATTCAGTGACCCAGAAAATTTGGCACTGCTGTGAATAGTTTAGTCGCAAAGTGAAGATTCATGGGTAAAAAGCCCCAAAATTCTAGATAGGTTCTTTTTCAGCTTTCAGCAGCCCTGGGCGAGTTCTTTAGAGAAATGTAGCTCTTTTTCATGGTGCTCTTGTCTATGTCTAGCTAACCAACGAGATGAGGATGGTCATTGTCATTTTCTGAGCTGCGAACGGGCAGAAAGGTGAGAAAATGTCGGATTTTGATCATTTGTGCTGACCTTTCAATTTCAACGTACCTCTCTATAACATGACCCAGCTGTAATTTCAGTGGTCACATTGGTTTCATTTTTGGTTTGCTTGTAGGGCGCTAGCACCCGCATTCAGTGACCCAGAAAATTTGGCACTGCTGTGAATAGTTTAGTCGCAAAGTGAAGATTCACGGGTAAAAAGCCCCAAACTTCTAGATAGGTTCTTTTTCAGCTTTCAGCAGCCCTGGGTGAGTTCTTTAGAGAAATGGGGCTCTTTTTCATGGTGCTATTTTCTATGTCCAGCTACACAATGAGATGAGGATGGTCATTGTCATTTTCTAAGCTGCGAACGGGCAGAAAGGTGAGAAAATGTCGGATTTTGACCATTTGTGCTGACCTTTCAATTTCAACGTACCTCTCTATAACATGACCCAGCTGTAATTTCAGTGGTCGCATTGGTTTCAATTTTGGTTTGCTTGTAGGGCGCTGGCACCCGCATTCAGTGACCCAGAAAATTTGGCACTGCTGTGAATAGTTTAGTCGCAAAGTGAAGATTCACGGGTAAAAAGCCCCAAACTTCTAGATAGGTTCTTTTTCAGCTTTCAGCAGCCCTGGGTGAGTTCTTTAGAGAAAGGTGGCTCTTTTTCATAGTGCTATTTTCTATATCCAGCTAACCAACGAGATGAGGATGGTCATTGTCATTTTCTAAGCTGGGAACGGGCAGAAAGGTGAGAAAATGTCGGATTTTGACCATTTGTGCTGACCTTCCAATTTCAACGTACCTCTCTATAACATGACCCAGCTGTAATGTCAGCGGTCGCATTGGTTTCATATTTGGTTTGCTTGTAGGGCGCTGGCACTTACAATCAGTGACCCTAAAAATTTGGCACTGCTGTGAATAGTTTAGTCGCAAAGTGAAGATTCACGGGTAAAAAGCCCCAAACTTCTAGATAGGTTCTTTTTCAGCTTTCAGCAAACCTGGGCGAGTTCTTTAGAGAAATGTGACTCTTTTTCATGGTGCTCTTGTCTATGTCCAGCTAACCAACGAGATGAGGATGGTCATTGTCATTTTCTAAGCTGCGAACGGGCAGAAAGGTGAGAAAATGTCGGATTTTGACCATTTGTGCTGACCTTCCAATTTCAACGTACCTCTCTCTAACATGACCCAGCTGTTATGTCAGCGGTCGCATTGGTTTCATTTTTGGTTTGCTTGTAGGGTGCTGGCAGCCACAATCAGTGACCCAGAAAATTTGGCACTGCTGTGAATAGTTTAGTCGCAAAGTGAAGATTCACGGGTAAAAAGCCCCAAACTTCTAGATAGGTTCTTTTTCAGCTTTCAGCAGCCCTGGGCGAGTTCTTTAGAGAAATGTGACTCTTTTTATGGTGCTCTTGTCTATGTCCAGCTACACAACGAGATGAGGATGGTCATTGTCATTTTCTGAGCTGCGAACGGGCAGAAAGGAGAGAAAATGTCGGATTTTGACCATTTGTGCTGACCTTTCAATTTCAACGTACCTCTCTATAACATGACCCAGCGGTAATTTCAGTGGTCGCATTGGTTTCATTTTTGGTTTGCTTGTAGGGCGCTAGCACCCGCATTCAGTGACCCAGAAAAGTTGGCACTGCTGTGAATAGTTTAGTCGCAAAGTGAAGATTCACGGGTAAAAAGCCCCAAACTTCTAGATAGGTTCTTTTTCAGCTTTCAGCAGCCCTGGGTGAGTTCTTTAGAGAAATGTGGCTCTTTTTCATGGTGCTATTTTCTATGTCCAGCTACACAACGAGATGAGGTTGGTCATTGTCATTTTCTGAGCTGCGAACGGGCAGAAAGGTGAGAAAATGTCGGATTTTGACCATTTGTGCTGACCTTTCAATTTCAACGTACCTCTCTATAACATGACCCAGCTGTATTTTCAGTGGTCGCATTGGTTTGATTTTTGGTTTGCTTGTAGGGCGCTGGCACCCGCATTCAGTGACCCAGAAAATTTGGCACTGCTGTAAATAGTTTAGTCGCAAAGTGAAGATTCACGGGTAAAAAGCCCAAAACTTCTAGATAGGTTCTTTTTCAGCTTTCAGCAACCCTGGGCGAGTTCTTTAGAGAAATGTGACTCTTTTTCATGGTGCTCTTGTCTATGTCCAGCTAACCAACGAGATGAGGATGGTCATTGTCATGTTCTAAGCTGCGAACGTGCAGAAAGGTGAGAAAATGTCGGATTTTGACCATTTGTGCTGACCTTCCAATTTCAACGTACCTCTCTATAACATGACCCAGCTGTAATGTCAGCGGTCGCATTGGTTTCATATTTGGTTTGCTTACAGGGCGCTGGCACCCACAATCAGTGACCCTAAAAATTTGGCACTACTGTGAATAGTTTAGTCGCAAAGTGAAGATTCACGGGTAAAAAGCCCCAAACTTCTAGATAGGTTCTTTTTCAGCTTTCAGCAGCCCTGGGCGAGTTATTTAGAGAAATGTGGGTCTTTTTCTTGATGCTCTTGTCTATGTCCAGCTACACAACGACATGAGGATGGTCATTGTCATTTTCTGAGCTGCGAACGGGCAGAAAGGTGAGAAAATGTCGGATTTTGACCATTTGTGCTGACCTTTCAATTTCAACGTACCTCTCTATAACATGACCCAGCTGTATTTTCAGTGGTCGCATTGGTTTCATTTTTGGTTTGCTTGTAGGGCGCTGGCACCCGCATTCAGTGACCCAGAAAATTTGGCACTGCTGTGAATAGTTTAGTCGCAAAGTGAAGATTCACGGGTAAAAAGCCCCAAACTTCTAGATAGGTTCTTTTTCAGCTTTCAGCAGCCCTGGATGAGTTCTTTAGAGAAATGTGGCCCTTCTTCATGGTGCTATTTTCTATGTCCAGCTACACAACTAGATGAGGATGGTCATTGTCATTTTCCAAGCTGCGAACGGGCAGAAAGGTGAGAAAATGTCGGATTTTGACCATTTGTCCTGACCTTTCAATTTCAACGTACCTCTCTATAACATGACCCAGCGGTAATTTCAGTGGTCGCATTGGTTTCATTTTTGGTTTGCTTGTAGGGCGCTGGCACCCGCATTTTGTGATCCAGAAAATTAGGCACTGCTGTGAATAGTTTAGTCGAAAAGTGAAGATTCACGGGTAAAAAGCCCCAAACTTCTAGATTGGTTCTTTTTCAGCTTTCAGCAGCCCTGGGTGAGTTCTTTAGAGAAATGGGGCTCTTTTTCATGGTGCCATTTTCTATGTCCAGCTACACAACGAGATGAGGATGGTCATTGTCATTTTCTCAGCTGAGAACGGGCAGAAAGGTGAGAAAATGTCGGATTTTGACCATTTGTGCTGACCTTTCAATTTCAACGTACCTCTCTATAACATGACCCAGCTGAAATTTCCGTGGTCACATTGGTTTCATTTTTGGTTTGCTTGTAGGGCGCTAGCACCCGCATTCAGTGACCCAGAAAATTTGGCACTGATGTGAATAGTTTAGTCGAAAAGTGAAGATTCACGGGTAAATAGCCCCAAACTTCTAGATAGGTTCTTTTTCAGCTTTCAGCAGCCCTGGGTGAGTTCTTCAGAGAAATGTGGCTCTTTCTCATGGTGCTATTTTCTATGTCCAGCTACACAACGAGATGAGGATGGTCATTTTCATTTTCTGAGCTGCGAACGGGCAGAAAGGTGAGAAAATGTCGGATTTTGACCATTTGTGCTGAACTTTCAATTTCAACGTACCTCTCTATAACATGACCCAGCTGTAATTTCAGTGGTCGAATTGGTTTCATTTTTGGTTTGCTTGTAGGGCGCTACCACCCGCATTCAGTGACCTAGAAAATTTGGCACTGCTGTGAATAGTTTAGTCGAAAAGTGAAGATTCACGAGTAAAAAGCCCCAAACTTCTAGATAGGTTCTTTTTCAGCTTTCAGCAGCCCTGGGTGAGTTCTTTAGAGAAATGTGGCTCTTTTTCATGGTGCTATATTCTATGTCCAGCTAACCAACGAGATGAGGATGGTCATTGTCATTTTCTAAGCTGCGAACGGGCAGAAAGGTGAGAAAATGTCGGATTTTGACCATTTGTGCTGACCTTCCAATTTCAACGTACCTCTCTATAACATGACCCAGCTGTAATGTCAGCGGTCGCATTGGTTTCATATTTGGTTTGCTTGTAGGGCGCTGGCACCCACAATCAGTGACCCTAAAAATTTGGCACTGCTGTGAATAGTTTAGTCGCAAAGTGAAGATTCACGGGTAAAAAGCCCCAAACTTCTAGATAGGTTCTTTTTCAGCTTTCAGCAGCCCTGGGCGAGTTTTTTAGAGAAATGTGACTCTTTTTCATGGTGCTCTTGTCTATGTCCAGCTAACCAACGAGATGAGGATGGTCATTGTCACTTTCTAAGCTGCGAACGGGCAGAAAGGTGAGAAAATGTCGAATTTTGACCATTTGTGCTGACCTTCCAATTTCAACGTACCTCTCTCTAACATGACCCAGCTGTTATGTCAGCGGTCGCATTGGTTTCATTTTTGGTTTGCTTGTAGGGCGCTGGCAGCCACAATCAGTGACCCAGAAAATTTGGCACTGCTGTGAATAGTTTAGTCGCAAAGTGAAGATTCACGGGTAAAAAGCCCCAAACTTCTAGATAGGTTCTTTTTCAGCTTTCAGCAGCCCTGGGCGAGTTCTTTAGAGAAATGTGACTCTTTTTCATGGTGCTCTTGTCTATGTCCAGCTACACAACGAGATGAGGATGGTCATTGTCATTTTCTAAGCTGCGAACGGGCAGAAAGGAGAGAAAATGTCGGATTTTGACCATTTGTGCTGACCTTTCAATTTCAACGTACCTCTCTATAACATGACCCAGCGGTAATTTCAGTGGTCGCATTGGTTTCATTTTTGGTTTGCTTGTAGGGCGCTAGCACCCGCATTCAGTGACCCAGAAAAATTGGCACTGCTGTGAATAGTTTAGTCGCAAAGTGAAGATTCACGGGTAAAAAGCCCCAAACTTCTAGATAGGTTCTTTTTCAGCTTTCAGCAGCCCTGGGCGAGTTCTTTACGGAAATGTGGGTCTTTTTTTGGTGCTCTTGTCTATGTCCAGCTACACAACGAGATGAGGATGGTCATTGTCATATTCTGAGCTGCGAACGGGCAGAACGGTGAGAAAATGTCGGATTTTGACCATTTGTGCTGACATTCCAATTTCAACGTACCTCTCTATAACATGACCCAGCTGCAATTTCAGTGGTCGCATTGGTTTCATTTTTGGTTTGCTTGTAGGGCGCTGGCACCCGCATTCAGTGACCGAGAAAATTTGGCACTGCTGTGAATAGTTTAGTCGCACGGTGAAGATTCACGGGTAAAAAGCCCCAAACTTCTAGATAGGTTCTTTTTCAGCTTTCAGCAGCCCTGGGCGAGTTCTTTAGAGAAATGTGGCTCTTTTTCATGGTGCTATTTTCTATGTCCAGCTACACAACGAGATGAGGTTGGTCATTGTCATTTTCTGAGCTGCGAACGGGCAGAAAGGAGAGAAAATGTCGGATTTTGACCATTTGTGCTGACCTTTCAATTTCAACGTACCTCTCTATAACATGACCCAGCGGTAATTTCAGTGGTCGCATTGGTTTCATTTTTGGTTTGCTTGTAGGGCGCTAGCACCCGCATTCAGTGACCCAGAAAAATTGGCACTGCTGTGAATAGTTTAGTCGCAAAGTGAAGATTCACGGGTAAAAAGCCCCAAACTTCTAGATAGGTTCTTTTTCAGCTTTCAGCAGCCCTGGGCGAGTTCTTTACGGAAATGTGGGTCTTTTTCTTGGTGCTCTTGTCTATGTCCAGCTACACAACGAGATGAGGATGGTCATTGTCATTTTCTGAGCTGCGAACGGGCAGAACGGTGAGAAAATGTCGGATTTTGACCATTTGTGCTGACATTCCAATTTCAACGTACCTCTCTATAACATGACCCAGCTGCAATTTCAGTGGTCGCATTGGTTTCATTTTTGGTTTGCTTGTAGGGCGCTGGCACCCGCATTCAGTGACCGAGAAAATTTGGCACTGCTGTGAATAGTTTAGTCGCACGGTGAAGATTCACGGGTAAAAAGCCCCAAACTTCTAGATAGGTTCTTTTTCAGCTTTCAGCAGCCCTGGGCGAGTTCTTTAGAGAAATGTGGCTCTTTTTCATGGTGCTCTTGTCTATGTCCAGCTAACCAACGAGATGAGGATGGTCATTGTCATGTTCTAAGCTGCGAACGGGCAGAAAGGTGAGAAAATGTCGGATTTTGACCATTTGTGCTGACCTTCCAATTTCAAAGTACCTCTCTATAACATGACCCAGCTGTAATGTCAGCGGTCGCATTGGTTTCATATTTGGTTTGCTTACAGGGCGCTGGCACCCACAATCAGTGACCCTAAAAATTTGGCACTACTGTGAATAGTTTAGTCGCAAAGTGAAGATTCACGGGTAAAAAGCCCCAAACTTCTAGATAGGTTCTTTTTCAGCTTTCAGCAGCCCTGGGCGAGTTATTTAGAGAAATGTGGGTCTTTTTCTTGATGCTCTTGTCTATGTCCAGCTACACAACGACATGAGGATGGTCATTGTCATTTTCTGAGCTGCGAACGGGCAGAAAGGTGAGAAAATGTCGGATTTTGACCATTTGTGCTGACCTTTCAATTTCAACGTACCTCTCTATAACATGACCCAGCTGTATTTTCAGTGGTCGCATTGGTTTCATTTTTGGTTTGCTTGTAGGGCGCTGGCACCCGCATTCAGTGACCCAGAAAATTTGGCACTGCTGTGAATAGTTTAGTCGCAAAGTGAAGATTCACGGGTAAAAAGCCCCAAACTTCTAGATAGGTTCTTTTTCAGCTTTCAGCAGCCCTGGATGAGTTCTTTAGAGAAATGTGGCCCTTCTTCATGGTGCTATTTTCTATGTCCAGCTACACAACTAGATGAGGATGGTCATTGTCATTTTCCAAGCTGCGAACGGGCAGAAAGGTGAGAAAATGTCGGATTTTGACCATTTGTCCTGACCTTTCAATTTCAACGTACCTCTCTATAACATGACCCAGCGGTAATTTCAGTGGTCGCATTGGTTTCATTTTTGGTTTGCTTGTAGGGCGCTGGCACCCGCATTTTGTGATCCAGAAAATTAGGCACTGCTGTGAATAGTTTAGTCGAAAAGTGAAGATTCACGGGTAAAAAGCCCCAAACTTCTAGATTGGTTCTTTTTCAGCTTTCAGCAGCCCTGGGTGAGTTCTTTAGAGAAATGGGGCTCTTTTTCATGGTGCCATTTTCTATGTCCAGCTACACAACGAGATGAGGATGGTCATTGTCATTTTCTCAGCTGAGAACGGGCAGAAAGGTGAGAAAATGTCGGATTTTGACCATTTGTGCTGACCTTTCAATTTCAACGTACCTCTCTATAACATGACCCAGCTGAAATTTCCGTGGTCACATTGGTTTCATTTTTGGTTTGCTTGTAGGGCGCTAGCACCCGCATTCAGTGACCCAGAAAATTTGGCACTGATGTGAATAGTTTAGTCGAAAAGTGAAGATTCACGGGTAAATAGCCCCAAACTTCTAGATAGGTTCTTTTTCAGCTTTCAGCAGCCCTGGGTGAGTTCTTCAGAGAAATGTGGCTCTTTCTCATGGTGCTATTTTCTATGTCCAGCTACACAACGAGATGAGGATGGTCATTTTCATTTTCTGAGCTGCGAACGGGCAGAAAGGTGAGAAAATGTCGGATTTTGACCATTTGTGCTGAACTTTCAATTTCAACGTACCTCTCTATAACATGACCCAGCTGTAATTTCAGTGGTCGCATTGGTTTCATTTTTGGTTTGCTTGTAGGGCGCTACCACCCGCATTCAGTGACCTAGAAAATTTGGCACTGCTGTGAATAGTTTAGTCGAAAAGTGAAGATTCACGAGTAAAAAGCCCCAAACTTCTAGATAGGTTCTTTTTCAGCTTTCAGCAGCCCTGGGTGAGTTCTTTAGAGAAATGTGGCTCTTTTTCATGGTGCTATATTCTATGTCCAGCTAACCAACGAGATGAGGATGGTCATTGTCATTTTCTAAGCTGCGAACGGGCAGAAAGGTGAGAAAATGTCGGATTTTGACCATTTGTGCTGACCTTCCAATTTCAACGTACCTCTCTATAACATGACCCAGCTGTAATGTCAGCGGTCGCATTGGTTTCATATTTGGTTTGCTTGTAGGGCGCTGGCACCCACAATCAGTGACCCTAAAAATTTGGCACTGCTGTGAATAGTTTAGTCGCAAAGTGAAGATTCACGGGTAAAAAGCCCCAAACTTCTAGATAGGTTCTTTTTCAGCTTTCAGCAGCCCTGGGCGAGTTTTTTAGAGAAATGTGACTCTTTTTCATGGTGCTCTTGTCTATGTCCAGCTAACCAACGAGATGAGGATGGTCATTGTCACTTTCTAAGCTGCGAACGGGCAGAAAGGTGAGAAAATGTCGAATTTTGACCATTTGTGCTGACCTTCCAATTTCAACGTACCTCTCTCTAACATGACCCAGCTGTTATGTCAGCGGTCGCATTGGTTTCATTTTTGGTTTGCTTGTAGGGCGCTGGCAGCCACAATCAGTGACCCAGAAAATTTGGCACTGCTGTGAATAGTTTAGTCGCAAAGTGAAGATTCACGGGTAAAAAGCCCCAAACTTCTAGATAGGTTCTTTTTCAGCTTTCAGCAGCCCTGGGCGAGTTCTTTAGAGAAATGTGACTCTTTTTCATGGTGCTCTTGTCTATGTCCAGCTACACAACGAGATGAGGATGGTCATTGTCATTTTCTAAGCTGCGAACGGGCAGAAAGGAGAGAAAATGTCGGATTTTGACCATTTGTGCTGACCTTTCAATTTCAACGTACCTCTCTATAACATGACCCAGCGGTAATTTCAGTGGTCGCATTGGTTTCATTTTTGGTTTGCTTGTAGGGCGCTAGCACCCGCATTCAGTGACCCAGAAAAATTGGCACTGCTGTGAATAGTTTAGTCGCAAAGTGAAGATTCACGGGTAAAAAGCCCCAAACTTCTAGATAGGTTCTTTTTCAGCTTTCAGCAGCCCTGGGCGAGTTCTTTACGGAAATGTGGGTCTTTTTTTGGTGCTCTTGTCTATGTCCAGCTACACAACGAGATGAGGATGGTCATTGTCATATTCTGAGCTGCGAACGGGCAGAACGGTGAGAAAATGTCGGATTTTGACCATTTGTGCTGACATTCCAATTTCAACGTACCTCTCTATAACATGACCCAGCTGCAATTTCAGTGGTCGCATTGGTTTCATTTTTGGTTTGCTTGTAGGGCGCTGGCACCCGCATTCAGTGACCGAGAAAATTTGGCACTGCTGTGAATAGTTTAGTCGCACGGTGAAGATTCACGGGTAAAAAGCCCCAAACTTCTAGATAGGTTCTTTTTCAGCTTTCAGCAGCCCTGGGCGAGTTCTTTAGAGAAATGTGGCTCTTTTTCATGGTGCTATTTTCTATGTCCAGCTACACAACGAGATGAGGTTGGTCATTGTCATTTTCTGAGCTGCGAACGGGCAGAAAGGTGAGAAAATGTCGAATTTTGACCATTTGTGCTGACCTTCCAATTTCAACGTACCTCTCTCTAACATGACCCAGCTGTTATGTCAGCGGTCGCATTGGTTTCATTTTTGGTTTGCTTGTAGGGCGCTGGCAGCCACAATCAGTGACCCAGAAAATTTGGCACTGCTGTGAATAGTTTAGTCGCAAAGTGAAGATTCACGGGTAAAAAGCCCCAAACTTCTAGATAGGTTCTTTTTCAGCTTTCAGCAGCCCTGGGCGAGTTCTTTAGAGAAATGTGACTCTTTTTCATGGTGCTCTTGTCTATGTCCAGCTACACAACGAGATGAGGATGGTCATTGTCATTTTCTAAGCTGCGAACGGGCAGAAAGGAGAGAAAATGTCGGATTTTGACCATTTGTGCTGACCTTTCAATTTCAACGTACCTCTCTATAACATGACCCAGCGGTAATTTCAGTGGTCGCATTGGTTTCATTTTTGGTTTGCTTGTAGGGCGCTAGCACCCGCATTCAGTGACCCAGAAAAATTGGCACTGCTGTGAATAGTTTAGTCGCAAAGTGAAGATTCACGGGTAAAAAGCCCCAAACTTCTAGATAGATTCTTTTTCAGCTTTCAGCAGCCCTGGGCGAGTTCTTTACGGAAATGTGGGTCTTTTTTTGGTGCTCTTGTCTATGTCCAGCTACACAACGAGATGAGGATGGTCATTGTCCTATTCTGAGCTGCGAACGGGCAGAACGGTGAGAAAATGTCGGATTTTGACCATTTGTGCTGACATTCCAATTTCAACGTACCTCTCTATAACATGACCCAGCTGCAATTTCAGTGGTCGCATTGGTTTCATTTTTGGTTTGCTTGTAGGGCGCTGGCACCCGCATTCAGTGACCGAGAAAATTTGGCACTGCTGTGAATAGTTTAGTCGCACGGTGAAGATTCACGGGTAAAAAGCCCCAAACTTCTAGATAGGTTCTTTTTCAGCTTTCAGCAGCCCTGGGCGAGTTCTTTAGAGAAATGTGGCTCTTTTTCATGGTGCTATTTTCTATGTCCAGCTACACAACGCGATGAGGTTGGTCATTGTCATTTTCTGAGCTGCGAACGGGCAGAAAGGAGAGAAAATGTCGGATTTTGACCATTTGTGCTTACCTTTCAATTTCAACGTACCTCTCTATAACATGACCCAGCGGTAATTTCAGTGGTCGCATTGGTTTCATTTTTGGTTTGCTTGTAGGGCGCTAGCACCCGCATTCAGTGACCCAGAAAAATTGGCACTGCTGTGAATAGTTTAGTCGCAAAGTGAAGATTCACGGGTAAAAAGCCCCAAACTTCTAGATAGGTTCTTTTTCAGCTTTCAGCAGCCCTGGGCGAGTTCTTTACGGAAATGTGGGTCTTTTTCTTGGTGCTCTTGTCTATGTCCAGCTACACAACGAGATGAGGATGGTCATTGTCATTTTCTGAGCTGCGAACGGGCAGAACGGTGAGAAAATGTCGGATTTTGACCATTTGTGCTGACATTCCAATTTCAACGTACCTCTCTATAACATGACGCAGCTGCAATTTCAGTGGTCGCATTGGTTTCATTTTTGGTTTGCTTGTAGGGCGCTGGCACCCGCATTCAGTGACCCAGAAAATTTGGCACTGCTGTGAATAGTTTAGTCGCACGGTGAAGATTCACGGGTAAAAAGCCCCAAACTTCTAGATAGGTTCTTTTTCAGCTTTCAGCAGCCCTGGGCGAGTTCTTTAGAGAAATGTGGCTCTTTTTCATGGTGCTATTTTCTATGTCCAGCTACACAACGAGATGAGGTTGGTCATTGTCATTTTCTGAGCTGCGAACGGGCAGAAAGGTGAGAAAATGTCGGATTTTGACCATTTGTGCTGACCTTTCAATTTCAACGTACCTCTCTATAACATGCCCCAGCTGTATTTTCAGTGGTCGCATTGGGTTCATTTTTGGTTTGCTTGTAGGGCGCTGGCACCCGCATTCAGTGACCCAGAAAATTTGGCACTGCTGTAAATAGTTTAGTCGCAAAGTGAAGATTCACGGGTAAAAAGCCCCAAACTTCTAGATAGGTTCTTTTTCAGCTTTCAGCAACCCTGGGCGAGTTCTTTAGAGAAATGTGACTCTTTTTCATGGTGCTCTTGTCTATGTCCAGCTAACCAACGAGATGAGGATGGTCATTGTCATTTTCTAAGCTGCGAACGGGCAGAAAGGTGAGAAAATGTCGGATTTTGACCATTTGTGCTGACCTTCCAATAGATGACTTGCACAAAGATCCGAGCCGCGAGTGAGATGGGGCAAGTGCACCCTGTGCACCCACACAGCAGGCTACACTGCGGGGACCCTCACCGTCTGTGTACAGTGTACTTTTTTTGTCAGCGTGAATGAACGGTGCACGGCATGTACATGCCAGTACATGATCAGTACCGTCACTGTCTTCAGCAGCTCATGAGTCATGCATGTGCACTTGTAGGGTTAGTGGAAGTACATGAGTGTATAATATTTAAATTATTATGTGAAGAGAAACCAGGCGTCCAAACCAACCCAAAATACTCTTGCCTTATTCTTCGGTGAAAAAGTTATAAAAAAAATTGTCCTACCAAACAACAGTGTGCATAGAAGCAACCTCGATGCACCGAATAATATGGCATCCGGGAGCAGCAAGTGTTGCACGAGGATCCCAAGAACACGTCAAGTTCCATTCTACCCGCCGCCATCAAAAGAACGAAGGATAACTGTGCTAGCCTAGTTCATATTCAATGTAACGCTAATTGTACGGGATATAGGAGCCTGTTGGGAAGGCGTGGGTGAGCTGTAAGATCTTGTACGGTTCGCACAGCACAACATACATGCAGCAGTTATTGCGACGGTTAACACCGATGGACGAGAGTCATGAAGCACAGTCCATGGGGTTGACGTTTCTGGGCTTCCTTTCCGAAAGGAAAGTTTTATTTCTTCTCAAATAAAGCAGAATCATGCTGATTATACCAGTCTGTTGTGAAGACAAGAAAGCAGCCATGGACATTGTGCCATTCTAAAGGAACGACAGGTAACGTTAAAAGATAAAGCACTTCATCTGAAAACTCAAGGACTATTCCTAAATACAGCAAATGATAATCCTAGCCTGGTATTGTCCAACTCCGTCATGTGAGCTATTCGGTGAGTTATCATGGGAAGCATAATATTCGAAATGCTAAACAGTTGCAGTTGTGTTCGTCGCCACACAACGCCATCGCCAGTTCACATTCGAAATGTAGCCATTTTTACGCTTGTGTCCCTATACACGGCATGGAAGGTTGAACAGATTCAACTCTTCCATCGCTTCTTGATCTGTACGGTAGTGCGGTTGCGTTCCCGTTCCTGACACACACATCCGTCTCCGCTAACCAGCATCATGAGCACTCCAATGGTTCCCGCCGCTCCTTCCGTATCGTCCCAGCGCGCCCCGTCAAAATGTGAACTACTGTAGGCAACGGAGCCAGTGTATGATGAAGGTGAATGCACTGTTTGATGATGCTCCAACAAATCCTTTCACTGTTGTATGGAATTTGTAAGAAGAGTAGTGGCTCAACTGTAGGTCCAACGCAGAAGGTACCTCGCAGCGCAGTTCTGTTACGTCCACGTCCACGATAATGAACACACTCAGCAGACTGTGATGTGTATCAGACACACTCTGGCATTATTTGTTCCACCTTCTCCCATGAGGAGATAAAATGTAGTTCAATCATGTCTTCAGTACATGGGGTACCGGTGCCTCGTTGCAACTAAACAGGTACGCAGTTACTTTCCCATGAGACCCAGTCGGAGCCGCATCGTCGTCATTACCAGCTAATCATGGAGAGGTATAGTGTGACGTTCCACCACTCCCTGATTCAATCATAGTTTGCGAGCCAGCGCCAAACTGCTTTCTCACTAGAGCCAGGCATTGGTCATATGGCTTCAGTAAGGTTTACAATGCTACGTCTCAGGCCTAAGTCCAAGTCTAGATACAGCTGCTCAGAGTCAGGGCTGATGAAAATGTTCATATCGGAACAAGTGAGACTTCAACAGTAGCTAGTACACATCAGGCCTGAGTACTTCGCAGCGTTTCTCCAGCACACTTGTTCTCTCCTTCAACTCCGATACTACTTGAAGTACTACTAAAGGCCATCTGGCTCTCACATTCAGTCCTTCCACCCTTCATTTTCGTGGTTTGGGCTTCCACTCGTGACTCGGCAGGTTCCTGGCCTCTCCGCAGTCTGTCCTCAGGAGAGGGTCGCTCTGGAGCTAGTGCAGCTGAATCAAAGGGAATCGAGTTCTTTCTCAGACGTCCACAAACTTTCGTTGGCTCGACTTCGCTTCCAGTGCGGGAAAGTAGTCACACTTCAGGACCACGACGTGCTTGTTGCAGCCTACACCAATGATACTAAAATAAGATTCCCTCATTTTTCTGCCTCCCGGCCGGCCGGCTCAACAAAGAACATATGGAATGGGAGCCTCAGTTCCATCTCTCGTCTGCTAGTGCATTCAGGAGCGCAGCAGCGCTTCGGCATGACGATAAAAGCCGAATCAAAACAACTCTACTTTCTAGCCAAAAAAACTAGCTCAGTGTTCGTCAGGCAAAAAGCGAAAGTCACGAACTCAAAAGGTGGGGAAGTCAGAGTCAGAAGGTCCACTTGCCCCGTCTCGAACCCAGACAATCTTTGTGCAAGTCATCCATTTCAACGTACCTCTCTATAACATGACCCAGCTGTAATGTCAGCGGTCGCATTGGTTTCATATTTGGTTTGCTTACAGGGCGCTGGCACCCACAATCAGTGACCCTAAAAATTTGGCACTGCTGTGAATAGTTTAGTCGCAAAGTGAAGATTCACGGGTAAAAAGCCCCAAACTTCTAGATAGGTTCTTTTTCAGCTTTCAGCAGCCCTGGGCGAGTTATTTAGAGAAATGTGGGTCTTTTTCTTGATGCTCTTGTCTATGTCCAGCTACACAACGAGATGAGGATGGTCATTGTCATTTTCTGAGCTGCGAACGGGCAGAAAGGTGAGAAAATGTCGGATTTTGACCATTTGTGCTGACCTTTCAATTTCAACGTACCTCTCTATAACATGACCCAGCTGTATTTTCAGTGGTCGCATTGGTTTCATTTTTAGTTTGCTTGTAGGGCGCTGGCACCCGCATTCAGTGACCCAGAAAATTTGGCACTGCTGTGAATAGTTTAGTCGCAAAGTGAAGATTCACGGGTAAAAAGCCCCAAACTTCTAGATAGGTTCTTTTTCAGCTTTCAGCAGCCCTGGGTGAGTTCTTTAGAGAAATGTGGCTCTTTTTCATGGTGCTATTTTCTATGTCCAGCTAACCAACGAGATGAGGATGGTCATTGTCATGTTCTAAGCTGCGAACGGGCAGAAAGGTGAGAAAATGTCGGATTTTGACCATTTGTGCTGACCTTCCAATTTCAACGTACCTCTCTATAACATGACCCAGCTGTAATGTCAGCGGTCGCATTGGTTTCATTTTTGGTTTGCTTGTAGGGCGCTGGCAGCCACAATCAGTGACCCAGAAAATTTGGCACTGCTGTGAATAGTTTAGTCGCAAAGTGAAGATTCACGGGTAAAAAGCCCCAACCTTCTAGATAGGTTCTTTTTGAGCTTTCAGCAGCCCTGGGCGAGTTCTTTAGAGAAATGTGACTCTTTTTCATGGTGCTCTTGTCTATGTCCAGCTACACAACGAGATGAGGATGGTCATTTTCATTTTCTAAGCTGCGAACGGGCAGAAAGGAGAGAAAATGTCGGATTTTGACCATTTGTGCTGACCTTTCAATTTCAACGTACCTCTCTATAACATGACCCAGCGGTATTTTCAGTGGTCGCATTGGTTTCATTTTTGGTTTGCTTGTAGGGCGCTGGCACCCGCATTCAGTAACCCAGAAAATTTGGCACTGCTGTGAATAGTTTAGTCGCAAAGTGAAGATTCACGGGTAAAAAGCCCCAAACTTCTAGATAGGTTCTTTTTCAGCTTTCAGCAGCCCTGGGCGAGTTCTTTACGGAAATGTGGGTCTTTTTTTGGTGCTCTTGTCTATGTCCAGCTACACAACGAGATGAGGATGGTCATTGTCATTTTCTGAGCTGCGAACGGGCAGAAAGGTGAGAAAATGTCGGATTTTGACCATTTGTGCTGACCTTCCAATTTCAACGTACCTCTCTATAACATGACCCAGCTGCAATTTCAGCGGTCGCATTGGTTTCATATTTGGTTTGCTTACAGGGCGCTGGCACCCACAATCAGTGACCCTAAAAATTTGGCACTGCTGTAAATAGTTTAGTCGCAAAGTGAAGATTCACGGGTAAAAAGCCCCAAACTTCTAGATAGGTTCTTTTTCAGCTTTCAGCAACCCTGGGCGAGTTCCTTAGAGAAATGTGACTCTTTTTCATGGTGCTTTTGTCTATGTCCAGCTAACCAACGAGATGAGGATGGTCATTGTCATGTTCTAAGCTGCGAACGGGCAGAAAGGTGAGAAAATGTCGGATTTTGACCATTTGTGCTGACCTTCCAATTTCAACGTACCTCTCTATAACATGACCCAGCTGTAATGTCAGCGGTCGCATTGGTTTCATATTTGGTTTGCTTACAGGGCGCTGGCACCCACAATCAGTGACCCTAAAAATTTGGCACTGCTGTGAATAGTTTAGTCGCAAAGTGAAGATTCACGGGTAAAAAGCCCCAAACTTCTAGATAGGTTCTTTTTCAGCTTTCAGCAGCCCTGGGTGAGTTCTTTAGAGAAATGTGGCTCTTTTTCATGGTGCTATTTTCTATGTCCAGCTAACCAACGAGATGAGGATGGTCATTGTCATTTTCTAAGCTGCGAACGGGCAGAAAGGTGAGAAAATGTCGGATTTTGACCATTTGTGCTGACCTTCCAATTTCAACGTACCTCTCTATAACATGACCCAGCTGTAATGTCAGCGGTCGCATTGGTTTCATTTTTGGTTTGTTTGTAGGGCGCTGGCAGCCACAATCAGTGACCCAGAAAATTTGGCACTGCTGTGAATAGTTTAGTCGCAAAGTGAAGATTCACGGGTAAAAAGCCCCAACCTTCTAGATAGGTTCTTTTTGAGCTTTCAGCAGCCCTGGGCGAGTTCTTTAGAGAAATGTGACTCTTTTTCATGGTGCTCTTGTCTATGTCCAGCTACACAACGAGATGAGGATGGTCATTGTCATTTTCTGAGCTGCGAACGGGCAGAAAGGAGAGAAATTGTCGGATTTTGACCATTTGTGCTGACCTTTCAATTTCAACGTACCTCTCTATAACATGACCCAGCGGTATTTTCAGTGGTCGCATTGGTTTCATTTTTGGTTTGCTTGTAGGGCGCTGGCACCCGCATTCAGTGACCCAGAAAATTTGGCACTGCTGTGAATAGTTTAGTCGCAAAGTGAAGATTCACGGGTAAAAAGCCCCAAACTTCTAGATAGGTTCTTTTTCAGCTTTCAGCAGCCCTGGGCGAGTTCTTTACGGAAATGTGGGTCTTTTTTTGGTGCTCTTGTCTATGTCCAGCTACACAACGAGATGAGGATGGTCATTGTCATTTTCTGAGCTGCGAACGGGCAGAACGGTGAGAAAATGTCGGATTTTGACCATTTGTGCTGACCTTCCAATTTCAACGTACCTCTCTATAACATGACCCAGCTGCAATTTCAGCGGTCGCATTGGTTTCATATTTGGTTTGCTTACAGGGCGCTGGCACCCACAATCAGTGACCCTAAAAATTTGGCACTGCTGTAAATAGTTTAGTCGCAAAGTGAAGATTCACGGGTAAAAAGCCCCAAACTTCTAGATAGGTTCTTTTTCAGCTTTCAGCAACCCTGGGCGAGTTCCTTAGAGAAATGTGACTCTTTTTCATGGTGCTCTTGTCTATGTCCAGCTAACCAACGAGATGAGGATGGTCATTGTCATGTTCTAAGCTGCGAACGGGCAGAAAGGTGAGAAAATGTCGGATTTTGACCATTTGTGCTGACCTTCCAATTTCAACGTACCTCTCTATAACATGACCCAGCTGTAATGTCAGCGGTCGCATTGGTTTCATATTTGGTTTGCTTACAGGGCGCTGGCACCCACAATCAGTGACCCTAAAAATTTGGCACTGCTGTGAATAGTTTAGTCGCAAAGTGAAGATTCACGGGTAAAAAGCCCCAAACTTCTAGATAGGTTCTTTTTCAGCTTTCAGCAGCCCTGGGTGAGTTCTTCAGAGAAATGTGGCTCTTTTTCATGGTGCTATTTTCTATGTCCAGCTAACCAATGAGATGAGGATGGTCATTGTCATTTTCTAAGCTGCGAACGGGCAGAAAGGTGAGAAAATGTCGGATTTTGACCATTTGTGCTGACCTTCCAATTTCAACGTACCTCTCTATAACATGACCCAGCTGTAATGTCAGCGGTCGCATTGGTTTCATATTTGGTTTGCTTGTAGGTCGCTGGCAACCACAATCAGTGACCCTGAAAATTTGGCACTGCTGTGAATAGTTTAGTCGCAAAGTGAAGATTCACGGGTGAAAAGCCCTAAACTTCTAGATAGGTTCTTTTTCAGCTTTCAGCAGCCCTGGGCGAGTTCTTTAGAGAAATGTGACTCTTTTTCATGGTGCTCTTGTCTATGTCCAGCTAACCAACGAGATGAGGATGGTCATTGTCATTTTCTAAGCTGCGAACGGGCAGAAAGGTGAGAAAATGTCGGATTTTGACCATTTGTGCTGACCTTCCAATTTCAACGTACCTCTCTATAACATGACCCAGCTGTAATGTCAGCGGTCGCATTGGTTTCATTTTTGGTTTGCTTGTAGGGCGCTGGCAGCTACAATCAGTGACCCTAAAAAATTGGCACTGCTGTGAATTGTTTAGTCCCAAAGTGAAGATTCACGGGTAAAAAGCCCCAAACTTCTAGATAGGTTCTTTTTCAGCTTTCAGCAGCCCTGGGCGAGTTCTTGAGAGAAATGTGACTCTTTTTCATGGTGCTCTTGTCTATGTCCAGCTACACAACGAGATGAGGATGGTCATTGTCATTTTCTGAGCTGCGAACGGGCAGAACGGTGAGAAAATGTCGGATTTTGACCATTTGTGCTGACCTTCCAATTTCAACGTACCTCTCTATAACATGACCCAGCTGCAATTTCAGCGGTCGCATTGGTTTCATATTTGGTTTGCTTACAGGGCGCTGGCACCCACAATCAGTGACCCTAAAAATTTGGCACTGTTGTAAATAGTTTAGTCGCAAAGTGAAGATTCACGGGTAAAAAGCCCCAAACTTCTAGATAGGTTCTTTTTCAGCTTTCAGCAACCCTGGGCGAGTTCCTTAGAGAAATGTGACTCTTTTTCATGGTGCTCTTGTCTATGTCCAGCTAACCAACGAGATGAGGATGGTCATTGTCATGTTCTAAGCTGCGAACGGGCAGAAAGGTGAGAAAATGTCGGATTTTGACCATTTGTGCTGACCTTCCAATTTCAACGTACCTCTCTATAACATGACCCAGCTGTAATGTCAGCGGTCGCATTGGTTTCATATTTGGTTTGCTTACAGGGCGCTGGCACCCACAATCAGTGACCCTAAAAATTTGGCACTGCTGTGAATAGTTTAGTCGCAAAGTGAAGATTCACGGGTAAAAAGCCCCAAACTTCTAGATAGGTTCTTTTTCAGCTTTCAGCAGCCCTGGGTGAGTTCTTCAGAGAAATGTGGCTCTTTTTCATGGTGCTATTTTCTATGTCCAGCTAACCAACGAGATGAGGATGGTCATTGTCATTTTCTAAGCTGCGAACGGGCAGAAAGGTGAGAAAATGTCGGATTTTGACCATTTGTGCTGACCTTCCAATTTCAACGTACCTCTCTATAACATGACCCAGCTGTAATGTCAGCGGTCGCATTGGTTTCATATTTGGTTTGCTTGTAGGTCGCTGGCAACCACAATCAGTGACCCTGAAAATTTGGCACTGCTGTGAATAGTTTAGTCGCAAAGTGAAGATTCACGGGTAAAAAGCCCCAAACTTCTAGATAGGTTCTTTTTCAGCTTTCAGCAGCCCTGGGCGAGTTCTTTAGAGAAATGTGACTCTTTTTCATGGTGCTCTTGTCTATGTCCAGCTACACAACGAGATGAGGATGGTCATTGTCATTTTCTAAGCTGCGAACGGGCAGAAAGGTGAGAAAATGTCGGATTTTGACCATTTGTGCTGACCTTCCAATTTCAACGTACCTCTCTATAACATGACCCAGCTGTAATGTCAGCGGTCGCATTGGTTTCATTTTTGGTTTGCTTGTAGGGCGCTGGCAGCTACAATCAGTGACCCTAAAAAATTGGCACTGCTGTGAATTGTTTAGTCCCAAAGTGAAGATTCACGGGTAAAAAGCCCCAAACTTCTAGATAGGTTCTTTTTCAGCTTTCAGCAGCCCTGGGCGAGTTCTTGAGAGAAATGTGACTCTTTTTCATGGTGCTCTTGTCTATGTCCAGGTAACCAACGAGATGAGGATGGTCATTGTCATTTTCTAAGCTGCGAACGGGCAGAAAGGAGAGAAAATGTCGGATTTTGACCATTTGTGCTGACCTTTCAATTTCAACGTACCTCTCTATAACATAACCCAGCGGTAATTTCAGTGGTCGCATTGGTTTCATTTTTGGTTTGCTTGTAGGGCGCTGGCACCCGCATTCAGTGACCCAGAAAATTTGGCACTGCTGTGAATAGTTTAGTCGCAAAGTGAAGATTCACGGGTAAAAAGCCCCAAACTTCTAGATAGGTTCTTTTTCAGCTTTCAGCAGCCCTGGGCGAGTTCTTTAGAGAAATGTGGCTCTTTTTCATGGTGCTATTTTCAATGTCCAGCTACACAACGAGATGAGGATGGTCATTGTCATTTTCTAAGCTGCGAACGGGCAGAAAGGAGAGAAATTGTCGGATTTTGACCATTTGTGCTGGCCTTTCAATTTCAACGTACCTCTCTATAACATGACCCAGCTGTAATTTCAGTGGTTGCATTGGTTTCATTTTTGGTTTGCTTGTGGGGCGCTGCACCCGCATTCAGTGACCCAGAAAATTTGGCACTGCTGTGAATAGTTTAGTCGCAAAGTGAAGATTCACGGGTAAAAAGCCTCAAACTTGTAGATAGGTTCTTTTTCAGCTTTCAGCAGCCCTGGGCGAGTTTCTTTAGAGAAATGTGACTCTTTTTCATGGTGCTCTTGTCTATGTCCAGGTACACAACGAGATGAGGATGGTCATTGTCATTTTCTGAGCTGCGAACGGGCAGAAAGGTGAGAAAATGTCGGATTTTGACCATTTGTGCTGACCTTTCAATTTCAACGTACCTCTCTATAACATGACCCAGCTGTAATGTCAGCGGTCGCATTGGTTTCATATTTGGTTTGCTTGTAGGGCGCTGGCACCCACAATCAGTGACCCTAAAAATTTGGCACTGCTGTGAATAGTTTAGTCGCAAAGTGAAGATTCACGGGTAAAAAGCCCCAAACTTCTAGATAGGTTCTTTTTCAGCTTTCAGCAGCCCTGGGCGAGTTCTTCAGAGAAGTGTGACTTTTTTTCATGGTGCTCTTGTCTATGTCCAGCTAACCAACGAGATGATGATGGTCATTGTCATTTTCTAAGCTGCGAACGGGCAAAAAGGTGAGAAAATGTCGGATTTTGACCATTTGTGCTGACCTTCCAATTTCAACGTACCTCTCTATAACATGACCCAGCTGTAATGTCAGCGGTCGCATTGGTTTCATTTTGGGTTTGCTTGTAGGGCGCTGGCACCCGCATTCAGTGACCCAGAAAATTAGGCACTGCTGTGAATAGTTTAGTCGCAAAGTGAAGATTCACGGGTAAAAACCCCAAACTTCTAGATAGGTTCTTTTTCAGCTTTCAGCAGCCCTGGGTGAGTTCTTTAGAGAAATGTGGCTCTTTTTCACGGTGTTATTTTCTATGTCCAGCTGCACAACAAGATGAGGATGGTCATTGTCATTTTCTGAGCGGCGAACGGGCAGAAAGGTGAGAAAATGTCGGATTTTGACCATTTGTGCTGACCTTTCAATTTCAACGTACCTCTCTATAATATGACCCAGCTGTAAAGTCAGCGGTCGCATTGGTTTCATATTTGGTTTGCTTGTAGGGCGCTGGCACCCACAATCAGTGACCCCGAAAATTTGGCACTGCTGTGAATAGTTTAGTCGCAAAGTGAAGATTCACGGGTAAAAAGCCCCAAACTTCTAGATAGGTTCTTTTTCAGCTTTCAGCAGCCCTGGGCGAGTTCTTTAGAGAAATGTGACTCTTTTTCATGGTGCTCTTGTCTATGTCCAGCTAACCAACGAGATGAGGATGGTCATTGTCATTTTCTAAGCTGCGATCGGGCAGAAAGGTGAGAAAATGTCGGATTTTGACCATTTGTGCTGACCTTCCAATTTCAACGTACCTCTCTATAACATGACCCAGCTGTAAAGTCAGCGGTCGCATTGGTTTCATTTTTGGTTTGCTTGTAGGGCGCTTGCAGCCACAATCAGTGACCCGGAAAATTTTGCACTGCTGTGAATAGTTTAGTCGCAAAGTGAAGATTCACGGGTAAAAAGCCCCAAACTTCTAGATAGGTTTTTTTTCAGCTTTCAGCAGCCCTGGGCGAGTTCTTTAGAGAAATGTGACTCTTTTTCATGGTGCTATTTTCTATGTCCAGCTACACAACGAGATGAGGTTGGTCATTGTCATTTTCTGAGCTGCGAACGGGCAGAAAGGTGAGAAAATGTCGGATTTTGACCATTTGTGCTGACCTTTCAATTTCAACGTACCTCTCTATAACATGACCCAGCTGTTTTTTCAGTGGTCGCATTGGTTTCATTTTTGGTTTGCTTGTAGGGCGCTGGCACCCGCATTCAGTGACCCAGAAAATTTGGCACTGCTGTGAATAGTTTAGTCGCAAAGTGAAGATTCACGGGTAAAAAGCCCCAAACTTCTAGATAGGTTCTTTTTCAGCTTTCAGCAGCCCTGGGTGAGTTCTTTAGAGAAATGTGGCTCTTTTTCATGGTGCTATTTTCTATGTCCAGCTAACCAACGAGATGAGGATGGTCATTGTCATTTTCTAAGCTGCGAACGGCCAGAAAGGTGAGAAAATGTCGGATTTTGACCATTTGTGCTGACCTTCCAATTTCAACGTACCTCTCTATAACATGACCCAGCTGTAAAGTCAACGGTCGCATTGGTTTCATATTTGGTTTGCTTGTAGGGCGCTGGCACCCAAAATCAGTGACCCTGAAAATTTGCCACTGCTGTGAATGGTTTAGTCGCAAAGTGAAGATTCACGGGTAAAGCCCCAAACTTCTAGATAGGTTCTTTTTCAGCTTTCAGCAGCCCTGGGCGAGTTCTTTAGAGAAATGTGACTCTTTTTCATGGTGCTCTTGTCTATGTCCAGCTACACAACGAGATGAGGATGGTCATTGCTATTTTCTAAGCTGCGAACGGGCAGAAAGGAGAGAAAATGTCGGATTTTGACCATTTGTGCTGACCTTTCAATTTCAACGTACCTCTCTATAACATGACTCAGCGGTAATTTCAGTGGTCGCATTGGTTTCATCTTTGGTTTGCTTGTAGGGGGCTGGCACCCGCATTCAGTGACCCAGAAAATTTGGCACTGCTGTGAATAGTTTAGTCGCAAAGTGAAGATTCACGGGTAAAAAGCCCCAAACTTCTAGATAGGTTCTTTTTCAGCTTTCAGCAGCCCTGGGCGAGTTCTTTAGAGAAATGTGACTCTTTTTCATGGTGCTCTTGTCTATGTCCAGCTAACCAACGAGATGAGGATGGTCATTGTCATTTTCTAAGCTGCGAACGGGCAGAAAGGTGAGAAAATGTCGGATTTTGACCATTTGTGCTGACCTTTCAATTTCAACGTACCTCTCTATAACATGACCCAGCTGTAATTTCAGTGGTCGCATTGGTTTCATTTTTGGTTTGCTTGTAGGGCGCTGGCACCCGCATTCAGTGACCTAGAAAATTTGGCAATGCTGTGAATAGTTTAGTCGGAAAGTGAAGATTCACGGGTAAAAAGCCCCAAACTTCTAGATAGGTTCTTTTTCAGCTTTCAGCAGCCCTGGGCGAGTTCTTTAGAGAAATGTGACTCTTTTTCATGGTGCTATTTTCTATGTCCAGCTACACAACGAGATGAGGATGGTCATTGTCATTTTCTAAGCTGCGAACGTGCAGAAAGGTGAGAAAATGTCGGATTTTGACCATTTGTGCTGACCTTTCAATTTCAACGTACCTCTCTATAACATGACCCAGCTGTAATGTCAGCGGTCGCATTGGTTTCATATTTGGTTTGCTTGTAGGGCGCTGGCACCCACAATCAGTGACCCTAAAAATTTGGCACTGCTGTGAATAGTTTAGTCGCAAAGTGAAGATTCACGGGTAAAAAGCCCCAAACTTCTAGATAGGTTCTTTTTCAGCTTTCAGCAGCCCTGGGCGAGTTCTTTAGAGAAATGTGACTCTTTTTCATGGTGCTCTTGTCTATGTCCAGCTACAAAACGAGATAAGGATGGTCATTGTCATTTTCTAAGCTGCGAACGGGCAGAAAGGAGAGAAAGTGTCGGATTTTGACCATTTGTGCTGACCTTTCAATTTCAACGTACCTCTCTATAACATGACCCAGCGGTAATTTCAGTGGTCGCATTGGTTTGATTTTTGGTTTGCTTGTAGGGCGCTGGCACCCGCATTCAGTGACCCAGAAGAGTTGGCGCCGCTGTGAATAGTTTAGTCGCAAAGTGAAGATTCACGGGTAAAAAGCCCCAAACTTCTAGATAGGTTCTTTTTCAGCTTTCAGCAGCCCTGGGCGAGTTCTTTAGAAAAATGGGGCTCTTTTTCATGGTGCTATTTTCTATGTCCAGCTACACAACGAGATGAGGATGGTCATTGTCATTTTCTGAGCTGCGAACGGGCAGAACGGTGAGAAAATGTCGGATTTTGACCATTTGTGCTGACCTTTCAATTTCAACGTACCTCTCTATAACATGACCCAGCTGTAATTTCAGTGGTCGCATTGGTTTGATTTTTGGTTTGCTTGTAGGGCGCTGGCACCCGCATTCAGTGACCCAGAAAAATTGGCACTGCTGTGAATAGTTTAGTCGCAAAGTGAAGATTCACGGGTAAAAAGCCCCAAACTTCTAGATAGGTTCTTTTTCAGCTTTCAGCAGCCCTGGGCGAGTTCTTTGGAGAAATGTGAGTCTTTTTCTTGGTGCTCTTGTCCATCTCCCGCTACACAACGAGATGAGGATGGTCATAGTTATTTTTTGAGCTGCGAACTGGCAGAAAGGTGAGAAAATGTCGGATTTTGACCATTTGTGCTGACCTTTCAATTTCAACGTACCTCTCTATAACATGACCCAGCTGTAATTTCAGTGGTCGCATTGGTTTCATTTTTGGTTTGCATGTAGGGCGCTGCCACCCGCATTCAGTAACCCAGAAAATTTGGCACTGCTGTGAATAGTTTAGTCGCAAAGTGAAGATTCACGGGTAAAAAGCCCCAAACTTCTAGATAGGTTCTTTTTCAGCTTTCAGCAGCCCATGGGCGAGTTCTTTAGAGAAATGTGGTGCTTTTTCATGGTGCTCTTGTCTATGTCCAGCTAACTAACGAGATGAGGATGGTCATTGTCATTTTCTAAGCTGCGAACGTGCAGAAAGGTGAGAAAATGTCGGATTTTGACCATTTGTGCTGACCTTCCAATTTCAACGTACCTCTCTATAACATGACCCAGCTGTAATGTCAGCGGTCGCATTGGTTTCATATTTGGTTTGCTTGTTGGGCGCTGGCACCCACAATCAGTGACCCTAAAAATTTGGCACTGCTGTGAATAGTTTAGTCGCAAAGTGAAGATTCACGGGTAAAAAGCCCCAAACTTCTAGATAGGTTTTTTTTCAGCTTTCAGCAGCCCTGGGCGAGTTCTTTAGAGAAATGTGGCGCTTTGTCATGGTGCTCTTGTCTACGTCCAGCTACACAACAAGATGAGGATTGTCATTGTCATTTTCTAAGCTGCGAACGAGCAGAAAGGTGAGAAAAATCGGATTTTGACCATTTGTGCTGACCTTTCAATTTCAACGTACCTCTCTATAACATGACCCAGCTGTAATGTCAGCGGTCGCATTGGTTTCATTTTTGGTTTGTTTTTAGGGCGCTTGCACCCACAATCAGTGACCCTAAAAATTTGGCACTACTGTGAATAGTTTAGTCGCAAAGTGATGAATGACGGGTAAAAAGCCCCAAACTTCTAGATAGGTTCTTTTTCAGCTTTCAGCAGCCCTGGGCGAGTTATTTAGAGAAATGTGGGTCTTTTTCTTGATGCTCTTGTCTATGTCTAGCTACACAACGAGATGAGGATGGTCATTGTCATTTTCTGAGCTGCAAACGGGCAGAAAGGTGAGAAAATGTCGGATTTTGACCATTTGTGCTGACCTTTCAATTTCAACGTACCTCTCTATAACATGACCCAGCTGTATTTTCAGTGGTCGCATTGGTTTCATTTTTGGTTTGCTTGTAGGGCGCTGGCACCCGCATTCAGTGACCTAGAAAATTTGGCACTCCTGCGAATAGTTTAGTCGCAAAGTGAAGATTCACGGGTAAAAAGCCCCAAACTTCTAGATAGGTTCTTTTTCAGCTTTCAGCAGCCCTGGGTGAGTTCTTTAGAGAAATGTGGCTCTTTTTCATGGTGCTATTTTCTATGTCCAGCTAACCAACGAGATGAGGATGGTTATTGTCATTTTCTAAGCTGCGAACGTGCAGAAAGGTGAGAAAATGTCTGATTTTGACCATTTGTGCTGACCTTCCAATTTCAACGTACCTCTCTATGACATGACCCAGCTGTAATGTCAGCGGTCGCATTGGTTTCATATTTGGTTTGCTTGTAGGGCGCTGGCACCCACAATCAGTGACCCTAAAAATTTGGCACTGCTGTGAATAGTTTAGTCGCAAAGTGAAGATTCACGGGTAAAAAGCCCCAAACTTCTAGATAGGTTCTTTTTCAGCTTTCAGCAGCCCTGGGCGAGTTCTTTAGAGAAATGTGACTCTTTTTCATGGTGCTCTTGTCTATGTCCAGCTACAAAACGAGATAAGGATGGTCATTGTCATTTTCTAAGCTGCGAACGGGCAGAAAGGAGAGAAAGTGTCGGATTTTGACCATTTGTGCTGACCTTTCAATTTCAACGTACCTCTCTATAACATGACCCAGCGGTAATTTCAGTGGTCGCATTGGTTTCATTTTTGTTTTGCTTGTAGGACGCTGGCACCCGCATTCAGTGACCCAGAAAATTTGGCACCGCTGTGAATAGTTTAGTCGCAAAGTGAAGATTCACGGGTAAAAAGCCCCAAACTTCTAGATAGGTTCTTTTTCAGCTTTCAGCAGCCCTGGGCGAGTTCTTTAGAGAAATGTGACTCTTTTTCATGGTGCTCTTGTCTATGTCCAGGTACACAACGAGATGAGGATGGTCATTTTCATTTTCTAAGCTGCGAACGGGCAGAAAGGTGAGAAAATGTCGGATTTTGACCATTTGTGCTGACCTTTCAATTTCAACGTACCTCTCTATAACATGACCCAGCGGTAATTTCAGTGGTCGCATTGGTTTGATTTTTAGTTTGCTTGTAGGGCGCTGGCACCCGCATTCAGTGACCCAGAAAAGTTGGCACTGCTGTGAATAGTTTAGTCGCAAAGTGAAGATTCACGGGTAAAAAGCCCCAAACTTCTAGATAGGTTCTTTTTCAGCTTTCAGCAGCCCTGGGCGAGTTCTTTAGAGAAATGTGGCTCTTTTTCATGGTGCTATTTTCTATGTCCAGCTACACAACGAGATGAGGATGGTCATTGTCATTTTTTGAGCTGCGAACGGGCAGAAAGGTGAGAAAATGTCGGATTTTGACCATTTGTGCTGACCTTTCAATTTCAACGTACCTCTCTATAACATGACCCAGCTGTAATTTCAGTGGTCGCATTGGTTTCATTTTTGGTTTGCTTGTAGGGCGCTGGCACCCGCATTCAGTGACCCAGAAAATTTGCCACTGCTGTGAATAGTTTAGTCGCAAAGTGAAGATTCACGGGTAAGAAGCCCCAAACTTCTAGATAGGTTCTTTTTCAGCTTTCAGCAGCCCTGGGCGAGTTCTTTAGAGAAATGTGGCCCTTTTTCATGGTGCTATTTGGTATGTCCAGCTACACAACGAGATGAGGATGGTCATTGTCATTTTCTGACCTGCGAACGGGCAGAAAGGTGAGAAAATGTCGGATTTTGACCATTTGTGCTGACCTTTAAATTTCAACGTACCTCTCTATAACATGACCCAGCTGTAATTTCATTGGTCGCATTGGTTTCATTTTTGGTTTGCTTGTAGGGCGCTGGCACCCGCATTCAGTGACCCAGAAAATTTGGCACAGCTGTGAATAGTTTAGTCGCAAAGTGAAGATTCACGGGTAAAAAGCCCCAAACTTCTAGATAGGTTCTTTTTCAGCTTTCAGCAGCCCTGGGTGAGTTCTTTAGAGAAATGTGGCTCTTTTTCATGGTGCTATTTTCTATGTCCAGATACACAACGAGATGAGGATGGTCATTGTCATTTTCTAAGCTGCGAACGGGCAGAAAGGTGAGAAAATGTCGGATTTTGACCATTTGTGCTGACCTTTCAATTTCAACGTACCTCTCTATAACATGACCCAGCGGTAATTTCAGTGGTCGCATTGGTTTATTTTTGGTTTGCTTGTAGGGCGCTGGCACCCGCATTCAGTGACCCAGAAAATTTGGCACTGCTGTGAATAGTTTAGTCGCAAAGTGAAGATTCACGGGTAAAAAGCCCCAAACTTCTAGATAGGTTCTTTTTCAGCTTTCAGCAGCCCTGGGCGAGTTCTTTAGAGAAATGTGGCTCTTTTTCTTGGTGCTCATGGCTATATCCAGCTACACAACGAGATGAGGATGGTCATTGTCATTTTCTGAGCTGCGAACGGGCAGAAAGGTGAGAAAATGTCGGATTTTGACCATTTGTGCTGACCTTTCAATTTCAACGTACCTCTCTATAACATGACCCAGCTGTAATTTCAGTGGTCGCATTGGTTTGGTTTTTGGTTTGCTTGTAGGGCGCTGGCACCCGCATTCAGTGACCCAGAAAATTTGGCACTGCTGTGAATAGTTTAGTAGCAAAGTGAAGATTCACGGGTAAAAAGCCCCAAACTTCTAGATAGGTTCTTTTTCAGCTTTCAGCAGCCCTGGGCGAGTTCTTTAGAGAAATGTGAGTCTTTTTCTTGGTGCTCTTGTCTATGTCCAGCTACACAACGAGATGCGGATGGTCATTGTCATTTTCTGAGCTGCAAACGGGCAGAAAGGTGAGAAAATGTCGGATTTTGACCAGTTGTGCTGACCTTTCAATTTCAACGTACCTCTCTATAACATGACCCAGCTGTAATTTCAGTGGTCGCATTGGTTTCATTTTTGGTTTGCTTGTAGGGCGCTGGCACCCGCATTCAGTGACCCAGAAAATTTGCCACTGCTGTGAATAGTTTAGTCGCAAAGTGAAGATTCACGGGTAAGAAGCCCCAAACTTCTAGATAGGTTCTTTTTCAGCTTTCAGCAGCCCTGGGCGAGTTCTTTAGAGAAATGTGGCCCTTTTTCATGGTGCTATTTGGTATGTCCAGCTACACAACGAGATGAGGATGGTCATTGTCATTTTCTGACCTGCGAACGGGCAGAAAGGTGAGAAAATGTCGGATTTTGACCATTTGTGCTGACCTTTAAATTTCAACGTACCTCTCTATAACATGACCCAGCTGTAATTTCATTGGTCGCATTGGTTTCATTTTTGGTTTGCTTGTAGGGCGCTGGCACCCGCATTCAGTGACCCAGAAAATTTGGCACAGCTGTGAATAGTTTAGTCGCAAAGTGAAGATTCACGGGTAAAAAGCCCCAAACTTCTAGATAGGTTCTTTTTCAGCTTTCAGCAGCCCTGGGCGAGTTCTTTAGAGAAATGTGGCTCTTTTTTATGGTGCTATTTTCTATGTCCAGGTACACAACGAGATGAGGATGGTCATTGTCATTTTCTAAGCTGCGAACGGCCAGAAAGGTGAGAAAATGTCGGATTTTGACCATTTGTGCTGACCTTTCAATTTCAACGTACCTCTCTATAACATGACCCAGCGGTAATTTCAGTGGTCGCATTGGTTTATTTTTGGTTTGCTTGTAGGGCGCTGGCACCCGCATTCAGTGACCCAGAAAATTTGGCACTGCTGTGAATAGTTTAGTCGCAAAGTGAAGATTCACGGGTAAAAAGCCCCAAACTTCTAGATAGGTTCTTTTTCAGCTTTCAGCAGCCCTGGGCGAGTTCTTTAGAGAAATGTGGCTCTTTTTCTTGGTGCTCATGGCTATATCCAGCTACACAACGAGATGAGGATGGTCATTGTCATTTTCTGAGCTGCGAACGGGCAGAAAGGTGAGAAAATGTCGGATTTTGACCATTTGTGCTGACCTTTCAATTTCAACGTACCTCTCTATAACATGACCCAGCTGTAATTTCAGTGGTCGCATTGGTTTGGTTTTTGGTTTGCTTGTAGGGCGCTGGCACCCGCATTCAGTGACCCAGAAAATTTGGCACTGCTGTGAATAGTTTAGTAGCAAAGTGAAGATTCACGGGTAAAAAGCCCCAAACTTCTAGATAGGTTCTTTTTCAGCTTTCAGCAGCCCTGGGCGAGTTCTTTAGAGAAATGTGAGTCTTTTTCTTGGTGCTCTTGTCTATGTCCAGCTACACAACGAGATGCGGATGGTCATTGTCATTTTCTGAGCTGCGAACGGGCAGAAAGGTGAGAAAATGTCGGATTTTGACCAGTTGTGCTGACCTTTCAATTTCAACGTACCTCTCTATAACATGACCCAGCTGTAATTTCAGTGGTCGCATTGGTTTGATTTTTGGTTTGCTTGTAGGGCGCTGGCACCCGCATCCAGTGACCCAGAAAATTTGGCACTGCTGTGAATAGTTTAGTCGCAAAGTGAAGATTCACGGGTAAAAAGCCCCAAACTTCTAGATAGGTTCTTTTTCAGCTTTTAGCAGCCCTGGGCGAGTTCTTTAGAGAAATGTGGTGCTTTTTCATGGTTCTCTTGTCTATGTCCAGCTAACCAACGAGATGAGGATGGTCATTGTCATTTTCTAAGCTGCGAACGTGCAGAAAGGTGAGAAAATGTCGGATTTTGACCATTTGTGCTGACCTTCCAATTTCAACGTACCTCTCTATAACATCTGCCGCTAGGGTTTATCGGGTGTTAGCGGCCGTCGTGAGTTCCATTCGGGAACGGATACGATAATTTACTTTTTTTTACTTTTTTTCACTCTATAACATGACCCAGCTGTAATGTCAGCGGTCGCATTGGTTTCATATTTGGTTTGCTTGTTGGGCGCTGGCACCAACAATCAGTGACCCTAAAAATTTGGCACTGCTGTGAATAGTTTAGTCGCAAAGTGAAGATTCACGGCCAAACTTCTAGATAGGTTCTTTTGTGCTGACCTTTCAATTTCAACGTACCTCTCTATTACATGACCCAGCTGTAATTTCATTGGTCGCATTGGTTTCATTTTTGGTTTGCTTGTAGGGCGCTGGCACCCGCATTCAGTGACCCAGAAAATTTGCCACTGCTGTGAATAGTTTAGTCGCAAAGTGAAGATTCACGGGTAAAAAGCCCCAAATGTCAGTGGTCGCATTGATTTGATTTTTGGTTTGCTTTTAGGGCGCTGGCACCCGCATTCATTGACCGAGAAAATGTGGCACTGCTGTAAATAGTTTAGTCGCAAAGTGAAGATTCACGGGTAAAAAGCCCCAAACTTCTAGATAGGTTCTTTTTCAGCTTTCAGCAGCCCTGGGCGAGTTCTTTACGGAAATGTGGGTCTTTTTCTTGGTGCTCTTGTCTATGTCCAGCTACACAACGAGATGAGGATGGTCATTGTCATTTTCTGAGCTGCGAACTGGCAGAACGGTGAGAAAATGTCGGATTTTGACCATTTGTGCTGACCTTTCAATTTCAACGTACCTCTCTGTAACATGACCCAGCTGTAATGTCAGCGGTCGCATTGGTTTCATTTTTGGTTTGCTTGTAGGGCGCTGGCACCCGCATTCAGTGACCTAGAAAATTTGGCACTGTTGTGAATAGTTTAGTCGCAAAGTGAAGATTCATGGGTAAAAAGCCCCAAACTTCTAGATAGGTTCTTTTTCAGCTTTCAGCAGCCCTGGGCGAGTTCTTTAGAGAAATGTGGCTCTTTTTCATGGTGCTATTTTCTATGTCCAGCTACACAACGAGATGAGGATGGTCATTGTCATTTTCTGAGCTGCGAACGGGCAGAAAGGTGAGAAAATGTCGGATTTTGACCATTTGTGCCGACCTTTCAATTTCAACGTACCTCTCTATAACATGACCCAGCTGTAATTTCAGTGGTCGCATTGGTTTCATTTTTGGTTTGCTTGTAGGGCGCTCGCACCCGAATTCAGTGACCCAGAAAAATTGGCACTGCTGTGAATAGTTTAGTCGCAAAGTGAAGATTCACGGGTAAAAAGCCCCAAACTTCTAGATAGGTTCTTTTTCAGCTTTCAGCAGCCCTGGGCGAGTTCTTTGGAGAAATGTGAGTCTTTTTCTTGGTGCTCTTGTCCATCTCCAGCTACACAACGAGATGAGGATGGTCATTTTTATTTTTTGAGCTGCGAACTGGCAGAAAGGTGAGAAAATGTCGGATTTTGACCATTTTTGCTGACCTTTCAATTTCAACGTACCTCTCTGTAACATGACCCAGCTGTAATGTCAGCGGTCGCATTGGTTTCATTTTTTGTTTGCTTGTAGGGCGCTGGCACCCGCATTCAGTGAGTGACCCAGAAAATTTGGCACTGCTGTGAATAGTTTAGTTGAAAAGTGAAGATTCACGGGTAAAAAGCCCCAAACTTCTAGATAGGTTCTTTTTCAGCTTTCAGCAGCCCTGGGTGAGTTCTTTAGAGAAATGGGACTCTTTTTCATGGTGCTATTTTCTATGTCCAGCTACACAACGAGATGAGGATGGTCATTGTCATTTTCTGAGCTGCGAACGGGCAGAAAGGTGAAAAAATGTCGGATTTTGACCATTTGTGCTGACCTTTCAATTTCAACGTACCTCTCTATAACATGACCCAGCTGTAATGTCAGTGGTCCTTTTGGTTTGATTTTTGGTTTGCTTGTAGGGCGCTGGCACCCGCATTCAGTGTCCCAGAAAAGTTGGCACTGCTGTGAATAATTTAGTCGCAAAGTGAAGATTCACGGGTAAAAAGCCCCAAAATTCTAGATAGGTTCTTTTTCAGCTTGCAGCAGCCCTGGGCGAGTTCTTTAGAGAAATGTAGCTCTTTTTCATGGTGCTCTTGTCTATGTCTAGGTACCCAACGAGATGAGGATGGTCATTGTCATTTTCTGAGCTGCGAACGGGCAGAAAGGTGAGAAAATGTCGGATTTTGACCATTTGTGCTGACCTTTCAATTTCAACGTACCTCTCTATAACATGACCCAGCTGTAATTTAGGTGGTCGCATTGGTTTGATTTTTGTTTTGCTTGTAGGGCGCTGGCACCCGCATTCAGTGACCCAGAAAATTTGGCACTGCTGTGAATAGTTTAGTTGAAAAGTGAAGATTCACGGGTAAAAAGCCCCAAACTTCTAGATAGGTTCTTTTTCAGCTTTCAGCAGCCCTGGGTGAGTTCTTTAGAGAAATGGGGCTCTTTTTCATGGTGCTATTTTCTATGTCCAGCTACACAAGGAGATGAGGATGGTCATTGTCATTTTCTGAGCTGCGAACGGGCAGAAAGGTGAAAAAATGTCGGATTTTGACCATTTGTGCTGACCTTTCAATTTCAACGTACCTCTCTATAATATGACCCAGCTGTAATGTCAGTGGTCTTATTGGTTTGATTTTTGGTTTGCTTGTAGGGCGCTGGCACCCGCATTCAGTGTCCCAGAAAAGTTGGCACTGCTGTGAATAGTTTAGTCGCAAAGTGAAGATTCACGGGTAAAAAGCCACAAAATTCTAGATAGGTTCTTTTTCAGCTTTCAGCAGCCCTGGGTGAGTTCTTTAGAGAAATGTGGCTCTTTTTCATGGTGCTATTTTCTATGTCCAACTACACAACGAGATGAGGATGGTCATTGTCATTTTCTGAGCTGCGAACGGGCAGAAAGGTGAGAAAATGTCGGATTTTGACCATTTGTGCTGGCCTTTCAATTTCAACGTACCTCTCTATAACATGACCCAGCTGTAATTTCAGTGGTCGCATTGGTTTGATTTTTGGTTTGCTTGTAGGGCGCTGGCACCCGCATTCAGTGACCCAGAAAATTTGGCACTGCTGTGAATAGTTTAGTTGAAAAGTGAAGATTCACGGGTAAAAAGCCCCAAACTTCTAGATAGGTTCTTTTTCAGCTTTCAGCAGCCCTGGGTGAGTTCTTTAGAGAAATGTAGCTCTTTTTCATGGTGCTCTTGTCTATGTCTAGGTAACCAACGAGATGAGGATGGTCATTGTCATTTTCTGAGCTGCAAACGGGCAGAAAGGTGAGAAAATGTCGGATTTTGACCATTTGTGCTGACCTTTCAATTTCAACGTACCTCTCTATAACATGACCCAGCTGTAATTTCAGTGGACGCGTTGGTTTGATTTTTGGTTTGCTTGTAGGGCGCTGGCACCTGCATTCAGTGACCCAGAAAATTTGGCACAGCTGTGAATAGTTTAGTCGCAAAGTGAAGATTCACGGGTAAAAAGCCCCAAACTTCTAGATAGGTTCTTTTTCAGCTTTCAGCAGCCCTGGGTGAGTTCTTTAGAGAAATGTGGCTCTTTTCATGGTGCTATTTTCTATGTTCAGCTACACAACGAGATGAGGATGGTCATTGTCATTTTCTGAGCTGCGAACGGGCAGAAAGGTGAGAAAATGTCGGATTTTGACCATTTGTGCTGACCTTTCAATTTCAACGTACCTCTCTATAACATGACCCAGCTGTAATTTCAGTGGTCGGATTGGTTTGATTTTTGGTTTGCTTGTAGGGCGCTGGCACCCGCATTCAGTGACCCAGAAAATTTGGCACTGCTGTGAATAGTTTAGTCGCAAAGTGAAGATTCACGGGTAAAAAGCCCCAAACTTCTAGATAGGTTCTTTTTCAGCTTTCAGCAGCCCTGGGTGAGTTCTTTAGAGAAATGTGGCTCTTTTTCATGGTGCTATTTTCTATGTCCAACTACACAACGAGATGAGGATGGTCATTGTCATTTTCTGAGCTGCGAACGGGCAGAAAGGTGAGAAAATGTCGGATTTTGACCATTTGTGCTGACTTTTCAATTTCAACGTACCTCTCTATAACATGACCCAGCTGTAATTTCAGTGGTCGCATTGGTTTCATTTTTGGTTTGCTTGTAGGGCGCTGGCACCCGCATTCAGTGACCCAGAAAATTTGGCACTGCTGTGAATAGTTTAGTTGAAAAGTGAAGATTCACGGGTTAAAAGCCCCAAACTTCTAGATAGGTTCTTTTTCAGCTTTCAGCAGCCCTGGGTGAGTTCTTTAGAGAAATGGGACTCTTTTTCATGGTGCTATTTTCTATGTCCAGCTACACAACGAGATGAGGATGGTCATTGTCAGTTTCTGAGCTGCGAACGGGCAGAAAGGTGAAAAAAATGTCGGATTTTGACCATTTGTGCTGACCTTTCAATTTCAACGTACCTCTCTATAACATGACCCAGCTGTAATGTCAGTGGTCTTATTGGTTTGATTTTTGGTTTGCTTGTAGGGCGCTGGCACCCGCATTCAGTGTCCCAGAAAAGTTGGCACTGCTGTGAATAATTTAGTCGCAAAGTGAAGATTCACGGGTAAAAAGCCCCAAAATTCTAGATAGGTTCTTTTTCAGCTTTCAGCAGCCCTGGGTGAGTTCTGTAGAGAAATGGGGCTCTTTTTCATGGTGCTATTTTCTATGTCCAGCTACACAACCAGATGAGGTTGGTCATTGTCATTTTCTGAGCTTCGAACGGGCAGAAAGGTGAGAAAATGTCGGAATTTGACCATTTGTGCTGACCTTCCAATTTCAACGTACCTCTCTATAACATGACCCAGCTGTATTTTCAGTGGTCGCATTGGTTTCATTTTTGGTTTGCTTGTAGGGCGCTGGCACCCGCATTCAGTGACCCAGAAAAGTTGGCAATGCTGTAAATAGTTTAGTCGCAAAGTGAAGATTCACGGGTAAAAAGCCCTAAACTTCTAGATAGGTTCTTTTTCAGCTTTCAGCAACCCTGGGCGAGGTCTTTAGAGAAATGTGACTCTTTTTCATGGTGCTCTTGTCTATGTCCAGCTAACCAACGAGATGAGGATGGTCATTGTCATTTTCTAAGCTGCGAACGGGCAGAAAGGTGAGAAAATGTCGGATTTTGACCATTTGTGCTGACCTTCCAATTTCAACGTACCTCTCTCTAACATGACCCAGCTGTTATGTCAGCGGTCGCATTGGTTTCATTTTTGGTTTGCTTGTAGGGCGCTGGCAGCCACAATCAGTGACCCAGAAAATTTGGCACTACTGTGAATAGTTTAGTCGCAAAGTGAAGATTCACGGGTAAAAAGCCCCAAACTTCTAGATAGGTTCTTTTTCAGCTTTCAGCAGCCCTGGGCGAGTTCTTTAGAGAAATGTGGCTCTTTTTCATGGTGCTCTTGTCTATGTCCAGCTACACAACGAGATGAGGATGGTCATTGTCATTTTCTAAGCTGCGAACGGGCAGAAAGGAGAGAAAATGTCGGATTTTGACCATTTGTGCTGACCTTTCAATTTCAACGTACCTCTCTATAACATGACCCAGCGGTAATTTCAGTGGTCGCATTGGTTTCATTTTTGGTTTGCTTGTAGGGCGCTGGCACCCGAATTCAGTGACCCAGAAAATTTGGCACTGCTGTGAATAGTTTAGTCGCAAAGTGAAGATTCACGGGTAAAAAGCCCCAAACTTCTAGATAGGTTCTTTTTCAGCTTTCAGCAGCCCTGGGTGAGTTCTTTACGGAAATGTGGATCTTTTTCTTAGTGCTCTTGTCTATGTCCAGCTACACAACGAGATGAGGATGGTCATTGTCATTTTCTGAGCTGCGAACGGGCAGAAAGGTGAGAAAATGTCGGATTTTGACCATTTGTGCTGACCTTTCAATTTCAACGTACCTCTCTATAACATGACCCAGCTGTAATTTCATTGGTCGCATTGGTTTGATTTTTGGTTTGCTTGTAGGGCGCTGGCACCCGCATTCAGTGACCCAGAAAATTTGGCACAGCTGTGAATAGTTTAGTCGCAAAGTGAAGATTCACGGGTAAAAAGCCCCAAACTTCTAGATAGGTTCTTTTTCAGCTTTCAGCAGCCCTGGGCGAGTTCTTTAGAGAAATGTGGCTCTTTTTCATGGTGCTATTTTCTATGTCCAGCTACACAACGAGATGAGGATGGTCATTGTCATTTTCTGAGCTGTGAACGGGCAGAAAGGTGAGAAAATGTCGGATTTTGACCATTTGTGCTGACCTTTCAATTTCAACGTACCTCTCTATAACATGAACCAGCTGTAATGTCAGTGGTCGCATTGATTTGAATTTTGGTTTGCTTTTAGGGCGCTGGCACCCGCATTCATTGACCCAGAAAATGTGGCACTGCTGTAAATAGTTTAGTCGCAAAGTGAAGATTCACGGGTAAAAAGCCCCAAACTTCTAGATAGGTTCTTTTTCAGCTTTCAGCAACCCTGGGCAAGTTCTTTAAAGAAATGTGACTCTTTTTCATGGTGCTCTTGTCTATATCCAGCCGACCAACGAGATGAGGATGGTCATTGTCATGTTCTAAGCTGCGAACGTGCAGAAAGGTGAGAAAATGTCGGATTTTGACCATTTGTGCTGACCTTTCAATAGATGACTTGCACAAAGATTGTCTGGGTTCGAGACGGGGCAAGTGGACCTTCTGACTCTGACTTCCCCACCTTTTGAGTTCGTGACTTTCGAAGTTTCGCTTTTTGCCTGACGAACACTGAGCTAGTTTTTTTGGCTAGAGAGTAGAGTTGTTTTGATTCGGCTTGTATCGTCATGCCGAAGCGCTGCTACGCTCCTGAATGCACTAGCAGACGAGAGATGGAACTGAGGCTCCCATTCCATACGTTCCTTTTCGAGCCGGCCGGCCGGGAGGCAGAAAAAATGAGGGAATATTATTTTAGTATCATTGGTGTAGGCTGCAACAAGCACGTCGTGGTCCTGAAGTGTGACTACTTTCCCGCAGTGGAAGCGAAGTCAAGCACAACGAAAGTTTGTGGACGTCTGAGAAAGAACTCGATTCCCTTCGATTCGGCTGCACTAGCTCCAGAGCGACCCCAGTCTCCTGAGGACAGACTGCGGAGAGGCCAGGAACCTGCCGAGTCAAGAGTGGAAGCCCAAACCACGAAAATGATGGGTGGAAGGACTGAGTGTGAGAGCCAGATGGCCTTTAGTAGTACTTCAAGTAGTATCTGAGTTGAAGGAGAGAACAAGTGTGCTGGAGAAACGCTGCGAAGCCCTCAGGCCTGATGTGTACTAGCTACTGTTGAAGTCTCACTTGTTCCGATATGAACACTTCATCAGCCCTTACTCTGAGCAGCTGTATCTAGACTTGGACTTAGGCCAGAGACATAGCATTGTAAACCTTACTGAAGCCATTATGTATCCAATGCCTGGCTCTAGTGAGAAAGCAGTTTGGCGCAAGCTCGCAAACTATGATTGAATCAGGGAGTGGTGGAAAGTCACATTATACCTCCCCATGATTAGCTGGTAATGACGACGATGCGGCTCCGGCTGGGTCTCAGTCTTAGAAAGGATTTGTTGGAGCATCATCAAACAGTGCATTCGCCTTCATCATACACTGGCTCCGTTGCCTACAGTAATTCACATTTTGACGGGGCGCGCTGGGACGATACGGAAGGAGCGGCGGGAACCATTGGAGTGCTCATGATGCTGGTTAGCGGAGACCGATGTGTCAGGAACGGGAACGCAACCGCACTACTGTACAGATCAGGAAGCGATGGAAGAGTTGAATCTGCTCAGCCTTCCATGCCGTGTACAGGGACACAAGCGTAAAAATGGCTACATTTCAAATGTGAACTGGCGATGGCATTGTGTGGCGACGAACACAACTGCAACTTTTCAAATTTCAGCATTTCGAACATTATGCTTCCCATGATAACTCACCGAATGGCTCACATGACGGAGTTGGACATTACCAGGCTAGGATTATCATTTGCTGTATTTATGGATAGTCCTTGAGTTTTCAGATGAAGTGCTTTATCTTTTACCTGTCGTTCCTTTAGTATGGCACAATGTCCATGGCTGCTTCCTTGTCTTCATAACAGCACGATTCTGCTTTTTTGAGAAGAAATAAAACTTTCCTTTCGGAAAGGAAGCCCAGAAACGTCAACCCCCATGGACTGTGCTTTATGACTCTCGTCCATCGACGTTAACCGTCGCAATCAAAATAATAGGAGATCCTCCAGATAGGCGTTAGCCTTTGGGTGATCCTGAAATAAAGATTATTATTATTAATAACTGCTGCATGTATGTTGTGCTGTGCGAACCGTACAAGATTTTACAGCTCACCCACGCCTTCCCAACAGGCTCCTATATCCCGTACCGTTAGCGTTACATTGAATATGAACTAGGCTAGCACAGTTATTCTTCGTTCTTTTGATGGCGGCGGGTAGCATGGAACTTGACGTGTTCTTGGGATCCTCGTGCCACACTTGCTGTTCCCGGATGCCATATTATTTGGTGCATCGAGGTTGCTTCTATGCTCACTGTTGTTTAGTAAGGCAGTTTTTTATAACTATTTCACCGAAGAATAAGGCAAGAGTTTTTTGGGTTGGTTTGGACGCCTGGCTTCTCTTCACATAATAATACAGTCGTGTACTTCCACTCAGGGAGTAGTACAATACCTGCTTCCACTAACCCTAGAAGTGCACATGCATGACTCATGAGCTGCTGAAGACAGTGACGGTACTGATCATGTACATGCCGTGCACCGTTCATTCATGCTGACAAAAAAAGTACACACTACACTAGTCTACAGACGGTGTAGCTACGTAGGGTGCCCGCAGTGTAGCCTGGGTGCACAGGGTGCACTTGCCCCGTCTCACTCGCGGCTCGGATCTTTGTGCAAGTCATCTATTTCAACGTACCTCTCTATAACATGACCCAGCTGTAATTTCAGTGGTCGCATTGGTTTCATTTTTGGTTTGCTTGTAGGGCGCTGGCACCCGCATTCAGTGACCCAGAAAATTTGGCACAGCTGTGAATAGTTTAGTCGCAAAGTGAAGATTCTCGGGTAAAAAGCCCCAAACTTCTAGATAGGTTCTTTTTCAGCTTTCAGCAGCCCTGGGCGAGTTCTTTAGAGAAATGTGGTGCTTTTTCATGGTGCTATTTGCTATGTCCAGCTACACAACGAGATGAGGATGGTCATTGTCATTTTCTGAGCTGCGAACGGGCAGAAAGGTGAGAAAATGTCGGATTTTGACCATTTGTGCTGACCTTTCAATTTCAACGTACCTCTCTATAACATGACCCAGCTGTAATTTCAGTGGTCGCATTGGTTTGATTTTTGGTTTGCTTGTAGGGCGCTGGCACCCGCATTCAGTGACCCAGAAAAATTGGCACTGCTGTGAATAGTTTAGTCGCAAAGTGAAGATTCACGGGTAAAAAGCCCCAAACTTCTAGATAGGTTCTTTTTCAGCTTTCAGCAGCCCTGGGCGAGTTCTTTGGAGAAATGTTAGTCTTTTTCTTGATGCTCTTGTCCATCTCCCGCTACACAACGAGATGAGGATGGTCATTGTTATTTTTTGAGCTGCGAACTGGCAGGAAGGTGAGAAAATGTCGGATTTTGACCATTTGTGCTGACCTTTCAATTTCAACGTACCTCTCTATAACATGACCCAGCTGTAATTTCAGTGGTCGCATTGGTTTCATTTTTGGTTTGCATGTAGGGCGCTGCAATCCGCATTCAGTAACCCAAAAAATTTGGCACTGCTGTGAATAGTTTAGTCGCAAAGTGAAGATTCACGGGTAAAAAGCCCCAAACTTCTAGATAGGTTCTTTTTCAGCTTTCAGCAGCCCTGGGCGAGTTCTTTAGAGAAATGTGGGTATTTTTCTTGGTGCTTATGTCTATGTCCAGCTACACAACGAGATGAGGATGGTCATTGTCATTTTCTGAGCTGGGAACGGGCAGAAAGGTGAGAAAATGTCGGATTTTGACCATTTGTGCTGACCTTTCAATTTCAACGTACCTCTCTATAACATGACCCCACTGTAATTTCAGTGGTCGCATTGGTTTCATTTTTGGTTTGCTTGTAGGGCGCTGGCACCCGCATTCAGTGATCCAGAAAATTAGGCACTGCTGTGAATAGTTTAGTCGAAAAGTGAAGATTCACGGGTAAAAAGCCCCAAACTTCTAGATTGGTTCTTTTTCAGCTTTCAGCAGCCCTTGGTGAGTTCTTTAGAGAAATGGGGCTCTTTTTCATGGTGCCATTTTCTATGTCCAGCTACACAACGAGATGAGGATGGTCATTGTCATTTTCTGAGCTGCGAACGGGCAGAAAGGTGAGAAAATGTCGGATTTTGACCATTTGTGCTGACCTTTCAATTTCAACGTACCTCTCTATAACATGACCCAGCTGTAAAGTCAGCGGTCGCATTGGTTTCATATTTGGTTTGCTTGTAGGGCGCTGGCACCCACAATCAGTGACCCTGAAAATTTGGCACTGCTGTGAATAGTTTAGTCGCAAAGTGAAGATTCACGGGTAAAAAGCCCCAAACTTCTAGATAGGTTCTTTTTCAGCTTTCAGCAGCCCTGGGCGAGTTCTTTAGAGAAATGTGACTCTTTTTCATGGTGCTCTTGTCTATGTCCAGGTAACCAACGAGATGAGGATGGTCATTGTCATTTTCTAAGCTGCGAACGGGCAGAAAGGTGAGAAAATGTCGGATTTTGACCATTTGTGCTGACCTTCCAATTTCAACGTACCTCTCTATAACATGACCCAGCTGTAAAGTCAGCGGTCGCATTGGTTTCATTTTTGGTTTGCTTGTAGGGCGCTGGCAGCCACAATCAGTGACCCGGAAAATTTGGCACTGCTGTGAATAGTTTAGTCGCAAAGTGAAGATTCACGGGTAAAAAGCCCCAAACTTCTAGATAGGTTTTTTTTCAGCTTTCAGCAGCCCTGGGCGAGTTCTTTAGAGAAATGTGACTCTTTTTCATGGTGCTATTTTCTATGTCCAGCTACACAACAAGATGAGGTTGGTCATTGTCATTTTCTGACCTGCGAACGGGCAGAAAGGTGAGAAAATGTCGGATTTTGACCATTTGTGCTGACCTTTCAATTTCAACGTACCTCTCTATAACATGACCCAGCTGTATTTTCAGTGGTCGCAGTGGTGTCATTTTTGGTTTGCTTGTAGGGCGCTGGCACCCGCATTCAGTGACCCAGAAAATTTGGCACTGCTGTGAATAGTTTAGTCGCAAAGTGAAGATTCACGGGTAAAAAGCCCGAAACTTCTAGATAGGTTCTTTTTCAGCTTTCAGCAGCCCTGGGTGAGTTCTTTAGAGAAATGTGGCTCTTTTTCATGGTGCTATTTTCTATGTCCAGCTAACCAACGAGATGAGGATGGTCATTGTCATTTTCTAAGCTGCGAACGTGCAGAAAGGTGAGAAAATGTCTGATTTTGACCATTTGTGCTGACCTTCCAATTTCAACGTACCTCTCTATAACATGACCCAGCTGTAATGTCAGCGGTCGCATTGGTTTCATATTTGGTTTGCTTGTAGGGCGCTGGCACCCACAATCAGTGACCCTAAAAATTTGGCACTGCTGTGAATAGTTTAGTCGCAAAGTGACGATTCACGGGTTAAAAGCCCCAAACTTCTAGATAGGTTCTTTTTCAGCTTTCAGCAGCCCTGGGCGAGTTCTTCAGAGAAATGTGACTTTTTTTCATGGTGCTCTTGTCTATGTCCAGCTAACCAACGAGATGATGATGGTCATTGTCATTTTCTAAGCTGCGAACGGGCAAAAAGGTGAGAAAATGTCGGATTTTGACCATTTGTGCTGACCTTCCAATTTCAACGTACCTCTCTATAACATGACCCAGCTGTAATGTCAGCGGTCGCATTGGTTTCATTTTGGGTTTGCTTGTAGGGCGCTGGCACCCGCATTCAGTGACCCAGAAAATTAGGCACTGCTGTGAATAGTTTAGTCGCAAAGTGAAGATTCACGGGTAAAAAGCCCCAAACTTCTAGATAGGTTCTTTTTCAGCTTTCAGCAGCCCTGGGTGAGTTCTTTAGAGAAATGTGGCTCTTTTTCATGGTGCTCTTGTCTATGTCCAGCTAACCAACGAGATGAGGATGGTCATTGTCATTTTCTAAGCTGCGAACGTGCAGAAAGGTGAGAAAATGTCGGATTTTGACCATTTGTGCTGACCTTCCAATTTCAACGTACCTCTCTATAACATGACCCAGCTGTAAAGTCAGCGGTCGCATTGGTTTCATATTTGGTTTGCTTGTAGGGCGCTGGCACCCACAATCAGTGACCCCGAAAATTTGGCACTGCTGTGAATAGTTTAGTCGCAAAGTGAAGATTCACGGGTAAAAAGCCCCAAACTTCTAGATAGGTTCTTTTTCAGCTTTCAGCAGCCCTGGGCGAGTTCTTTAGAGAAATGTGACTCTTTTTCATGGTGCTCTTGTCTATGTCCAGCTAACCAACGAGATGAGGATGGTCATTGTCATTTTCTAAGCTGCGAACGGGCAGAAAGGTGAGAAAATGTCGGATTTTGACCATTTGTGCTGACCTTCCAATTTCAACGTACCTCTCTATAACATGACCCAGCTGTAAAGTCAGCGGTCGCATTGGTTTCATTTTTGGTTTGCTTGTAGGGCGCTGGCACCCGCATTCAGTGACCCAGAAAATTTGGCACTGCTGTGAATAGTTTAGTCGCAAAGTGAAGATTCACGGGTAAAAAGCCCCAAACTTCTAGATAGGTTCTTTTTCAGCTTTCAGCAGCCCTGGGTGAGTTCTTTAGAGAAATGTGGCTCTTTTTCATGGTGCTATTTTCTATGTCCAGCTAACCAACGAGATGAGGATGGTCATTGTCATTTTCTAAGCTGCGAACGGGCAGAAAGGTGAGAAAATGTCGGATTTTGACCATTTGTGCTGACCTTCCAATTTCAACGTACCTCTCTATAACATGACCCAGCTGTAAAGTCAGCGGTCGCATTGGTTTCATATTTGGTTTGCTTGTAGGGCGCTGGCACCCACAATCAGTGACCCTGAAAATTTGGCACTGCTGTGAATAGTTTAGTCGCAAAGTGAAGATTCACGGGTAAAGCCCCAAACTTCTAGATAGGTTCTTTTTCAGCTTTCAGCAGCCCTGGGCGAGTTCTTTAGAGAAATGTGACTCTTTTTCATGGTGCTCTTGTCTATGTCCAGCTACACAACGAGATGAGGATGGTCATTGCTATTTTCTAAGCTGCGAACGGGCAGAAAGGAGAGAAAATGTCGGATTTTGACCATTTGTGCTGACCTTTCAATTTCAACGTACCTCTCTATAACATGACTCAGCGGTAATTTCAGTGGTCGCATTGGTTTCATCTTTGGTTTGCTTGTAGGGGGCTGGCACCCGCATTCAGTGACCCAGAAAATTTGGCACTGCTGTGAATAGTTTAGTCGCAAAGTGAAGATTCACGGGTAAAAAGCCCCAAACTTCTAGATAGGTTTTTTTCAGCTTTCAGCAGCCCTGGGCGAGTTCTTTAGAGAAATGTGACTCTTTTTCATGGTGCTCTTGTCTATGTCCAGCTACACAACGAGATGAGGTTGGTCATTGTCATTTTCTGAGCTGCGAACGGGCAGAAAGGTGAGAAAATGTCGGATTTTGACCATTTGTGCTGACCTTTCAATTTCAACTTACCTCTCTATAACATGACCCAGCTGTATTTTCAGTGGTCGCATTGGTTTCATTTTTGGTTTGCTTGTAGAGCGCTGGCACCCGCATTCAGTGACCCAGAAAATTTGGCACTGCTGTGAATAGTTTAGTCGCAAAGTGAAGATTCACGGGTAAAAAGCCCCAAACTTCTACATAGGTTCTTTTTCAGCTTTCAGCAGCCCTGGGTGAGTTCTTTAGAGAAATGTGGCTCTTTTTCATGGTGCTATTTTCTATGTCCAGCTAACCAACGAGATGAGGATGGTCATTGTCATTTTCTAAGCTGCGAACGGGCAGAAAGGTGAGAAAATGTCGGATTTTGACCATTTGTGCTGACCTTTCAATTTCAACGTACCTCTCTATAACATGACCCAGCTGTAATTTCAGTGGTCGCATTGGTTTCATTTTTGGTTTGCTTGTAGGGCGCTGGCACCCGCATTCAGTGACCTAGAAAATTTGGCAATGCTGTGAATAGTTTAGTCGGAAAGTGAAGATTCACGGGTAAAAAGCCCCAAACTTCTAGATAGGTTCTTTTTCAGCTTTCAGCAGCCCTGGGCGAGTTCTTTAGAGAAATGTGACTCTTTTTCATGGTGCTATTTTCTATGTCCAGCTACACAACGAGATGAGGATGGTCATTGTCATTTTCTAAGCTGCGAACGTGCAGAAAGGTGAGAAAATGTCGGATTTTGACCATTTGTGCTGACCTTTCAATTTCAACGTACCTCTCTATAACATGACCCAGCTGTAATGTCAGCGGTCGCATTGGTTTCATATTTGGTTTGCTTGTAGGGCGCTGGCACCCACAATCAGTGACCCTAAAAATTTGGCACTGCTGTGAATAGTTTAGTCGCAAAGTGAAGATTCACGGGTAAAAAGCCCCAAACTTCTAGATAGGTTCTTTTTCAGCTTTCAGCAGCCCTGGGCGAGTTCTTTAGAGAAATGTGACTCTTTTTCATGGTGCTCTTGTCTATGTCCAGCTACAAAACGAGATAAGGATTGTCATTGTCATTTTCTAAGCTGCGAACGGGCAGAAAGGAGAGAAAGTGTCGGATTTTGACCATTTGTGCTGACCTTTCAATTTCAACGTACCTCTCTATAACATGACCCAGCGGTAATTTCAGTGGTCGCATTGGTTTCATTTTTGGTTTGCTTGTAGGGCGCTGGCACCCGCATTCAGTGACCCAGAAAATTTGGCGCCGCTGTGAATAGTTTAGTCGCAAAGTGAAGATTCACGTGTAAAAAGCCCCAAACTTCTAGATAGGTTCTTTTTCAGCTTTCAGCAGCCCTGGGCGAGTTCTTTAGAAAAATGAGGCTCTTTTTCATGGTGCTATTTTCTATGTCCAGCTACACAACGAGATGAGGATGGTCATTGTCATTTTCTGAGCTGCGAACGGGCAGAACGGTGAGAAAATGTCTGATTTTGACCATTTGTGCTGACCTTTCAATTTCAACGTACCTCTCTATAACATGACCCAGCTGTAATTTCAGTGGTCGCATTGGTTTGATTTTTGGTTTGCTTGTAGGGCGCTGGCACCCGCATTCAGTGACCCAGAAAAATTGGCACTGCTGTGAATAGTTTAGTCGCAAAGTGAAGATTCACGGGTAAAAAGCCCCAAACTTCTAGATAGGTTCTTTTTCAGCTTTCAGCAGCCCTGGGCGAGTTCTTTGGAGAAATGTGAGTCTTTTTCTTGGTGCTCTTGTCCATCTCCCGCTACACAACGAGATGAGGATGGTCATAGTTATTTTTTGAGCTGCGAACTGGCAGAAAGGTGAGAAAATGTCGGATTTTGACCATTTGTGCTGACCTTTCAATTTCAACGTACCTCTCTATAACATGACCCAGCTGTAATTTCAGTGGTCGCATTGGTTTCATTTTTGGTTTGCATGTAGGGCGCTGCCACCCGCATTCAGTAACCCAGAAAATTTGGCACTGCTGTGAATAGTTTAGTCGCAAAGTGAAGATTCACGGGTAAAAAGCCCCAAACTTCTAGATAGGTTCTTTTTCAGCTTTCAGCAGCCCATGGGCGAGTTCTTTAGAGAAATGTGGTGCTTTTTCATGGTGCTCTTGTCTATGTCCAGCTAACTAACGAGATGAGGATGGTCATTGTCATTTTCTAAGCTGCGAACGTGCAGAAAGGTGAGAAAATGTCGGATTTTGACCATTTGTGCTGACCTTCCAATTTCAACGTACCTCTCTATAACATGACCCAGCTGTAATGTCAGCGGTCGCATTGGTTTCATATTTGGTTTGCTTGTTGGGCGCTGGCACCCACAATCAGTGACCCTAAAAATTTGGCACTGCTGTGAATAGTTTAGTCGCAAAGTGAAGATTCACGGGTAAAAAGCCCCAAACTTGTAGATAGGTTTTTTTTCAGCTTTCAGCAGCCCTGGGCGAGTTCTTTAGAGAAATGTGGCGCTTTGTCATGGTGCTCTTGTCTACGTCCAGCTACACAACGAGATGAGGATTGTCATTGTCATTTTCTAAGCTGCGAACGAGCAGAAAGGTGAGAAATATCGGATTTTGACCATTTGTGCTGACCTTTCAATTTCAACGTACCTCTCTATAACATGACCCAGCTGTAATGTCAGCGGTCGCATTGGTTTCATTTTTGGTTTGTTTTTAGGGCGCTTGCACCCACAATCAGTGACCCTAAAAATTTGGCACTACTGTGAATAGTTTAGTCGCAAAGTGAAGATTCACGGGTAAAAAGCCCCAAACTTCTAGATAGGTTCTTTTTCAGCTTTCAGCAGCCCTGGGCGAGTTATTTAGAGAAATGTGGGTCTTTTTCTTGATGCTCTTGTCTATGTCTAGCTACACAACGAGATGAGGATGGTCATTGTCATTTTCTGACCTGCAAACGGGCAGAAAGGTGAGAAAATGTCGGATTTTGACCATTTGTGCTGACCTTTCAATTTCAACGTACCTCTCTATAACATGACCCAGCTGTATTTTCAGTGGTCGCATTGGTTTCATTTCTGGTTTGCTTGTAGGGCGGTGGCACCCGCATTCAGTGACCCAGAAAATTTGGCACTCCTGTGAATAGTTTAGTCGCAAAGTGAAGATTCACGGGTAAAAAGCCCCAAACTTCTAGATAGGTTCTTTTTCAGCTTTCAGCAGCCCTGGGTGAGTTCTTTAGAGAAATGTGGCTCTTTTTCATGGTGCTATTTTCTATGTCCAGCTAACCAACGAGATGAGGATGGTTATTGTCATTTTCTAAGCTGCGAACGTGCAGAAAGGTGAGAAAATGTCTGATTTTGACCATTTGTGCTGACCTTCCAATTTCAACGTACCTCTCTATGACATGACCCAGCTGTAATGTCAGCGGTCGCATTGGTTTCATTTTTGGTTTGCTTGTAGGGCGCTGGCACCCACAATCAGTGACCCTAAAAATTTGGCACTGCTGTGAATAGTTTAGTCGCAAAGTGAAGATTCACGGGTAAAAAGCCCCAAACTTCTAGATAGGTTCTTTTTCAGCTTTCAGCAGCCCTGGGCGAGTTCTTTAGAGAAATGTGACTCTTTTTCATGGTGCTCTTGTCTATGTCCAGCTACAAAACGAGATAAGGATGGTCATTGTCATTTTCTAAGCTGCGAACGGGCAGAAAGGAGAGAAAGTGTCGGATTTTGACCATTTGTGCTGACCTTTCAATTTCAACGTACCTCTCTATAACATGACCCAGCGGTAATTTCAGTGGTCGCATTGGTTTCATTTTTGTTTTGCTTGTAGGACGCTGGCACCCGCATTCAGTGACCCAGAAAATTTGGCACCGCTGTGAATAGTTTAGTCGCAAAGTGAAGATTCACGGGTAAAAAGCCCCAAACTTCTAGATAGGTTCTTTTTCAGCTTTCAGCAGCCCTGGGCGAGTTCTTTAGAGAAATGTGACTCTTTTTCATGGTGCTCTTGTCTATGTCCAGGTACACAACGAGATGAGGATGGTCATTTTCATTTTCTAAGCTGCGAACGGGCAGAAAGGTGAGAAAATGTCGGATTTTGACCATTTGTGCTGACCTTTCAATTTCAACGTACCTCTCTATAACATGACCCAGCGGTAATTTCAGTGGTCGCATTGGTTTCATTTTTGGTTTGCTTGTAGGGCGCTGGCACCCGCATTCAGTGACCCAGAAAATTTGGCAATCCTGTGAATAGTTTAGTCGCAAAGTGAAGATTCACGGGTAAAAAGCCCCAAACTTCTAGATAGGTTCTTTTTCAGCTTTCAGCAGCCCTGGGCGAGTTCTTTAGAGAAATGTGGCTCTTTTTCATGGTGCTATTTTCTATGTCCAGCTACACAACGAGATGAGGATGGTCATTGTCATTTTTTGAGCTGCGAACGGGCAGAAAGGTGAGAAAATGTCGGATTTTGACCATTTGTGCTGACCTTTCAATTTCAACGTACCTCTCTATAACATGACCCAGCTGTAATTTCAGTGGTCGCATTGGTTTCATTTTTGGTTTGCTTGTAGGGCGCTGGCACCCGCATTCAGTGACCCAGAAAATTTGCCACTGCTGTGAATAGTTTAGTCGCAAAGTGAAGATTCACGGGTAAGAAGCCCCAAACTTCTAGATAGGTTCTTTTTCAGCTTTCAGCAGCCCTGGGCGAGTTCTTTAGAGAAATGTGGCTCTTTTTCATGGTGCTATTTGGTATGTCCAGCTACACAACGAGATGAGGATGGTCATTGTCATTTTCTGACCTGCGAACGGGCAGAAAGGTGAGAAAATGTCGGATTTTGACCATTTGTGCTGACCTTTCAATTTCAACGTACCTCTCTATAACATGACCCAGCTGTAATTTCATTGGTCGCATTGGTTTCATTTTTGGTTTGCTTGTAGGGCGCTGGCACCCGCATTCAGTGACCCAGAAAATTTGGCACAGCTGTGAATAGTTTAGTCGCAAAGTGAAGATTCACGGGTAAAAAGCCCCAAACTTCTAGATAGGTTCTTTTTCAGCTTTCAGCAGCCCTGGGCGAGTTCTTTAGAGAAATGTGGCTCTTTTTCATGGTGCTATTTTCTATGTCCAGGTACACAACGAGATGAGGATGGTCATTGTCATTTTCTAAGCTGCGAACGGGCAGAAAGGTGAGAAAATGTCGGATTTTGACCATTTGTGCTGACCTTTCAATTTCAACGTACCTCTCTATAACATGACCCAGCGGTAATTTCAGTGGTCGCATTGGTTTCATTTTTGGTTTGCTTGTAGGGCGCTGGCACCCGCATTCAGTGACCCAGAAAATTTGGCACTGCTGTGAATAGTTTAGTCGCAAAGTGAAGATTCACGGGTAAAAAGCCCCAAACTTCTAGATAGGTTCTTTTTCAGCTTTCAGCAGCCCTGGGCGAGTTCTTTAGAGAAATGTGGCTCTTTTTCTTGGTGCTCATGGCTATATCCAGCTACACAACGAGATGAGGATGGTCATTGTCATTTTCTGAGCTGCGAACGGGCAGAAAGGTGAAAAAATGTCGGATTTTGACCATTTGTGCTGACCTTTCAATTTCAACGTACCTCTCTATAACATGACCCAGCTGTAATTTCAGTGGTCGCATTGGTTTGGTTTTTGGTTTGCTTGTAGGGCGCTGGCACCCGCATTCAGTGACCCAGAAAATTTGGCACTGCTGTGAATAGTTTAGTAGCAAAGTGAAGATTCACGGGTAAAAAGCCCCAAACTTCTAGATAGGTTCTTTTTCAGCTTTCAGCAGCCCTGGGCGAGTTCTTTAGAGAAATGTGAGTCTTTTTCTTGGTGCTCTTGTCTATGTCCAGCTACACAACGAGATGAGGATGGTCATTGTCATTTTCTGAGCTGCGAACGGGCAGAAAGGTGAGAAAATGTCGGATTTTTACCAGTTGTGCTGACCTTTCAATTTCAACGTACCTCTCTATAACATGACCCAGCTGTAATTTCAGTGGTCGCATTGGTTTGATTTTTGGTTTGCTTGTAGGGCGCTGGCACCCGCATCCAGTGACCCAGAAAATTTGGCACTGCTGTGAATAGTTTAGTCGCAAAGTGAAGATTCACGGGTAAAAAGCCCCAAACTTCTAGATAGGTTCTTTTTCAGCTTTTAGCAGCCCTGGGCGAGTTCTTTAGAGAAATGTGGTGCTTTTTCATGGTTCTCTTGTCTATGTCCAGCTAACCAACGAGATGAGGATGGTCATTGTCATTTTCTAAGCTGCGAACGTGCAGAAAGGTGAGAAAATGTCGGATTTTGACCATTTGTGCTGACCTTCCAATTTCAACGTACCTCTCTATAACATCTGCCGCTAGGGTTTATCGGGTGTTAGCGGCCGTCGTGAGTTCCATTCGGGAACGGATACGATAATTTACTTTTTTTTACTTTTTTTCACTCTATAACATGACCGAGCTGTAATGTCAGCGGTCGCATTGGTTTCATATTTGGTTTGCTTGTTGGGCGCTGGCACCAACAATCAGTGACCCTAAAAATTTGGCACTGCTGTGAATAGTTTAGTCGCAAAGTGAAGATTCACGGCCAAACTTCTAGATAGGTTCTTTTTCAGCTTTCAGCAGCCCTGGGCGAGTTCTTTAGAGAAATGTGGGTCTTTTTCTTGGCGCTCTTGTCTATGTCCAGCTACACAACGAGATGAGGACTGTCATTGTCATTTTCTAAGCTGAGAACGGGCAGAAAGGTGAGAAAATGTCGGATTTTGACCATTTGTGCTGACCTTTCAATTTCAACGTACCTCTCTATTACATGACCCAGCTGTAATTTCATTGGTCGCATTGGTTTCATTTTTTGTTTGCTTGTAGGGCGCTGGCACCCGCATTCAGTGACCCAGAAAATTTGCCACTGCTGTGAATAGTTTAGTCGCAATGTGAAGATTCACGGGTAAAAAGCCCCAAATGTCAGTGGTCGCATTGATTTGATTTTTGGTTTGCTTTTAGGGCGCTGGCACCCGCATTCATTGACCGAGAAAATGTGGCACTGCTGTAAATAGTTTAGTCGCAAAGTGAAGATTCACGGGTAAAAAGCCCCAAACTTCTAGATAGGTTCTTTTTCAGCTTTCAGCAGCCCTGGGCGAGTTCTTTACGGAAATGTGGGTCTTTTTCTTGGTGCTCTTGTCTATGTCCAGCTACACAACGAGATGAGGATGGTCATTGTCATTTTCTGAGCTGCGAACTGGCAGAACGGTGAGAAAATGTCGGATTTTGACCATTTGTGCTGACCTTTCAATTTCAACGTACCTCTCTGTAACATGACCCAGCTGTAATGTCAGCGGTCGCATTGGTTTCATTTTTGGTTTGCTTGTAGGGCGCTGGCACCCCCATTCAGTGACCTAGAAAATTTGGCACTGTTGTGAATAGTTTAGTCGCAAAGTGAAGATTCATGGGTAAAAAGCCCCAAACTTCTAGATAGGTTCTTTTTCAGCTTTCAGCAGCCCTGGGCGAGTTCTTTAGAGAAATGTGGCTCTTTTTCATGGTGCTATTTTCTATGTCCAGCTACACAACGAGATGAGGATGGTCATTGTCATTTTCTGAGCTGCGAACGGGCAGAAAGGTGAGAAAATGTCGGATTTTGACCATTTGTGCTGACCTTTCAATTTCAACGTACCTCTCTATAACATGACCCAGCTGTAATTTCAGTGGTCGCATTGGTTTCATTTTTGGTTTGCTTGTAGGGCGCTGGCACCCGAATTCAGTGACCCAGAAAAATTGGCACTGCTGTGAATAGTTTAGTCGCAAAGTGAAGATTCACGGGTAAAAAGCCCCAAACTTCTAGATAGGTTCTTTTTCAGCTTTCAGCAGCCCTGGGCGAGTTCTTTGGAGAAATGTGAGTCTTTTTCTTGGTGCTCTTGTCCATCTCCAGCTACACAACGAGATGAGGATGGTCATTTTTATTTTTTGAGCTGCGAACTGGCAGAAAGGTGAGAAAATGTCGGATTTTGACCATTTGTGCTGACCTTTCAATTTCAACGTACCTCTCTATAACATGACCCAGCTGTAATTTCAGTGGTCGCATTGGTTTGATTTTTGGTTTGCTTGTAGGGCGCTGGCACCCGCATTCAGTGACCCAGAAAATTTGGCACTGCTGTGAATAGTTTAGTCGCAAAGTGAAGATTCACGGGTAAAACGCCCCAAAATTCTAGATAGGTTCTTTTTCAGCTTTCAGCAGCCCTGGGCGAGTTCTTTAGAGAAATGTAGCTCTTTTTCATGGTGCTATTGTCTATGTCTAGGTACCCAACGAGATGAGGATGGTCATTGTCATTTTCTGAGCTGCGAACAGGCAGAAAGGTGAGAAAATGTCGGATTTTGACCATTTGTGCTGACCTTTCAATTTCAACGTACCTCTCTATAACATGACCCAGCTGTAATTTCAGTGGTCGCATTGGTTTGATTTTTGGTTTGCTTGTAGGGCGCTGGCACCCGCATTCAGTGACCCAGAAAATTTGGCACTGCTGTGAATAGTTTAGTCGAAAAGTGAAGATTCACGGGTAAAAAGCCCCAAACTTCTAGATAGGTTCTTTTTCAGCTTTCAGCAGCCCTGGGTGAGTTCTTTAGAGAAATGTGGCTCTATTTCATGGTACTATTTTCTATGTCCAGCTACACAACGAGATTAGGATGGTCATTGTCATTTTCTGAGCTGCGAACGGGCAGAAAGGTGAGAAAATGTCGGATTTTGACCATTTGTGCTGACCTTTCAATTTCAACGTACCTCTCTATAATATGACCCAGCTGTAATGTCAGTGGTCTTATTGGTTTGATTTTTGGTTTTCTTGTAGGGCGCTGGCACCCGCATTCAGTGACCCAGAAAAGTTGGCACTGCTGTGAATAGTTTAGTCGCAAAGTGAAGATTCACGGGTAAAAGCCCCAAAATTCTAGATAGGTTCTTTTTCAGCTTTCAGCAGCCCTGGGCGAGTTCTTTAGAGAAATGTAGCTCTTTTTCATGGTGCTCTTGTCTATGTCTAGCTAACCAACGAGATGAGGATGGTCATTGTCATTTTCTAAGCTGCGAACGGGCAGAAAGGTGAGAAAATGTCGAATTTTGACCATTTGTGCTGACCTTCCAATTTCAACGTACCTCTCTCTAACATGACCCAGCTGTTATGTCAGCGGTCGCATTGGTTTCATTTTTGGTTTGCTTGTAGGGCGCTGGCAGCCACAATCAGTGACCCAGAAAATTTGGCACTGCTGTGAATAGTTTAGTCGCAAAGTGAAGATGCACGGGTAAAAAGCCCCAAACTTCTAGATAGGTTCTTTTTCAGCTTTCAGCAGCCCTGGGCGAGTTCTTTAGAGAAATGTGACTCTTTTTCATGGTGCTCTTGTCTATGTCCAGCTACACAACGAGATGAAGATGGTCATTGTCATTTTCTGAGCTGCGAACGGGCAGAACGGTGAGAAAATGTCGGATTTTGACCATTTGTGCTGACCTTTCAATTTCAACGTACCTCTCTATAACATGACCCAGCTGCAATTTCAGTGGTCCCATTGGTTTCATTTTTGGTTTGCTTGTAGGGCGCTGGCACCCGCATTCAGTGACCTAGAAAATTTGGCACTGCTGTGAATAATTTAGTCGCAAAGTGAAGATTCACGGGTAAAAAGCCCCAAACTTCTAGATAGGTTCTTTTTCAGCTTTCAGCAGCCCTGGGCGAGTTCTTTAGAGAAATGTGACTTTTTTTCATGGTGCTATTTTCTATGTCCAGCTACACAACCAGATGAGGTTGGTCATTGTCATTTTCTGAGCTTCGAACGGGCAGAAAGGTGAGAAAATGTCGGAATTCGACCATTTGTGCTGACCTTCCAATTTCAACGTACCTCTCTATAACATGACCCAGCTGTATTTTCAGTGGTCGCATTGGTTTCATTTTTGGTTTGCTTGTAGGGCGCTGGCACCCGCATTCAGTGACCCAGAAAAGTTGGCAATGCTGTAAATAGTTTAGTCGCAAAGTGAAGATTCACGGGTAAAAAGCCCCAAACTTCTAGATAGGTTCTTTTTCAGCTTTCAGCAACCCTGGGCGAGGTCTTTAGAGAAATGTGACTCTTTTTCATGGTGCTCTTGTCTATGTCCAGCTAACCAACGAGATAAGGATGGTCATTGTCATGTTCTAAGCTGCGAACGGGCAGAAAGGTGAGAAAATGTTGGATTTTGACCATTTGTGCTGACTTTCCAATTTCAACGTACCTCTCTATAACATGACCCAGCTGTAATGTCAGCGGTCGCATTGGTTTCATATTTGGTTTGCTTACAGGGCGCTGGCACCCACAATCAGTGACCCTAAAAATTTGGCACTGCTGTGAATAGTTTAGTCGCAAAGTGAAGATTCACGGGTAAAAAGCCCCAAACTTCTAGATAGGTTCTTTCTCAGCTTTCAGCAGCCCTGGGCGAGTTCTTTAGAGAAATGTGACTCTTTTTCATGGTGCTCTTGTCTATGTCCAGCTAACCAACGAGATGAGGATGGTCATTGTCATTTTCTAAGCTGCGAACGGGCAGAAAGGTGAGAAAATGTCGAATTTTGACCATTTGTGCTGACCTTCCAATTTCAACGTACCTCTCTCTAACATGACCCAGCTGTTATGTCAGCGGTCGCATTGGTTTTATTTTTGGTTTGCTTGTAGGGCGCTGGCAGCCACAATCAGTGACCCAGAAAATTTGGCACTGCTGTGAATAGTTTAGTCGCAAAGTGAAGATTCACGGGTAAAAAGCCCCAAACTTCTAGATAGGTTCTTTTTCAGCTTTCAGCAGCCCTGGGCGAGTTCTTTAGAGAAATGTGACTCTTTTTCATGGTGCTCTTGTCTATGTCCAGCTACACAACGAGATGAGGATGGTCATTGTCATTTTCTGAGCTGCGAACGGGCGGAACGGTGAGAAAATGTCGGATTTTGACCATTTGTGCTGACATTCCAATTTCAACGTACCTCTCTATAACATGACCCAGGTGCAATTTCAGTGGTCGCATTGGTTTCATTTTTGGTTTGCTTGTAGGGCGCTGGCACCCGCATTCAGTGACCTAGAAAATTTGGCACTGCTGTGAATAGTTTAGTCGCAAAGTGAAGATTCACGGGTAAAAAGCCCCAAACTTCTAGATAGGTTCTTTTTCAGCTTTCAGCAGCCCTGGGCGAGGTCTTTAGAGAAATGTGGCTCTTTTTCATGGTGCTATTTTCTATGTCCAGCTACACAACGAGATGAGGTTGGTCATTGTCATTTTCTGAGCTGCGAACGGGCAGAAAGGTGAGAAAATGTCGGATTTTGACCATTTGTGCTGACCTTTCAATTTCAACGTACCTCTCTATAACATGACCCAGCTGTATTTTCAGTGGTCGCATTGGTTTCATTTTTGGTTTGCTTGTAGGGCGCTGGCACCCGCATTCAGTCACCTAGAAAATTTGGCACTGCTGTAAATAGTTTAGTCGCAAAGTGAAGATTCACGGGTAAAAGCCCCAAACTTCTAGATAGGTTCTTTTTCAGCTTTCAGCAACCCTGGGCGAGGTCTTTAGAGAAATGTGACTCTTTTTCATGGTGCTCTTGTCTATGTCCAGCTAACCAACGAGATGAGGATGGTCATTGTCATGTTCTAAGCTGCGAACGGGCAGAAAGGTGAGAAAATGTCGGATTTTGACCATTTGTGCTGACCTTCCAATTTCAACGTACCTCTCTATAACATGACCCAGCTGTAATGTCAGCGGTCGCATTGGTTTCATGTTTGGCTTGCTTACAGGGCGCTGGCACCCACAATCAGTGAACCGAAAAATTTGGCACTGCTGTGAATAGTTTAGTCGCAAAGTGAAGATTCACGGGTAAAAAGCCCCAAACTTCTAGATAGGTTCTTTTTCAGCCTTCAGCAGCCCTGGGCGAGTTATTTAGAGAAATGTGGGTCTTTTTCTTGATGCTCTTGTCTATGTCCAGCTACACAACGAGATGAGGATGGTCATTGTCATTTTCTGAGCTGCGAACGGGCAGAAAGGTGAGAAAATGTCGGAATTTGACCATTTGTGCTGACCTTTCAATTTCAACGTACCTCTCTATAACATGACCCAGCTGTATTTTCAGTGGTCGCATTGGTTTCATTTTTGGTTTGCTTGTAGGGCGCTGGCACCCGCATTCAGTGACCCAGAAAATTTGGCACTGCTGTGAATAGTTTAGTCGCAAAGTGAAGATTCACGGGTAAAAAGCCCCAAACTTCTAGATAGGTTCTTTTTCAGCTTTCAGCAGCCCTGGGTGAGTTCTTTAGAGAAATGTGGCTCTTTTTCATGGTGCTATTTTCTATGTCCAGCTAACCAACGAGATGAGGATGGTCATTGTCATTTTCTAAGCTGCGAACGGACAGAAAGGTGAGAAAATGTCGGATTTTGACCATTTGTGCTGACCTTCCAATTTCAACGTACCTCTCTATAACATGACCCAGCTGTAATGTCAGCTGTCGCATTGGTTTCATTTTTTGTTTGCTTGTAGGGCGCTGGCAGCCACAATCAGTGGCCCAGAAAATTTGGCACTGCTGTGAATAGTTTAGTCGCAAAGTGAAGATTCACGGGTAAAAAGCCCCAAACTTCTAGAAAGGTTCTTTTTCAGCTTTCAGCAGCCCTGGGCGATTTCTTTAGAGAAATGTGACTCTTTTTCATGGTGCTCTTGTCTATGTCCAGCTACACAACGAGATGAGGATGGTCATTGTCATTTTCTAAGTTGCGAACGGGCAGAAAGGAGAGAAAATGTCGGATTTTGACCATTTGTGCTGACCTTTCAATTTCAACGTACCTCTCTATAACATGACCCAGCTGCAATTTCAGTGGTCCCATTGGTTTCATTTTTGGTTTGCTTGTAGGGCGCTGGCACCCGCATTCAGTGACCTAGAAAATTTGGCACTGCTGTGAATAGTTTAGTCGCAAAGTGAAGATTCACGGGTAAAAAGCCCCAAACTTCTAGATAGGTTCTTTTTCAGCTTTCAGCAGCCCTCGGCGAGTTCTTTAGAGAAATGTGGCTCTTTTTCATGGTGCTATTTTCTATGTCCAGCTACACAACGAGATGAGGTTGGTCATTGTCATTTTCTGAGCTGCGAACGGGCAGAACGGTGAGAAAATGTCGGATTTTGACCATTTGTGCTGACCTTTCAATTTCAACGTACCTCTCTATAACATGACCCAGCTGTATTTTCAGTGGTCGCATTGGTTTCATTTTTGGTTTGCTTGTAGGGCGCTGCCACCCGCATTCAGTGACCCAGAAAATTTGGCACTGCTGTAAATAATTTAGTCGCAAAGTGAAGATTCACGGGTAAAAAGCCCCAAACTTCTAGATAGGTTCTTTTTCAGCTTTCAGCAACCCTGGGCGAGTTCTTTAGAGAAATGTGACTTTTTTTCATGGTGCGCTTGTCTATGTCCAGCTACACAAAGAGATGAGGATGGTCATTGTCATTTTCTAAGCTGCGAACGGGCAGAAAGGAGAGAAAATGTCGGATTTTGACCATTTGTGCTGACCTTCCAATTTCAACGTACCTCTCTATAACATGACCCAGCTGTAATGTCAGCGGTCGCATTGGTTTCATTTTTTGTTTGCTTGTAGGGCGCTGGCAGCCACAATCAGTGGCCCAGAAAATTTGGCACTGCTGTGAATAGTTTAGTCGCAAAGTGAAGATTCACGGGTAAAAAGCCCCAAACTTCTAGAAAGGTTCTTTTTCAGCTTTCAGCAGCCCTGGGCGAGTTCTTTAGAGAAATGTAGCTCTTTTTCATGGTGCTCTTGTCTATGTTTAGCTAACCAACGAGATGAGGATGGTCATTGTCATTTTCTAAGCTGCGAACGGGCAGAAAGGTGAGAAAATGTCGAATTTTGACCATTTGTGCTGACCTTCCAATTTCAACGTACCTCTCTCTAACATGACCCAGCTGTTATGTCAGCGGTCGCATTGGTTTCATTTTTGGTTTGCTTGTAGGGCGCTGGCAGCCACAATCAGTGACCCAGAAAATTTGGCACTGCTGTGAATAGTTTAGTCGCAAAGTGAAGATGCACGGGTAAAAAGCCCCAAACTTCTAGATAGGTTCTTTTTCAGCTTTCAGCAGCCCTGGGCGAGTTCTTTAGAGAAATGTGACTCTTTTTCATGGTGCTCTTGTCTATGTCCAGCTACACAACGAGATGAAGATGGTCATTGTCATTTTCTGAGCTGCGAACGGGCAGAAAGGTGAGAAAATGTCGGATTTTGACCATTTGTGCTGACCTTTCAATTTCAACGTACCTCTCTATAACATGACCCAGCTGCAATTTCAGTGGTCCCATTGGTTTCATTTTTGGTTTGCTTGTAGGGCGCTGGCACCCGCATTGAGTGACCTAGAAAATTTGGCACTGCTGTGAATAATTTAGTCGCAAAGTGAAGATTCACGGGTAAAAAGCCCCAAACTTCTAGATAGGTTCTTTTTCAGCTTTCAGCAGCCCTGGGCGAGTTCTTTAGAGAAATGTGACTTTTTTTCATGGTGCTATTTTCTATGTCCAGCTACACAACCAGATGAGGTTGGTCATTGTCATTTTCTGAGCTTCGAACGGGCAGAAAGGTGAGAAAATGTCGGAATTTGACCATTTGTGCTGACCTTCCAATTTCAACGTACCTCTCTATAACATGACCCAGCTGTATTTTCAGTGGTCGCATTGGTTTCATTTTTGGTTTGCTTGTAGGGCGCTGGCACCCGCATTCAGTGACCCAGAAAAGTTGGCAATGCTGTAAATAGTTTAGTCGCAAAGTGAAGATTCACGGGTAAAAAGCCCCAAACTTCTAGATAGGTTCTTTTTCAGCTTTCAGCAACCCTGGGCGAGGTCTTTAGAGAAATGTGACTCTTTTTCATGGTGCTCTTGTCTATGTCCAGCTAACCAACGAGATAAGGATGGTCATTGTCATGTTCTAAGCTGCGAACGGGCAGAAAGGTGAGAAAATGTTGGATTTTGACCATTTGTGCTGACTTTCCAATTTCAACGTACCTCTCTATAACATGACCCAGCTGTAATGTCAGCGGTCGCATTGGTTTCATATTTGGTTTGCTTACAGGGCGCTGGCACCCACAATCAGTGACCCTAAAAATTTGGCACTGCTGTGAATAGTTTAGTCGCAAAGTGAAGATTCACGGGTAAAAAGCCCCAAACTTCTAGATAGGTTCTTTCTCAGCTTTCAGCAGCCCTGGGCGAGTTCTTTAGAGAAATGTGACTCTTTTTCATGGTGCTCTTGTCTATGTCCAGCTAACCAACGAGATGAGGATGGTCATTGTCATTTTCTAAGCTGCGAACGGGCAGAAAGGTGAGAAAATGTCGAATTTTGACCATTTGTGCTGACCTTCCAATTTCAACGTACCTCTCTCTAACATGACCCAGCTGTTATGTCAGCGGTCGCATTGGTTTTATTTTTGGTTTGCTTGTAGGGCGCTGGCAGCCACAATCAGTGACCCAGAAAATTTGGCACTGCTGTGAATAGTTTAGTCGCAAAGTGAAGATTCACGGGTAAAAAGCCCCAAACTTCTAGATAGGTTCTTTTTCAGCTTTCAGCAGCCCTGGGCGAGTTCTTTAGAGAAATGTGACTCTTTTTCATGGTGCTCTTGTCTATGTCCAGCTACACAACGAGATGAGGATGGTCATTGTCATTTTCTGAGCTGCGAACGGGCGGAACGGTGAGAAAATGTCGGATTTTGACCATTTGTGCTGACATTCCAATTTCAACGTACCTCTCTATAACATGACCCAGCTGCAATTTCAGTGGTCGCATTGGTTTCATTTTATGTTTGCTTGTAGGGCGCTGGCACCCGCATTCAGTGACCTAGAAAATTTGGCACTGCTGTGAATAGTTTAGTCGCAAAGTGAAGATTCACGGGTAAAAAGCCCCAAACTTCTAGATAGGTTCTTTTTCAGCTTTCAGCAGCCCTGGGCGAGGTCTTTAGAGAAATGTGGCTCTTTTTCATGGTGCTATTTTCTATGTCCAGCTACACAACGAGATGAGGTTGGTCATTGTCATTTTCTGAGCTGCGAACGGGCAGAAAGGTGAGAAAATGTCGGATTTTGACCATTTGTGCTGACCTTTCAATTTCAACGTACCTCTCTATAACATGACCCAGCTGTATTTTCAGTGGTCGCATTGGTTTCATTTTTGGTTTGCTTGTAGGGCGCTGGCACCCGCATTCAGTCACCTAGAAAATTTGGCACTGCTGTAAATAGTTTAGTCGCAAAGTGAAGATTCACGGGTAAAAGCCCCAAACTTCTAGATAGGTTCTTTTTCAGCTTTCAGCAACCCTGGGCGAGGTCTTTAGAGAAATGTGACTCTTTTTCATGGTGCTCTTGTCTATGTCCAGCTAACCAACGAGATGAGGATGGTCATTGTCATGTTCTAAGCTGCGAACGGGCAGAAAGGTGAGAAAATGTCGGATTTTGACCATTTGTGCTGACCTTCCAATTTCAACGTACCTCTCTATAACATGACCCAGCTGTAATGTCAGCGGTCGCATTGGTTTCATGTTTGGCTTGCTTACAGGGCGCTGGCACCCACAATCAGTGAACCGAAAAATTTGGCACTGCTGTGAATAGTTTAGTCGCAAAGTGAAGATTCACGGGTAAAAAGCCCCAAACTTCTAGATAGGTTCTTTTTCAGCCTTCAGCAGCCCTGGGCGAGTTATTTAGAGAAATGTGGGTCTTTTTCTTGATGCTCTTGTCTATGTCCAGCTACACAACGAGATGAGGATGGTCATTGTCATTTTCTGAGCTGCGAACGGGCAGAAAGGTGAGAAAATGTCGGAATTTGACCATTTGTGCTGACCTTTCAATTTCAACGTACCTCTCTATAACATGACCCAGCTGTATTTTCAGTGGTCGCATTGGTTTCATTTTTGGTTTGCTTGTAGGGCGCTGGCACCCGCATTCAGTGACCCAGAAAATTTGGCACTGCTGTGAATAGTTTAGTCGCAAAGTGAAGATTCACGGGTAAAAAGCCCCAAACTTCTAGATAGGTTCTTTTTCAGCTTTCAGCAGCCCTGGGTGAGTTCTTTAGAGAAATGTGGCTCTTTTTCATGGTGCTATTTTCTATGTCCAGCTAACCAACGAGATGAGGATGGTCATTGTCATTTTCTAAGCTGCGAACGGACAGAAAGGTGAGAAAATGTCGGATTTTGACCATTTGTGCTGACCTTCCAATTTCAACGTACCTCTCTATAACATGACCCAGCTGTAATGTCAGCTGTCGCATTGGTTTCATTTTTTGTTTGCTTGTAGGGCGCTGGCAGCCACAATCAGTGGCCCAGAAAATTTGGCACTGCTGTGAATAGTTTAGTCGCAAAGTGAAGATTCACGGGTAAAAAGCCCCAAACTTCTAGAAAGGTTCTTTTTCAGCTTTCAGCAGCCCTGGGCGATTTCTTTAGAGAAATGTGACTCTTTTTCATGGTGCTCTTGTCTATGTCCAGCTACACAACGAGATGAGGATGGTCATTGTCATTTTCTAAGTTGCGAACGGGCAGAAAGGAGAGAAAATGTCGGATTTTGACCATTTGTGCTGACCTTTCAATTTCAACGTACCTCTCTATAACATGACCCAGCTGCAATTTCAGTGGTCCCATTGGTTTCATTTTTGGTTTGCTTGTAGGGCGCTGGCACCCGCATTCAGTGACCTAGAAAATTTGGCACTGCTGTGAATAGTTTAGTCGCAAAGTGAAGATTCACGGGTAAAAAGCCCCAAACTTCTAGATAGGTTCTTTTTCAGCTTTCAGCAGCCCTCGGCGAGTTCTTTAGAGAAATGTGGCTCTTTTTCATGGTGCTATTTTCTATGTCCAGCTACACAACGAGATGAGGTTGGTCATTGTCATTTTCTGAGCTGCGAACGGGCAGAACGGTGAGAAAATGTCGGATTTTGACCATTTGTGCTGACCTTTCAATTTCAACGTACCTCTCTATAACATGACCCAGCTGTATTTTCAGTGGTCGCATTGGTTTCATTTTTGGTTTGCTTGTAGGGCGCTGCCACCCGCATTCAGTGACCCAGAAAATTTGGCACTGCTGTAAATAATTTAGTCGCAAAGTGAAGATTCACGGGTAAAAAGCCCCAAACTTCTAGATAGGTTCTTTTTCAGCTTTCAGCAACCCTGGGCGAGTTCTTTAGAGAAATGTGACTTTTTTTCATGGTGCGCTTGTCTATGTCCAGCTACACAAAGAGATGAGGATGGTCATTGTCATTTTCTAAGCTGCGAACGGGCAGAAAGGAGAGAAAATGTCGGATTTTGACCATTTGTGCTGACCTTCCAATTTCAACGTACCTCTCTATAACATGACCCAGCTGTAATGTCAGCGGTCGCATTGGTTTCATTTTTTGTTTGCTTGTAGGGCGCTGGCAGCCACAATCAGTGGCCCAGAAAATTTGGCACTGCTGTGAATAGTTTAGTCGCAAAGTGAAGATTCACGGGTAAAAAGCCCCAAACTTCTAGAAAGGTTCTTTTTCAGCTTTCAGCAGCCCTGGGCGATTTCTTTAGAGAAATGTGACTCTTTTTCATGGTGCTCTTGTCTATGTCCAGCTACACAACGAGATGAGGATGGTCATTGTCATTTTCTAAGTTGCGAACGGGCAGAAAGGAGAGAAAATGTCGGATTTTGACCATTTGTGCTGACCTTTCAATTTCAACGTACCTCTCTATAACATGACCCAGCGGTATTTTCAGTGGTCGCATTGGTTTCATTTTTGGTTTGCTTGTAGGGCGCTGGCACCCGCATTCAGTGACCCAGAAAATTTGGCACTGCTGTGAATAGTTTAGTCGCAAAGTGAAGATTCACGGGTAAAAAGCCCCAAACTTCTAGATAGGTTCTTTTTCAGCTTTCAGCAGCCCTGGGCGAGTTCTTTACGGAAATGTGGGTCTTTTTCTTGGTGCTCTTGTCTATGTCCAGCTACACAACGAGATGAGGATGGTCATTGTCATTTTCTGAGCTGCGAACGGGCAGAACGGTGAGAAAATGTCGGATTTTGACCATTTGTGCTGACCTTTCAATTTCAACGTACCTCTCTATAACATGACCCAGCTGCAATTTCAGTGGTCCCATTGGTTTCATTTTTGGTTTGCTTGTAGGGCGCTGGCACCCGCATTCAGTGACCTAGAAAATTTGGCACTGCTGTGAATAGTTTAGTCGCAAAGTGAAGATTCACGGGTAAAAAGCCCCAAACTTCTAGATAGGTTCTTTTTCAGCTTTCAGCAGCCCTGGGCGAGTTCTTTAGAGAAATGTGGCTCTTTTTCATGGTGCTATTTTCTATGTCCAGCTACACAACGAGATGAGGTTGGTCATTGTCATTTTCTGAGCTGCGAACGGGCAGAACGGTGAGAAAATGTCGGATTTTGACCATTTGTGCTGACCTTTCAATTTCAACGTACCTCTCTATAACATGACCCAGCTGTATTTTCAGTGGTCGCATTGGTTTCATTTTTGGTTTGCTTGTAGGGCGCTGGCACCCGCATTCAGTGACCCAGAAAATTTGGCACTGCTGTAAATAGTTTAGTCGCAAAGTGAAGATTCACGGGTAAAAAGCCCCAAACTTCTAGATAGGTTCTTTTTCAGCTTTCAGCAACCCTGGGCGAGTTCTTTAGAGAAATGTGACTTTTTTTCATGGTGCTCTTGTCTATGTCCAGCTACACAACGAGATGAGGATGGTCATTGTCATTTTCTAAGCTGCGAATGGGCAGAAAGGAGAGAAAATGTCGGATTTTGACCATTTGTGCTGACCTTTCAATTTCAACGTACCTCTCTATAACACGACCCAGCGGTATTTTCAGTGGTCGCATTGGTTTCATTTTTGGTTTGCTTGTAGGGCGCTAGCACCCGCATTCAGTGACCCAGAAAATTTGGCACTGCTGTGAATAGTTTAGTCGCAAAGTGAAGATTCACGGGTAAAAAGCCCCAAACTTCTAGATAGGTTCTTTTTCAGCTTTCAGCAGCCCTGGGCGAGTTCTTTAGAGAAATGTGGCTCTTTTTCATGGTGCTATTTTCTATGTCCAGCTACACAACGAGATGAGGTTGGTCATTGTCATTTTCTGAGCTGCGAACGGGCAGAACGGTGAGAAAATGTCGGATTTTGACCATTTGTGCTGACCTTTCAATTTCAACGTACCTCTCTATAACATGACCCAGCTGTATTTTCAGTGGTCGCATTGGTTTCATTTTTGGTTTGCTTGTAGGGCGCTGGCACCCGCATTCAGTGACCCAGAAAATTTGGCACTGCTGTAAATAGTTTAGTCGCAAAGTGAAGATTCACGGGTAAAAAGCCCCAAACTTCTAGATAGGTTCTTTTTCAGCTTTCAGCAACCCTGGGCGAGTTCTTTAGAGAAATGTGACTTTTTTTCATGGTGCTCTTGTCTATGTCCAGCTACACAACGAGATGAGGATGGTCATTGTCATTTTCTAAGCTGCGAATGGGCAGAAAGGAGAGAAAATGTCGGATTTTGACCATTTGTGCTGACCTTTCAATTTCAACGTACCTCTCTATAACACGACCCAGCGGTATTTTCAGTGGTCGCATTGGTTTCATTTTTGGTTTGCTTGTAGGGCGCTAGCACCCGCATTCAGTGACCCAGAAAATTTGGCACTGCTGTGAATAGTTTAGTCGCAAAGTGAAGATTCACGGGTAAAAAGCCCCAAACTTCTAGATAGGTTCTTTTTCAGCTTTCAGCAGCCCTGGGCGAGTTCTTTACGGAAATGTGGGTCTTTTTCTTGGTGCTCTTGTCTATGTCCAGCTACACAACGAGATGAGGATGGTCATTGTCATTTTCTAAGCTGCGAATGGGCAGAAAGGAGAGAAAATGTCGGATTTTGACCATTTGTGCTGACCTTTCAATTTCAACGTACCTCTCTATAACACGACCCAGCGGTATTTTCAGTGGTCGCATTGGTTTCATTTTTGGTTTGCTTGTAGGGCGCTAGCACCCGCATTCAGTGACCCAGAAAATTTGGCACTGCTGTGAATAGTTTAGTCGCAAAGTGAAGATTCACGGGTAAAAAGCCCCAAACTTCTAGATAGGTTCTTTTTCAGCTTTCAGCAGCCCTGGGCGAGTTCTTTAGAGAAATGTGGCTCTTTTTCATGGTGCTATTTTCTATGTCCAGCTACACAACGAGATGAGGTTGGTCATTGTCATTTTCTGAGCTGCGAACGGGCAGAACGGTGAGAAAATGTCGGATTTTGACCATTTGTGCTGACCTTTCAATTTCAACGTACCTCTCTATAACATGACCCAGCTGTATTTTCAGTGGTCGCATTGGTTTCATTTTTGGTTTGCTTGTAGGGCGCTGGCACCCGCATTCAGTGACCCTGAAAATTTGGCACTGCTGTAAATAGTTTAGTCGCAAAGTGAAGATTCACGGGTAAAAAGCCCCAAACTTCTAGATAGGTTCTTTTTCAGCTTTCAGCAACCCTGGGCGAGTTCTTTAGAGAAATGTGACTTTTTTTCATGGTGCTCTTGTCTATGTCCAGCTACACAACGAGATGAGGATGGTCATTGTCATTTTCTAAGCTGCGAATGGGCAGAAAGGAGAGAAAATGTCGGATTTTGACCATTTGTGCTGACCTTTCAATTTCAACGTACCTCTCTATAACACGACCCAGCGGTATTTTCAGTGGTCGCATTGGTTTCATTTTTGGTTTGCTTGTAGGGCGCTAGCACCCGCATTCAGTGACCCAGTAAATTTGGCACTGCTGTGAATAGTTTAGTCGCAAAGTGAAGATTCACGGGTAAAAAGCCCCAAACTTCTAGATAGGTTCTTTTCCAGCTTTCAGCAGCCCTGGGCGAGTTCTTTACGGAAATGTGGGTCTTTTTCTTGGTGCTCTTGTCTATGTCCAGCTACACAACGAGATGAGGATGGTCATTGTCATTTTCTGAGCTGCGAACGGGCAGAACGGTGAGAAAATGTCGCATTTTGACCATTTGTGCTGACCTTTCAATTTCAACGTACCTCTCTATAACATGACCCAGCTGCAATTTCAGTGGTCCCATTGGTTTCATTTTTGGTTTGCTTGTAGGGCGCTGGCACCCGCATTCAGTGACCCAGAAAATTTGGCACTGCTGTGAATATTTTAGTCGCAAAGTGAAGATTCACGGGTAAAAAGCCCCAAACTTCTAGATAGGTTCTTTTTCAGCTTTTAGCAGCCCTGGGCGAGTTCTTTAGAGAAATGTGACTTTTTTCATGGTGCTATTTTCTATGTCCAGCTACACAACGAGATGAGGTTGGTCATTGTCATTTTCTGAGCTTCGAACGGGCAGAAAGGTGAGAAAATGTCGGATTTTGACCATTTGTGCTGACCTTTCAATTTCAACGTACCTCTCTATAACATGACCCAGCTGTATTTTCAGTGGTCGCATTGGTTTGATTTTTGGTTTGCTTGTAGGGCGCTGGCACCCGCATTCAGTGACCCAGAAAATCTGGCACTGCTGTAAATAGTTTAGTCGCAAAGTGAAGATTCACGGGTAAAAAGCCCCAAACTTCTAGATAGGTTCTTTTTCAGCTTTCAGCAACCCTGGGCGAGTTCCTTAGAGAAATGTGACTCTTTTTCATGGTGCTCTTGTCTATGTCCAGCTAACCAACGAGATGAGGATGGTCATTGTCATGTTCTAAGCTGCGAACGGGCAGAAAGGTGAGAAAATGTCGGATTTTGACCATTTGTGCTGACCTTCCAATTTCAACGTACCTCTCTATAACATGACCCAGCTGTAATGTCAGCGGACGCATTGGTTTCATATTTGGTTTGCTTACAGGGCGCTGGCACCCACAATCAGTGACCCTAAAAATTTGGCACTGCTGTGAATAGTTTAGTCGCAAAGTGAAGATTCACGGGTAAAAAGCCCCAAACTTCTAGATAGGTTCTTTTTCAGCTTTCAGCAGCCCTGGGTGAGTTCTTTAGAGAAATGTGGCTCTTTTTCATGGTGCTATTTTCTATGTCCAGCTACACAACGAGATGAGGATGGTCATTGTCATTTTCTGAGCTGCGAACGGGCAGAAAGGTGAGAAAATGTCGGATTTTGACCATTTGTGCTGACCTTTCAATTTCAACGTACCTCTCTATAACATGACCCCGCTGTATTTTCAGTGGTCGCATTGGTTTGATTTTTGGTTTGCTTGTAGGGCGCTGGCACCTGCATTCAGTGACCCAGAAAATTTGGCACAGCTGTGATTAGTTTAGTCGCAAAGTGAAGATTCACGGGTAAAAAGCCCCAAACTTCTAGATAGGTTCTTTTTCAGCTTTCAGCAGCCGTGGGTGAGTTCTTTAGAGAAATGTGGCTCTTTTCATGGTGCTATTTTCTATGTTCAGCTACACAACGAGATGAGGATGGTCATTGTCATTTTCTGAGCTGCGAACGGGCAGAAAGGTGAGAAAATGTAGGATTTTGACCATTTGTGCTGACATTTCAATTTCAACGTACCTCTCTATAACATGACCCAGCTGTAATTTCAGTGGTCGCATTGGTTTGATTTTTGGTTTGCTTGTAGGGCGCTGGCACTCGCATTCAGTGACCCAGAAAATTTGGCACTGCTGTGAATAGTTTAGTCGCAAAGTGAAGATTCACGGGTAAAAAGCCCCAAACTTCTAGATAGGTTCTTTTTCAGCTTTCAGCAGCCCTGGGTGAGTTCTTTAGAGAAATGTGGCACTTTTTCATGGTGCTATTTTCTATGTCCAACTACACAACGAGATGAGGATGGTCATTGTCATTTTCTGAGCTGCGAACGGGCAGAAAGGTGAGAAAATGTCGGATTTTGACCATTTGTGCTGACTTTTCAATTTCAACGTACCTCTCTATAACATGACCCAGCTGTAATTTCAGTGGTCGCATTGGTTTCATTTTTGGTTTGCTTGTAGGGCGCTGGCACCCGCATTCAGTGACCCAGAAAATTTGGAACTGCTGTGAATAGTTTAGCCGAAAAGTGAAGATTCACGGGTAAAAAGCCCCAAACTTCTAGTTAGGTTCTTTTTCAGCTTTCAGCAGCCCTGGGTGAGTTCTGTAGAGAAATGGGGCTCTTTTTCATGGTGCTATTTTCTATGTCCAGCTACACAACGAGATGAGGATGGTCATTGTCATTTTCTGAGCTGCGAACGGGCAGAAAGGTGAAAAAATGTCGGATTTTGACCATTTGTGCTGACCTTTCAATTTCAACGTACCTCTGTATAACATGACCCAGCTGTAATCTCAGTGGTCGCATTGGTTTGATTTTTGGTTTGCTTGTAGGGCGCTGGCACCCGCATTCAGTGACCCAGAAAATTTGGCACTGCTGTGAATAGTTTAGTTTAAAAGTGAAGATTCACAGGTAAAAAGCCCCAAACTTCTAGATAGGTTCTTTTTCAGCTTTCAGCAGCCCTGGGTGAGTTCTTTAGAGAAATGTGGCTCTTTTTCATGGTGCTATTTTCTATGTCCAGCTACACAACGAGATGAGGATGGTCATTGTCATTTTCTGAGCTGCGAACGGGCAGAAAGGTGAGAAAATGTCGGATTTTGACCATTTGTGCTGACCTTTCAATTTCAACGTACCTCTCTATAACATGACCCAGCTGTAATTTCAGTGGTCACATTGGTTTCATTTTTGGTTTGCTTGTAGGGCGCTAGCACCCGCATTCAGTGACCCAGAAAATTTGGCACTGCTGTGAATAGTTTAGTCGAAAAGTGAAGATTCACGGGTAAAAGCCCCAAACTTCTAGATAGGTTCTTTTTCAGCTTTCAGCAGCCCTGGGTGAGTTCTTTAGAGAAATGTGGCTCTTTTTCATGGTGCTATTTTCTATGTCCAGCTACACAACGAGATGAGGATGGTCATTGTCATTTTCCGAGCTGCGAACGGGCAGAAAGGTGAGAAAATGTCGGATTTTGACCATTTGTGCTGACCTTTCAATTTCAACGTACCTCTCTATAACATGACCCAGCTGTAATTCCAGTGGTCGCATTGGTTTGATTTTTGGTTTGCTTGTAGGGCGCTGGCACCTGCATTCAGTGACCCAGAAAATTTGGCACAGCTGTGATTAGTTTAGTCGCAAAGTGAAGATTCACGGGTAAAAAGCCCCAAACTTCTAGATAGGTTCTTTTTCAGCTTTCAGCAGCCCTGGGTGAGTTCTTTAGAGAAATGTGGCTCTTTTCATGGTGCTATTTTCTATGTTCAGCTACACAACGAGATGAGGATGGTCATTGTCATTTTCTGAGCTGCGAACGGGCAGAAAGGTGAGAAAATGTCGGATTTTGACCATTTGTGCTGACTTTTCAATTTCAACGTACCTCTCTATAACATGACCCAGCTGTAATTTCAGTGGTCGCATTGGTTTCATTTTTGGTTTGCTTGTAGGGCGCTGGCACCCGCATTCAGTGACCCAGAAAATTTGGAACTGCTGTGAATAGTTTAGCCGAAAAGTGAAGATTCACGGGTAAAAAGCCCCAAACTTCTAGATAGGTTCTTTTTCAGCTTTCAGCAGCCCTGGGTGAGTTCTGTAGAGAAATGGGGCTCTTTTTCATGGTGCTATTTTCTATGTCCAGCTACACAACGAGATGAGGATGGTCATTGTCATTTTCTGAGCTGCGAACGGGCAGAAAGGTGAAAAAATGTCGGATTTTGACCATTTGTGCTGACCTTTCAATTTCAACGTACCTCTGTATAACATGACCCAGCTGTAATCTCAGTGGTCGCATTGGTTTGATTTTTGGTTTGCTTGTAGGGCGCTGGCACCCGCATTCAGTGACCCAGAAAATTTGGCACTGCTGTGAATAGTTTAGTTTAAAAGTGAAGATTCACAGGTAAAAAGCCCCAAACTTCTAGATAGGTTCTTTTTCAGCTTTCAGCAGCCCTGGGTGAGTTCTTTAGAGAAATGTGGCTCTTTTTCATGGTGCTATTTTCTATGTCCAGCTACACAACGAGATGAGGATGGTCATTGTCATTTTCTGAGCTGCGAACGGGCAGAAAGGTGAGAAAATGTCGGATTTTGACCATTTGTGCTGACCTTTCAATTTCAACGTACCTCTCTATAACATGACCCAGCTGTAATTTCAGTGGTCACATTGGTTTCATTTTTGGTTTGCTTGTAGGGCGCTAGCACCCGCATTCAGTGACCCAGAAAATTTGGCACTGCTGTGAATAGTTTAGTCGAAAAGTGAAGATTCACGGGTAAAAGCCCCAAACTTCTAGATAGGTTCTTTTTCAGCTTTCAGCAGCCCTGGGTGAGTTCTTTAGAGAAATGTGGCTCTTTTTCATGGTGCTATTTTCTATGTCCAGCTACACAACGAGATGAGGATGGTCATTGTCATTTTCCGAGCTGCGAACGGGCAGAAAGGTGAGAAAATGTCGGATTTTGACCATTTGTGCTGACCTTTCAATTTCAACGTACCTCTCTATAACATGACCCAGCTGTAATTCCAGTGGTCGCATTGGTTTGATTTTTGGTTTGCTTGTAGGGCGCTGGCACCTGCATTCAGTGACCCAGAAAATTTGGCACAGCTGTGATTAGTTTAGTCGCAAAGTGAAGATTCACGGGTAAAAAGCCCCAAACTTCTAGATAGGTTCTTTTTCAGCTTTCAGCAGCCCTGGGTGAGTTCTTTAGAGAAATGTGGCTCTTTTCATGGTGCTATTTTCTATGTTCAGCTACACAACGAGATGAGGATGGTCAGTGTCATTTTCTGAGCTGCGAACGGGCAGAAAGGTGAGAAAATGTCGGATTTTGACCATTTGTGCTGACTTTTCAATTTCAACGTACCTCTCTATAACATGACCCAGCTGTAATTTCAGTGGTCGCATTGGTTTCATTTTTGGTTTGCTTGTAGGGCGCTGGCACCCGCATTCAGTGACCCAGAAAATTTGGAACTGCTGTGAATAGTTTAGTTGAAAAGTGAAGATTCACGGGTAAAAAGCCCCAAACTTCTAGATAGGTTCTTTTTCAGCTTTCAGCAGCCCTGGGTGAGTTCTGTAAAGAAATGGGGCTCTTTTTCATGGTGCTATTTTCTATGTCCAGCTACACAACGAGATGAGGATGGTCATTGTCATTTTCTGAGCTGCGAACGGGCAGAAAGGTGAAAAAATGTCGGATTTTGACCATTTGTGCTGACCTTTCAATTTCAACGTACCTCTCTATAACATGACCCAGCTGTAATTTCAGTGGTCGCATTGGTTTGATTTTTGGTTTGCTTGTAGGGCGCTGGCACCCGCATTCAGTGACCCAGAAAATTTGGCACTGCTGTGAATAGTTTAGTTTAAAAGTGAAGATTCACAGGTAAAAAGCCCCAAACTTCTAGATAGGTTCTTTTTCAGCTTTCAGCAGCCCTGGGTGAGTTCTTTAGAGAAATGGGGCTCTTTTTCATGGTGCTATTTTCTATGTCCAGCTACACAACGAGATGAGGATGGTCATTGTCATTTTCTGAGCTGCGAACGGGCAGAAAGGTGAAAAAATGTCGGATTTTGACCATTTGTGCTGACCTTTCAATTTCAACGTACCTCTCTATAACATGACCCAGCTGTAATGTCAGTGGTCTTATTGGTTTGATTTTTGGTTTGCTTGTAGGGCGCTGGCACCCGCATTCAGTGACCCAGAAAAGTTGGCACTGTTGTGAATAGTTTAGTCGCAAAGTGAAGATTCACGGGTAAAAAGCCCCAAAATTCTAGATAGGTTCTTTTTCAGCTTTCAGCAGCCCTGGGCGAGTTCTTTAGAGAAATGTAGCTCTTTTTCATGGTGCTCTTGTCTATGTCTAGGTACCCAACGAGATGAGGATGGTCATTGTCATTTTCTGAGCTGCGAACGGGCAGAAAGGTGAGAAAATGTCGGATTTTGACCATTTGTGGTGACCTTTCAATTTCAACGTACCTCTCTATAACATGATCCAGCTGTAATTTCAGTGGTCACATTGGTTTCATTTTTGGTTTGCTTGTAGGGCGCTAGCACCCGCATTCAGTGACCCAGAAAATTTGGCACTGCTGTGAATAGTTTAGTCGAAAAGTGAAGATTCACGGGTAAAAGCCCCAAACTTCTAGATAGGTTCTTTTTCAGCTTTCAGCAGCCCTGGGTGAGTTTTTTTAGAGAAATGTGGCTCTTTTTCATGGTGCTATTTTCTATGTCCAGCTACACAACGAGATGAGGATGGTCATTGTCATTTTCCGAGCTGCGAACGGGCAGAAAGGTGAGAAAATGTCGGATTTTGACCATTTGTGCTGACCTTTCAATTTCAACGTACCTCTCTATAACATGACCCAGCTGTAATTTCAGTGGTCGCATTGGTTTGATTTTTGGTTTGCTTGTAGGGCGCTGGCACCCGCATTCAGTGACCCAGAAAATTTGGCACTGCTGTGAATAGTTTAGTCGAAAAGTGAAGATTCACGGGTAAAAAGCCTCAAACTTCTAGATAGGTTATTTTTCAGCTTTCAGCAGCCCTGGGTGAGTTCTTTAGAGAAATGTGGCTCTTTTCATGGTGCTATTTTCTATGTTCAGCTACACAAGGAGATGAGGATGGTCATTGTCATTTTCTGAGCTGCGAACGGGCAGAAAGGTGAGAAAATGTCGGATTTTGACCATTTGTGCTGACCTTTCAATTTCAACGTACCTCTCTATAACATGACCCAGCTGTAATGTCAGTGGTCTTATTGGTTTGATTTTTGGTTTGCTTGTAGGGCGCTGGCACCCTCATTCAGTGACCCAGAAAAGTTGGCACTGCTGTGAATAGTTTAGTCGCAAAGTGAAGATTCACGAGTAAAAAGCCCCAAAATTCTAGATAGGTTCTTTTTCAGCTTTCAGCAGCCCTGGGCGAGTTCTTTAGAGAAATGTAGCTCTTTTTCATGGTGCTCTTGTCTATGTCTAGGTAACCAACGAGATGAGGATGGTCATTGTCATTTTCTGAGCTGCGAACGGGCAGAAAGGTGAGAAAATGTCGGATGTTGACCATTTGTGCTGACCTTTCAATTTCAACGTACCTCTCTATAACATGACCCAGCTGTAATTTCAGTGGTCGTATTGGTTTCATTTTTGGTTTGCTTGTAGGGCGCTAGCACCCGCATTCAGTGACCGAGAAATTTTGGCACTGCTGTGAAAAATTTAGTCGAAAAGTGAAGATTCACGGGTAAAAGCCCCAAACTTCTAGATAGGTTCTTTTTCAGCTTTCAGCAGCCCTGGGTGAGTTCTTTAGAGAAATGTGGCTCTTTTCATGGTGCTATTTTCTATGTTCAGCTACACAACGAGATGAGGATGGTCAGTGTCATTTTCTGAGCTGCGAACGGGCAGAAAGGTGAGAAAATGTCGGATTTTGACCATTTGTGCTGACTTTTCAATTTCAACGTACCTCTCTATAACATGACCCAGCTGTAATTTCAGTGGTCGCATTGGTTTCATTTTTGGTTTGCTTGTAGGGCGCTGGCACCCGCATTCAGTGACCCAGAAAATTTGGAACTGCTGTGAATAGTTTAGTTGAAAAGTGAAGATTCACGGGTAAAAAGCCCCAAACTTCTAGATAGGTTCTTTTTCAGCTTTCAGCAGCCCTGGGTGAGTTCTGTAGAGAAATGGGGCTCTTTTTCATGGTGCTATTTTCTATGTCCAGCTACACAACGAGATGAGGATGGTCATTGTCATTTTCTGAGCTGCGAACGGGCAGAAAGGTGAAAAAATGTCGGATTTTGACCATTTGTGCTGACCTTTCAATTTCAACGTACCTCTCTATAACATGACCCAGCTGTAATTTCAGTGGTCGCATTGGTTTGATTTTTGGTTTGCTTGTAGGGCGCTGGCACCCGCATTCAGTGACCCAGAAAATTTGGCACTGCTGTGAATAGTTTAGTTTAAAAGTGAAGATTCACAGGTAAAAAGCCCCAAACTTCTAGATAGGTTCTTTTTCAGCTTTCAGCAGCCCTGGGTGAGTTCTTTAGAGAAATGGGGCTCTTTTTCATGGTGCTATTTTCTATGTCCAGCTACACAACGAGATGAGGATGGTCATTGTCATTTTCTGAGCTGCGAACGGGCAGAAAGGTGAAAAAATGTCGGATTTTGACCATTTGTGCTGACCTTTCAATTTCAACGTACCTCTCTATAACATGACCCAGCTGTAATGTCAGTGGTCTTATTGGTTTGATTTTTGGTTTGCTTGTAGGGCGCTGGCACCCGCATTCAGTGACCCAGAAAAGTTGGCACTGTTGTGAATAGTTTAGTCGCAAAGTGAAGATTCACGGGTAAAAAGCCCCAAAATTCTAGATAGGTTCTTTTTCAGCTTTCAGCAGCCCTGGGCGAGTTCTTTAGAGAAATGTAGCTCTTTTTCATGGTGCTCTTGTCTATGTCTAGGTACCCAACGAGATGAGGATGGTCATTGTCATTTTCTGAGCTGCAAACGGGCAGAAAGGTGAGAAAATGTCGGATTTTGACCATTTGTGGTGACCTTTCAATTTCAACGTACCTCTCTATAACATGATCCAGCTGTAATTTCAGTGGTCACATTGGTTTCATTTTTGGTTTGCTTGTAGGGCGCTAGCACCCGCATTCAGTGACCCAGAAAATTTGGCACTGCTGTGAATAGTTTAGTCGAAAAGTGAAGATTCACGGGTAAAAGCCCCAAACTTCTAGATAGGTTCTTTTTCAGCTTTCAGCAGCCCTGGGTGAGTTTTTTTAGAGAAATGTGGCTCTTTTTCATGGTGCTATTTTCTATGTCCAGCTACACAACGAGATGAGGATGGTCATTGTCATTTTCCGAGCTGCGAACGGGCAGAAAGGTGAGAAAATGTCGGATTTTGACCATTTGTGCTGACCTTTCAATTTCAACGTACCTCTCTATAACATGACCCAGCTGTAATTTCAGTGGTCGCATTGGTTTGATTTTTGGTTTGCTTGTAGGGCGCTGGCACCCGCATTCAGTGACCCAGAAAATTTGGCACTGCTGTGAATAGTTTAGTCGAAAAGTGAAGATTCACGGGTAAAAAGCCTCAAACTTCTAGATAGGTTATTTTTCAGCTTTCAGCAGCCCTGGGTGAGTTCTTTAGAGAAATGTGGCTCTTTTCATGGTGCTATTTTCTATGTTCAGCTACACAAGGAGATGAGGATGGTCATTGTCATTTTCTGAGCTGCGAACGGGCAGAAAGGTGAGAAAATGTCGGATTTTGACCATTTGTGCTGACCTTTCAATTTCAACGTACCTCTCTATAACATGACCCAGCTGTAATGTCAGTGGTCTTATTGGTTTGATTTTTGGTTTGCTTGTAGGGCGCTGGCACCCTCATTCAGTGACCCAGAAAAGTTGGCACTGCTGTGAATAGTTTAGTCGCAAAGTGAAGATTCACGAGTAAAAAGCCCCAAAATTCTAGATAGGTTCTTTTTCAGCTTTCAGCAGCCCTGGGCGAGTTCTTTAGAGAAATGTAGCTCTTTTTCATGGTGCTCTTGTCTATGTCTAGGTAACCAACGAGATGAGGATGGTCATTGTCATTTTCTGAGCTGCGAACGGGCAGAAAGGTGAGAAAATGTCGGATGTTGACCATTTGTGCTGACCTTTCAATTTCAACGTACCTCTCTATAACATGACCCAGCTGTAATTTCAGTGGTCGTATTGGTTTCATTTTTGGTTTGCTTGTAGGGCGCTAGCACCCGCATTCAGTGACCGAGAAATTTTGGCACTGCTGTGAAAAATTTAGTCGAAAAGTGAAGATTCACGGGTAAAAGCCCCAAACTTCTAGATAGGTTCTTTTTCAGCTTTCAGCAGCCCTGGGTGAGTTCTTTAGAGAAATGTGGCTCTTTTTCATGGTGCTCTTGTCTATGTCCAGCTACACAACGAGATGAGGATGGTCATTGTCATTTTCCGAGCTGCGAACGGGCAGAAAGGTGAGAAAATGTCGGATTTTGACCATTTGTGCTGACCTTTCAATTTCAACGTACCTCTCTATAACATGACCCAGCTGTAATTTCAGTGGTCGCATTGGTTTTATTTTTGGTTTGCTTGTAGGGCGCTGGCACCCGCATTCAGTGACCCAGAAAATTTGGCACTGCTGTGAATAGTTTAGTCGCAAAGTGAAGATTCACGGGTAAAAAGCCTCAAACTTCTAGATAGGTTCTTTTTCAGCTTTCAGCAGCCCTGGGTGAGTTCTTTAGAGAAATGTGGCTCTTTTTCATGGTGCTATTTTCTATGTCCAACTACACAACGAGATGAGGATGGTCATTGTCATTTTCTGAGCTGCGAACGGGCAGAAAGGTGAGAAAATGTCGGATTATGACCATTTGTGCTGACCTTTCAATTTCAACGTACCTCTCTATAACATGACCCAGCTGTAATTTCAGTGGTCGCATTGGTTTCATTTTTGGTTTGCTTGTAGGGCGCTGGCACCCGCATTCAGTGACCCAGAAAATTTGGCACTGCTGTGAATAGTTTAGTTGAAAAGTGAAGATTCACGGGTAAAAAGCCCCAAACTTCTAGATAGGTTCTTTTTCAGCTTTCAGCAGCCCTGGGTGAGTTCTTTAGAGAAATGGGGCTCTTTTTCATGGTGCTATTTTCTATGTCCAGCTAGACAACGAGATGAGGATGGTCATTGTCATTTTCTGAGCTGCGAACGGGCAGAAAGGTGAAAAAATGTCGGATTTTGACCATTTGTGCTGACCTTTCAATTTCAACGTACCTCTCTATAATATGACCCAGCTGTAATGTCAGTGGTCTTATTGGTTTGATTTTTGGTTTGCTTGTAGGGCGCTGGCACCCGCATTCAGTGACCCAGAAAATTTGGCACTGCTGTGAATAGTTTAGTTGAAAAGTAAAGATTCACGGGTAAAAAGCCCCAAACTTCTAGATAGGTTCTTTTTCAGCTTTCAGCAGCCCTGGGTGAGTTCTTTAGAGAAATGTGGCTCTTTTTCATGGTGCTCTTGTCTATGTCTAGGTACCCAACGAGATGAGGATGGTCATTGTCATTTTCTGAGCTGCGAACGGGCAGAAAGGTGAGAAAATGTCGGATTTTGACCATTTGTGCTGACCTTTCAATTTCAGCGTACCTCTCTATAACATGACCCAGCTGTAATGTCAGTGGTCTTATTGGTTTGATTTTTGGTTTGCTTGTAGGGCGCTAGCACCCGCATTCAGTGACCCAGAAAAGTTGGCACTGCTGTGAATAGTTTAGTCGCAAAGTGAAGATTCACGGGTAAAAAGCCCCAAAATTCTAGATAGGTTCTATTTCAGCTTTCAGCAGCCCTGGGCGAGTTCTTTAGAGAAATGTAGCTCTTTTTCATGGTGCTCTTGTCTATGTCTAGGTAACCAACGAGATGAGGATGGTCATTGTCATTTTCTGAGCTGCGAACGGGCAGAAAGGTGAGAAAATGTCGGATTTTGACCATTTGTGCTGACCTTTCAATTTCAACGTACCTCTCTATAACATGACCCAGCTGTAATTTCAGTGGTCGCATTGGTTTCATTTTTGGTTTGCTTGTAGGGCGCTGGCACCCGCATTCAGTGACCTAGAAAATTTGGCACTGCTGTGAATAGTTTAGTCGCAAAGTGAAGATTCACGGGTAAAAAGCCCCAAACTTCTAGATAGGTTCTTTTTCAGCTTTCAGCAGCCCTGGGTGAGTTCTTTAGAGAAATGTGGCTCTTTTTCATGGTGCTATTTTCTATGTCCAACTACACAACGAGATGAGGATGGTCATTGTCATTTTCTGAGCTGCGAACGGGCAGAAAGGTGAGAAAATGTCGGATTTTGACCATTTGTGCTGACCTTTCAATTTCAACGTACCTCTCTATAACATGATCCAGCTGTAATTCCAGTGGTCGCATTGGTTTCATTTTTGGTTTGCTTGTAGGGCGCTGGCACCCGCATTCAGTGACCCAGAAAATTTGGCACTGCTGAGAATAGTTTAGTTGAAAAGTGAAGATTCACGGGTAAAAAGCCCCAAACTTCTAGATAGGTTCTTGTTCAGCTTTCAGCAGCCCTGGGTGAGTTCTTTAGAGAAATGGGGCTCTTTTTCATGGTGCTATTTTCAATGTCCAGCTACACAACGAGATGAGGATGGTCATTGTCATTTTCTGAGCTGCGAACGGGCAGAAAGGTGAAAAAATGTCGGATTTTGACCATTTGTGCTGACCTTTCAATTTCAACGTAACTCTCTATAATATGACCCAGCTGTAATGTCAGTGGTCTTATTGGTTTGATTTTTGGTTTGCTTGTAGGGCGCTGGCACCCGCATTCAGTGTCCCAGAAAAGTTGGCACTGCTGTGAATAGTTTAGTCGCAAAGTGAAGATTCACGGGTATAAAGCCCCAAAATTCTAGATAGGTTCTTTTTCAGCTTTCAGCAGCCCTGGGCGAGTTCTTTAGAGAAATGTAGCTCTTTTTCATGGTGCTCTTGTCTATGTCTAGCTAACCAACGAGATGAGGATGGTCATTGTCATTTTCTGAGCTGCGAACGGGCAGAAAGATGAGAAAATGTCGGATTTTGACCATTTGTGCTGACCTTTCAATTTCAACGTACCTCTCTATAACATGACCCAGCTGTAGTTTCAGTGGTCACATTGGTTTCATTTTTGGTTTGCTTGTAGGGCGCTAGCACCCGCATTCAGTGACCCAGAAAATTTGGCACTGCTGTGAATAGTTTAGTCGAAAAGTGAAGATTCACGGGTAAAAAGCCCCAAACTTCTAGATAGGTTCTTTTTCAGCAATTAGCAGCCCTGGGTGAGTTCTTTAGAGAAATGTGGCCCTTTTTCATGGTGCTATTTTCTATGTCCAGCTACACAACTAGATGAGGATGGTTATTGTCATTTTCCGAGCTGCGAACGGGCAGAAAGGTGATAAAATGTCGGATTTTGACCATTTGTGCTGACCTTTCAATTTCAACGTACCTCTCTATAACATGACCCAGCTGTAATTTCAGTGGTCGCATTGGTTTCATTTTTGGTTTGCTTGTAGGGCGCTGGCACCCGCATTCAGTGATGCAGAAAATTAGGCACTGCTGTGAATAGTTTAGTGGCAAAGTGAAGATTCACGGGTAAAAAGCCCCAAACTTCTAGATAGGTTCTTTTTCAGCTTTCAGCAGCCCTGGGTGAGTTCTTTAGAGTAATGTGGCTCTTTTTCATGGTGCTATTTTCTATGTCCAGCTACACAACGAGATGAGGATGGTCTTTGTCATTTTCTGATCTGCGAACGGGCAGAAAGGTGAGAAAATGTCGGATTTTGACCATTTGTGCTGACCTTTCAATTTCAACGTACCTCTCTATAACATGACCCAGCTGTAATTTCAGTGGTCGCATTGGTTTCATTTTTGGTTTGCTTGTAGGGCGCTGGCACCCGCATTCAGTGACGCAGAAAATTTGGTACTGCTGTGAATAGTTTAGTCGCAAAGTGAAGATTCACGGGTAAGAAGCCCCAAACTTCTAGATAGGTTCTTTTTCAGCTTTCAGCAGCCCTGGGCGAGTTCTTTAGAGAAATGTGGCTCTTTTTCATGGTGCTATTTGCTATGTCCAGCTACACAACGAGATGAGGATGGTCATTGTCATTTTCTGACCTGCGAACGGGCAGAAAGGTGAGAAAATGTCGGATTTTGACCATTTGTGCTGACCTTTCAATTTCAACGTACCTCTCTATAACATGACCCAGCTGTAATTTCATTGGTCGCATTGATTTAATTTTTGGTTTGCTTGTAGGGCGCTGGCACCCGCATTCAGTGACCCAGAAAATTTGGCACTGCTGTGAATAGTTTAGTCGCAAAGTGAAGATTCACGGGTAAAAAGCCCCAAACTTCTAGATAGGTTATTTTTCAGCAATTAGCAGCCCTGGGTGAGTTGTTTAGAGAAATGTGGCCCTTTTTCATGGTGCTATTTTCTATGTCCAGCTACACAACTAGATGAGGATGGTTATTGTCATTTTCCGAGCTGCGAACGGGCAGAAAGGTGAGAAAATGTCGGATTTTGACCATTTGTGCTGACCTTTCAATTTCAACGTACCTCTCTATAACATGACCCAGCTGTAATTTCAGTGGTCGCATTGGTTTCATTTTTGGTTTGCTTGTAGGGCGCTGGCACCCGCATTCAGTGATCCAGAAAATTAGGCACTGCTGTGAATAGTTTAGTGGCAAAGTGAAGATTCACGGGTAAAAAGCCCCAAACTTCTAGATAGGTTCTTTTTCAGCTTTCAGCAGCCCTGGGTGAGTTCTTTAGAGTAATGTGGCTCTTTTTCATGGTGCTATTTTCTATGTCCAGCTACACAACGAGATGAGGATGGTCTTCGTCATTTTCTGATCTGCGAACGGGCAGAAAGGTGAGAAAATGTCGGATTTTGACCATTTGTGCTGACCTTTCAATTTCAACGTACCTCTCTATAACATGACCCAGCTGTAATTTCAGTGGTCGCATTGGTTTCATTTTTGGTTTGCTTGTAGGGCGCTGGCACCCGCATTCAGTGACCCAGAAAATTTGGCACTGCTGTGAATAGTTTAGTCGCAAAGTGAAGATTCACGGGTAAGAAGCCCCAAACTTCTAGATAGGTTCTTTTTCAGCTTTCAGCAGCCCTGGGCGAGTTCTTTAGAGAAATGTAGCTCTTTTTCATGGTGCTATGTCCAGCTACACAACGAGATGAGGATGGTCATTGTCATTTTCTGAGCTGCGAACGGGCAGAAAGGTGAGAAAATGTCGGATTTTGACCATTTGTGCTGACCTTTCAATTTCAACGTACCTCTCTATAACATGACCCAGCTGTAATTTCATTGGTCGCATTGATTTCATTTTTGGTTTGCTTGTAGGGCGCTGGCACCCGCATTCAGTGACCCAGAAAATTTGGCACTGCTGTGAATAGTTTAGTCGCAAAGTGAAGATTCACGGGTAAAAAGCCCCAAACTTCTAGATAGGTTCTTTTTCAGCTTTCAGCAGCCCTGGATGAGTTCTTTAGAGAAATGTGGCTCTTTTTCATGGTGCTATTTTCTATGTTCAGCTACACAACGAGATGAGGATGGTCATTGTCATTTTCCGAACTGCGAACGGGCAGAAAGGTGAGAAAATGTCGGATTTTGACCATTTGTGCTGACCTTTCAATTTCAACGTACCTCTCTATAACATGACCCAGCTGTAATTTCAGTGGTCGCATTGGTTTGATTTTTGTTTTGCTTGTAGGGCGCTGGCACCCGCATTCAGTGACCCAGAAAATTTGGCACTGCTGTGAATAGTTTAGTTGAAAAGTGAAGATTCGCGGGTAAAAAGCCTCAAACTTCCAGATAGGTTCTTTTTCAGCTTTCAGCAGCCCTGGGTGAGTTCTTTAGAGAAATGTGGCTCTTTTCATGGTGCTATTTTCTATGTCCAGCTACACAACGAGATGAGGATGGTCATTGTCATTTTCTGAGCTGCGAACGGGCAGAAAGGTGAGAAAATGTCGGATTTTGACCATTTGTGCTGACCTTTCAATTTCAACGTACCTTTCTATAACACGACCCAGCTGTAATTTCAGTGGTCGCATTGGTTTGATTTTTGGTTTCCTTGTAGGGCGCTGGCACCCGCATTCAGTGACCCAGAAAAGTTGGCACTGCTGTGAATAGATTAGTCGCAAAGTGAAGATTCACGGGTAAAAAGCCCCAAACTTCTAGATAGGTTCTTTTTCAGCTTTCAGCAGCCCTGGGTGAGTTCTTTAGAGAAATGTGGCTCTTTTTCATGGTGCTATTTTCTATGTCCAACTACACAACGAGATGAGGATGGTCATTGTCATTTTCTGAGCTGCGAACGGGCAGAAAGGTGAGAAAATGTCGGATTTTGACCATTTGTGCTGACCTTTCCATTTCAACGTACCTCTCTATAACATGACCCAGCTGTAATTTCAGTGGTCGCATTGGTTTGATTTTTGGTTTGCTTGTAGGGCGCTGGCACCCGCATTCAGTGACCCAGAAAATTTGGCACTGCTGTGAATAGTTTAGTTGAAAAGTGAAGATTCACGGGTAAAAAGCCCCAAACTTCTAGATAGATTCTTTTTCAGCTTTCTGCAGCCCTGGGTGAGTTCTTTAGAGAAATGTAGCTCTTTTTCATGGTGCTATTTTCTATGTCCAACTACACAACGAGATGAGGATGGTCATTGTCATTTTCTGAGCTGCGAACGGGCAGAAAGGTGAGAAAATGTCGGATTTTGACCATTTGTGCTGACCTTTCCATTTCAACGTACCTCTCTATAACATGACCCAGCTGTAATTTCAGTGGTCGCATTGGTTTGATTTTTGGTTTGCTTGTAGGGCGCTGGCACCCGCATTCAGTGACCCAGAAAATTTGGCACTGCTGTGAATAGTTTAGTTGAAAAGTGAAGATTCACGGGTAAAAAGCCCCAAACTTCTAGATAGGTTCTTTTTCAGCTTTCTGCAGCCCTGGGTGAGTTCTTTAGAGAAATGTAGCTCTTTTTCATGGTGCTATTTTCTATGTCCAACTACACAACGAGATGAGGATGGTCATTGTCATTTTCTGAGCTGCGAACGGGCAGAAAGGTGAGAAAATGTCGGATTATGACCATTTGTGCTGACCTTTCAATTTCAACGTACCTCTCTATAACATGACCCAGCTGTAATTTCAGTGGTCGCATTGGTTTCATTTTTGGTTTGCTTGTAGGGCGCTGGCACCCGCATTCAGTGACCCAGAAAATTTGGCACTGCTGTGAATAGTTTAGTTGAAAAGTGAAGATTCACGGGTAAAAAGCCCCAAACTTCTAGATAGGTTCTTTTTCAGCTTTCAGCAGCCCTGGGTGAGTTCTTTAGAGAAATGGGGCTCTTTTTCATGGTGCTATTTTCTATGTCCAGCTAGACAACGAGATGAGGATGGTCATTGTCATTTTCTGAGCTGCGAACGGGCAGAAAGGTGAAAAAATGTCGGATTTTGACCATTTGTGCTGACCTTTCAATTTCAACGTACCTCTCTATAATATGACCCAGCTGTAATGTCAGTGGTCTTATTGGTTTGATTTTTGGTTTGCTTGTAGGGCGCTGGCACCCGCATTCAGTGACCCAGAAAATTTGGCACTGCTGTGAATAGTTTAGTTGAAAAGTAAAGATTCACGGGTAAAAAGCCCCAAACTTCTAGATAGGTTCTTTTTCAGCTTTCAGCAGCCCTGGGTGAGTTCTTTAGAGAAATGTGGCTCTTTTTCATGGTGCTCTTGTCTATGTCTAGGTACCCAACGAGATGAGGATGGTCATTGTCATTTCCTGAGCTGCGAACGGGCAGAAAGGTGAGAAAATGTCGGATTTTGACCATTTGTGCTGACCTTTCAATTTCAGCGTACCTCTCTATAACATGACCCAGCTGTAATGTCAGTGGTCTTATTGGTTTGATTTTTGGTTTGCTTGTAGGGCGCTAGCACCCGCATTCAGTGACCCAGAAAAGTTGGCACTGCTGTGAATAGTTTAGTCGCAAAGTGAAGATTCACGGGTAAAAAGCCCCAACATTCTAGATAGGTTCTTTTTCAGCTTTCAGCAGCCCTGGGCGAGTTCTTTAGAGAAATGTAGCTCTTTTTCATGGTGCTCTTGTCTATGTCTAGGTAACCAACGAGATGAGGATGGTCATTGTCATTTTCTGAGCTGCGAACGGGCAGAAAGGTGAGAAAATGTCGGATTTTGACCATTTGTGCTGACCTTTCAATTTCAACGTACCTCTCTATAACATGACCCAGCTGTAATTTCAGTGGTCACATTGGTTTCATTTTTGGTTTTCTTGTAGGGCGCTAGCACCCGCATTCAGTGACCGAGAAATTTTGGCACTGCTGTGAAAAATTTAGTCGAAAAGTGAAGATTCACGGGTAAAAGTCCCAAACTTCTAGATAGGTTCTTTTTCAGCTTTCAGCAGCCCTGGGTGAGTTCTTTAGAGAAATGTGGCTCTTTTTCATGGTGCTATTTTCTATGTCCAGCTACACAACGAGATGAGGATGGTCATTGTCATTTTCCGAGCTGCGAACGGGCAGAAAGGTGAGAAAATGTCGGATTTTGACCATTTGTGCTGACCTTTCAATTTCAACGTACCTCTCTATAACATGACCCAGCTGTAATTTCAGTGGTCGCATTGGTTTGATTTTTGGTTTGCTTGTAGGGCACTGGCACCCGCATTCAGTGACCCAGAAAAGTAGGCACTGCTGTGAATAGTTTAGTCGAAAAGTGAAGATTCACGGGTAAAAAGCCTCAAACTTCTAGATAGGTTCTTTTTCAGCTTTCAGCAGCCCTGGGTGAGTTCTTTAGAGAAATGTGGCTCTTTTCATGGTGCTTTTTTTTATGTTCAGCTACACAACGAGATGAGGATGGTCATTGTCATTTTCTGAGCTGCGAACGGGCAGAAAGGTGAGAAAATGTCGGATTTTGACCATTTGTGCTGACCTTTCAATTTCAACGTACCTCTCTATAACATGACCCAGCTGTAATTTCAGTGGTCGCATTGGTTTCATTTTTGGTTTGCTTGTAGGGCGCTGGCACCCGCATTCAGTGACCTAGAAAATTTGGCACTGCTGTGAATAGTTTAGTCGCAAAGTGAAGATTCACGGGTAAAAAGCCCCAAACTTCTAGATAGGTTCTTTTTCAGCTTTCAGCAGCCCTGGGTGAGTTCTTTAGAGAAATGTGGCTCTTTTTCATGGTGCTATTTTCTATGTCCAACTACACAACGAGATGAGGATGGTCATTGTCATTTTCTGAGCTGCGAACGGGCAGAAAGGTGAGAAAATGTCGGATTTTGACCATTTGTGCTGACCTTTCAATTTCAACGTACCTCTCTATAACATGACCCAGCTGTAATTTCAGTGGTCGCATTGGTTTGATTTTTGGTTTGCTTGTAGGGCACTGGCACCCGCATTCAGTGACCCAGAAAAGTAGGCACTGCTGTGAATAGTTTAGTCGAAAAGTGAAGATTCACGGGTAAAAAGCCTCAAACTTCTAGATAGGTTCTTTTTCAGCTTTCAGCAGCCCTGGGTGAGTTCTTTAGAGAAATGTGGCTCTTTTCATGGTGCTTTTTTTTATGTTCAGCTACACAACGAGATGAGGATGGTCATTGTCATTTTCTGAGCTGCGAACGGGCAGAAAGGTGAGAAAATGTCGGATTTTGACCATTTGTGCTGACCTTTCAATTTCAACGTACCTCTCTATAACATGACCCAGCTGTAATTTCAGTGGTCGCATTGGTTTCATTTTTGGTTTGCTTGTAGGGCGCTGGCACCCGCATTCAGTGACCTAGAAAATTTGGCACTGCTGTGAATAGTTTAGTCGCAAAGTGAAGATTCACGGGTAAAAAGCCCCAAACTTCTAGATAGGTTCTTTTTCAGCTTTCAGCAGCCCTGGGTGAGTTCTTTAGAGAAATGTGGCTCTTTTTCATGGTGCTATTTTCTATGTCCAACTACACAACGAGATGAGGATGGTCATTGTCATTTTCTGAGCTGCGAACGGGCAGAAAGGTGAGAAAATGTCGGATTTTGACCATTTGTGCTGACCTTTCAATTTCAACGTACCTCTCTATAACATGATCCAGCTGTAATTCCAGTGGTCGCATTGGTTTCATTTTTGGTTTGCTTGTAGGGCGCTGGCACCCGCATTCAGTGACCCAGAAAATTTGGCACTGCTGAGAATAGTTTAGTTGAAAAGTGAAGATTCACGGGTAAAAAGCCCCAAACTTCTAGATAGGTTCTTGTTCAGCTTTCAGCAGCCCTGGGTGAGTTCTTTAGAGAAATGGGGCTCTTTTTCATGGTGCTATTTTCAATGTCCAGCTACACAACGAGATGAGGATGGTCATTGTCATTTTCTGAGCTGCGAACGGGCAGAAAGGTGAAAAAATGTCGGATTTTGACCATTTGTGCTGACCTTTCAATTTCAACGTAACTCTCTATAATATGACCCAGCTGTAATGTCAGTGGTCTTATTGGTTTGATTTTTGGTTTGCTTGTAGGGCGCTGGCACCCGCATTCAGTGTCCCAGAAAAGTTGGCACTGCTGTGAATAGTTTAGTCGCAAAGTGAAGATTCACGGGTATAAAGCCCCAAAATTCTAGATAGGTTCTTTTTCAGCTTTCAGCAGCCCTGGGCGAGTTCTTTAGAGAAATGTAGCTCTTTTTCATGGTGCTCTTGTCTATGTCTAGCTAACCAACGAGATGAGGATGGTCATTGTCATTTTCTGAGCTGCGAACGGGCAGAAAGATGAGAAAATGTCGGATTTTGACCATTTGTGCTGACCTTTCAATTTCAACGTACCTCTCTATAACATGACCCAGCTGTAGTTTCAGTGGTCACATTGGTTTCATTTTTGGTTTGCTTGTAGGGCGCTAGCACCCGCATTCAGTGACCCAGAAAATTTGGCACTGCTGTGAATAGTTTAGGCGAAAAGTGAAGATTCACGGGTAAAAAGCCCCAAACTTCTAGATAGGTTCTTTTTCAGCAATTAGCAGCCCTGGGTGAGTTCTTTAGAGAAATGTGGCACTTTTTCATGGTGCTATTTTCTATGTCCAGCTACACAACTAGATGAGGATGGTTATTGTCATTTTCCGAGCTGCGAACGGGCAGAAAGGTGAGAAAATGTCGGATTTTGACCATTTGTGCTGACCTTTCAATTTCAACGTACCTCTCTATAACATGACCCAGCTGTAATTTCAGTGGTCGCATTGGTTTCATTTTTGGTTTGCTTGTAGGGCGCTGGCACCCGCATTCAGTGATGCAGAAAATTAGGCACTGCTGTGAATAGTTTAGTGGCAAAGTGAAGATTCACGGGTAAAAAGCCCCAAACTTCTAGATAGGTTCTTTTTCAGCTTTCAGCAGCCCTGGGTGAGTTCTTTAGAGTAATGTGGCTCTTTTTCATGGTGCTATTTTCTATGTCCAGCTACACAACGAGATGAGGATGGTCTTTGTCATTTTCTGATCTGCGAACGGGCAGAAAGGTGAGAAAATGTCGGATTTTGACCATTTGTGCTGACCTTTCAATTTCAACGTACCTCTCTATAACATGACCCAGCTGTAATTTCAGTGGTCGCATTGGTTTCATTTTTGGTTTGCTTGTAGGGCGCTGGCACCCGCATTCAGTGACGCAGAAAATTTGGTACTGCTGTGAATAGTTTAGTCGCAAAGTGAAGATTCACGGGTAAGAAGCCCCAAACTTCTAGATAGGTTATTTTTCAGCAATTAGCAGCCCTGGGTGAGTTGTTTAGAGAAATGTGGCCCTTTTTCATGGTGCTATTTTCTATGTCCAGCTACACAACTAGATGAGGATGGTTATTGTCATTTTCCGAGCTGCGAACGGGCAGAAAGGTGAGAAAATGTCGGATTTTGACCATTTGTGCTGACCTTTCAATTTCAACGTACCTCTCTATAACATGACCCAGCTGTAATTTCAGTGGTCGCATTGGTTTCATTTTTGGTTTGCTTGTAGGGCGCTGGCACCCGCATTCAGTGATCCAGAAAATTAGGCACTGCTGTGAATAGTTTAGTGGCAAAGTGAAGATTCACGGGTAAAAAGCCCCAAACTTCTAGATAGGTTCTTTTTCAGCTTTCAGCAGCCCTGGGTGAGTTCTTTAGAGTAATGTGGCTCTTTTTCATGGTGCTATTTTCTATGTCCAGCTACACAACGAGATGAGGATGGTCTTCGTCATTTTCTGATCTGCGAACGGGCAGAAAGGTGAGAAAATGTCGGATTTTGACCATTTGTGCTGACCTTTCAATTTCAACGTACCTCTCTATAACATGACCCAGCTGTAATTTCAGTGGTCGCATTGGTTTGATTTTTGGTTTGCTTGTAGGGCGCTGGCACCCGCATTCAGTGACCCAGAAAATTTGGCACTGCTGTGAATAGTTTAGTCGCAAAGTGAAGATTCACGGGTAAGAAGCCCCAAACTTCTAGATAGGTTCTTTTTCAGCTTTCAGCAGCCCTGGGCGAGTTCTTTAGAGAAATGTAGCTCTTTTTCATGGTGCTATGTCCAGCTACACAACGAGATGAGGATGGTCATTGTCATTTTCTGAGCTGCGAACGGGCAGAAAGGTGAGAAAATGTCGGATTTTGACCATTTGTGCTGACCTTTCAATTTCAACGTACCTCTCTATAACATGACCCAGCTGTAATTTCATTGGTCGCATTGATTTCATTTTTGGTTTGCTTGTAGGGCGCTGGCACCCGCATTCAGTGACCCAGAAAATTTGGCACTGCTGTGAATAGTTTAGTCGCAAAGTGAAGATTCACGGGTAAAAAGCCCCAAACTTCTAGATAGGTTCTTTTTCAGCTTTCAGCAGCCCTGGATGAGTTCTTTAGAGAAATGTGGCTCTTTTTCATGGTGCTATTTTCTATGTCCAGCTACACAACGAGATGAGGATGGTCATTGTCATTTTCCGAGCTGCGAACGGGCAGAAAGGTGAGAAAATGTCGGATTTTGACCATTTGTGCTGACCTTTCAATTTCAACGTACCTCTCTATAACATGACCCAGCTGTAATTTCAGTGGTCGCATTGGTTTGATTTTTGTTTTGCTTGTAGGGCGCTGGCACCCGCATTCAGTGACCCAGAAAATTTGGCACTGCTGTGAATAGTTTAGTTGAAAAGTGAAGATTCGCGGGTAAAAAGCCTCAAACTTCCAGATAGGTTCTTTTTCAGCTTTCAGCAGCCCTGGGTGAGTTCTTTAGAGAAATGTGGCTCTTTTTCATGGTGCTATTTTCTATGTCCAACTACACAACGAGATGAGGATGGTCATTGTCATTTTCTGAGCTGCGAACGGGCAGAAAGGTGAGAAAATGTCGGATTTTGACCATTTGTGCTGACCTTTCCATTTCAACGTACCTCTCTATAACATGACCCAGCTGTAATTTCAGTGGTCGCATTGGTTTGATTTTTGGTTTGCTTGTAGGGCGCTGGCACCCGCATTCAGTGACCCAGAAAATTTGGCACTGCTGTGAATAGTTTAGTTGAAAAGTGAAGATTCACGGGTAAAAAGCCCCAAACTTCTAGATAGGTTCTTTTTCAGCTTTCTGCAGCCCTGGGTGAGTTCTTTAGAGAAATGGGGCTCTTTTTCATGGTGCTATTTTCTATGTCCAGCTACACAACGAGATGAGGATGGTCATTGTCATTTTCTGAGCTGCGAACGGGCAGAAAGGTGAGAAAATGTCGGATTTTGACCATTTGTGCTGACCTTTCAATTTCAACGTACCTCTCTATAACATGACCCAGCTGTAATGTCAGTGGTCTTATTGGTTTGATTTTTGGTTTGCTTGTAGGGCGCTGGCACCCGCATTCAGTGACCCAGAAAAGTTGGCACTGCTGTGAATAGTTTAGTCGCAAAGTGAAGATTCACGGGTAAAAAGCCCCAAAATTCTAGATAGGTTCTTTTTCAGCTTTCAGCAGCCCTGGGCGAGTTCTTTAGAGAAATGTAGCTCTTTTTCATGGTGCTCTTGTCTATGTCTAGGTAACCAACGAGATGAGGATGGTCATTGTCATTTTCCGAGCTGCGAACGGGCAGAAAGGTGAGAAAATGTCGGATTATGACCATTTGTGCTGACCTTTCAATTTCAACGTACCTCTCTATAACATGACCCAGCTGTAATTTCAGTGGTCACATTGGTTTCATTTTTGGTTTGCTTGTAGGGCGCTAGCACCCGCATTCAGTGACCGAGAAATTTTGGCACTGCTGTGAAAAATTTAGTCGAAAAGTGAAGATTCACGGGTAAAAGCCCCAAACTTCTAGATAGGTTCTTTTTCAGCTTTCAGCAGCCCTGGGTGAGTTCTTTAGAGAAATGTGGCTCTTTTTCATGGTGCTATTTTCTATGTCCAGCTACACAACGAGATGAGGATGGTCATTGTCATTTTCCGAGCTGCGAACGGGCAGAAAGGTGAGAAAATGTCGGATTTTGACCATTTGTGCTGACCTTTCAATTTCAACGTACCTCTCTATAACATGACCCAGCTGTAATTTCAGTGGTCGCATTGGTTTGATTTTTGGTTTGCTTGTAGGGCGCTGGCACCCGCATTCAGTGACCCAGAAAATTAGGCACTGCTGTGAATAGTTTAGTCGAAAAGTGAAGATTCACGGGTAAAAAGCCTCAAACTTCTAGATAGGTTCTTTTTCAGATTTCAGCAGCCCTGGGTGAGTTCTTTAGAGAAATGTGGCTCTTTTCATGGTGCTATTTTTTATGTTCAGCTACACAACGAGATGAGGATGGTCATTGTCATTTTCTGAGCTGCGAACGGGCAGAAAGGTGAGAAAATGTCGGATTTTGACCATTTGTGCTGACCTTTCCATTTCAACGTACCTCTGTATAACATGACCCAGCTGTAATTTCAGTGGTCGCATTGGTTTGATTTTTGGTTTGCTTGTAGGGCGCTGGCACCCGCATTCAGTGACCAAGAAAATTTGGAACTGCTGTGAATAGTTTAGTTGAAAAGTGAAGATTCACGGGTAAAAAGCCCCAAACTTCTAGATAGGTTCTTTTTCAGCTTACAGCAGCCCTGGGTGAGTTCTGTAGAGAAATGGGGCTCTTTTTCATGGTGCTATTTTCTATGTCCAGCTACACAACGAGATGAGGATGGTCATTGTCATTTTCTGAGCTGCGAACGGGCAGAAAGGTGAAAAAATGACGGATTTTGACCATTTGTGCTGACCTTTCAATTTCAACGTACCTCTCTATAACATGACCCAGCTGTAATTTCAGTGGTCGCATTGGTTTGATTTTTGGTTTGCTTGTAGGGCGCTGGAACCCGCATTCAGTGACCTAGAAAATTTGGCACTGCTGTGAATAGTTTAGTTGAAAAGTAAAGATTCACGGGTAAAAAGCCCCAAACTTCTAGATAGGTTCTTTTTCAGCTTTCAGCAGCCCTGGGTGAGTTCTTTAGAGAAATGGGGCTCTTTTTCATGGTGCTCTTGTCTATGTCTAGGTACCCAATGAGATGAGGATGGTCATTGTCATTTTCTGAGCTGCGAACGGGCAGAAAGGTGAGAAAATGTCGGATTTTGACCATTTGTGCTGACCTTTCAATTTCAACGTACCTCTCTATAACATGACCCAGCTGTAATTTCAGTGGTCGCATTGGTTTGATTTTTGGTTTGCTTGTAGGGCGCTGGCACCCGCATCCAGTGACCCAGAAAATTTGGCACTGCTGTCAATAGCTTAGTCGAAAAGTGAAGATTCACGGGTAAAAAGCCCCAAACTTCTAGATAGGTTCTTTTTCAGCTTTCAGCAGCCCTGGGTGAGTTCTTTAGAGAAATGTGGCTCTTTTTCATGGTACTATTTTCTATGTCCAGCTACACAACGAGATAAGGATGGTCATTGTCATTTTCTGAGCTGGGAACGGGCAGAAAGGTGAGAAAATGTCGGATTTTGACCATTTGTGCTGACCTTTCAATTTCAACGTACCTCTCTATAACATGACCCAGCTGTAATTTCAGTGGTCGCATTGGTTTGATTTTTGGTTTGCTTGTAGGGCGCTGGCACCCGCATTCAGTGACCCAGAAAATTTGGCACTGCTGTGAATAGTTTAGTCGAAAAGTGAAGATTCACGGGTAAAAAGCCTCAAACTTCTAGATAGGTTATTTTTCAGCTTTTAGCAGCCCTAGGTGAGTTCTTTAGAGAAATGTGGCTCTTTTCATGGTGCTATTTTCTATGTTCAGCTACACAAGGAGATGAGGATGGTCATTGTCATTTTCTGAGCTGCGAACGGGCAGAAAGGTGAGAAAATGTCGGATTTTGACCATTTGTGCTGACCTTTCAATTTCAACGTACCTCTCTATAACATGACCCAGCTGTAATGTCAGTGGTCTTATTGGTTTGATTTTTGGTTTGCTTGTAGGGCGCTGGCACCCTCATTCAGTGACCCAGAAAAGTTGGCACTGCTGTGAATAGTTTAGTCGCAAAGTGAAGATTCACGGGTAAAAAGCCCCAAAATTCTAGATAGGTTCTTTTTCAGCTTTCAGCAGCCCTGGGCGAGTTCTTTAGAGAAATGTAGCTCTTTTTCATGGTGCTCTTGTCTATGTCTAGGTAACCAACGAGATGAGGATGGTCATTGTCATTTTCTGAGCTGCGAACGGGCAGAAAGGTGAGAAAATGTCGGATTTTGACCATTTGTGCTGACCTTTCAATTTCAACGTACCTCTCTATAACATGACCCAGCTGTAATTTCAGTGGTCGCATTGGTTTAATTTTTGGTTTGCTTGTAGGGCGCTGGCACCCGCATTCAGTGACCTAGAAAATTTGGCACTGCTGTGAATAGTTTAGTCGCAAAGTGAAGATTCACGGGTAAAAAGCCCCAAACTTCTAGATAGGTTCTTTTTCAGCTTTCAGCAGCCCTGGGTGAGTTCTTTAGAGAAATGTGGCTCTTTTTCATGGTGCTATTTTCTATGTCCAACTACACAACGAGATGAGGATGGTCATTGTCATTTTCTGAGCTGCGAACGGGCAGAAAGGTGAGAAAATGTCGGATTATGACCATTTGTGCTGACCTTTCAATTTCAACGTACCTCTCTATAACATGACCCAGCTGTAATTTCAGTGGTCGCATTGGTTTCATTTTTGGTTTGCTTGTAGGGCGCTGGCACCCGCATTCAGTGACCCAGAAAATTTGGCACTGCTGTGAATAGTTTAGTTGAAAAGTGAAGATTCACGGGTAAAAAGCCCCAAACTTCTAGATAGGTTCTTTTTCAGCTTTCAGCAGCCCTGGGTGAGTTCTTTAGAGAAATGGGGCTCTTTTTCATGGTGCTATTTTCTATGTCCAGCTAGACAACGAGATGAGGATGGTCATTGTCATTTTCTGAGCTGCGAACGGGCAGAAAGGTGAAAAAATGTCGGATTTTGACCATTTGTGCTGACCTTTCAATTTCAACGTACCTCTCTATAATATGACCCAGCTGTAATGTCAGTGGTCTTATTGGTTTGATTTTTGGTTTGCTTGTAGGGCGCTGGCACCCGCATTCAGTGACCCAGAAAATTTGGCACTGCTGTGAATAGTTTAGTTGAAAAGTAAAGATTCACGGGTAAAAAGCCCCAAACTTCTAGATAGGTTCTTTTTCAGCTTTCAGCAGCCCTGGGTGAGTTCTTTAGAGAAATGTGGCTCTTTTTCATGGTGCTCTTGTCTATGTCTAGGTACCCAACGAGATGAGGATGGTCATTGTCATTTTCTGAGCTGCGAACGGGCAGAAAGGTGAGAAAATGTCGGATTTTGACCATTTGTGCTGACCTTTCAATTTCAGCGTACCTCTCTATAACATGACCCAGCTGTAATGTCAGTGGTCTTATTGGTTTGATTTTTGGTTTGCTTGTAGGGCGCTAGCACCCGCATTCAGTGACCCAGAAAAGTTGGCACTGCTGTGAATAGTTTAGTCGCAAAGTGAAGATTCACGGGTAAAAAGCCCCAAAATTCTAGATAGGTTCTTTTTCAGCTTTCAGCAGCCCTGGGTGAGTTCTTTAGAGAAATGTGGCTCTTTTTCATGGTGCTCTTGTCTATGTCCAGCTACACAACGAGATGAGGATGGTCATTGTCATTTTCCGAGCTGCGAACGGGCAGAAAGGTGAGAAAATGTCGGATTTTGACCATTTGTGCTGACCTTTCAATTTCAACGTACCTCTCTATAACATGACCCAGCTGTAATTTCAGTGGTCGCATTGGTTTGATTTTTGGTTTGCTTGTAGGGCGCTGGCACCCGCATTCAGTGACCCAGAAAATTAGGCACTGCTGTGAATAGTTTAGTCGAAAAGTGAAGATTCACGGGTAAAAAGCCTCAAACTTCTAGATAGGTTCTTTTTCAGCTTTCAGCAGCCCTGGGTGAGTTCTTTAGAGAAATGTGGCTCTTTTCATGGTTCTATTTTTTATGTTCAGCTACACAACGAGATGAGGATGGTCATTGTCATTTTCTGAGCTGCGAACGGGCAGAAAGGTGAGAAAATGTCGGATTTTGACCATTTGTGCTGACCTTTCAATTTCAACGTACCTCTCTATAACATGACCCAGCTGTAATTTCAGTGGTCGCATTGGTTTGATTTTTGGTTTGCTTGTAGGGCGCTGGCACCCGCATTCAGTGACCTAGAAAATTTGGCACTGCTGTGAATAGTTTAGTCGCAAAGTGAAGATTCACGGGTAAAAAGCCCCAAACTTCTAGATAGGTTCTTTTTCAGCTTTCAGCAGCCCTGGGTGAGTTCTTTAGAGAAATGTGGCTCTTTTTCATGGTGCTATTTTCTATGTCCAACTACACAACGAGATGAGGATGGTCATTGTCATTTTCTGAGCTGCGAACGGGCAGAAAGGTGAGAAAATGTCGGATTATGACCATTTGTGCTGACCTTTCAATTTCAACGTACCTCTCTATAACATGACCCAGCTGTAATTTCAGTGGTCGCATTGGTTTCATTTTTGGTTTGCTTGTAGGGCGCTGGCACCCGCATTCAGTGACCCAGAAAATTTGGCACTGCTGTGAATAGTTTAGTTGAAAAGTGAAGATTCACGGGTAAAAAGCCCCAAACTTCTAGATAGGTTCTTTTTCAGCTTTCAGCAGCCCTGGGTGAGTTCTTTAGAGAAATGGGGCTCTTTTTCATGGTGCTATTTTCTATGTCCAGCTAGACAACGAGATGAGGATGGTCATTGTCATTTTCTGAGCTGCGAACGGGCAGAAAGGTGAAAAAATGTCGGATTTTGACCATTTGTGCTGACCTTTCAATTTCAACGTACCTCTCTATAATATGACCCAGCTGTAATGTCAGTGGTCTTATTGGTTTGATTTTTGGTTTGCTTGTAGGGCGCTGGCACCCGCATTCAGTGACCCAGAAAATTTGGCACTGCTGTGAATAGTTTAGTTGAAAAGTAAAGATTCACGGGTAAAAAGCCCCAAACTTCTAGATAGGTTCTTTTTCAGCTTTCAGCAGCCCTGGGTGAGTTCTTTAGAGAAATGTGGCTCTTTTTCATGGTGCTCTTGTCTATGTCTAGGTACCCAACGAGATGAGGATGGTCATTGTCATTTTCTGAGCTGCGAACGGGCAGAAAGGTGAGAAAATGTCGGATTTTGACCATTTGTGCTGACCTTTCAATTTCAGCGTACCTCTCTATAACATGACCCAGCTGTAATGTCAGTGGTCTTATTGGTTTGATTTTTGGTTTGCTTGTAGGGCGCTAGCACCCGCATTCAGTGACCCAGAAAAGTTGGCACTGCTGTGAATAGTTTAGTCGCAAAGTGAAGATTCACGGGTAAAAAGCCCCAAAATTCTAGATAGGTTCTTTTTCAGCTTTCAGCAGCCCTGGGCGAGTTCTTTAGAGAAATGTAGCTCTTTTTCATGGTGCTCTTGTCTATGTCTAGGTAACCAACGAGATGAGGATGGTCATTGTCATTTTCTGAGCTGCGAACGGGCAGAAAGGTGAGAAAATGTCGGATTTTGACCATTTGTGCTGACCTTTCAATTTCAACGTACCTCTCTATAACATGACCCAGCTGTAATTTCAGTGGTCACATTGGTTTCATTTTTGGTTTTCTTGTAGGGTGCTAGCACCCGCATTCAGTGACCGAGAAATTTTGGCACTGGTGTGAAAAATTTAGTCGAAAAGTGAAGATTCACGGGTAAAAGCCCCAAACTTCTAGATAGGTTCTTTTTCAGCTTTCAGCAGCCCTGGGTGAGTTCTTTAGAGAAATGTGGCTCTTTTTCATGGTGCTATTTTCTATGTCCAGCTACACAACGAGATGAGGATGGTCATTGTCATTTTCCGAGCTGCGAACGGGCAGAAAGGTGAGAAAATGTCGGATTTTGACCATTTGTGCTGACCTTTCAATTTCAACTAACCTCTCTATAACATGACCCAGCTGTAATTTCAGTGGTCGCATTGGTTTGATTTTTGGTTTGCTTGTAGGGCACTGGCACCCGCATTCAGTGACCCAGAAAAGTAGGCACTGCTGCGAATAGTTTAGTCGAAAAGTGAAGATTCACGGGTAAAAAGCCTCAAACTTCTAGATAGGTTCTTTTTCAGCTTTCAGCAGCCCTGGGTGAGTTCTTTAGAGAAATGTGGCTCTTTTCATGGTGCTTTTTTTTATGTTCAGCTACACAACGAGATGAGGATGGTCATTGTCATTTTCTGAGCTGCGAACGGGCAGAAAGGTGAGAAAATGTCGGATTTTGACCATTTGTGCTGACCTTTCAATTTCAACGTACCTCTCTATAACATGACCCAGCTGTAATTTCAGTGGTCGCATTGGTTTCATTTTTGGTTTGCTTGTAGGGCGCTGGCACCCGCATTCAGTGACCTAGAAAATTTGGCACTGCTGTGAATAGTTTAGTCGCAAAGTGAAGATTCACGGGTAAAAAGCCCCAAACTTCTAGATAGGTTCTTTTTCAGCTTTCAGCAGCCCTGGGTGAGTTCTTTAGAGAAATGTGGCTCTTTTTCATGGTGCTATTTTCTATGTCCAACTACACAACGAGATGAGGATGGTCATTGTCATTTTCTGAGCTGCGAACGGGCAGAAAGGTGAGAAAATGTCGGATTTTGACCATTTGTGCTGACCCTTCAATTTCAACGTACCTCTCTATAACATGATCCAGCTGTAATTTCAGTGGTCGCATTTGTTTGATTTTTGGTTTGCTTGTAGGGCGCTGGCACCCGCATTCAGTGACCCAGAAAATTTGGCACTGCTGAGAATAGTTTAGCTGAAAAGTGAAGATTCACGGGTAAAAAGCCCCAAACTTCTAGATAGGTTCTTTTTCAGCTTTCAGCAGCCCTGGGTGAGTTCTTTAGAGAAATGGGGCTCTTTTTCATGGTGCTATTTTCTATGTCCAGCTACACAACGAGATGAGGATGGTCATTGTCATTTTCTGAGCTGCGAACGGGCAGAAGGGTGAAAAAATGTCGGATTTTGACCATTTGTGCTGACCTTTCAATTTCAACGTAACTCTCTATAATATGACCCAGCTGTAATGTCAGTGGTCTTATTGGTTTGATTTTTGGTTTGCTTGTAGGGCGCTGGCACCCGCATTCAGTGTCCCAGAAAAGTTGGCACTGCTGTGAATAGTTTAGTCGCAAAGTGAAGATTCACGGGTAAAAAGCCCCAAAATTCTAGATAGGTTCTTTTTCAGCTTTCAGCAGCCCTGGGCGAGTTCTTTGGAGAAATGTAGCTCTTTTTCATGGTGCTCTTGTCTATGTCTAGCTAACCAACGAGATGAGGATGGTCATTGTCATTTTCTGAGCTGCGAACGGGCAGAAAGATGAGAAAATGTCGGATTTTGACCATTTGTGCTGACCTTTCAATTTCAACGTACCTCTCTATAACATGACCCAGCTGTAGTTTCAGTGGTCACATTGGTTTCATTTTTGGTTTGCTTGTAGGGCGCTAGCACCCGCATTCAGTGACCCAGAAAATTTGGCACTGCTGTGAATAGTTTAGTCGAAAAGTGAAGATTCACGGGTAAGAAGCCCCAAACTTCTAGATAGGTTCTTTTTCAGCTTTCAGCAGCCCTGGGCGAGTTCTTTAGAGAAATGTGGCTCTTTTTCATGGTGCTATTTTCTATGTCCAGCTACACAACGAGATGAGGATGGTCATTGTCATTTTCTGACCTGCGAACGGGCAGAAAGGTGAGAAAATGTCGGATTTTGACCATTTGTGCTGACCTTTCAATTTCAACGTACCTCTCTATAACATGACCCAGCTGTAATTTCATTGGTCGCATTGATTTAATTTTTGGTTTGCTTGTAGGGCGCTGGCACCCGCATTCAGTGACCCAGAAAATTTGGCACTGCTGTGAATAGTTTAGTCGCAAAGTGAAGATTCACGGGTAAAAGCCCCAAACTTCTAGATAGGTTATTTTTCAGCAATTAGCAGCCCTGGGTGAGTTCTTTAGAGAAATGTGGCCCTTTTTCATGGTGCTATTTTCTATGTCCAGCTACACAACTAGATGAGGATGGTTATTGTCATTTTCCGAGCTGCGAACGGGCAGAAAGGTGAGAAAATGTCGGATTTTGACCATTTGTGCTGACCTTTCAATTTCAACGTACCTCTCTATAACATGACCCAGCTGTAATTTCAGTGGTCGCATTGGTTTCATTTTTGGTTTGCTTGTAGGGCGCTGGCACCCGCATTCAGTGATCCAGAAAATTAGGCACTGCTGTGAATAGTTTAGTGGCAAAGTGAAGATTCACGGGTAAAAAGCCCCAAACTTCTAGATAGGTTCTTTTTCAGCTTTCAGCAGCCCTGGGTGAGTTCTTTAGAGTAATGTGGCTCTTTTTCATGGTGCTATTTTCTATGTCCAGCTACACAACGAGATGAGGATGGTCTTCGTCATTTTCTGATCTGCGAACGGGCAGAAAGGTGAGAAAATGTCGGATTTTGACCATTTGTGCTGACCTTTCAATTTCAACGTACCTCTCTATAACATGACCCAGCTGTAATTTCAGTGGTCGCATTGGTTTCATTTTTGGTTTGCTTGTAGGGCGCTGGCACCCGCATTCAGTGACCCAGAAAATTTGGCACTGCTGTGAATAATTTAGTCGCAAAGTGAAGATTCACGGGTAAGAAGCCCCAAACTTCTAGATAGGTTCTTTTTCAGCTTTCAGCAGCCCTGGGCGAGTTCTTTAGAGAAATGTGGCTCTTTTTCATGGTGCTATGTCCAGCTACACAACGAGATGAGGATGGTCATTGTCATTTTCTGAGCTGCGAACGGGCAGAAAGGTGAGAAAATGTCGGATTTTGACCATTTGTGCTGACCTTTCAATTTCAACGTACCTCTCTATAACATGACCCAGCTGTAATTTCATTGGTCGCATTGATTTCATTTTTGGTTTGCTTGTAGGGCGATGGCACCCGCATTCAGTGACCCAGAAAATTTGGCACTGCTGTGAATAGTTTAGTCGCAAAGTGAAGATTCACGGGTAAAAAGCCCCAAACTTCTAGATAGGTTCTTTTTCAGCTTTCAGCAGCCCTGGATGAGTTCTTTAGAGAAATGTGGCTCTTTTTCATGGTGCTATTTTCTATATCCAGCTACAGAACGAGATGAGGATGGTCATTGTCATTTTCCGAGCTGCGAACGGGCAGAAAGGTGAGAAAATGTCGGATTTTGACCATTTGTGCTGACCTTTCAATTTCAACGTACCTCTCTATAACATGACCCAGCTGTAATTTCAGTGGTCGCATTGGTTTGATTTTTGTTTTGCTTGTAGGGCGCTGGCACCCGCATTCAGTGACCCAGAAAATTTGGCACTGCTGTGAATATTTTAGTTGAAAAGTGAAGATTCGCGGGTAAAAAGCCTCAAACTTCCAGATAGGTTCTTTTTCAGCTTTCAGCAGCCCTGGGTGAGTTCTTTAGAGAAATGTGGCTCTTTTCATGGTGCTATTTTTTATGTTCAGCTACACAACGAGATGAGGATGGTCATTGTCATTTTCTGAGCTGCGAACGGGCAGAAAGGTGAGAAAATGTCGGATTTTGACCATTTGTGCTGACCTTTCAATTTCAACGTACCTCTCTATAACATGACCCAGCTGTAATTTCAGTGGTCGCATTGGTTTAATTTTTGGTTTGCTTGTAGGGCGCTGGCACCCGCATTCAGTGACCTAGAAAATTTGGCACTGCTGTGAATAGTTTAGTCGCAAAGTGAAGATTCACGGGTAAAAAGCCCCAAACTTCTAGATAGGTTCTTTTTCAGCTTTCAGCAGCCCTGGGTGAGTTCTTTAGAGAAATGTGGCTCTTTTT